>NC_091669.1:10562812-11186250 GCF_042453785.1 Malus domestica
CTTTCAAGGTAGTTAGAGACTTCATCTCTAGGATTGCTTGGATATGCTTAGGGTGTGCTTCGATTCTTTGTTGGGTTACTAGGCACCCTAAGAATCCGCCTGAAGATACTCCGAATGTGTATTTGGTAGGGTTGACCTTTATCTTGTACTTTCTAAGGATGTCGAATTTTTTTACCAAGTTATCGATATGGTCTGATCGCTGTTTTCCCTTCACCATGATGTCGTCGACGTAGACCTTAATGGTTACTCTAATTTTCTTTTTAAAGATCATGTTTACCAGTCGTTGGTAAGTGGCTCCGATGTTCTTAAGGCCAAAAGGCATGACCTTGTAGCAGTAGGTGCCTCGCTCAATCAGGAACGCGATTTTCTCTTTGTCGGGCTCGTGCATGGTTATTTAATTGTAGTCAGAGTATGCCTCCAAGAAACTGAGCAGATGATTCCCGAAAGGTGAATCTACTAGTAGATCGATTCGGGGAACTGGATAAAGGTCATTCGAGCATGCTTTGTTGAGGTCGGTGTAGCATGCATAAACTCTCCATTTGCCCTTCCTTTTTTTCATTACTAGCACGACGTTGCCAAGCTATGCTGAGTATGCTAACTCTTCTATGAATCCAACCTCCAATAGCTTGTCTGTTTCCTCTTCGATGATCACCACTCGTTCAGGTGTGAAATGTCTTCTCTTTTAGATCACCAATTCGGGGTTGACGTGCAACTTTCATGGCAAGCTATCTTGGGGTCGATGTTGGGTATGTCGAAAGGTGACCATGCGAAGACATCATAATTTTCCCTAAGGAAAGTTATGAGTTCCTTATTTTCTTTTAGCCTTAGACAGGTCGCTTTCTATCGTGAGCATTTTCTTTGAGACAACAGGCAATGTTTTCACATGTCAAGTGTAATGTTGCCGATGATAGTTGAGGTGTGTTCGTTGAATATGGTGAGTACCTTCGCTAGGCATATAACTATACTTTCTAGGCCCATCTTCTGAATTACAAAGAGCTGAAGTAGGTTAATAGCACTTCCGTTGTCAACTATCATTCTGTAAACTATATCGTGGGTAATTTGGACAGATACCACTAGTGTGTCGTTGTGTGGGACGTCGATGCCTTTGGCATTCTGCTCTGTGAAGCTAATGATGAGTCTAGGTTAGGTGCTAACTGCCTAGACCTATGAGACTAATAAAGCTTGTTGAATCTTCATTTTCTTAGAGTTATTGGTGGCCCTCAAGTGCTCTGATTTGGCGAAGATGCCATTGATATGAATCATCTTGGTTGGCTGCTCTTCATCGACGTCTGCGTTCTTTTTAAGCTACGCAACTGCCTTGTCCAAGTATTTGTCGACCTTGCCTCTTTCACCAGATTCTTTAGGTATTTCCTCCAAGTGTAGGAGTCATCGGTTGTGTGACCGGGACCTTGATCGAATGCGCAGTAGTTAGCATGGTCTAACTTGGAGCTATCTCTCTTTGATTGCTTCGGCAGATTGAACCATGCTTCGCTTTTGATGTTGCGGAGGATTTGGTGGATCGAGATTGAGAACTTCGAGTAGTTCTTGGGTGTCTGGCCTCCTTTAGTCGGGGATTAGTCTCTGCGCTTGGCCTCTTGCTTGCTTTTATTGTTGTACTGCTTCACGTCCTCTTTCTTTTGAGCTATTACTGATTCTTTTCGAGGCTTCTTGGGTGCCTTGTCTGCTTGCTGAGACTTGTCCCAATGTACATGCTTCTCTACCATAGCAAAAGAATATGCCAGAGTTAGATCTTTTTTCATGATCAACTCTCTAAATAGTGGGTGGTTTGCTAGGAGTCTTTTTGGGAAAATTGCACTAGCTATCAAGTCGTCACATTAGACTATCTTTGCCTTTTCTGCTTTGAACCTCTTTACATAGTTGTGAAGTGACTCTTTTGGGTTTTTCCCGATGTTGAATAAATGGTCGGACTTCTTCTTGATTGAGTGGTAGGATGAATACTTCTTAGTAAAAACCAAAGAAAGCTCATCAAAACTCCGGATGGATTGTGGTGGCAGGGTGTGGAATCAATCTTGCGCCTTACCTTTTAAAGTGGTGGTGATTGTCTTGCACATGAGAGCGTCGTTGTTGAGATAGAAGATCATTGTGCTTCGGTAGTGCTTCAGGTGTCTCTTCGGGTCTCCATCCTCTTTAAAGAATGTGAAATGTGGCATGCTGAATTTGCCTGGAGGCTCTATCTACTCAATCTCGTTTGTGAAGGGTGACCTGCTTATGTTGGTCATGTTCCATCGTAATGCCTCATCAGTGACCTCATTGTGTTGGAAATTATGCAATTGCTAGGTCATGAGCCTCTCTACTTCTTCCTCCTGAATTTGCCTTTGTTCGAGTAACGGAGCTCTTGGCTGCCTTAATCGTGACCTGCTGGTTTAGACTACTCTTCCATGTGTTCGGCTGATCTATGTCGCGGGTGTGGTGCATGTGGTATGTTCTTAGTAAGCGAGCGAATTTTTTGCAAGTTGCCGGTTAAACTTGAGTAGGATTAAGTGAAATAATGCTAGAAATCCTCACAAAGAGGATCCTCATTCGAGTGAAATAACGCTAGAAATCTAGATAAGTGAGAATTAGAGTCGTGAATTCTTATTAAATTATTTGATGATTGGCATAAGTCAAAAGAAAATAAGTTTGTTTCATCACAACTGTTTACGATTGTCAAAAATCAAAACCAAAACATTTTAATTGCCAAAAGGCTCTTGGACAAATTATCATTTTTGTTCAACTAGTTCCCTCAAACTTGAATGTGAATCACTTAACCCAAAACACATTTGGGGGGCAATAGGTGTAATGGTCAAAGACCTCTGAACCTACTAATTATTCATGCCTCATACTCGCCCGAAGCGACACAGTACAGAACATCAAACAAAACTAACTAATCCAATAAGGGAACCACCAATCAATTCGACTCCACGAAGCGGACTACACTGATTCTAGAGATATTCATTGCATCCACAAGAGAAGTGGCCACAGACCTGGCCAATTTGGGTGGCTGAGGCACGGGTCGGTTGAGTTGAGCAAATGCCTGGGTCTTGAACGAACACTACCTATGATGACTTATTCATTTGGATTTAGAGTGGAGGAGTATTTTATTAAAACACAAATTCAGTGGGAATTCATCTTTATAAATAATACTACGTAGATTGCATCTTAGTGCACTACTAGAAAATAGTACCCACGCGTTGCTACGGGATTACAAATCGTATGAAAAATTCTGTTTTAGATATATAAAAGATTGTGTTATAAAAGATTAATATCATTTAGAAAAAATTTGGACTATTTACATGTAAGAAGTATTAGGAAATATTGTTTCAATCCAGGTACAATGAATTGAAAATTTAAGCAATCGTACCTAATGTCGTGAGAAAATATAAATTTTTCCCTTACCAAACCAGAGAGCTGAAACATGTGAGTTAGTATACATTGATTGTCACATGCCTTTAATGATTGAATGAATACTAATAGCCTTTTGTAATGTACTTGCCACTACCTCGTTGATCAATTCTTCTTGATTTTTAACTTTTGAGTTGTGGTAGATTAGTGACACATGTATTTGTTTGGATCAAAACTTGAACTTTGGGCTCAGGAAAGAGGTTGGCCCAAAAGGATGCCTAAAGGAAGAGTCGGCCGAAGCCCAGCCAAAACCCAGAAAGCAGAAAAGGGCTTTTCTGACTTGGTGCAGCCCATGAAGACCACTTGCTCACCTACCCAAAAGCCAAGTGGTATAGACTGACCAGCTATACACCCCATAAAGTACTTTATAATGGCAGAACAAGTAAAATAGCTGATGAGTCACTGCTTATCAAGTTGCATTCGGGCAAGGCTGTTGCTACAAGAGGCCAAGCTGAGTTGTCTATAAAAGAAGAAAGAGAAATCAGGAATAAGGACACTCAATCAAACAAACAAATGCAAGCACAAACTCTGCTCAAAGCCAGATTTGCCTTCAAAACAAAGTTGTAGTCAGCCCAAGCCTTCATCCCTCTCGGGACAAGCCTTCACTCAAACCTTTGTAATAGCTCTGCTACCCTGTTCAACCTTGCTGTAGTATCGATTTCTCTTTGTAAACCCCTCTCCTTACCTCTCTCTAAAGCTCTCAGACCCTCGATAAGCCACAAAGATAGGGACCTGCAAGACGATCAGGCTTGCCCAACAAGGTTAAACCTTGCCCAACCTTCTTTGTGTTTTGTCTTTTCATTCATTAGCCTAGCAATATGTGGTATACTTCCAGTTGTACTCAAGTTATTTCTAGTAAGATGACTATTAAAATAATCTGTCAATACTTGGATCCGATTTGAATATATCTTCATTGTTCAAACCAGATCTGAGTTCTAAGCCCTCGGGCATGTAAATTTTGATCAGTTGAAAGTCCTTGGCCTCAAGGCATAAAAAAGAACCTTATGTGGACTTAACCCATCCACGATAGTCCTTGATAAACAAGAAGTCCGAAGTTACTTGGGGCGCAAGTAATCGACCTACCCCTTAGTTTTATTTCTATTATATTATGATTATCATAGAACGCTTAAGCATGGAATGGATTCTGATGGGAAGCCTCAAGGCCTACACCTAAGGCCCCCCAAAGGCACCTATTTGGATTCATTCCGTTCCGCGGTCTAGAACGTCTGAGTATAAAGAACGAATTCTTATAGGAAGCCTCAAGGCCTACACCTAAGGCCCCACAAAGGCACCTATTTGGGTTTGTTCTATCTCTCGGATTCGGGTAATCAGAAGTATAATAGTTGTAAGACTCCTGCAATTAATGGAACAAATATTATGTGTTCGAGCACCGGTTTAGTTATTGATGGGAAGCCTCAAGGTTTACACCTAAGGCCCCACAAAGGCACCTGTTATAACTAAGACGGTTTCTCGGGCATATATATATATACAACTAAAACTCGACATCCATTTTACATCTGCCATGCTAAAGATGGCAGTGGCACGCCTGAGTACTTAGAAGTTAATCTTGATTGTGAGCCTCAAGGCCTACACCTAAGGCCCCACAAAGGCACCTCTCAAAGTTAACGCTGTCATTCTCTTCCAGCCTTGCCCGACGAGTCTTGCCTGATAAGCCTTGCCCGACTAAGCCCGATAGTGAAGCAGAAGCCCGACATCAGCTCTCAACCGACGCCAACCTCCAGGGGAGCTGTGCGCTCGTCAGCCAGGAAACGTCCCCGACGAAAATTCCTGACGCGAACATAGTTTTGGCACGTCCAGTGGGATCATATACCTTTTGATCTTGCTTGTCCAAAAAAAAAAGCCACAAAATTGGCAAAAAGAATCCGAATGAGGGTTTCTCTCAACCTTTTCTTCTACAAATGGAAAATCAATCAGGAAACCCTTCTTCCCCATCAGGACGAGTGGTTTTAGAAAGCCCAACTTCATCTGAGAGATCGGAAGGAAAGGGAACTAGTGAAGAACTACAAGCTACTATGATCCAAGTACTAAAAAGCATGGAAAGAATCTCCTTGGAAACCAAGGGAGAAGTGAGTAGACTCTGTACATTAACAGGGAATCTACAGAGAAGACTTGATCTAGAGTTTTCTACTCCAAAAGGGGCTCAGGGAATTGGGATGAGCCAAGTTACCATGAGAAGTGAACCAATTATTCCCTTATTCCCACTATTAGAAGAAGAAAAGGATAGGGGAAAGAATAAGGTAGTTCCTGAAGGGAGTCAACCTGTGATAGAGCCAGTTCTGGAGAAAGAGCTTCCCAGCTTCCCATTATTATCATTTAATAATAGGAGACAGAGCGAGCAAGAGAGAACGAAGTACAGAATGCATGTAATGATTGGGGAGACTACCGGAAAGGAAGGCACCACCACTTCAGATAAACCTTCACCTTACAGGCCACCCCCGTTGGTTAATAAGGGAGGAGGAACTAACTGGAGGAAGCCCGAACCAAGGAGAGAAGCAGGTGTGGGCAACGACCGGAGCCCAATGATCGAATCTGCTATCATCGGTCATAATGATAATTCAGCTACTCAGCAGCTGAGGGAAGAATTGGCTGAGCTAAGAAGGACAGTGGCTCAAAATGCTCAACCGCGGGCTCGCCCAGTGTTCAGGGTCACTTACCAAAAGCCTTATCCTGAATATATTGACGAGCTAAATCCATTCCTTCTCAACTTCAAGATGCCTGTATTCCTAACGTTCACAGGTGAAGACAGTAGCGTGTCCTCCAGAGACCACATTTTCAAATTCTCCAATCATTGTGTGGCGTATAAGGACAACCCAAATTACAAATTGAGGTTGTTTGGGAATTCATTGGCAGGTTTAGCATCTCAGTGGTACTCTCTATTAACCCCTAACTCTATTGCCAACTAGGGGCAAATGGAGATGGCTTTCCACGAACAATTTTACAGAAAAGAGCCGGAATTGACTATCAATGACGGTGTTGAAGTCAAACAATATGATCATGAATCTACTGAGGACTTCATGATGAGGTTCAGGAAAACAAAGATGAGATGCCAATTCCCCATCAACCAAGCGCATCTCATATCAATTGCTCAAAGGGCTCTGAAATTACCTTTGAGGAAGAGATTTTATGATACACAATTCAACGAGCTGCAAGAATTGGTAATTGCTGCCACTAAGTATGAGAGGCTGTTGCAAGAAGAGCAACAAGTGAAGCACACTTCCAAGGTTCCTCCCTTCTACAAAAACAAAGCTGCAATTCATCATGTGGAAGTAGGAGAAACCAAACCAGAGCATGATGGTGGCTATGATGGAGAAGGCATTGACGTGTGTGCTGCTGAAATGACCACACCTTTCAAACCACTGACGGTAAAAGGGCTAGTCCAACCTGTCAAAGATTAAAAGATCGTAATGAACGATGGTGGTTTCGTCCCCATGAAACCACCCAAGTACCAGAGTTATTCGTTTGATCTGACCAAGGCACTTGAGATCTATGAAGAACTGGTACGGGTAAGAGTAATTTTGCCCGATAGTACCAAAAAGATGCCCAAACCAGAAGAACTTAGAGGGAAGAAGTATTGTAAGCTACACTATACCTTCAACCATTCCATAGTCAGTTGTGTCCAGTTTAGAGATTGGATACAAGACTTGATAGTGAAGGGAAAACTGTTACTTGACAAGTCCCAAGCCAGTATGATGGTGGATACAAACCCTTTCCCGGAGGCTCCTATCAATATGATCAACCTCATTTGAAAAGAAGAGCCAGGGTCACCAGTTGGTACAGCAAAGGAAAGAAAAGATCCCGGGTTGTCCCAACGCCCCTGCATGAATAAAAGTACCATGAAGGGGACCAAGGAATCAAGATCAGGCCCTAAGCTTTGTGCTGATGAGGGAAGTAGAAGAAAGAAGAAAGTAAACAAGGGGGCAAAGAGTTGCCCGAAGTCAATTCAAACAGTACCATGAGCAGAGCAGGGGACAAAACACGGGTTCATTCCAAAGGGTTACAAATCATCCTATTCTAAAAATTTAACATCTTCACTCAGGGTAACTATTTGAGAATGATATGTCTGCATAATGGCAAATATCCTACTAGGTTCGGCCAAAACAGTATGGTTATTTACAAGTTGGGACCTAGTATGCTCTAACTTCGAGTTTGACTTCTCTATTCCCTCAATTTGATTTCCAAGGGTATCCAGAAGAGTTGCTTGTTCAGCTTTAAGAGCAACCAGTTGTTCCTCCAGCTTTTGGATTTCAGAAGTAATAACTCTAACCCTTTCTTTTGTCTGCAAGCTTTCATCCATCAACCGATCAACTTGAGCGGAGGTGCTTGACTCTTTCTCCATAAAGCATCTTGCCCGATTAGCTTGTCTGTCAGCTCTTTGGTATTGCTCCCTAAGAGCCCTTAAATTCTCAAAACAAGAGAGAAAGGAATCGTGTTTTGAAAGTACTTTATAATGGCAGAACAAGTAAAATAGCTGATGAGTCACTGCTTTTCAAGTTGCATTCGGGCAAGGCTGTTGCTACAAGAGGCCAAGCTGAGTTGTCTATAAAAGAAGAAAGAGAAATCAGGAATAAGGACACTCAATCAAACAAACAAATGCAAGCACAAACTCTGCTCAAAGCCAGATTTGCCTTTAAAATGAAGCTGTAGTCAGCCCAAGCCTTCATCCCTCTCGGGACAAGCCTTCACTCAAACCTTTGTAATAACTCTGCTACCCTGTTCAACCTTGCTGTAGTATCGATTTCTCTTTGTAAAATCCTCTCATTACCTCTCTCTAAAGCTCTCAGACCCTTGATAAGCCACAAAGATAGGGACTTGCAAGACGATCACACTTGCCCGACAAGGTTAAACCTTGCCCAACCTTCTTTATATTTTGTCTTTTCATTCATTAGCCTAGCAATATGTGGTATACTTCCATTTGTACTCAAGTTATTTCTAGTAAGATGACTATTAAAAGAATCTCTCAATACTTGGATCCGATTTGAATATATCTTCATTGTTCAAACCAGATCTAAGTTCTAAGCCCTTGGGCATGTAAATTTTGATCAGTTGAAAGTCCTTGGCCTCAAGGCATAAAAAAGAACCTTATGTGGACTTAACCCATCCACGATAGTCCTTGATAAACAAGAAGTCCGAAGTTACTTGGGGCGCAAGTAATCGACCTACCCCTTAGTTTTATTTCTATTATATTATGATTATCATAGAACGCTTAAGCATGGAATGGATTCTGATGGGAAGCCTCAAGGCCTACACCTAAGGCCCCCCAAAGGCACCTATTTGGATTCATTCCGTTCCGCGGTCTAGAACGTCTGAGTATAAAGAACGAATTCTCATAGGAAGCCTCAAGGCCTACACCTAAGGCCCCACAAAGGCATCTATTTGGGTTCGTTCTATCTCTCGATTCGGGTAATCAGAAGTATAATAGTTGTAAGACTCCTGCAATTAATGGAACAAATATTATGTGTTCGAGCACCAGTTTAGTTATTGATGGGAAGCCTCAAGGCCTACACCTAAGGCCCCACAAAGGCACCTGTTATAACTAAGACGGTTTCTCGGGCATATATATATATATATATATATATATATATATATATACAACTAAAACTCGACATCCATTTTACATCTGCCATGCTAAAGATGGCAGTGGCACGCCTGAGTACTTAGAAGTTAATCTTGATTGTGAGCCTCAAGGCCTATACCTAAGGCCCCACAAAGGCACCTCTCAAAGTTAACGTTGTCATTCTCTTCCAGCCTTGCCCGACGAGTCTTGCCCGATAAGCCTTGCCCGACGAGCCTTGCCCGACTAAGCCCGACAGTGAAGCAGAAGCCCGACAACAGCTCTCAACTGGCGCCAACCTCCAGGGGAGCTGTGCGCTCGTCGGCCAGGAAACATCCCCGACGAAAATTCCTGACGCGAACAGTATTCTCATTTGCAAACTACATTTTAGAACCAAGAACAAACGCATTCATAAAAAAGAAAGAAATGTAGTGTTGTAAAGATCCAAAACATGAGAACAGTAGTTTAAACAATTTAGATACAAATTTGAGCAGTCAACTTGAGTTTCAGGTTTAGCTAATAGAAGAATGTGGTGCAAACAAACTAAAAGTGGATCCTGGCTATGCTAATGAGATATTAATATAATGCATACAACACTTTTGCACGTGTATAAAAGCCTAGCATAATGAATTCTTATTAACTATATATGGACAATGATTGAGACATTACTCACAGAAAGTGAAATGAAATGTGTATCACTTGTAGCAGCAATAAAGGCCAGAGTCATGAGATAATGAGCAACCTTTCCACATTGAAAGCAAATAAGAAAGTTTATGAAACATTGGACTATTTATATGAAAAAAATATTAGGGAATATTGTTTCTATCCAACTACAATGAATTGAAAATTTAACTAATCATACCCAACGTAGTAAGAATAAGGTTTTTGGCTAGGATAACACAACTTTTTTCTTTGTTCCCATTCACCATTGCAGTTTCTCCTAAAATAATTACAAATTTACAAAAGACAAAAAATCTGTGTTATTTTGACGTGTATGAAACAACTAAAATACTATTGTCAAAATTTGTATGATTTGGCCTAACTAACTAAATGATTTATTTATTTTGGTAGGGGATTAACAAATTAGGCATAAGTAAGTAAACTACTTGCTAGGATGGATAAAACACTTTCAACAGCTAAAAGCTTTATACAAAAGCTTTGCAACAACTTAGTTGGAGAGTACAGTACATGAAACACTTCACTTCAAAACCAAAAAAAAAAAAAAAAAACCATGATTGAATTTTACAATGGTTAGTTCTACATATGAAATTCTACAACACAATCTGAAAAACCCGACCACATTCTTTAACAATCCATTACCAATGTAAATTGGGAGACAGTAAGTGATGTTGTAATTATGTATTATGAAATCATGTTGTAATTATGCATGGAATAGAGAAGAATGCAAAGACAGTTTTCTAGTGCTGTTAATAACAATTCTTAAGCCAATGTATTATAGATTTATTGAATTTAAAGAGTATAAATTTATGAGTGCTAAGATAATATATTACTTGATCAGAAAAAGAATAGTTTTCTCTAATAATAGGACTACCGTTAGATTGAGTAAAGATAAATGAAATTGTATATAAAAGTGTGCTCTTAATTCAGTATAACATATAATGTCAAATATCTCATGATTTCACAATCCTACTCTTTATATTGTCAGACAATATCATGATTCATAACTCTGAATTAGAACATGAAATGAGTTGTTCGAGTAATGACACATACTTTTTTTTTTACCTAGTAACAGAATTTCCAACAGATGTCAGCATTCATATTCACATTTGGAATTCATCCTTTAATGACATAGCAAGGCAACCTAATTAAAGCATGAAAAAAGCTTAAGAAAAAATATAAATGCTTGCGAAAAAAATCCACTTAGAAATAACTTTCACGAATGTTAGTAAGGCAGAAGAACCTTACAGTATATGCTGATACATATTATATTTCATTGCAGACTGAAAGAACTCAAATAACCTAAATAAAAAAACCTAACACACTTATTAAATCATTCAAAATATATAGAAAGGGAGATATTGGAAGCAACCTGTTGAAGTTCACCTCTGCGATTAATTTCCATTTAGAATCCTACACCACAAAACAAACATTAAAACAACACCTTAGCCAGCCACCATGCTCTCAAAATTCCTCAAATCTCTTATACATCACAAAGAGAAGCACATGCATCTAGAGAATTGAATATTAGTATCACTACTAGGTATTCAGTTTCATTGTTGTTTCTTCTCTTTGTTTTCAATTCTTTTGATCATCCCCCAACAAAGTCAAAACCTATTAAATTATTCTAGTCCAATTGAGTATTTTGAAGTTATATATATTATTATATCTTTGTAAAGTTTTATTTTCATTTTTCATAATGCATTTTAGTGATTGAAACTGTGCTTTATATTTAACCTTCATATTCAAGAGTTATTCTCGCAACCAATGATTCAATCCTATTAATACACAAAATCATGACTCATTAGACAAAATTGTAATGAAAATGTCAAAACAATTGAACAACTAATCAATTGTTGGCTTAGCTGATTATTTGTATTATTGAAAAAAATTCTAAAAGTTAACAATTTGGATCATTGATTGACTACGCATTGAAAAATAGGATGATCATTTTGTAGAAAACCTATATATAGGTGAGTATGTTTATGATTTTTTGTCAGTGATTTGGTAAAATCAATCTTTCTTTTTATAAAAAAGAATTGGTTTACTCAACAAAAAAATACAATTGGTAACAATATTACTCAAAAGATTGGTAGCTCAGAATCATTCGGCTTGTCGGCAAAGGAAGACATGCTGTTTTATCGAATGTGCAATTGCACAGCTTTATTATCTATCGAATTTGCTAATTTTTTTGGTCGGCTAGTACATGCAGTTGTCTGCAGTTGAGATCTAGGAGTTGGATACCAATAGAAATTAAGAGAAGAAGAAAAGTCGTCACAATTTATTACTAGTTGTAAGTAAAGGACTGACATAGGCCACAAAAAATCACACATAAAATGAACGCAGGAGAATTGTATATCGTGCATAGAGAGAGTAGAATTAGCTGTGACCGTTTGTTTCCTTGAATACCACACAACTACACAAGACTTATCTGTATATATATGAAGTATTTGTGCATCATAGGTTTGATTCAGTTGTATATGGTGATTGAGTACGTAGTATATCGATGGATTAGAAGTTTACCACAAACACCATGTACAACTGAAGAATGTAAATTTATCTGCTCAAATAAATTGATTGAGAAACTTTTTTTAGCGTCACAGTGATAATTTCAGTGTTAGTACATGTCTATTAGGTAGTTGGCAATGCTCACAGTTTGTAATGAAGAGTTGGTCATCTCGGGCTTCCATTATTAGTAAAAAAGTTCACGTGAAAATGATTCAAGGTGAATTTTTAGGCATGCATGCTGTATGACTTTGTTTTGGCAGTATTAGGCGCACATACCAGCTGATCACGGTTACTTGTTCACACTACAAAAGTACCCACTGGTGTCATTTGAAAAAACGACAAGAAAAATTTATTACTGTTGGATATAAGCAAAAATCCGACAAAAAAATCATGTATTGGTAGATAAAAGAACCGACAACATTGCTTGTGTCACGAAAAGGCTTTTGTTGTCGGTTAATTCTCTTAAACCGCCAGGAAAACGCAAAGCATTTTATAATAAAAAAGGACAGTAGTGTCGGATAGAGGCGACATTAAATACTGAAACAAATTGTCAGATAGAGCAGGTTTGTGTCGCCCCTAACCGACACCACCAACCATTAATAAATAAAAATAAACAAAGCTAACACTTTCTTTCAGTCGGATAAAGACACATTTTGTCGTTCATAACCAACATAAAATATATTAATAATTAAAAAAATATATAAAAACGAAAATTTGTTGCAGTCCTATTAGATTAGGAACGCGATTGTGTAAATGCTAGTGTATCTAGGAACATCTTTGTATATTCCCTTTAGTAGTTACATTCCTATTGAGTTATAATCCTATTAGGGTAAGGATTTAACCTTTCCTACTAATATAAACAAAGGCACAATGCGGTGATACAACACACACCTTAGAATTACATCTCTCTCTTGCCGTCGACCATCTCCCTCCCTGTCCTAAATATAGTTCAGTAAATTAAGATAAGGAACTAAAGGATTGTGGAGGAGGCTTTCTACTACAACATCAAAGGCTTTTAATTATTTTCTGCCAATCAGGTTCTTTTAAAATAAATTAAGATATTTAAAACAACCTTGAAGCATGAAAATATTTGTCATGATGCATGAACCCCCTATATTTATATTTTCCTTTCAATTATATATATTGTATATATGTTCATATATTTTGTTAATATATATATTTGTTCATGCAATACGCAATTCTACTATGTGAAATTTGTGAGTCAAAGCATCGAAATTAATTTAGAAGCAATTAGGGTTTTTAACCCTAGAATTTGAAAAAAAAAATAAATTTGGGATTGAGTAGTAGTTCCACTCTGCACCACCGAGCCAACATGGCTGGCCTGCAGCCATGCCATCACCATGATGGCATCGTTTCGATGCCATTGCATAGCACCAGGCCTCGCCTTAGGTAGGTTTCCACACAGGCTTGAAACCCCGAGCCACTAGCAAGCCTACAGCCTTGCTGGACCGTCCCCTATAGCCTGGCCCAATCTGCCAGCAAGCCTTTGTGCTTGCTGGGCTTTGTTCTCACTCTGGCACGCCTGCAACCTTGCGAGGCTTTGTCCTAGCCTCGGCCTGCGATCTGAAACCAGCCTTGTGTTATGTGTTCTTGTAGGTACCCTTATATGAACTAAACGTTCATAACTAAATTGTACCTGTAGTTTAAAATTTAGTGCCTTTGAAACCCAAAGTTTTTATTCAAAATTTACCACTTGAAACCCGTAGCTTTCTTGCGTAAATTAAACCAATACATGTCTATAGAACCTGCATGTTCTACGATATATGTTTATGGTTTTCCATATTACTAACTACATCTCGTTGTACCCTCTATTTTAGGGACATGTAAAACTTGAATAAGCTCGATTTCATGGCTCTGGAAGTCTCTGGAAGAAACTATCTAAAGTGGGTTCAAGACGTGAAACTCCATCTTACTACAAAGAGTCTTAGAGCTACTATTGAGGAACCTATTGATGATGAACCTGTCAACGAAGCTCAGAAAGCTATTATTATGATCTTCATCCAAAGACACATCCATGATGCACCGAGTACCTAGCAAAAGATGATCCAAGTACCTTTTAGCTCACTCTAGCTGATCGCTTCGATCACCAGAAAGACATTTACTTGCCTGAAGTAAGACACGACTGGTAGCATTTACGTTTCCAAGGCTTTAAGTCTGTGAATGAATACAACTATGAAGTTTGTAGAATCCGATCACTCCTTAAGTTCTGTAAAGAGGACTTAACCGAACATGAGAAGACTTATTCGACCTTTAATGCCATCAATATTGTCCTGCAACAACAATATAGGGCGTAGAAGTTCACCAAATTTTTGGATTTGATATATGTTTTACTTGTCGTTGAAAAGCAGAATAAGCTTTTGATGAAAAATCATCAAGCTCAATCCACTGGCTTAAACGCTCCGCTTGAAGCGCATGCGATCAATTTTAATAGCCACAATTGACGGAAACCCCGCTGTGACCGTGGAAAAGGGCGGCAAACCCCACCATGGGCCAAAGGTCCACAATATGAGGCCAATCCAAGGGAGGAATTTTGACCCAGAAGCGCCAACCTTCTGAAATGGAAATGTGCTATCATTGTGGATCAAAGGATCATTGGTCACGCGTATGCCGAGCTACCCCCGATGCTATTGCCAAGTATCATTCTCGTCGTGAGACTAACTTTGTGCATGTAGAACATCTCGAAGATGCTATCATAACTCTAGAGGTTTCAGATTTTCAGGAGGCAACTGCTCCCATGGCAGAATAAAGTTTTATTTTTCTAAGACATGTTAGGGTGTTTTTGTAAACATGAAAATTCTGTATCGAATGAAATGAGAATACGTGTACAAAGTAGGTTTGTATTGATGAATTTGTAGGGTTACAATCTCTGTTTACTATTTTCCTCTGATTAAGTCTTCAAATTTGATGTAGATGGTTGATTGTTGATCCAAGGGTCGCGATGACTTGATCGCGAACAAACAATTGAATGATTGCTTCAAGTTTTGAGCTTGAAAATAATGCGTGGATGGTCTTCACCTCAGGTTTAGGGCTGCAGCAAAGGTAAAGTTGATGTAGGACTTTGTTGATTCAAGGGTCTTGATGACTTGATCTTGAATCGAACGTCGTTACAAGTTTTGAGCTTGTAAGAAAGTCTTGAAGGAATCAGCATAAGTGCTTGTTGATTCTTCAAGGGAATGCTTTGGCTTTAGTTGAAAGAAAGCTTTGGCTGTGGTTGAATGTTCTTTGAAGAAAGCTTTGGTAGCGTATTAGTCTTCAAAGATCTGGCAAAGGTTCTCATTTTGTGAGAATTCCAACCTTTCAATGTAGAAATTGTCGACCCTTTGTTTGTCTTGGGACCTTGTATTTATAGACTTCCAAATCCATGCCTTTGGGTGGATTTGGCTTTGATTTCTCGTCCATGAGAGAATTTAGGCATGTTTTGTGTCTTGTTTCAACCACTTTCCCCTAGCTTGGCCGAATTATAGGGCTTGTTGCCTATTTTGGGAGCAATCTTCAATTCTTGTTTGTTTTATGAAGATACTTTAGCTTTTTTTTTGGTTTTGAGAGCACTTTAGGCCCCTTGCCGATTTTAAGGGATATTTTCTCCTTTTTGCCGAATTTTGGGAAGTGTGTACTTCCTTTGCTTGATTTGTGTCACATGTCATTGATGACAACCATTCGCACCATTAAGACCCATCACATGGCTAGCCCTATGGCTGGGTTCCAGAGAACTCTCATGCTTTGGTATTATCGAATGGAACACCTTGGATGAGATATGATGCGTCGAATCCTTAAACTATCACATGGGCATCACTTAAAATCTTATCCCGGCCATCTGTTTTGCAAAGCATGCTCCCTGAGGAAGTTGAACATTCAACCCTCACATGCAAAGATTAATCACGACCCCCCTAAGTTTCTTCAAAGGGTTCAAGGGGATATTTGCTGACCTGTCCAAGTAACATGTGGACCATTTAGATACTTCATGGTGTTGGTTAATGTATTGATGCGATATTCATATGTTTGCTTATTGTCAACACACAATGCTGCATTTGCGAAACTCCTAACATAAATTATTAAGCTTAGGGCTCACCACACTGATTATCCAATTAAGACGATTTGACTGGATAATGCTGGAGAGTTTGCGTCACAGACTTTTGACGATTATTGCATGTCTATTGGGATTGAAGTTGAACATCTTATACCCCATGCTCATACCCAAAACGGCCTGGTAAAAGCTTTCATAAAGCGCATACAAACAATAGCTTGGACTTTGGTTATGTGAACCAATTTGCTGGTATCTTTCTGGGGCTATGCAATATTACACGCAGCTATATTGGTCTGCCTAAGGCCCACTGCTACCCAATCTCATTCACCGTTATAGTTGGTTATTGGATATGAGCCTAACATTTCACATTTACATATGTTTGGGCGAGTAGTCTATGTGCCAATAGCGTCGCCATTACGTACCAAAATGGGTCCTCAGAGACAAATGGGAATTTATGTCGATTATGATTCACCATCAATTATTCGTTACTTAGAGTCCTTGACATGAGATCTCTTTACCGCACATTTTGTGAATTGTCACTTCGATAAGACATTCTTCTCGTCGTTAGGGGGAGATAAGATCACTAACGTTTCTGTAGAGCGCAGTAAATTATCGTGGATTACTCCCACTATGTCTTATTTAGATCCCCGCACTCCTCAGTCTGAAACTAAACTGCGATGTATTCTAAATCTCCAGAGCATTGCTCAGAGCATGCCGGATGCTTTTACTGAGCTAGTAAAGGTGACGAGATTACAGATACCAGTTGCAACCGCACTTACAAGAATGGACGTACTTAACATACGTTGTACCACCGCCTTAGAAAACCGGACTGTCCTCGAGGGTGGGGTGGCCGCACCTCCCACGTAGCCTGGTACACTGGTTGCTAGTTAATCATCTACTCCTACCTTGAATGGAAAATCCCCTGGTTGAAAGGATTCACAACCTTGAAAGAGGAAAATGGCACAAACTAGTGACCTTAGTTTGAATCTGACCATTGCTTACTCATTTGTTCCAACGCATGAGCTTATTCTAGATTATGGTAATGTCTTAGATGAGACAAACCGGCCTCCCGAGAATCGTGAAATTTTGGTTAACTACGCAGTTTTGGATGAGGTTTGGAATCAGAATGAGATGATTGTTGATGATGCATTCGCGTATACAGTTGCTTCTAACATCATGCTTAGCGATGGCATTGAACTATGCCCGTTGATGAATGTCAACATAGAACGGATTGGTCAAACTGGAAGCAAGCAATCCAGGTAGAACTCGATTTGTTGCGAAATGTAACATGTTTGGGCTCGTAGCTACACGTAGACACTGGAATGGTGTTAAAGATATTTTCCGCTACGTCAAGGGTATGACGAATTTAGGCTTGTTTTATACTCATGAATCCTTGAGAAGGGCCGCCGCCCCCTCGGTCCTTGGGTTGATCTTGCCTCGTTGGTTACACAGATGCTGGTTATCTGTCTGACCCACATAGGGCACGTTCTCAAACGGGCTATGTTTTTACTATTTGAGACATTGTTATATCTTGGAGGTCGCTAGTTGTGACTTCTTCGAACCATGCTGGGATTCTCACCCTACATAAAGCATAGCCTGAGTGCTTTTGGTTAAGATCAGTCATGGGACATATTCGAAGCACTAGTGGTCTCACTTCCTTCGTTAACCTTCCTACGACGATCTTTGAAGACAATATAGCATGTATCGAGCAGTTAAAGAAGGGATATATCAAGGAAGACAACACCAAGCATATAGCACTAGAGTTCTTTTATTCTTACCAGCAACAACAATATCAGAACATTGAAGGCAAGCAAATATGTTCCCAGGACAACCTATTCGATCTCTTTACCAAGTTGTTGCCTAAGTATACTATTATCTGAGTTGAAATGTTTGTAGTTCTCTTATTTGGAAGTTATGTCTAACTCAAGGGGAGTATTCTGAAGCATACTCACTTGATCTTAATGTACTCATTTTCCTACGATTAGAAGTATTTTTCCCACTTGGTTTTTGCTACCTAACGAGGTTTTGATGAGGCACATATCCTATGATGATTATACTCTGTTAAGTTCACTTCTTTCGTCCCATTTGACGTTTGTTTTAGACATTATGCATACTTCTCACTTTTCTCCTTATTCTATGGATTTTTACCTACATTAGGTTTTACCATCATGAGGTTTTGTGAGTTTTACTACCCATGCATACTTTCTTATATTTGAGATTCGCATTTATCCATTGTGCCGATGACTTCATCAACTGTTCTACCTTATCTGCTAAAGATCTTTTGCGATGTTTTGTTTGAGTATTTACACACTCAAGGGGGAGTGTTGCTGATGTGAAAATTACTTGACCCATAAATTAAACCCTATTGATGACAATTGTAGCAAAGATGTAAGTAGGGATTGTTCTAAACCAGGGATTAACTAGGGCTGCTAATCTACTCAAATTAAAGTATAAAACACTAAACTGGACTTAAAAACACAAGAATAGACTCTATAGACTCTAAACTGACCTAAAACACTCAAAACAACAAAACTAGATGGAATTGACTCAATTCTAGACCTAATAAGTGATTTGGACGAAATTAGAACTTACTTTGACTCAAAAGACTAAAGGAAAACAGATTATGACTTAACTAACCCAAAACACACTTAAAAGACTTAAAACAGCACAATACTAACAATTAGACTCAAAACAGACTCTAGGGAATAAATTGGACGAATTTAAGACTAAATTTAGACTCAAACAACGTTTATGGACTAACTCTAACCTATATTAACTCAAAACACTCTAAAGAACCTAAATTGGACAGATTCTGACCTAAAAACACAAAATAGAAAAGAGGGTTTGGTTTCTGACGAAATTGAATTAAAACTAAACAAATTGCAAAACAAAGTAAACTAAAACGAAATTGAGACGAATTCAAGGGTGAACGGCTAGTTAGAGGATCCTTCTCCACACATGAACATATGCAACGTAAATCGATTTCTATTATTGTTTCTTTAAACCATGAATGACAATGCCCCAAATTAATCGTGAATGCACAAATTAACTCTTAGATTTCTCTAAATTCATTGAATTGAATGGACAACGTATCGCAATCAAATTATTCTCATCAAGTTCCCTATATGAACAGCATGATAGAGATACATTCAAAGATCATTAAGTTCCATGGAAATCATAAGCATTGACAAGGCAATTATAACTATGAACTGTATGATACTCTTGCCAAGAATCTACTTAACACGATTGTGACTAACAATCTCCACTACTTGTAATTATAAGTTCCTAACGATTAGGTGAAAGTCCTTTATAATTTAGCATCAGATTCATGCATGCAAACTAAGTAGGCATCCTTAATCAACACACAAGAATAAGTTATCAATCAAATAGATAAGTAAATCACATTCATATTTTACGAAACAATAACTGAAAGGAATCAATTCATATTAAACATATGTCCATGGCTTCAAATTCACCACTAACTAATAAGAACTTAGTTACACATGTTCATAGCAATTGAAAAGCAAATTGAAATAAACATTGAAACTAAAACGAGGGAAGAAAGAACTCTTAGAACTCCCAATGATGCAGATGGCTTGTGCACAAGGTCCTCCTTCATCAATGGAATGCACGACAATGATCTTCTTCTTCTCCAAAGGGTGTGGCAGAGATGTATGTTGGTGTAGAATGATGTAGAATGGTGTATAGGGTGCGGCAAAGTGTGTTTCTGAATGGTATGAAGGGTGGTGACGAATTTGTATTGAAAACATGTATATATAGGCTTGGCAAAACCCTAGGGTGAATCAAATTAGGGTTAAAACTTAGCAGATTTTAAGGATTAAGGCCCAAGGATTCGGCACAATTAATTAAATCCACTAAGGAGAGGGTTTGGCCCAATTAATTTCAGAAAAGGATTTGTATAACCCAAATCCACAAGGAATACGGCTAATATAATCAGAATCCAAGGGGAATTGGGTGAAGAATGGTACGTAACTATAGTATCTAAACATACATATGTCTGTAATATGCATATACATATATATGGAGAAATTCACGCACAATTAAAAATATATGATAATATATGACTTTTCTTATTATGGGAACTTAATAATAACTATCAATGATAAATAACATTTTTATTATTTATGGGAAGCAATATATTACCTACAAACAAAAAACTCAACAATTATTACAACCTATTTAATATTAAAAAATTACAATTAAATGCCAAGAATTAAAATTAGTTTTTAATCTTAGATAAGGTTTTATTCAAAAAGTAATCTTAGACAAGGATTAGAAAAGAATTTTCTGAAATAATTTTTAGTTTGATAAATAGAGAAATGTTGATGTGGCCTAATGTACCTAAGTGTTTTAATCAAAATCCTAAAAGGCACATATGTTTGATTAAAAAAATTTAAATTGCATTATTTAAAAAAAAAGACATTTTAGGCTTAATTTGTACCAATATATTAATTTCTTTTTGTCCCTTATTTTTTAAACTTTCATTTGTGCTCATAATATTTTTAACCTTTTATTTCTACCCATAATTTATTTATAATGTGTCACATCCCGGCCCGGGTCCACCACATCCCAGGCTCGTTCCACCACCGTAGCACGATATTGTCCGCTTTGGGCTTATCATTTCCTCACAGTTTTGTTTTTGGGAACTCATGAGCAACTTCCCAGTGGGTCACCCATCTTGGGAGTGCTTTGGCCTCCTTCTTGCTTAACTTCGGAGTTCCTACGGAACCCGAAGCCAATGAGCTCTCAAAAGGCATCGTGCTAGGTAGGGATGAAAATATACATTTAAGGATCACTCCCCTGGGCGATGTGGGATGTTACAATCCACCCCCCTTAGGGGCCCGACTTCCTCGTCGGCACACTTCCGGCCAGGGATTGGCTCTGATACCATTTGTTACATCCCGGCCCGGGTCTACCACATCCTGGGCTCGTTCCACCACCGTAGCACGATATTGTCCGCTTTGGGCTTACCATTCCCTCACAGTTTTGTTTTTGGGAACTCACGAGCAACTTCCCAGTGGGTCACCCATCTTGGGAGTGCTCTGGCCTCCTTCTCGCTTAACTTCAGAGTTCCTACGGAACCCGAAGCCAATGAGCTCCCAAAAGGCCTCGTGCTAGGTAGGGATGAGAATATACATTTAAGGATCACTCCTCTGGGCGATGTGGGATGTTACATAATGTACCCATTTTTCTTTTCAAATGTACCACTTTCTTATATGCAAAATGTATCCTCTTTTTTTTTTTTTTTTTTTTTGTAAGTACTATTTTTATGTAAAATGTACTCATTTTTAATGTAAAATCTATTTAATTTTTTTAATCTAAAATGTACCATTTATTTATTTTTTATATATAAAATGTACCCATTGTCTTTTTTATATAAAATGTACCCATTTTTTGTTATATAAAACGTTCCCCTTTTTTTGTATTAAATGTACCAATTTGGTATGTAAAATGTATGTACCCATATTGTTATATAAATGTACCAATTTTTTATTTGTAAAATATAACCAAATTTTATTATATACATGTACTCATATTTTATAAAAATAAAATTAAATCACCTTTTTTTTTCTTTTTTTTTTTACAATCTAGAATGTCCCCATAAGCATTTTTTTTATATTTTATTATAAAAAATCATAAGCAAATTTGAATAATTGAATTGGTAGTGTAAATGAAAGCAAAAAATAGTTGAGTATTTATTAGTATTATTGCATCTTTTTATTATTATGTCATTTATGTGACAGGAGAGGAACTTCAATAAAAAACCTAAAATGCATAAGGTTTGAGTCTATAACTGTTATGAACCAGAGATCGCAACTAAACTATCCCATTGCTTGTCAAAAGAAATTATTATCATTAGCAAGTATGTCAAACTTGTTTAAGTTCTCTCATTATATGGTTTGATTGAGGGAATTAATTAATGACCCCAGCTAAAGAACTCATTGAAGGATAGAATGAATTTTTCTATGTATAATGGACGCATGCCAACATATTCACATGTGTTGTAAAATCGACGGCGTGTGCAGTGGAATAAATAAACAAGACACAAAATTTACGAGGTTCCTCTACAGTCAGTGTGACTGGAGTACGTCCTCGGGACAGCAGTAGTGCTTTCATTATAATCTGAAATAATAAGAGTACAAAGATAACTCTCTTTATTATCTCATCTCCTCTTCCTCTCTTTTCTCTCTTTCTTTTCCTTCCGCTCTCTCCCGTGAGTCCCTCACATTCATCTCCAATTCTTCCTTTTTTTTTATCACACCTTTTGAACACTTGTAATGCTCTATTTATAGAGTAAACAAAACACTATTAAACTTGTGAAAGGTTTACTATGTGCATGTGGGCATACATACCCACTATTTACAACACTCCCCCTTGGATGCCCACAGTCTTCAATTGACTCGTTAAGATCTTAATCTATTTTGGATGCTCCCCCTAATGAGTATCTCCCCCTGATTTCAAATCATTTAGGCTGATCGTTGATCATTCTGCTTCAATCTCTTAGTAAGAAGAGTTGCCGAAAGAGGTGCTTTACTTGTTGTTAACTTTCCACAAACTTGTTCTTGAACTGAGTTGGAGGGCTTTCTACTAGACTTGCTTCAAAAATATGAATTTACTCCTTTTATCTGGAGCGGAATTTGATTCAAGGGTGGTCGACACTTGATCTTGAATAGGACTTGTGATTTCTTCAAGGACTTCGATGCTTGATCTTGAATGAAATTGGACCATGAGGAGCTTCACGTGGCAAGTGATCTTCGGCTTTGTCGGGGATGAATCAGCACGTGTTTGTTGTGCTTGTCTCCACATGCTTCAATATATCATTTTCACTTGCCTTACTTGTTCCCCTTGCGTAAGTGGTATTTTCCTTGTTTTCCCCTACATGTGTGGCATCTTCTCTTGTAGGATTTGTCCCCTGATGCAGGAGTGGAATGCAAACCCTTACATTTGAATGGTTCATCACTTCTTGGTGACTGGAGACCCAACTCCAACAACAGTTGAAGATGCTTACTTTTGCTCTCGTCCCTGAAGATATGAGATAATCCTACTCTGGTGTGACTTGTTTGAAGAGGTATTCTCGGAGAGGAAGAAAACTGAGTATTTCGAGATGCTATGGTGAAGATGCATTCTCGGAGATGAGGAAGAGTAGGACATACTTGCAGGTCTGCCTTGTTATGGAGAACGGAGGTCGACATATATAGAGATTTCCCAATAGCAAGTGGTGGTGCTGTGCCTTTACTCTTGTCAGCAACTGTGGTGTAATTAGAACAGTAAGATTTACGCGTTTTCAATTTTGTCAGAGATCTTTTACAAAGTTGCACTCGATATCATAAAAACCTGAGATTGCATTTGAAAAATGCTAATGAACTTTATTCAGGAAAATCTGGCTTTTGAAATTCGGGGAGCCGTGTCGCTTTGATCTTTGAACAAGTGGCTCTGTTGCCTCTTCTTTTATAAAGACATCAATTGTGTTCAAGAGTATGCTCAGAAAGTTACTGCCAGAGAAATTTCCCCCTTCTTGCACTTCTAAAATTTTATTTGACCTCCTTTTTCCTTTATCATTTTTGAAAATGACTTGTCCATCTAACATTTGTTTAGATTTGAGTCTTAGGAGTGATACAGACGAGCAGCGTCAGGATAACATATGGCACCTGTCCTTCTTATCTTTTAATGGTCCTCTTACAGTTAGGGACTCTGTGATGAAGAATAACATAACCGCTACTGTAGTAGCTAAGAATCTTCTCACTCTAAAAGATACTAGAATCCTTTCAAAACGATCTGATGAGTCGGCCGTTCAAGACTCCTTGGCTTTCAGTGTTCAATGTGCGGGCTCTGTATCCAATATAGGCCAACGCCTACTTGCTCGAACTCGCCAAGTTGAATCATTGATGGCTGAGGTGGCAAGTCTTAAATAAGAGATTAGAGAGCTCAAGCACGAGAATAGAGTGTTACACGTGCTTGCAAATAATTACTCGATGAGTATGAAAAGAAAGCTCGACCAACTACTAGAATCCGAAAGTTGGACTCAAAGTGACAATCAGAGGTTTGATGCTTTATTCCAAAGGCATCTATTGCCTTCGTCATCTGGAGTTTTACCAAGTATTGAGACTCCAAATAATCAACCTCTGGTGCCTCCCTCTTCTGGGGTACTTTCGAGTACTGAGGTTTCACATGAGCAACCTTTGTGAAGGCTCTCTCATGTTTTCATGTGTATGTACATGTCTATAATTTCTCGGAGATATCAATAGATAAGCTTTATTTCATTTAATGTATTGTGTCAAATACAATAAAGCATATACTGCACTAAGATGTGGTACTTCTGGACCAAATATCAGTTCAACTTTTCCCTCACGAAGATAAATGATCATTCTTAGTGTCGACATTATTTGAGTATTTAACTCATAATCTTCAATCCATATGATTCTTTAATATCATAAACATCGTGGATAAGATTCGTGTTGGTAGATTGTTCGATCTGCAGCTCGAGACAATATTTCCTTCAACACTTTATAATTTTTCTAGACTCTTCAGGAGTCCCAATTTAATATCATCAACTCTTTAAGAGATCTAATTTAATATCATCAACCTTTTGCAAGAGATTTTAGTATGTTGCAACAATATCATAATGATAGCACTCACTAAGGCAATTTATACCATTCATTGGTATTGAGTACATATTTTATGCTTTACCCTTCGGGGGCTTACTTCAAGCAATTTGAATCCTTTAGGGATTTTCTACACTTCATGACACATTTTCCTTTGGAATTTATACAGAGCAATTTTCTCTCATGTATACTTGAGGGATTTATTTATGGAGATATGATGTGGGCGACTCACAACCCTTCGTATATAATTCTCCATTTATATGAACTTGTTTTTCAAGGGTATAATTTCAGGTTTCAATTATTAACCTTGTGTCAAATCATGTGAGTGTATTACATTGTATTACAAATGCCCATATGTAACCTCATTGGTTCAAGATCTTTTGGCTATTTGTATTGTATTCAAATATATAGGTCCATTTTCCACGTTCTTACTAAATTATAATGGAATTGCCTTTCTCCATTTTGGCCAATAATTTTCCTTTTGTCGACGAACAAAAGAACGTGACCTAATATTAACACAGCTCATTGATGAATTTAGTAGCTATTTGTAAAAACCAAAATTACCATTAGTTATCATCAATTAGTGATCCCATATTCTCATTGCATGGGCATGCATAAAATTTTTTCATTTCTTTGGATATCCATTGCCTCTTCAAGGGCATGACACTATCTCTTCCAGGATAGTCATAATTTAGAGAATGTGGATCATAACTTCCTCTTGAGCGTTATAGAGCTTGGATTTTAATCTCCACTTCCGGGGAGTTGAGTCATTGGAACCTATACGTCTATCATGCTACATGCATGAGACATCAATATTCCCATGTCTGTGGATTGTCCTATTTGGGACGTGTATTCATGCGGCGGCTGTCATGCTTCTGGCATGCAATAGTTATGCTTTAGAAATGCAATAGTTCAGTAATGCAATATTCTTCTTATTTCGAAGGACTGAACCTTTTGAGTCTGAGGGTCTGCCACGCTTCAGGCATGCAACAGATAAATCATTTACTACCATATTATTTTGTCCAATATGGACATCAATTCTTGTAGGCACATTTGCAGCAAGTATATATGATTTCATCACTTTCGTTGCATCATTCATCTATTTCATTTTCTCATTGATTGCTTCGTGAATCAAAATAAGACAAATTCTCTTCGTTCTTCTGGAACGGTATTTTCTCATCATTCTTCTGGAACGATATTTTCTCCCCCTAACAGCGGGAAAATTGTCTTATCAAAATAACCGTCTGCAAACCATGCGGTAAACATATCCCTAATCAAGGGTTCTAAATATTGAATGATAGATGGTGTTCAACTTCAATGCCTAATCCTTGATGATGCTTCATTTCAGTACGTTGTAACAGTGCAATAGGCACGTTATATATTGAATGATAGATGGTGTTCAACTTCAATGCCTAATCCACGATGATGCCTCATTTTAGTACGTTGTGACAGTGCAATAGGCACATAAATAACACAACCAAAAACTCGTAAATGTATAATGTTTGGCTGGTTCCCAAACCCGAGTTGTACTGAGAAGTATTGATGGTTGGTAACATGTCTCAACCGAATTAATAATGCATCATGTAAAGTTTACATGTCCCCATGTAGAAAACTGGCAATTTCGTTTTCATGAGCAGAGCGCGGGAAATCAATTTCATTCGCTTAATAAAGGCTTCTGCCAAACCATTTTGAGTATGGACATAAGGAACTTCTGGTCCTTATTTAATAGTCTGTAAACTGAGATTCTTATGGCTTTTATTATAATTAAGTTAAGGCACTGCGGCACTTTAAAATTACGGTACTCATCTAGGAACATCATGTCTTGATCTTCAGCATCAAGGGACTTCATACCTGATCTTTTTTGCGTGATGGAACTTCAGGTCCAATCATTTTTATATGATGAGGATCAAGAAACTGCATGTTCTAATTTGATCAAGGAACTTTAGGTCCAGTATGTACTTATTGTAACAAAAATAAGTATAATAAATAAATTAAAGTAATAAGCGGTAATTCCAGCCATAGTAAATAAATTGCATTTAAGTAAATAAAGCTTGTGACAAGGGCTTTAATTCAACACCATTCACATAAATCAAAACTTAAAGCAGTAGGCGGTAAAATTGTCCATGATAAATAAATTGCTTTAAAGTAAATAGAACTTGTGAAAGGATTTTAAACCAACACCATTCACATAAATCAAAACTTAAAGCAGTAGGCAGTAAAACCGTCCATGATAAATAAATTGCTTTAAAGTAAATAAAGCTTGTGACAAGGGCTTTGATTCAACACCATTCACATAAATATCAAAGCTTTAAAGCAAAGGGTAATAATTCTACCCACTGTAAATAAATTGCTTTAAATAAATAGAACTTGTGACATGGACTTTAAACCAACACCATGCACATAAATATCAAAGCTTTAAAGCAAAGGGTAATAATTATACCCACTGTAAATAAATTGCTTTAAATAAATAGAACTTGAGATATGAGCTTTAAACCAACATCATGCACATAAATATGCCAAAACAGAAAATGCAATAATTAAGTCCTCATCTTTTGCTTTTTCTTTTTCTTGGTCTGCTACTTCTTTTGTTTGATTCCTTGTATTTTTATTTTTATTTCACAGTTCTGAAGTCATTTTGGTTACTCAGGAAATAATAGTAACAATAGGTTCCAATTGGTGTTCTTCCTCCGGTGAGTTTCGAAAAAGTCGAAACGGTTCCCATAAGCTTTGAAGTCAATAGTGTCTGCAACTTATGAGAAGATCAAACCGTTAGATTTAGCTCAAAATTTAATATGATATAGATAAGAGGATAATGAACAAATTTTGTGAAGAAACAATTTCGATCTGAGCTACCGAAATGGAGTTTTGGTACTCATAAGGTGGCTGTCCAGTTTTCTGCGGAAATTGGAAACTGGTTTGGTATTTCAGACATCTGCGACGATCGCAGCGTTAAAGTTTTCTGAAATTTTGCTATGTTGTAGATATTGAGCGGAGGAACAACTTTTAAGAAGAAAGTATTTCAATCTGAGGTCCGCAAGTTGGAGTTCCGAGGCTGTTTACATGGCTGTCAAATTACCTACGAATTTTGAGTTTGTACTCTTTTGCTTCTGCAAAGGATGATATACAGTCATACAACAATATATATAGTTGCTTCAAGAAAATCAATTGTACTGATATTTGAAGATGAAATGAAAAGATTTTCTTATCTGTGAGATTCCAGCTGAAGGAGGTGAACAGGATTTGTGGCGCTGTGCTTTCCACTAACATAAGAGCTTCTTGTGCTGATAACGTGTTGTAAAATCGACGGCGTGTGTAGTGGAATAAATAAACAAGACACAAAATTTACGAGGTTCCTCTACAGTCAGTGTGACTGGAGTACGTCCTCGGGACAGCAGTGGTGTTTTCATTATAATTTGAAATAATAGGAGTACAAATATAACTCTCTCTATTATCTCCTCTCCTTTTCCTCTCTTTTCTCTCTTTCTTTTCCTTCCTCTCTCTCCCGTGAGTCCCTCACATTCATCTCCAATTCTTCCTTTTTTTTTTATCACACCTTTTGAACACTTGTAATGCTCTATTCATAGAGCAAACAAAACACTATTAAACTTGTAAAAGGTTTACTATATGCATGTGGGCATACATACCCACTATTTACAACAACCTGCATGGATTTTTAAGCATAACATTTTCACGAGCTTAAACTGTGGACCTTTGTTGGTACAATGGCACTCCAACGCACTACCAGAAAATAATCCTTGCAATATGAAATTTTGACCAACGACTCACATTTTGTCAGGTCAAGTTCTTTATTTTGACCAACGAACCACATTTTGTAGGGCAAGAACAATATCATTGGGCAAACCTTTGGCGCCAAAATAGAAAAACAAATGCGTAATTTGTGAAGGTTTGCCAGATAAAATATAGGTTCATCGGCTTGATTTTCTTTACCCCACAATGACATGTAAAAATTTCCATCAACAAAAACTTTGCTCTACTTCTTCCTTATAGTTGCTTGACAAAATGGTCTGTCGAGCAAACTCTTATTCATTAAAAAAGTTTGTTCCTTCTTCTTTCTTCTTTTCTCCCCTTATACCTACGTCGTTGCTCATGAACCTGCAAAACTCACCCTCTGTCTCTCTCACAACCCCTCTCCTCCATCTCTCCCTCTCCAAATTGATTTTAAGTTTTTTTTGTTAAATATTTTTTTATTTAATTGTGTGATTAATTAATTTTGATTGTTGTAGATTTGTGATTAGATTGGAAGAAAATACTACCTATTTGGCAGAAGCAAAAAAAATTGGATACCACAACTCAAAAATGGCAACAACAAAAATATCATTATAGGTATTGAGAAACAATTTCAACTTATAGGTCAAAAATGGCAACAACAAAAATATCATTATAGGTATTGAGAAACAATTTCAACTTATAGGTGGACTGGTGTGGAAAAGTTACTAGATGTTCTGCTTTTTAAAAGGAAATAAAAAAAAGTTAACAAGTTGTAAAATTCACCTAATAAACATGAGAGAGTAAAATAGACATAAAAAGAATTGTAAAATTCACCTAATAAACATGAGAGAGTAAAATAGACATAAAAAGAAGGGTTGAAAACTGCGCCATAATAAATATTAGCTCTAACAAGGGAAAATTTGCAATATAGTCCAAAAGGGTTTATTTGGAAGATACAAACAAAATTTGGTTTTCTATAAAATTCCTTCTCGCTTTTAAAAAAAAAAAAAATATCAGTCTATGTAAACATAATTTTTTACCAGTCTATGTTCAAATAATTGGGACCTCCCATATGATTATAAGCGACAATAATTAATTGAATTAATTATGAGTTTGTGAAGGCCTCTACGTTGACCGTTTTAGATGGGGGAATTAATTGAATTAAATAGAAGAAACACACTATTTTGTCATTTTATTGACAAATTTATCAATTCAAAAGTTGACTCTGTGTGAAACCTCTTGCTACCCTTCTCTTCTACATATTATGTCGACATTGTTTTCGACCCTTGAAATTAAAACATCGGATTTTCCAAACAACTTAACACACTTGTTTTTTACAATGACAATTTGAGTCGGTCTCAGAAAATCGAGTTACCTTCCTAAACAAAACCTCTATAGAATGTCCTCATTTTTCTTCTTCACCGTTAACCATAAAATCTTCGTACGCATCAATACTACATAGTTGATCGGCTATAAGGTTATATAGGTTGATTAGTTCATGATTTCATTATTTCGTTAATTCTTTTTTTGTTCATCCTAATTCTTTCCCTTGAAGTCACTGTCACCAATCCCAAATCCTCCAAGTCCATCTCCATCATGGGGCCATATCAATCACACCAAAGAATTTAACCCATGAATTTCTCGATAAATAAAGAAGAAAAAAAATCCTCTATTTATCGAGAAATTTTTGCGTTAAGGCCTAGAATTAGGTCATTCATGCCTCCACACAATATTAAAGAGGATTTCATGTACTAGGGAAGGTGAAAGCGATCCAATGAAGGACCCCAATACAGTTTAACCTTCCCTACAATTGTGTGTATGCACATACAAATGATATTAAACATGAGATTGTCTCGTGTTCGTTATGTTCGTCCCGTTTGATTATGTCATCTTATCTAATTAAACATTAAACACACTATGTTATCAGACTGTTGACTTAAACTGTTTATTTTGTAACTGGTCGGAAAGAAATAGTAATGGAAAGTAGCAAGAGAAATGACGATGTGGGCATCTTTCAAAAAGCAGAAACAGAAAGTGGCACCAAAGGAAAAGGATGAGTTTTTAATTCTTATGGAGAGACGGTGATAGAAAAGTGCTTTCCACAACGAAGTGTTCCAATCGGAGGTTGACTCGTTCACTTGGGTTGGTCATGTGTGTTTGTGTCTGTGTACTGTGCACTTCTTTTTGGTTTGGTTCATCATTCATCCATTTGTTCAATCCTGCACTTAAAAACAAAAGGGCAAATTCAAGAGGATAAAAAGGAAGTGTTCGTGCCAGTTTTCAACATGGAATATTTTTGTTCATTACCGTATCTGTTATTGTTCACTGGATTTAAAATTTTGAGATTTGAGTTTATTTACTATCATATTTTTTATATGCCAATATATTTACACTAAGGAATTGACAGGAATAAATTGCAATTGAACTTCCATTTCATTTATTGAGTAGAGACTTTGTGAGTTGGAAGAGTATATAATAAGGGTGTGGTGATTGGCGTGAATGTGGAGAGAAGCCATCATTGGAACCTTGAAAATATAGTTTGTTAAAAAAAAAAATTTGACAACTAATTTAATTACATTATTATTCGTGTGTGAAATACCTTTTTTATAACCGGCATTACACGTCTCTTAAAAAGTTTTGAACAAGTTTTACAATTTAATTTTCAAGAATCATTTTCTTTTAGTTTATTTTATTTTATCACTTTATTTAATTATTTTCTATTAAATTCGTTTTTATTATTTTAAATCACAAAATATGTGTTGGCCGACACCCGGTGACGAAGCCATTTTAAACGTGCATATAACTAAAATATATGCAATTAGAATGATTATACCGAAGAAGGAACATGCTCAGAGCATACACTAACTAGGAATAACATGAAAGAATGACTATGAAAGTGTACGAACAAGGAAATGATACCTATACTGAGAAGACACGAGGATACTTATGCTTTAGAATCCTAACGCCGAGATCGTGTGCCTCGAATACTAACTCCTGAGGGGGCACAAAACAAAAAAGGCCAATGGACCAAAGTTATAATAATAGTACTAATAATAGGAAAACCATTATCTTTAGGAACATACTAACCCCCTGCTTTGAAAACATATAAAATAATATATAGTAGGTTTTATGAAAACCCTTGCATGCAATGAAAACGTTTCTAAAATTCGTACGTATAAAACCATGCTCCATAACAGTGTTACCATTGTCCAAAGGAAAATTCATATATCTCATCAACACTGTACTCTCTAGAGGTATCATAGTCGTCCGAAGACACCTGTCCATCACCCGAAGGTGAAGCTGAATAACCTGTCCATCACCCGTAGGTGAAGCTAAATCAAATAGCATAACATCCACACCGACACTAGTCGTGGCTAGTGAAGCTATTTGACACCGCTTTCGACGATAAAGCTGGGGGTATAACATGTATCATCTCCCTATTCCTCATTATCTGTGTCCTAAGGCCATAGACATCTATACCCGTGGTGTGTGGATGTGCGTATGATAACCCACTAGATAAGCACTGAAAACATATTTCCAAACCCATATTAAAACACCGGAGTTCAAAATCTCATTTTGTAAATCCGTAGTAAAACATAATCTTAAATCCGTAAAGTAACTTATATTTATATAAAACATATTCGTAATTCCAAGGAGTTTCATATGTGCAAAACCAATAATTCATAACTGTTATTAAACGTAAATTTGATAAATTATAGATATTCCGTAAAATAACTTAATTATATCATGAATTCCATATAAACCATAATTATCAAAAATCCGGAAAAACATAATATAAAACATATTAAATGCACGAAATATAAAATGCATGCTAGGTTAATATTTATAAAAATATGTAGTTAAGAAGGGGTCCATTCACAGATTTTATTGCCCGATAACCGTTTGAACTAGCAAGGATGAAGTCGTTTCCCACCAACGCGCGTAAACACAATTAGGGACATTTTAGTAAAACTATACTAAAACGTTATAATTCGGAAAACGGATGGCGGATTCCAGTTCAGCACGTCGAGAAACCTAAAGAGGGACCTCGGGTTTTTCCTCCACGCGCCGTTGCGAGTGGCGACCGACTGCCCTGACTCGCCGAATAATCAAACAATTCTAAAAATTCCCAAATTTTACAGGAATGAAATCTCGATGAAAGGAAAAACTTCACTAAAACCCGTCGGAAACCCTAGATTTGGCCAGGAAAAGGCCCAGTTTCACTAAAACCCGTCGGAAACCCTAGATTTGGGTGTGCTTTGATTCAACCTCCATACTCGCTCTGATACCACAACAAACCCATGGGCTTTGCTCCTAGACTCAAGAGGAGTCTAATGGTGATGGCGGTGGTGGTCGAGACTTTACAATTTGGCAAATCTCGCCCAAATACCTTTAGAACCCACTGGTTTTGTTCTTCCTCAAAACAGGGTCAATCTTAGTGGGTTTTGGGTGGAGATGAACAAGGGGAAGTCGGGTAGATGTTTGGTAGGGGTGGTAGGCTGTGAATCACCAAAAAAATGGATGGAAAACTCGTCTGAAATTATTGCAGGTGTGGGTTGGGTCGCGGGTCAAAGGGAACCCGACCGGTTCCCCTCCTTGTCTCTTCCCTCTTTTCCCTCCTTTATCTTCTTTCCTATCCATCCATCTCTCTCCATTCTCTCCTCAACTCTGCATCACAGCCATCCACGTGTCCTTCCTCACTACTCCAGATTTTGCTGGAGCCTTCTAGAAAGGAAGGTTAAATTTACTCAAAATAAACCCAATAGGAGTGGCCCGACCCCCCTTAATTTTTAGATTTATGGTTTAATTTTTGGACAATTTTTCTTAGTATTTGGAATAATTTGTTTGGTTTTGGTTTGTTTTGAATTATGGATAATTATTTTATGGATATTATTTCTCCAATTGATTAATTGAATGAATGGAATTATATTTATGCATGTTACCAATTTAATCAATTTATTTCTAGGTATGTCTAGTGGGGAAGTTAGTTTTGGGGGGATAATGCTACTACGCACACCATATTGCATGAGCAATACTATTTTACTAACTTTGTACCTAAGAAAGCACCTCTAACAACCCTCTTAGGTTCATCCAACCTGATTGAAGGATACTGAAAGGCTCGTATCATGTTGTCTAATGATACTGTCTTAACCATTAAAATGGCTCTTTATTCTCCACGTTCCAGAAGAACGTTATTAAGTTTTAGAGACATTCTAGATAATCAATGTCATATTGAAACCACTAAAGAGAATGGTTCTGAATTTCTTTGTATCACTTCTTATGATTATGGCCAGAATCGTATTCATGAGAAGTTGGAACGTCTCCCGAGTGGATTGGACATCACAACCATTCGTGGCATAGAAGCCCACCATGTGGTTGGCCCTGTGCCTAAGTTCCAAAGTACTTTACTGTTTTGGCATGACTGTATGGGACATCCCAGACATGACATGATGTGTCGTATCCTCAAATCATTACATGGGCATCATTTACCTCTATAAGTTGGATTCCCGCCATGCAAAGCTTGTTCTTTGGGGAAGTTGAATACTCTACCCTTTACAAAGATTATTCACAGCCTTCCTAAGTTTCTTCAAAGGATTCAAGGGGATATTTGTAAACCTCTTCAACCAACATGTAGACCATTTAGATACTTTATGGTGTTGATTGATGCATCGACACTATGGTCACATATCTGTTTCTTGTCCACACGCAACGCTGCATTTGCAAAACTCCTAGCACAAAATATTAAGCTTAAGGCTCTCCACCTTGATTATCCGATCAAGTCAATTCGACTGGATAACACTGGAGAGTTTACGTCACAGACTTTTGACGACTGTTGCATGTTAGTTAAGATTAAAGTTGAACATCTTGTACCCTATGTTCACACCCAGAACAACTTGGTAGAAGCTTTCATAAAGTGCTTTCAATTGATAGTTAGAACTTTGGTTATGCGAACTAAATTGCCGGTATCTGCCCGGGCTATGCAATATTGCACGCAGCTATACTGGTCTGCCTGAGGCCCACCGCTACTCAACCTCATTCATCGTTACAGTTAGTTACTGGATACGAGCCTGACGTCTCGCATTTACGTGTGTGTGGGTGTGCAGTTTATGTGCCAATAACATCACCACTAAGTACCAAAATAGGCCATCAGAGAAAAATAGGAATCTATGTCGGTTATGATTCACCATCAATTATTCGCTATTCAGAGCCCTTGACAGGAGATCTCTGTATTGCATGTTTTTGTGGATTGTCACTTAGATGAGACAGTATTCCCGTCGTTAGGGGGAAATAGCACGCTAACGTTCCTCTAGAATGCCATAAATTGTCATGGTATGCTCCCACTATGTCTTATTTAGATCATCGCACTGCCTAGTCTGAAACTTAACTGCAACGAATTATAGATCTTCAGAGCATTGCTCGGAGCATGTTGGATGCTTTTACTGATCTAGCTAAGGTGACAAGATCACATATACCTGTTGCAAACGGACCTCGTGTATGCCATAATATCGCTTGGGAAGGCGGAACCGTCCCGAAAGGTGTGGAGGTTACACCTTCCATGCGGCCCGATACATTGACGGCTAACCAATCATCTGCTCTGACCTTGAAGCATGGTAGACCCCTTGGTTCAAAAGATTCGCAACCTTGGAAGAGGAAAATGGCATAAACTAGTGACCTTAGTCTAAATCTGACCGCTCATTTGTTCCAACACATGAGGTTATTCTAGATTACGGTGATGTCTTTGATGAGACAACCTGACCTCCAGAGAATCGCAAGGTTTCAGTCCAATAGGCAATACTAGATGAGGTTTGGAATCAGAATGAGATGATCATTGACTATGCATTTGCGTACATAGTAGCTACTGATATCGTGCTTATCGATGACATTGAACCACGTTTCTTTGATGAATGTCGACATATAACAGATTGGTCAAACTGGAAACAAGCAATCCAAGTTAAACTCGATTCGCTTGTGAAATATAAGGTGTTTGGATCGATAGCTCTTATCCAACCACATGTGAAGCCCATGGGCTACAATTGGGTTTTCATGAGGAAGTGTATTAAGAAGAATGAAATAGTGCAATACAAAGCATGCCTCGTAACGCAAGTTTTTTTCTCAATGCCGTGGAATTAATTACGAGGCGATGTATTCCCTCGTAATGGACATCATAATGTTTAATTACCTTATTAGTATGGTAGTTTCCAAAAAACTGAATATGCAGCTTATGGATGTGGTAACCACGTAACTTCATGGGGATATAGATACGTAAATCTACATGAAAGTTGTAGAAGGACTTCTATTGACTGGTTCAAATAGTTCTAGACCATGGAACACACTATCTATTAGATTGAGGAGATCATTATACGGATTGAAACAATCTGGACGGATGTGGTATAACTGTTTGAGTGAATATTTGACAAGTCAGGGTTATGTGAACAACGAATTATGCCCATGCATGTTCATACAGAAGTCACATTCCAGATTTGCGAATTTGTGAGTCAAAGTATATTCATAAATTAGAAGCATATTAGGGTTTCTACAACCCTAGAAATTTCAAAAAAAAAAAAAAAAGGGAGATTGGACATCATGCGACACCGCGGCCATGAGGACCACTATGTTGGCCCGAAGCCTAATCGTGTGGAGACACTTCTCAAAATGACATCACTTCGACATATGGACCTTGGCAGTAGCCCTCTGGGCTTTGCTGCGAAGTACATAGACACACCAGGCCTTCAGCCTGGCTGGTTTGATTAGGGCCCATAGCCCAACTCCATAAAGGAAACCTGTAGCATTTCCCTTTTGGACCTATCCCATGCTTTAGGCCCAAATCTGCTAGCAGCAATAGGCTGCTGGACCTTGTCCTACATCCCAGCCCATTTTTTATGCAAGCATGTATCTTGCATGCCCAATTGGGCTACTTTTACAACCTGCCTGAGCCCAGCCCGCAGCTTGAGGCTACATGAGCTTGTTTAAAGTAGCAGCCAGCAATCCAATGTTGGGTTGCCTTATTTTCTCGGCCTAAAGCCAATTTTTGGCTTGTTTTTTTCTTTGTTTCAACCCATATTTTTGGTGCCCTACTCACGGCACCCAAGCCCAATGTTATTGAGTTATGGCTTTTGGAATCTAATGCTAATTTTTGGCATTTAAAATAATGTTAACCCGAATGTTATAATTATTTCTTCTTTTACAATCGATCTTATATGGCCCGATTTATTGAATTAATTAAAAGTGACCTGCAGTCCATTAATCTGATAATGAATCCAAAATTATTGACCTGAAGATCACTTTTTGACATTAACGATTCAACAATTTGTTTTTATACTTTGAACCGTTGACTTACTTTTGTAGTCCCGAAGCACTCACACTTGAGTCCTTGAAGAAACTCAAATCCACTATACTTAGTTGTATATTGCATTCTGTGTTCTTGCAGGAACCTCTCTTTCGTTCATAAACTAAATTGAACCTGTAGTTTCAAATTTAGTGCCCTTGAAACCCGAAGTTTTCATAAAACAATACACCCATGAAAACCATGTCTTAGAACCCGAATGTTCTAACTTTGAGGCATATGGATGATTCCTTCCCGTAGCACCAATCATAATCTTGTTCCTTCCAATTTAGTGGATTGTCGAACCATCACAAATTTGATTTTCCTGATTTGGACGTTTCTTATAGAACCCACTTTATGTCGGGTACAAGACGTGAATCTCCACTTGACTATTAAGAAGCTGAGAAACCCTTGACACCAACAATGGCATGAAAGAGCTGAATAAGCCTCCGTCATGATCTTCATTCGAAGACTTATGCCTAAAGCATTACAAATGAAAGTGCCTCCTGAATGAGGATTCCATGACTCTGGCTCGCTTCTACGGACTGTCTAATCATGAAAGACATTGCCCGAAGCATATCATGATTACGTTCATGAATAAGTACAATTCTGAAGTTTATAAATCCGATCAAATTTTGACTGGAGAATACTTTTCTCGTATTTCCATGTTTCTAACTCGCTCTTGAAAAAATAGTGTAGAAAGTGGAAGTTTACCAAATTCTCGGATCTAATTACTACCACAAACATGAGAGAACGACATTGACTTAGTTCTGCTGGAGTCTATCGAATGGCTCGACCCAGTTTGGTTAAAGCCTATCAAATGGTGATGCACTGCTTCGGCAGGGATACACCAAAAGGCATACTCTTTCACAATCCAATTTCGAGTTTGTTCTTACAATATATGGTTGAATCAAGGCTTGCCAAGGTGTGGCATCATGCCCAAAGCGTGATCCTTGGTACCTAAGACCTAAAACTTCAAGAATAAGGCTTAGTATTCCCTAACCTTAACCCTGCATAATCTATTTTCGTCTCGATAGAATAGATCAATGGTTACGCACCTATTTGTGCCCCTACCAATGTCGTTGAGGAGTACCATTCTCATAGTCAATATGTGAGACTGATTTTGCTCCACCGAACATCATTGGAAAAGTAGAATTTCGACATGGATGGCCTTGTTGGCCGAATCCCCTTAGTAAACCATTACTTTGTGAACATTTTTCTATGTTCTTGGATTCAAGTTTGGTGTATGTTTTATTTATGGATAATCTTATTGATATTGTCCTCGAATATGAGTTAATTGAATCATGTTTCTTAATACATGTGATCGATTCAATTAAACACGTGATTAGGTAGGAATGTGGGAAAGTTAGTTGTCTGGATGAATGCGTACTACGCATACTAACTTTACACCTAAATCATATCTCTAATAATGACTTCAGGTCTATCCAACCTGATTAAGAGCATTGGCACGCTCCTCGTTGTATGAATGGTACTGAATCACCATTTAAGGGACCTTAAATTCTCCCTGCCATTGAGTTTTTAAGGATATTAGAGATGACAATGATCATAAATGAAACCACTGAAGAAAATAGAGTGAAATATCCTTGCAACACCTCCAAGAATGAGCCTGAAGCTTTTATTTGAGGCTAATGGGCTGTCCCCCAACTGGGGCACACGTCATATGTGGCCACCCTGTAGCTGGGTGAATGAGCAGTTTACTTGCTTTGGCACGACCTTTTGGGACACTTAGGTCGAACAATGATGCTACAATGCATCTCCTTACCCGAAGTAAGGATATTGTGCCTACAAGCACACTTTGCCACGTCTGCTCATTAGGGTAATTGATTTTCTATATCATTCCTTGCAAACATACGAAACAACTTTCTTTTCACAATGGATTCAAGGGAATATATGTGGACTAATCCAACCAAAATGCGGACCATATAAATACTTATGGTTTTGGTTGATGAATCGACAAACTGGTCACATGTTTGTCCATACACATTGCTGCTAAACCTCATGGCCGATTAAGGGTTCAACATTCTACTTATCCCTTAAAGTCTAGGAGACTGGATAATGCTGGAGGGTTTATATTGACGGTTTTCAATAAAGTATTGCATGTATTTTAGGTTTATAATTGTACATCGAATTCCCATGTTCACCACAAATAGCCTCGCTTAGTGATCATAAAGCGCAATTTAAATGATCGCCTGAATGTTGGTAAACCTACCAAGTTTTCAGTTTTTGCCTAGGGATATGCAATCCTTGTACGCAGTTATGTTGGTCCACCTTGAGGCCCATTGCCACCCAACCTATATGATGTTACATTTGGTTACTGGGTACGAACCTTACGATTTTCGTATTTACACATTTGGGTGTGCATTCCATGTGCCAAGTTGTGCCGCCGCAGTGTACCACCATGGGTCCTCAAAGAAGGATGTGTATCTTTTGTCGATCATGATTATCCTTCACACTCACTCTCTTCGAGCCCTTGCATGCGATCTCTTTACCGCTTATTTGCGGGTTGTCACTTTAATGAGACAGTCTTCCTGCCGTTAGGGGGAGAAAAGAATGTCAACGTTCCTGTAGAACGTTGCAAATTTACGTGGACGTTACCCACTATGTCTTACCTTGATCCTCATACCGCACAAGTATGATAAGCAAGTGCGATGAATTATAAATTTCAGAGTTGTTCCAGACATATTCCACTGATCTAGCTAAAGTGACGAGATCATATACCAACTGTAAACATGCCTGCAAGGATGGACGTACTTAACAGACATCGAGTTAACATCCCTGGAGCGTGTGCCACCCTTGTTAAACGGTTTGGACGCCCATGTTGGACAGTTCGGTACACAGACAGATAGCCAATTAATCTGCCTTGGCCTGGAGCATAACAGATCACTCGGTTAGTAGGATTCACTTCCCTGGAAGAGGAAGACACAACACAATAATGAATCTAAACTCGATCGCTGTCTCAAATCATTTCCATCTCATGAGATTAATCATGATTTCTCCCGAGACTTAAAGTTCTTGGTCCAGTATACTAGTTTGGATGGGCTAAATGGAATTGAAATGAGATTATCATTGATGATGTTTTCACTTATATTGTAGTTATCGACATAAATGAAAAGCGACGATATCAAACATTGTTCTGTTGATTAAGTGACAACGTATAACTGATTGGACAACTAAAGTTACAATCCAGGTCAAATTCCTTACCAAAGTGTGTTTGGACCTGTCATTTCTACACTGCCCAAGATAACCTTGTTGTGTTACAAGTGGGAAAGGAAGCGTTATGAGATGAATGAAATAATATAATCTGATGCACGCTTTACGGCGTAAGGTTTCTCTCAAAACGTCATGTGATTGATAGCAGCATTATGAAATGTGGTTAGTGTTTTCTCCATGAGGATATAGATACGAAGATTTACATGTAAGTTCCCGAAGAATTACATGGACTGGTATAAATAGTTCCAAACTACGAAACACCATCTTAACTTGTTTGAGGCGTTCAGTTACGATCTGATGGATGCGGTATACCTGTCTAAGTGATTGTTTGATCAATTAGGGTTGAATTATGCCTTTGCGTGTTAAACTATGAAATCTTATTCCAAATTGCTAGAGTTACAGTTTTTGTCGTTGACACGAATCTCACTAAGACTTCGAAAGAGCTTGAGAAAACTGCCTCGCACCTGAAGATGGAATTTGAGATGAAGGATCTTGGGAAAACTTGTTTATGCCTTGACTTGAAGTTGAAGCATTGTGCTGACGATATTTTGGTCTACCAGTCGAACTACACCCTGAATGTGTTACCCTTTAGTATACCTATGATCATCCATACGTTATAAGCAAATAAGACCCTTGAAGAGGTTATGGAATCCGAAATTCCATATCTAAGTTCAACTTTGCACTTCGTTGTACTTAGCTCATTGTATTTAGACAGGACATCTCCTTCGCTATTGATCTTGGTAAAGATGCAGCACCGCGTCTACATGAAACCATGTACCCTGAAGGTACTACGAGGGCAAATCCCAATGCATCTCGAGTGAATCCAACCCCCTGATCTTTGAAATGATGCTTGTTTTATTATTATGCTGACGCAGGTTACTTATCGAACCCGCACAAGGCAAAATCCCCAAATGGTTATGTCTTTACCGTTAGGGATATCACAATATCTTGGAGGTCCACAATATGACCTTAGTTGCGAAATATTCGAATCATTCCAAGGCTCACCTTACTTCACTACGCCACAAGTGAGACATGGTTAGGAATTCTTATTGAGCATTTTCAAAGTTCTTGTTGTTTTCATCCATCGTTGAGTCCCGATGACAATACATGAAGACTATGCCGCATGTATCCACTCAACCAAGCCATGATACATCAACAAAGTCAACGCCAAGACATATTGCGTCTACATCAGCAATGCATCAGGAGATTAAAGTCATGCAAGCCGATACCAAACAACCTTGTCGACCTCTACACGATGTCACTACCGAAGTCAACCTTCCAAAAACTTGTCCGAGGAATTGGTATGCCTAACTATTCATATGCAATGCTTGTATTTCTCATTTGGAAGTTACGTCAAACTCAGGGGGAGTGTCCAGAAGTATACTCGATCTTAATGTACTTTTTTTCCCTATGATTAGGAGCATTTTTCCCACTGGGTTTTTGCTACCTAACTAGGTTTTAACAAGGCACCCATCCTGGGCTGATCATACCCTTGTGAGCTATTCTACTTGCGTCCAAAAGACGTATAGTTTTGACTTAATGCAACTTCTCACTTTTCTCCTTAGTTTATGGGTTTTTCTCCCACCTTGGGTTTTACCATAGCGAGGTTTTGTGAGTTTTACTTTTTATGCATTCTTCCATTGATTTGAGACTCGCATTCACTCATTGTGCCGACGACTTTAACAACTGTACTTACTTCATCATTGAAGACCTGATGCGCCATTTACTTGAGTATTTACACACTTAAGGGGGAGTGTTGCAGTCCTATTAGAATAAGAATGTGATTGTGTAAATCCAAGTAGATATGGAAATGTATCTTATATTCCTATTAAGAGTAGATTACCTATTAAAAGTTGTAATCCTAAAGGGAAAGGTTTTTACCTATCCTACTACTATAAATAAAGGCACAATGGGGTGGAATAACACACACCCACAATTACACATCTCCCTCTTTCTCTCTATCTATGCCACACCCATCTCTCTCTGGCCTCCATAATTATTCAGTAAATTATGCCTACAACATAGTCTATGTAAACATAAATTTTTGCGAGTCTATGTTCAAATAATTGGGACCTCCCATATGATTATAAGCGACAATGATTAATTGAATTAATTATGAGTTTGTGAAGGCCTCTACATTGACCGTTTTGGATGGGGAAATTAATTGAATTAAATAGAAGAAACACACTATTTTGTCATTTTATTGACAAATTTACCAATTCAAAAGTTGACTCTGTGTGAAACCTCTTGCTACCCTTCTCTTCTACATATTATGCCGACATTGTTTCGACCCTTGAAATTAAAACATCGGATTTTCCAAACAACTTAACACAATTGTTTTTTACGATGACATTTTGAGTCGGTCTCAAAAAATCAAGTTGCCTTCCTAAACAAGACCTCTATAGAATGTCCTCATTTTTCTTCTTCACCGTTAACCGTAAAATCTTCGTACGCATCAATACTACATGGTTGATCGGATCGGCTATAAGGTTATATAGGCTGATTAGTTCATGATCTCATTATTAATTTCTTGATAAATGGAGAAGAAAAAAAAAATCCTCTATTTATCGAGAAATTTTTGCGTTAAGGCCTAGAACTAGATCATTCATGCCCCCACACAATATTTAAGAGGATTTCATGTACTAGGGAAGGTGAAAGCAATCCAGTGAAGGACCCCAATACAGTCTGACCTTCCCTATAGTTGTGTGTATGCACATACAAATGATATTAAACATGACGATTGTCTCGTGTTTGTTATGTTCGTGCCGTTTGATTACGTCATCATATCTAATTAAACATTAAACACACTATGTTATCGGACTGTTGACTTAAACTGCTTATTTTGTAACTGGTCGGAAAGAAATAGTAGTGGTGTAAGACTCATGTTGAGTTGTCAATTATTATGAATCGAATTACTTGAAAGACAAATAACTTGATCTTCAAGATATTTGGCTTTTAACGTGATTCAATATTGGTTAGCAAGAATCATTGAACCAAGATATATTTAGTTGACTAATTGAAACCCTAATTAAGTAAGACATATTGTACATGCCTTGGTGGGACAACATTAAGAATAAATGGTGATTTGGTGTATCCCTCTAATTACTATAATAAGCGGAACTAGGGGAACCCTAATCACTATATTAAGGGTGTCCCATCTTTCACAAAACACACATTCCATTCCGAGCAAACCCTATTATTGCTAGAACACTTTCGCTTGTTGAAAGTAGAAGACTCCTTTGTTATCTACAGGAGCCATGTCTTCCGTATTCCAAAGATAAGTAAATTGTAATTGATTTATTGTAATTTTGGTTTATCAAATATGTGATCCTAATGTCCTGTTGTTATTCTTATGATTTCAGAAAGATCTTACATGTGGTATCAGAGCCACACAACAAGCTTAGGGTCCGATATAAAGGTATAAGCAAAAAAATTTGTTTATTGAAGATGATTCACATACTAAAGAAAATTTGCTTCTCGTTTTGATTGGATGCCTTCTACTGTTCCATCTCATGAAAATTGGTTTTTGATGCTTCCGCAATTTTGTGTTGGTGTGCAATGATTTTTCGTGGTCAATACCATATATAAAATTGGCAATAATTAAATGAGATAAATTATTATTTATTTATATTTTGGTAAAAATAATTTTTAATTTGGGTTTTTTGGTTATATAATTTTCGAGCACTACTTTACAACCTATTATTTGAAGCTCGAATTTTTTTCCTTATGGTTTTGGCCCTCTCGGCAATACTATCTGACGAGAATAACTTGTTAAGAGACAACTTGGTTAAGATTTAATTTGACTAACAATTTGTATCAATTTTGCTTTTGTATAAATTACAAGAATTATAATTGTTTTCAAATACAAATTTTCCTAAGAATTAATATCGATTTTTGCTATTAGTTTCTCCTATGAATTAATATCGATTTTTGCTATTAGTTTCTGGGATTTTATGCTTCTGCTTAGTCTTATTCTTAATATGAGTAATCCTAATGATATTTTATTGAATGGAAGAATTGCATTAGACATTTTGCAATTTAAAAATTATGTTAGCAATCTCCTAATCAAATTAATTTGATGTTGACTAATTTATTTTGGTGTTGTATGTAGATTTACTTATGGAATTGATTTTAAAATTAATTGGTAATTATCATCTAAATTGGAGGAGATTCTAAATTTAAAATATATTCCACGAATAATTGTTTTATTGTGAGATTAAAAGTATTTTCATAATTATTGATATTGGCCATATAAAGAGAAATTATTTTAATATGTTTTCTTAAAAGGGGAATTAGTAGTCTCCTTGAATTTTGGATTGTGAATCACAATACAACTGTTATGGGAATTTAAGCTTTAAATTACCCGTTTTGTATTTGATTTGAATTAACTCATTTCATTTACTAATAAAATCTCTTATAAAGAATCTTTTAGAATTAAGAAGGAGTTACGTATTTTGGATATGTATCATGCACTCACAAAGCTTGTGATTTCTTTTGGATTTTATGACTGATGGTTGAGATCAATTAATAATGTTGAGATATTGTTCTTTATATAAGCCTAATTTTGATAGATATAGATGGTTTAGTTTGTCCAAACCAACAATTTTTTTATTCAACAAATTTGTTTGAGAAATTTTAATGTTTCGGGCATTTTAAAGGTTATTTATCTAATGAAATGAACCTTTAATTTACTTAAGAAATTTTAGTGTATTAAAGTTGTAAATTGGTTTTATTTAAATTATGAATAAATCTGAAATTTTGGTAGAGCTTGGGAAATATTGATGGAGTATTGCATACCTTGCAATGTGTCCTATTTGATTACAATTTTGATGGAGTTTCTGTGAGATCCCAAGAATTTATTACCAAAGAAGAAAATTATTTGGAAACTATTTATCGAGAAGGTCATTATATGAAGATAGTAGGAATTATTATGAGCTCGTGGCATTTTTGAAATACATTTCGAAGTTCATATGAATATAGAAGTTACAGCTGGACCAATGAATTGATGACACATGGCAGCAATTGAGGGGCTAAGTTTGCCACATGGGATCAACCAACATGCCAGCACAGACATTTGTCATGTTAATAGCATGCTAGGTGGAAAGTGATTAGATGAGGTAGTCAAATTGCTACACCAATATTAAGCAGGAGGTGGCCTTTCTTTACACGTGGAAGTCTAAAAGTTAATCAAACTTTCTACAAACTACAGGTGGAAGTAAGTTTACATGCACACAAAGGAGATGCAAGTGACTCATGGTTTTATTAGTAGTGTTTGTATCAGAAAAACTATTATCCAAAGTGGAGATAAAAATATCCAGCAGGTGACTTGCTTAATGCCCAAGCCTTTATCTAATTGGCATGTAGTTTGTAGCCGCCTCCTATTGCTATAAATAGGAGATCATCTCCATATGTTTTCGAAGGAGAGCTAGCACGCAATGCAGGCTCTGTAGCTCATGTGTGCGTGTATATGTCTATATATTTATATCGATATGGTCGTACGCATATTATATGATATATATGTTTGCATATACTTGTATGCATACCTACGCGCATATATATATATATATATAGAGAGAGAGAGAGAGAGAGAAACATATACTTATATGCATACCTACGCGCATATATATATATATATAGAGAGAGAGAGAGAGAGAGGAACGTGGAGCTTAACTATTTCGTGGTGACGTGGATAAGTACGTGGACAGTTAGTTATGCATACCTACGCGCATATATATATATATATATATATATATATATATAGAGAGAGAGAGAGAGAGAGAGAGAGAGAGGAACGTGGAGCTTAACTATTTCGTGGTGACGTGGATAAGTACGTGGACAGTTAGTTATTTTCGGTAGTGATGTGGATCTTCATTTTAGCTTTGGAATCCAGGTAGGGGAAATAAGGCAAACCTTTACGGAAATTGATTTTATTAAATTTCGTGAAGTGATAATATTCTTAATCTTTTTGGTTGATTAATGTGGTTGAATAGTTATTGACTAATTGCTTTTGTTAAGTGTTTACTTGTGATTGGTTATGGAATTATTGCTGAAATGTTATTCGTTGAGAATATACTATGATACATATGGAAGATGAATTGATATTATTTGTGTCCTTCATGTTGATGTGGTGGGAATTTCAGTATTCATATTGGAAGTATGGAAATGAGGGTAGTTGGAAAGGATCTTTTGTGTAGTTGAATCTATTCATTGTGAAACCAGTTCCAAGCGAGCCCGATGTGCACAGTAGAATAGGATATCGACGGGAATTGTCGATGTGGGTGATTTGGGCTGGAGATCAATGAATTAGATAAGATGACTAGCAAAAGGGGTTTATGAACTTGGGATATCATATGGGGGTTAGTTTCTATAATAGAACATTCAAACCACCTCTACAGGGGTAAAATGCATGGTATGGGATGTGCAGGTTCACGTGTTTTATTTTATAAATTAACGGGGGTAACTGAAGAGGTTGCATGGCATTCATGCATCGTTATAATTGCTGTTTTGAGATTTGGCTATATGATTTCATGATACTTAATTTAATATTGTCAATTTACTGTGATAAGGTTATGTCCCTACTGAGCTATTGAAGCTCATCCCTTTATTATTATGCAGGTTTATGAACTAGACGTTCAAGTGAATAGGCAAGATGAGATCGGATTAGATTGGAAGAATAAAAATTTTATTCATCTCTTTACTGTAGGTTGTAAAGAATTCTTGATTTGTTTGATAATCATGAATTATTTTTAATAAGAGGAGTTATTTTCCAACCCGTGTCAAATTTTATTTATTTATTGAGCTTTTAACTCACGTTTCAGATTCGGGTTCGAGTTTTATTACTGACTCCGGGTCTTGGGCGTGACAGAATGGTATCAGAGCATAGGTATTAGACACCCATGGATAAGAACTATGGGAGAAGATTAGCATAAGCCAGATAAGTTTGAATTTAGAAGAGTATGTGCGATGGGTTTTGTTAGTAAAGGTTTTGGGTGGCCTCTAGTGATATGTAAAGTGTACGAATAGACTTAAATGTGAAGTCAGCTTTTGCAAATGATCTTGACAATTGAATTTATATGTGGATCTTTTGAGAAAGGAAATTAAGTTTGATCCAAAAACGAAAAGGATGAAAGTTAAGCAATGCATGCCTATAACTTTAAGGTGAATTTTTCAGGTGAAATGGGTTCAGGAGTGACTAAAGGATGAGAGAACTTGAAACGTGGAGTTAATAGTCATGATTTGGTGAGAATGGTAAGAAACTAAAGTGTTTTGTTTGAGAAGTTAGTGTGTACTCAACTCACTTGACTCTGAACAATGAAGCATACATGAGTATATAAGCAAATTCTACCAAAGGAACTTCTTGAGAAAATTGGTCAGTTAGTTGAGGGATTAGAAGCGATCTTAGAGTTAAGAATTGAATGAGACGAGAATTTGACACGACATAGAGTTTTGAAATTTCTGGTGTTATCTTGATCTCGAGAAATGGACAGGTAGGAAGGATTTTATGCAAAGGATTTTATAATAAGTTAGTTACATACAATCTTGGAATGATTGTATATGCAGTGTGTAACTACTGAACAAATTGCCAGATTTATTCCTAAGATGATAGAAAGAATTATGATCACTTTGGATTTGTAATTTTGCAATGGAGTTATGAATTAGCTAGGATTTAGGTTTGAATTCAGTGTGGTTCACGATTTTAGAGAATCACTTGCAAAATTTTTGTTATATACAGAATCATAATTATGAAGGAGAATTAGTGCTTCAATATGAGGATTTGGGTATTTATAAACTGATCAGAAGAATTTGAGAGTACCTATATTGATGCAGAAGAGTATTCTACATGTTTCAGTGTTGAAGAATTCAAAAGCAATGTATAAATGCTTTGTATAATGATAATTAGGCTTGAATAAATAGTAGAGATGATGAAAGATGCTCTAAGATGAGGGATGAACTTTGTTTGTCTGTCAGCTAGTTTGATGAAGATATGACAAGTTTTGGAAATCAAATTAAGATGGAGAAAAGAGCAACTGTACTGATAATATCGTCTGTACGGAATGAGAGTAATTTTCAATGAGTAAGATTCGGTTAATTTTAAGAAGAAAAAGAATTAAGGAGTTGAGGATTTTAGATGAAATGAAACCGATCAAGAATGGATCATGATACAATTGGTGTTAAGCTTTTGAATAATTATTGCAAGAAGTTGATGGTATTATGAAAGGTGGTGTATCACTGGAAGAAATAAAAGCTTCTTTTTGAAGATGCATGGTGGTGAAAATAAGAGCAAAGGACCTAGAGGGAATGAAAACCACAAGTATACACTCTTGGTGATATAAGTATAAAGAAAAAGTGAAAGACAGTAGAGAAAGGGAAAGTGGGAGTGCCATAAATTGGTGACTTGGAATTTAGGATTTAATAGGAGTTTGGACTATTAAATTTGGACGTGGACTACTACTTGATTGGAATGGAGTTACTGGAATGAGAATTGTGTTGAAGTTGTCTTGTGGTTAGAATTGGAATAGAAGAAAAAGAAATGGGTTCAAGGTAAAGTGAAGCTTAGGCTTATTGTTTAACAAAAAGGAAATAACAATAACAAATTGTGGACTTATATTACAAGTGATATTTCAAATTATTGTTATAGTGTCTCATAGCTGGTAACTAGCATCGGAAAGTTTAATATGGGCCAGCCATTGAATATTAGACTTATATAGAGTTGATTATGTTACTGAAGGGATATAAATATAAGGATTGCAATATTATTGAAAATTAATTTCAGGATTATTACAAGATATACAAGGAAAATCGTGATGTTGGGGAAGTGAAAGGGGTGAATTTTCTAAAGTGGATGACATTGAAAGGTTTCTAAATCTTAAGGGCGGAAGAGTGAGCGATTAAGGACTGGGAAACTGAAATATCAAATTCGACTTACTGGAGAGAAATACTTTGATGTTAGATTTGATTGTTATAAGATGAATTCGTACAGCAACATTTGGCCATTAAGTAGTATGAGCAGATGATATTTTACTTTAAGAGAAGTACTTGGAGTATACATATGTTTTGGGGTTTCAATCCATGACCAAAGTGTGGAGATCAAACACACAAGTGTAGTGTTGAAGTTTAGTATGTTAGGTACACATATTTTGATTGTGAAAATAAGATTGGAGATTTGTTGTGCGATGGATATTTGAACTTTGTTACTACACAACATTGGATTGTATGATGAATCAGATGAAATCACGAATAACGTGTGGTAAGAATAAGAGAATCAATGTAGTGAACTAAGTGATGGGTACCGAATGATGTAAACCATTGAGGCATCAGAAATACCACCACATGTAGCTATGATTCCGTTTGGAAACTATAGTTAGGGTTTGGTTAAATGCCCTTGTTAGTTACAAGTACTTTTATGAGATTGTAATTAGAGGCAACTGTAGTTGTGGCAAATTAAGCTTTTGAGATTGGAGGTGCAGTCAGAATGATCCTATATACATAATGTACCCTATGAAGAAGTATTGATTTGAATAGTTGAAAGGAAAATGCTTAGGAATTGGTAAGTACCTCTTGTGAAGGTTATATGGCAATACCATGGAACTGAAGAAACCACATGGGAACTAGACTCCGACATGAGAAGGAAATATTTGCACAAGTTTAATGTGTTGGGCAAAATTTGAGGACAAAATTAGAGATTAAGAATCTTTACAAAATGATGGAAGATTGGATCTTCTTATTACCTTAAAGGTAAGGTACTACTAGAAAACGACATGAGAAATATGAAGTTGACCATTCGCATCAAGGTTAGTGTACGAGTTCAATAAGCTATGAAGCCGAGGAAACAATTTGGGGATGAGAATCCGACATTTAGATACCCATCTACATTTGTTGAGTAGTTCAGTATTCGGTGGAATGCACATGCAGTATAAAGACTGGAAAGTATTAGCTAGTTGTTTCTTTTCTTATTCATGTAATCATTGTCATTCGCTCGAGTTAAGGGACCAATTGGCCACCGGATCTTTGATACTCTATAGTGGAATGTCGGTTGATTTATGGAATAAGAAATATAACATATAGCATGCTAAGAAAATTGTGCAAAGGTACCCTCAATTTTCTGGAGGTTTATGTGTGTTTGACTAAGTACTAGATATGAACACGAGTAACCAGTTGCTTAAGATTTCGAATTTGACTTGGAGAATTAGATGAATCGTTGCGGTACATGCAACTATGGATTGACTTGGAAATCAAAGTTCGATCACAGGTGAAAACTTTGGACTTGTCAAGTAATTGAGGGTTTAAAGTAAATCTTGAGGACGAGATTTATTTCAAGGAGGGCGGATTGTGAGATCCCAAGAATTTATTACCAAAGAAGAAAATTATTTAGAAACTATTTATCGAAAAGGTCATTATATGAAGATAGTAGGAATTATTATGAGCTCGTGGCATTTTTGAAATACATTTCGAAGTTCATATGAATATAGAATTTACAGCTGGACCAATGAATTGATGACACATGGCAGCAATTGAGTGGCTAAGTTTGCCACATGGGATCAACCAACATGCCAGCACAGACATTTGTCATGTTAATAGCATGCTAGGTGGAAAGTGATTAGATGAGGTAGTCAAATTACTACACCAATATTAAGCAGGAGGTGGCCTTTCTTTACATGTGGAAGTCTAAAAGTTAATCAAACTTTCTACAAACCACAGGTGGAAGTAAGTTTACACGTGAAATACTTCCACCTATGGTTTGTAGAAAGTTTACATGCACACAAAGGAGATGCAAGTGACTCATGGTTTTATTAGTAGGACGTGTTTGTATCAGAGAAACTATTATCCAAAGTGGAGATAAAAATATCCAGCAGGTGACTTGCTTAATGCCCAAGCCTTTATCTAATTGGCATGTAGTTTGTAGCCGCCTCCTATTGCTATAAATAGGAGATCATCTCCATATGTTTTCGAAGGAGAGCTAGCACGCAATGCAGGCTCTATAGCTCATGTGTGCGTGTATATATGTCTATATATTTATATCGATATGGTCGTACGCATATTATATGATATATATGTTTGCATATACTTGTATGCATACCTACGCGCATATATATATATATATAGAGAGAGAGAGAGAGAGAGAGAGAGAGCGAGGAACGTGGAGCTTAACTATTTCGTGGTGACGTGGATAAGTACGTGGACAGTTAGTTATTTTTGGTAGTGATGTGGATAATAAGGCAAACCTTTACGGAAATTGATTTTATTAAATTTCGTGAAGTGATAATATTCTTAATCTTTTTGGTTGATTAATGTGGTTGAATAGTTATTGACTAATTGCTTTCGTGAAGTGTTTACTTGTGATTGGTTATGGAATTATTGCTGAAATGTTATTCGTTAAGAATATACTATGATACATATGGAAGATGAATTGATATTATTTGTGTCCTTCATGTTGATGTGGTGGGAATTTCAGTAATCATATTGGAAGTATGGAAATGAGGGTAGTTGGAAATGATCTTTTGTGTAGTTGAATCTATTCATTGTGAAACCAGTTCCAGGCGAGCCCGATGCGCACAGTAGAATAGGATATCGACGGGAATTGTCGATGTGCGTGATTTGGGCTGGAGATCAATGAATTAGATAAGATGACTAGCAAAAGGGGTTTATGAACTTGGGATATCATATGGGGGTTAGTTTCTATAATAGAACATTCGAACCACCTCTGTAGGGGTAAAATGCATGGTATGGGACGTGCAGGTTCGTATGTTTTATTTTATAAATGAACGGGGGTAACTGAAGAGGTTGCATGGCATTCATGCATCATTATAATTGCTGTTTTGAGATTTGGCTATATGATTTCATGATACTTAATTTAATATTATCAATTTACTGTGATAAGGTTATGTCTCTACTGAGCTGTTAAAGCTCATCCCTTTATTATTATGCAGGTTTATGAACTAGACGTTCAAGTGAATAGGCAAGATGAGATCGGATTAGATTGGAAGAATAAAAATTTTATTCATCTTTTTACTGTAGGTTGTAAAGAATTCTTGATTTGTTTGATAATCATGAATTATTTTTAATAAAAGGAGTTATTTTCCAATCCGTGTCAAATTTTATTTATTTATTGAGCTTTTAACTCGTTTCAGATTCGGTTTCGAGTTTTATTACCGACTCCGGGTCTGGGGCGTGACAATTTCCTAATTCCAAACTTTGTGAAACGTTGCCATGTTATATATTATAATGGATTGTTTACACAGAAAATTTTCCATCCATTTTGTACAAGAAATGCATTTATGGTAAATTTTTAAGTGTGATATGCTGCTGGATTTTTTGCAGCATAATCTGTTTGTGATATTATTTTGATATACCTACGCAACTCCTAAATTCATGAAATTTAAGTATGATACACATTGATATGTTTATTTTAAATCTGTAAATTTTCACCAGAATTGGATGAAAAATGTGTTATTGGTGAATTATTTATTCTCGGGAATGTATTGCAGAATTTCTGCCGTTTCTGCAGCATATTCCATTTCGCTTTTCTTTTTGGCCCATTTTCAAATTCTCAAAAATTATGAAATTTTAGGTAAGAATAAATTTATATGTCTACTTCATTTATGGAAATTTTCATGCACTTTGGAGTAAAAACGAGTATTTGGTAAATTCTTTAGTTTCGGGTATGTACTACAGAATTTCTGCCGTTTCTTCAGCACATTTCTTTTGGAATTAAGTTATTACTCACTTGTAAAAATTTAAAAATTATGAAATTTTACGAAATCATGACCATATATGTCTAGTTCATATCTAAAAATTTTCATGACAATCTAAATAGAATTAAGTTTTTAGTGAATTTGCAAACTAAAGTAGTACTATTGAATTTTGGTACTTCAAAACTAGTTTTGTTATGTGATATTAATGTTTCACTGATTTACATCTATTGTTACCGATTATTGTACAAGTTTATGGTTCCAATATGTCCTCATTTTATGCAAATTCTCAATACTAACGACTTTTATAGACAACACTGATTAAATTTTGATTTAAAGATTATTGGTTTGTTTTGCTTAAACCAATGTTTTGTTTGGGCATCAATTCTGATTATGATGATAATTGTCTTTTGAGAGAAAATTGGAAAGTGGCATTAGTTTACTAATTGATCATTTTGGTCCCTATCGAATAACTGAATAACCATGTTTCCTCTTTCGAGAACTCTATTGTTCAATGTCAACAATGACGTACTTTTGTGTTTGATTAAATCTTTTGAGAATCATTGAATATCCAAAAAAACAACTATCTAATACTGTTCTAAAGGATTATTTTGAAAAATCAGAATTATAATTTATATGGTGAATACTTTTGTCCCAAAGGTAATTTCAAGAAATCACTCACAAATTATAAACTAGTATTATAGCAAATCATAAAGTACTTCCAACATATTTTCATCTGGCCAAAGTTGTTGAAGTTATACGTATTTTTTGTATTTTATGTTTTGGCTAGCTAGGCATGTATTTTCTTTGCATGATTAGTTTATGCCCAAAGGTGTAACAATCATGCAATTTGCAGTTGGTTCGATCCTCCACAACTTGACTACTTCCATGATGAATCTTGCAGAATCGAGAATGAGTAGGTAAATTTACCAATCTTTTGCCTTAATTTTTCCCGAGTTCTAAATTGGATTAAAATTATTGTTGAAAAATTGATGTTACTGAGATATCTAAATGTTTATTTTAATCGACTTTGTTTTAGAATTAAAACATAAATTTGAGTTTGGATTCTCTTATAGGGTTTCATGTTAATTTGTGACCTAATTTTTTCAATATTCACATAGAAAAATCATGATTATTATTTTAAGTTTTATTATGAACCTTGCATTTTGAGGAGTGTTTGCCCAAGTGGGAGCAATAATATATTATGGGCTTCCCACTCATCAATTTTTGCATCCGAAGATAAGATGTAAATCATGATATTTGGTTATATTTTATTTGTTAAATGTAACTAACCTTGCAGGAAATTTTACTTTGAATCACTATCGTTATTTATCAATATTGAACTGATAAATACAATACGACCAGATTCATATTCATGAAGGATTAATGGGTACATTCTGCTCAAAAGTGTTTTACTTATTAATTCTTGTTTGCTGTTCAAGAAATTGGACTTGTGATTTATATGTTATTGATGAATAATTAATTTGCTCAAAAGTGTTTTCTTATTCAATACAACTATAAATCAATGTATAGTGAAACAAGAAATTGACAAGATTGCATATACTTCATCTGCTCAAAAGTGTTGAAGCTGTATACATTTTCCCTTGTATTTTATGTTTTAGCTATGCAAACCTAATATAATTAGTTTCTATCCAAAGATGATTATGGAATTATATGCTTTTGATGCAATAAGAAAACATTCAGTTAAAGTTTTCTATTTCTATGAATTGTTAGATGAACAAAACTGACCAAATAATTTTGTATAGTTTTTCAGTCACAAGAATCACTTCCCTACATATATCTAGAATAATCTAGAATAAAGATGTTGAGCTCACAAATTTTATGTTTTATATTCCCTGACTAATGTTTTGCTAATGGTAGTATTTGAAAGGTATCTATTTCATTTTATAGGCATTTATAAAGTTTTTTTTTACTCTCTTAATCAATGGGAGTAATAATTTGTTTATCTAATCGGTGGGAGTAGGAGATTACCTTTTGTGTTAAAAATTTGAAGTGTTAGTACCTGATACTTTAAGAGTAAATTCTGTTTAAATTTTGTTCATAAATTTTAATGAGAAATCCTAATCTCGTTATTATATCAGATTGTTTAAATTGACAGAAATTCGTGCAAAGAACTCATTCTAGAGTTCATTTTGTTTAGTGAAATTGATATTTGGTTCATCAGTTTCAGACACCATGGCATAGTCTACAACTGTATGCTTGGATTGAATGTGCATGTGATTACAGAGCACAAATGCCGAAGGATATGCATTTTGATTTCTATAGTTCTAGATTCAGTTTAAGTAATAGTTGTCTTTTGAGGGATAACTGTTGTATCTTTGGTTTAGTGATCACTGTGATTCTTGTTGCAATCAAAGTGTTGGTATTGACACTCAAAGTGGGAGAATGTAAGACTCATGTTGAGTTGTCAATTATTATGAATCGAATTACTTGAAAGACAAATAACTTGATCTTCAAGATATTTGGCCTTTAACGTGATTCAATATTGGTTAGGAAGAATAATGGAACCAAGATATATTTAGTTGACTAATTGAAACCCTAATTAAGTAAGACATATTGTACATGCCTTGGTGGGACAACATTAAGAATAAATGGTGATTTGGTGTATTCCTCAAATCACTATAATAGGTGGAATTAGGGGAACCCTAATCACTATATTAAGGGTGTCTCATCTTTCACAAAACACACGTTCTATTCTGAGCAAACTCTATTATTGCTAGAACACTTCCGCTTATTGAAAGTAGAAGACTCCTTTGTCATCCGCAAGAGCCATGTCATCCGTATTCCAAAGATAAGTAAATTGTAATTGATTTATTGTAATTTTTGTTTATCAAATCCGTGATCCTAATATCCTGTTGTTATTCTTATTATTTCATAAATATCTTACAAGTGGAAGTAGCAGGAGAAATGACGATGGGGGCATCCTTCCAAAAGCAGAAACAGAAAGTGGCACCAAAGGAAAAGGATGAGGTTTTAATTCTTATCGAAAGACGGTGATAGAAAGTGCTTTCCACAACTAAGTGTTCCAATCGGAGGTTGATTCGTTGACTTGGGTTGCTCATGTGCGTTTGTGTCTGTACTGTGCGCTTTCAAATGATATTAAACATGACGATTGTCTCGTGTTCGTTACGTTCGTGCTGTTTGATTACGTCATCTTATCCAATTAATCATTAAACACACTATGTTATCAGACTGTTGACTTAAACTGTTTATTTTGTAACTGGTCGGAAAGAAAAGTAGTGGAAGTAGCGGGAGAAATGACGATGGCGGCATCTTTCAAAAAGCAGAAACAGAAAGTGGCACCTAAGGAAAAGGATGAGTTTTTAATTCTTATTGAGGGACGGTGATAGAAGGTGCTTTCCACAACGAAGTGTCCAATTGGAGGTTGACTTGTTCACTTGGATTGCTCATGTGTGTTTGTGTGTTCCACTTCTTTTTGGTGTGGTTCATCATTCATTGATTTGTTCAATCCTGCACTTAAAAACAAAATGGCAAATGCAAGAGGATAAAAAGGAAGTGTTCGTGCCAGTTTTAAACATGGGATATTTTTGTTCACTACCGTATCTGTTTTGTTCAATGGATTTAAATTTTTGAGATTTAAGTCTATTTACTATCATATTTTTTATATGCCGATATATTTACACTAAGGAATTGACAGGAATAAATTGAAATCAAACTCGCCATTTCATTTACGAGGTTCGAAAAATTTCAAAAAATAGAAATATTATGAATAAAAAATAATAAAAGATGAATACGTAAGATATGTAAACTAAAAGACAAGAAGAAAAGATTGAGGAAAAAATAGGACAATTATGCTATTTGGAAAAAAGTCTTCCAAAGAGGGGAAGTCTGTTAGAGTTTGCTTTTCGATTCATATTGTGGTTCGGGATGTCTCCCATTAGCTAAAGTCTCTTAAGTACAAGTGGAGAAGAATATCATCATACCACAAAACTAAGTGAAGTAGACACACATTAAAATACCAATAGCATCCATGTAACAAAGTGACCCTCACACTAAAAATTTCCCAACATAAACAAAAAATTTAACCGTGATTTGCAGATGCAAAAGATTAACTCTAATACTTTATCAAATTTATAAGTTCAAACATTATTCACAACTTCCATCAATCAAATACACAAGACTTCTTAAAAAGAATCCTAATTATTAATTACTAGTAATAACATCTGCTAGAATATTTGTCTTCTCTATAAATATGATTCCCTGAAATATGTGGACAAAAAAAAAAGGCTAACGAATATCTTCAATAATTGCCTTCAATAATGCATCTATTTTGAATAGTATGAATAAGAAGCTTTGAATCTTCAATTTCTCGAAAGAGATATATTGAGTAGAGACTTTATGTGAGTTTGAAGAGTATATAATAAGGGTGTGGTGACTGGCGTGAATGTGGAGAGAATCCATCATTGGAATCTTGAAAATATCGTTTGTAAAAAAAAAAATCATTCGATAATTAATTTAATCACATTATTATCTGCATACAAAAAATCTTTTTTATAACCGGCATTACATTCCTGTTAAAAAGTTTTGAACGTGCTTAAAAATAGAGAAAATAATATTGAATGATGAATCACATTATTGCTAGCATAAGTGAGGTACTAATTAAAAAAAATTGTACAAAAAATTAATTATTAAAAAAACTTTGTTAAAATGAAGAAAATGCCCCTACCTTATTTGATGCATTCATTGGGATGCTTTGAAGTTTTTTTGTTTTGGGGGCATTTTTGTCCAAATATTTGGGTTGAAGCTTGGTGACACCAAAAACACTATTAACCTTTTGTGTTGTCTTTATAGATAGAGTATCATCCTATAATGTACTTTGCCCAGAGTAAGATCTCAAACCCTTGGCCTAAAACCTCAAATTTTGAGCCTAGAAAATTTAGGTTTTAACCTAAAGACAACTTTTCTACTGCAACCCTTTTGACCTAAAATTTTAGCCCCAGATTATTAAAGAATGAATTTAGGTTTTTTTTAATTAAACTTAAAAAAATTATGTAGACTATCCTAAATTAATTTTATAAACATTTTAACCTAAAAATATTTAAATTCCGATAAATATTGAAAAATCATTAAATTGATACATGAAACTTAATACAAACGATAATTAATAAACCACATAAACTTAATACAATCGATAATTCATAAACTACATAATCTTAATAATGATATCCACCATCTTGACTTGGTGGTGGACTTGGGATATAACCTTGAGATGAATCATCATCTTGAACTATACTCCTTGTGGCATGCTTTCACAAAATTTCCTTATCCTTATCACGTAAGAATTTCTTTCTCTCTGGAGTGTATTTGTCGAGGTTCTCCCTCATGAAATTACATTCGAACCATTCTTGCTCCCTATCCCCTTTGTGCGTAATGGCCAAACGTATTTGGGCCGCTTCTTCCTCTCGAGAGCAATGGCTTTCGATCAATCTTGCAAATCCGGTAGCAATTTGTGCGCTAATCGGATCTTGGGACTTCCCTTTTTTCTTTGCTTCCTTTTGCTAATCTTTTCTCGGGGGCCTTGCAAAAGAAGAAGTTGGGGTCAACGAATCCACACCTTCATTGACATCATTTGTCTGTGCAGCTTCACTATGAAATAATCTTCCCCATTGTTGGTCCGCATTAGTTCCCCACCTCGGACAATCCTTGAAGACGTTCCAAGCATGATGCAACTTAAGAGCTTGATTTTTTGTGTAGTTCTTGTCTTGTAAATTGTCATTGCTTTGTCACCCTATGCAAGAAATACATAAAAACAATTAGTTGCAAAATAATATTATGTATATGACAAATAAAATATCAACAAAGAAACTCACAACTTCTGTGGCGCTCCTTCCAATAGCCATGTCAACCACGATTCTCTCCAAGATTCCTTTCCATAAAGTGCACGCTTTGTTGATAACCTTCCACCGATCGTAAACAGCACCACCTTCCCTTCGGCCAGCGTTGGAGTTTTCATTGAACTTATCAATGATTTTATCCCACAAAACCTTTGTTTTTATTCGTGCCAATGACACCATCTTCACTAATAGAAACCCATGCTAAGCATAAAGCAACATCTTCCTCAAAGGTCCAATTATGACCTCTAATATGCTCTTTTACCATCTTGAAAAATTTGGAAATGGGAAGAAATGGTAGAAAGAAAAATTGGAAGAGTTGTAGGAGAAAAGTGAGTTTTTTTTTGTGGATGTTTGAACAAATACATAGGTATTTATAGAGTTTTTGGGTGAATTTTGAGTTAAATAATTTTTTTTTAATTATTTTAACCTTTGGATTTAAATTTGGGCCATTAGATTTTTTTTTTATTGTTAGATGTAGTTGATCTCAGCCTTCGGTTGCAAATCTAGCCGTTGGCTTTCTGGCGCAAGTGGTTGACATGTCCATGTGGATGGGGCCATGTCAGTCTCTGCCTTGGCGCGTCTCTTGATATGTTCTTTTTCTGCAAGATATTGTGATTACTAGAAGTTATATGCCTATTTACGAATTTGGTGACGTAATGAATTCTTAAGATATTGCAAGTTACGGCAAGTATTTTCATACTATACGTAGTATGTATATTTTAGAAACTATACTTGTTTTACGACGAGGTGTTATAATGTTTTCAAAAAGGTATTTATAAAACTTTATTTTTAGGCCTACTGACCCTTGTTTTTCGCCCCTCCAGGTTTTAGTAGTTGAGCTTTCGTACCGATAAGGATTCTTGGCAAGTTTTGGTATAGATGGTTACCTTTGATGGTATAATTCTCATCCTACTTTACTTATGCTCTGACATCACGTGTGAAATGGGTTCATTCCCGTTCACAAGCACATTCTTACATTTAGGCACTTTTAGGTTTAAATTTACTGACATTTTACACATCACTACACTTGCAGCTTCGTCACCCTCCTAACGTCGACCAGCACAGCTTGATTCAGATTCCAGGTGGACATTCCGGGTCAGGGTGTGTTTGAAGTGCAAGAGTGATCAGTTGTTGTAAGCATGCAGTCGAGCCAAGTGGTGATTCCTTCTGAATTCCTCATTGAAAACAAGTGAAATGAACGAGAACTTAGCTGTAAGGTAGGAACTGCATAACAATTGGATAGTCATTGGCTTGTGAAGTGGTGTCCGTCGAGCTTCTTAAGTCTTCGGGCTTTGATGTAGTGGGAGGTCACACATGGTACTTCTTCAGATTGTAGGCGCTCTACCTTTTTTCGATTTTTTTTATCATTTCATGGTGGCGAGGGTGTAATTACTCTTACCACCATTGTATTTGATCGTGAATACCCATTTACATCCCACTGGTCTTTTCTTTTGTGGTAGTGACTCATCACTTCAAGTCTTATTTTTCTATAGAGCTTCCATTTCAACTTCCATTACTTTTGTCCATCGGGGATCTCACGAAGCTTCTTCCACTCTTGTTGGGATTTTGATTCCATTCATTGTATCTACCATGGCTTGGTATGTAGAGTACAATTAACGTGTAGAGACATACTTTGCAATAGCATACCTGACTTTTCCATCCGATGAATACTTGTCAGGTGGTTTCCTATGATTTTGTCTAGATGACAACGCATAAGTACTTTCAATATTAGTCAAATTACGAGCTCCATTAGGTTGGGATAAACTTACCTCATGAATATCCTCAAGCACATGGACGAGTACAATAAGAGGAGGATTATTACTAGAAGTGCCTTGGTCATCCAAATTTTGAAGCAATGGTCGCAGCTCACTACTGCCATGATCTCATGCACTAGGTTGTGCACCAACCTGTTCTCCTTCTATCATACCCTCAGGCCCATTTCCAAACTGGAGTTGATGTGCTGCTTCACAGGTTTCAAAGTTGGTCAAGCCTAGATTGGGCTCAAACCCCTCGATTGGAACTTATGGCAGCTGTCGACCCGGCTGGCAGATGTTGTCACCATGGTAGACATCATGCTGGCAGGTGTCGCACTGCTGGGTTACACAGTAGCCATCATCCTACCCAGTTGGAAGATTAATCCAACTGTAATCTTCTTGTGTACTTGTCTCCCCCTAAAGGTTATAGTTGGTTTGATTAGTGACAAAGAACATCTCATGCTAGGAAAACATCACATCCACAGTGACATATGTATGTTTGGTTTGTGGGTGGTAACACCGGTGCCCTTTTTGCTGACCATTAAATCCCAAAAAAAATACATTGAACTGCACATGGATCCAACTTACTGCGTTGATTCGTATGGAGATGTACATAGGCCACACACCTAAAAATACGTAGTGACAATTGAAGAAAAGATGGTAACGTCACATGGTCAGCAAAAACCTCCATGGAAGTTCGAAAATTGTGTACTCTGGTAGGCATTCGGTTCATTAGATAAACAGAATATTTGACGGCATCCGCCCAATATTAGTGAGGGGCATGAGCACCAATAAGAAGTGCTCAAGTGATTTCCAAAATGGCCATGTGATAAAATAATGATGCATCGTAAGTCATATGATCTGTAGCTTCAGAGTCAATTATCCACCCAGTATCTCTTTTGGTGGACGATATTAAAACAATACCGATTTTACCTAAGCCTTCCGAGTTTTAATTCATTGAAATCTGATTGATGAGAAACAGTAATGGACCGGTTTCATCACCCTTAAATGATGTCTCCAAGGCTTGCCTCGCTGACTGGGCTTCTGCCGTGACAAGGTGGGACAAACTGGGCCCAGGCTAGCCTGCTCCAACAGCTACAATACCCCTGCTGCTATCAAGTTTGTCTTGTTGAACTTTGGGCCCAACTTGGCCTCCTCCACTCTGTGTCGTCCCTGCTGCAACCCGTGCTTGTTCTGAGGCATGTTTATTCCTTGCTTTTAATTCCTTTTTCCTTTCCCAGTACCATTCTGGGTAACCATGACTTTCAAAACAGGTTTCCTCAGTTGTCGGGTTCCATTACAGTGATTGCAATGGAGTTTATCTTTATCAATATCCTCCTCGATCGCCGAAATTTTCCCTGTTAGATACCTTAGCTTATCAAGCCTTGGGTTGGACACGGTGTGCACGGGACTCAATTCTGCCTTCTGTTATCCACCCATCGCAACAAGTCTCGTGGATAGGTTTGATTAAGTTTCTCATAGCTTTGATGTTTACAAAGGCTGCAATTCGATTTTGTTGTTTCTAACACAGACTAGAGCTCAAACTGTGAGAGAGTTTACTGGGAGTTTGTTGGCTGTCGAAGGCAGGCCTAAACTGGTCTTGATACTAAGTAGAATTTTTCAGGTCGACTGGCCGAGGGCCCACCCCCAACAACACCGATATTGTCCCCTCTTTACCACATGCACAATCCTCAGGTGTGGGGTTTTATCACAAAATGTCTCAATGTTAGTTAGAGTGAGGTAATTCCATATAAATGGGTTCTCTTCTTCCCTCCTGGCCAATGTGGGACAATTAAAGGTTCCAACACTCCCCCCACACGTGAGACCCCATTTATGGGTCACACGTGAAATAAGTCATGCGTGTGTACGCAAGTGGAATTCCTCTAATTATATCAAAGCCAGTTTCAACCTCTTTTCACTATACGAAGAATATTAAACTTTCTACAATCGGAAAAAAAATAGACAAAAAACAAACTCAAAGCCAATTGAATGACGAAAAACAAACTGATCAAAGCCAATTGACCATGACGAAAAACAAACTTGCTCCAATTCAAATGTGAGGTATCTTACTCATGTTAGAATGCCAATACCAAACTCAAAATCAATTGACAATGAAGAGTAAAATCACCACTCTTTTTTTATGTTCTACTGCCTCATTGCATTTTCAATGTACCATTTGCATATTTAGATAGGTGTTCAAAAACAAGTATTGAGTGCATGGTAATATTATACTAAGGGCTAGTTTGGCATTGCTGAAATTATTTTAAAAGTAGCTTTTTAAAAAAAAATAGGGCTAAAATTTGTGTTTGGTAAATGAAAAAAAAATTTGTCAAAATCATGGGGTTCAAAACAACTATACCCTTGCTTCTGAAAACAACGTGTTTTTTTTTTTTTTTCACAGCATAGCAACTACAAACTAGCCCTAAAAATATTAAACTTGCTCAAATAATAGACGAAAAACAAACTTGGAACTTACTGCATCCAGTCATAAAATGATCTTGAGCTTTGATGGATCAAAGTTAGATCTGGTCAATAAAACGCCCCCAATAATGAAGTGTAAGAGTAACCACCATCCAACACGACTCACAGTGTCACCCAATGCATTCGGAGATGGTCTAGTTAACGCATACTTCAAGGGATGTCACCCAATAGCGTAGGCTCAGTTATAACGGACAATTATTTTAAACACATGGAATGAAAAAAACCAAAAAAAATAAGAGTAGCATCATCGTCAATGATTCACTCATATGATCGTGATATCACATTTGCTCTAGTGCCTTCGCAACCTTAGATTTCTCACCATAGAACTCAATACTAACATCCATTGCCAAGCTCAAAGGCATTACTGTACTGGTTGGTTGGACCGAGTGAACAACGTGGACAGGATGAAGTGGAGAATGTATAGTCATGACCCAATTGGAATTGAGAGGACATGTTTACTATTCATTAATATTTGGGTAAGCATGAGTGAAATGAATGAGGATCGGATTCTTTTTGTGATTATTCTAGGGATCTTCAAATTATGTTCATTTATCATATATCGTGCAATCAAAAATTATTTTATTTAAAATTAAATATGAATAGTACATAATGAAAACTGATCGCACGATATACGATGAACAGACATAATTTGAGAACTCCTAGAATCCTCACAAAGAGGATCCTCATTCGAATGAATTAACGCTAGAAATTGAGATAAGCGAGAATTAGAGTCGTGAATTCTTATTAAATTGTTTGATGATTGCCATGAAACAAAAGAAAATAAGTGTATTTCCATCACAACTGTTTACGATTGTCAAAAATCAAAACCAAAACCATTTTGATTGCCAAAAGGCTCTTGGACAAATTTTCATTTTTGTTCAACTACTTCCGTCAAACTTGAATGTGAATAGCTTATCTGAACCTACTAATTATGCCATGCCTCATACTCGCCCGAAGCGACACAATACAAAACTTCAAACAAAACTAACTTATCCAAGACGGGAACCACCAATCAATTCGACTCCACGATGCCGACTACACCGATTCTAGAGATATTCATATCATCCACAAGAGGAGTGGCCACAGACCTGGCCAATTTATGGCTCAGGCACGGGTCGGCTGAGGAGAGCAAATGCCTGGGTCTAGAACGAACACTACCTATGCTGGCTTCTTCATTTGGACTTAGAGTGGAGGAGTATTTTATTAAAACGCAAATTCAGCTGAAAATCATCTTTATATATAATACTACGTAGATTGCATTTTAGTGCACTATGTTTGAATAACAGTGGGATCTATTTGTATTAGTGAGTTTTCTAATCTACTAATTCCTTGATAAATCATAGATTATTCTTGGCTACTCAAAGATGAGGAGGAAATCCTCCTACTTTGTGCTAATGATCGAACTGTTAAAGATGTAAATCATTATGTAAAGATCATCTTTACAAAAAAAAAAATTAAATTAAAACAAATGTTGTTAAGTCAATCAACAATTCAATTGCAGCAAGTAGATAAACGGTTCGTAATATTTTGATGACATAACAATCTCATACTTTTCTTTTTATTTTTTGTAAAATGTGAAATTTAATCTTTACACAATGACATATAATATGATTGATTCTGATCATAAACACAAAATTATATGAATTTCTAACAACACATTTTTAAAAGGATTTGGATTCTCTGCCCTCCCATTTCGGTACTCTCCCCGTGCCCTCCTGTTTTGTGTGGTCACAGTTAATCCATGCTAACATTTTATATTGTTTTTTATAAAAATAATAAGATAAAAAAAATAGTAATATAAAATATTAACGTGGCTTAACCGTGACCACACAAACAAGAGGGCACGGAAGAGCACAGAATTGAGAGGGCAGAGAATCCAAGTCCTTTTTAAGAAGATATCCTCTCATCGTTTCAGTAGTCCAGTATTATTTTAAGTCATATATATCATGTGCATGACCGGTGGTTGGCGGTGGGTTTTAATTCTTGGAAATTTTCAGATAGAGGTGATGATGTCATGTCTTTGCTGTCCTTTGCTAATTTTTTTGGTCAATCATCGTCTGACCCTTTTTTATAGATTCCGTGATCGTAATCTTTATCACATTGTATAGTAAAGAATTATTTTAAAATTTAAAATTTAAAATTAAATACAAATAATACCTAACGAAAACTGACCGTACAATATATGATGAACGGTCACGATCACGGGATCTCTAGGATCCTAGGGAAGGATCCGCCAGCTAGTACATGTAGGGTACGTTTGTTGTACAGGACTATCTCGGACTGGACTAGCTTCAGGGACTAAGCTGGATTGGCTTAGATTAGACTAATCTGGACTAACTTAGTGAAACGTTTGGTGCAGTCTCGGACTAAAAAGCATGATAACGAAAAACCATCACATTCATCACCCAAATGACCAACAAAGCAATTGAGAACAAAAATCATAAATTTTTTATTATATAAAATTATAAAATTTTCATTTAATAAATAATGATGTTAGGAGCTACACATGATATGGAGTCAGCGAATGAAGTACAATGTTGTGTATACAAAATGTATATATACGTTCTATATGATTTCTATTCGGCATACAAACTCAACTCAGGATCTTCTCCCTTCTTCCAGTAACTGGTGGAATGGTGCACTCGAGTCTGGACTCTCAATATCTGTTCTTCGCATATCAAATACGAAGAGAGCTTAACCTCGTGGCTGAAGATAAGGACACGCCAACATTCCTCTATGCACCCAACATGTGGAAATGCACTTGAGGTGCCCACCCATCCAGCTGGTTTAGGAGAGGTAAGGACTGCTAGTAACAAATTGAAGCTGTGACAATTCCTACAAGACCTCCGCCAAAGACGTCCTTCCAATGATTCAGTAATCATCACACGAGAGATTCCCACGACAGCAGCACATAGTGATGGAAGAAATACAATACAAAGCTTTGCATAATAGCCTCTGTGATCAAACACTTTGATCTTCCCAGACAAATACTATGCAAGAAAACCAAGAACTGCAAATAAAACTGAAGTATTTCAACACAAGGAATCAAACAACAACAATTTTCTGCATTTATTTACATAAGTGAGATTAAATGAACAATTGTAAAAAGCAATTGAAATAGAATCGAAGGGATATGAACGGGAAAGTACAATAGACCAAAACAAATAACTAAACCCAGTGCACCAGGATACTGCCATGGCAGCCATTGCAAAGTCATTGCAAAGTAGATACATAGACAAACAATTAATGAATTTGGCTCCAAGTTTTCGAATTTTATTTATTAATAATTTACCAAAAACAACACCCAAACTCCAAAGCTTTGCATCTGCATCCCAATTCTTTGTCCTTAATACTAGTTTTCTAATCAAAAGCCTTGCATCTACATCCAAAGCCTTGCATATACATCAAATTGTGGACGTGATAGGAATAGACAAGAGCACCACATGCTGAGGCACACAATTCTTTGTCCTTAATACTAATTTTCTAATCAAAATTTACACCATAATTATCATTTTACTTTCCTCATATAACACCTAATTACTGATATTAATATGAACAAATGTGCATCCCCGTGCACCAGGCTACTGCTATTGCAAAGTATTATAGTCATTGCAAAGTACAACAAACACCATGTACAACTGAAGAATGTAAATTTATCTGCTCAAATAAATTGATTGAGACACTTTTAAAGCGTCACAGTGATCGTTTCACAGTGTTAGCACATGTCTATTAGTAGTTGGCAATGCTCAACACTTTTTTCTTTGGTAATGAGGAGTTGGTCATCTCAGGCTTCCATTATTGGTAAAAACAAAGTCTACGTGAAAATGATGTCAAGGTGAATTTTTAGGCATGCATGTTATATGAGTTTTGGCAGTGTTAGGCGCACATACCAGCTGATCACAGATATTTGTTGACAAATATGTAAGCAAGTCAGATTTTCAAAGAACAAAAAAAGTCACCATTAGATCTTAAGATTTAATACGTAAATTATGTTAATAGAAAATTTACAATACAAACGTTGCAAATTACAATATGAAAAATAAACGAGTAAAATATAAAACCCACCCACTAAATTAAATTTGATTAATAAAACGTTCCAATGAAGAGTAAGAAGAGCCACCTTCCACCAAGGTTTTCTTGCTCTTTTCACTCATCTCCTTCACTCTTTTCCGTACATCACCGTCGCGCTCCATCGCTTGCCTTATCCCTCTTTCTATATCTTCTGCACTCACCAACACGTCACTGTCCTTCCTATAATCCAACTTAATCTCCACTGCCAATCCCAATTCCTTAACCAGTTGAAAGGCATTCAGGTTTTGCTCCGCGTACATTGGCCACGTGGCAATCGGCACCCCGTTCCATAAACTTTCCAACGTGGAATTCCACCCGCAATGTGATACAAACCCTCCGATCGCCGGATGGGCCAGGATGGCCGCTTGCGGGGCCCAACCTATCACCTTCCCAATCGGAGCTGTCCGATTAAGAAACCCTTCGGGCAAGACTGCGTTTAGATCCGCATAGTCGCTTGGCATAGCTATCTTGCCTTTAGGTGGGGGCCGGCGTAGGGACCACAAAAACCGCTGCCCGCTATGCTCCAGCGCACAAGCTATCTCTTTCACCTGGGCCTCACTGAAACTTCCCATGCTCCCAAAACATAGGAACACCACCGACAAAGAGGGCTGATCATCGAGCCACCTGAAGATATCCGAGCCCTTATTTTCATCACATCTTTTGAGGTTCAATAAGGGCCCCACTGGATACACGGGTGGGATTTTATCATCAAAATCAAGATAATGAAGAGCATGCAAATCCAGCTCCAAGAATGTATTTACCAAAATACCCTTGATTTGTCTACACCTGCTGGTATAGTTGAGGATTGATTCGGTGATCTCTTTGTCCGCAAACGTACCGGGCAAGACTGCGGCAGGGCAAGGGTTGATGAAACTCGGGACGGCCAACTCAGCGCTCGAGCGCGTAAACTCAGTTATATCTATGCCGCCCTCGTCGCGAAGCAATTGAAAATGGAACAAAAGTGCGAGCAGCGAAGCGTTGGAGGTGAAGAACGCGTAGGAGGGAACCATGAATTCGTCAGCCACGTCAACTAGGGTTGCGCATAAAAAGTCGAGCACGAAGCCGGCAAGCCGAGGCCTCGACATCGACTCAGACTGATCTGACTCAGAAAGTAAGTTGACAACGGCGTCTCTGATGTGAGTTTTGTGATTTTCGACGAGGATTCTGATCAAGGACCCGTGTTTGGGGATGGCTTCTTGTTTGTCCGGTTGGGCTTCGGGGAGGTTAACGAAGTTGATGCGGTGAGAGATTGAAGAGTCAGCGATGGTGAATGGTTGGTCGTAGGGAAGCTTCATGACGAGGACTGTGATAAACAGTTGGTCGTCCCGAGCAACGAGTTGCTCTGCAATCTCGATCGCTGATACGATGTGGCCGATAACCGGGCCGGGAACGACAACTAGTTGTGCTGGTCTCTTCATCTTTTCGGAAATGGCAATGAAAAGCTCAGCTGTTTTATTTAGAAAAAATGTTTCATATTATAGTAGAGTGGTGTGATGTCATGCCTTCGCTCACAGTTTCTGAATTACTGGACAAGTCAAGATCTTAATTAGTTTAATATTGGAATGACGGAAATCAAGCCAGAGGATAAAACAAAAGGTTATCAGATTTGATTTTGGTCGCACTACTAGTCGTAGGCCAGTGCAACTGTTTTGCCATTATTACAAGTCGGTCAAAGAGTAGGAATTGAAAAGATATATTATGGATTAGCACAACCAATAAAGTTTCACTATGATATTCACAAACATCATTTTACTTTTTTCATATTCTTTTAATTTTTTGTAATCGGATTGGATGAATTGAAAAAGATCAAATGATAGAAATTAACAAGAGATGTAGGAGAAGTAAAAAATGATGTGTGGATAACACACCCCTCACTTTTTTACTTGGTCTATGTTTTATATTGTCTTCAGTAGAAAGTTTTGTTGAGAGTTATATATTAGTTAAAGTGTAAATAGTAGTTCATTGTTTCACATTGGTGAAGTACATATGTAATACCAATTGTAACTCCTATATATACTCCACTTTGGAGATTAATGAATGTATAAGAAATTCCCAAATATTGTCATATATATTTTTGGTATTTACCATGTTTAGTTTAATATTAGTATTTACCATGTTTAGTTCAATATGGCATCAAAGCAGTTCGCTCTTGGTGACCTATGTGCTTTAATTTTGTGCCCACATTTTTCGTAATTTCCTTCGTAAAAAAAATTTTAAAAAAAAAAAAAACAAAGTGAATAGTGGCGCTACAGTACAGTGCGTGAACAGTTGTCTGCTTTGTGAACAGTGGTCCTCTACAGTGCCGTAAAACAGTGATTACTACAGTCGTGAATAGTGCTCTGCTACAGTGTCATAAACAGTGCTCTGCTATAGTATCTGGTAAATTGTTTTCATTCCGCTGCATATCTTTTGTGCCTTTATTGTTCGCGATTTTTGTTCAATAGCTCAATATAATCATAGTGTTATTATGCATCTTGGTGGAACAAATAAATGGATAATAGATACTGGGGACACTGATCATGTGCCTAGTGACCCTAGAGTGTTTGATGAGTTATGTGATTATGTTCGTGATTCGTATGTTACTAGTGCAAATGGAGCACATTTCCTTGTGAAGGGTGAAGGCACTATCTTTCTAACTCCTACCTTATCATTGGTCCGTGCTTTACTTGTTCTTGATCTTAAGTGCAATCTTTTGTCGGTAGGAAAACTTCTTGATACCTTATATTGTTCTGCTCACTTCTACCCTACGTATTGCTATTTTCAAGATATTCAAACTCAGAAGATAATTGATCATGGTAAAAGAATAGGGGGTTTGTACATCTTGACTATGGAGGATACTGTTGTTTCTGGTTTAAATAATCATCAAGTTTTAAGTGCTAAAGTGGATGACAGACATCAAATTTGGTTGTGGCATCGACAATTGGGACATCCATCATTCAGTTATATGAAACATCTATTTCCTTCTTTGTTTCGCACTTGTAGTGATTCAGAGTTCAAGTGTGAAACATGTGTTATGGCTAAGAGTCATCGTGCTTCATTTCCTGTAAGTGATTCTAAAGCTACTTTGCCATTTGATTTGATACATTCTGATGTATGGGGTCCAGCGAAAGTTACTTCTAATGGATTCCGTTAGTTTGTTACTTTTATTGATGATTGTACTAAGTTAACTTGGGTGTTCTTGATGAAGAATAAGAGTGATGTTCCGTTACTTCTTCAAGAATTTTGTACAATGGTGTCTACTCAGTTTCAGACCAAAGTTAAGGTCTTCAGGTCTGATAACGGGGGAGAATATGTGAATCACACTTTGGCATGTTTTTTTCGTGATCATGATATTATTCACCAGGCGACTACTCCGTTTACACCCCAACAAAATGGTGTGTCTGAATGAAAGAATAGTCAAATAATGGAAGTTGCTCGCTCATTGATGTTGGATAAATGTGTTCCTAATCATTTGTGGGATCATGCTGTTTTGGCTGCTGTGTATTTGATCAATCGTGTTCCAAGTAGGGTTCTTGATTTTCAGACACGGTTTGATGTGCTACAACAACATGTTTCTCTTGTTTCTGTATCAAATATTCATCCGAAAGTGTTTGGGTGTATTGCGTATGCGCATGTCTACTCTCATCAGCGGAGTAAACTTGATGCACGTGCTCTCATGTGTGTATTTATTGGGTATGCTAACAATCAGAAAGGCTATAAGTGTTATCATCATCCGACTTAAAAAACTTATATTACTATGGATGTCACCTTCCATGAGGAAGTTTCGTATTTTATGAAGCCCTCTTTCGACTCTCCACTTCAGGAGGAGATGGGGAGTGAAGTGCAGATTCGAAAAGATGATATGGATGATGTGTTACAGGCAGAGTTGGGAACATAACCTATTATGTTGCGTGATACTAATCAGTCGACTACAAATAGTGATCGGTCACCTATTATTCCCTGAACTATTTCTACTGACGATATATCAGATGTGCCCAGCGAGTTGCCTGTTAGTATGTCTGACGAATTACCTTCTAATGATCGGTTGCCTGCTGCTGATATGTCTAACGAGTTGCCTGATAATGGTTCGTCCAATGATGATTCTTCTAACAGTTTGGTACAAGATGGTGGCATACATGAGGTAAATTCTGACGATTCTTCTACTTATCAGTTGCCTCCACGAGCTAATCGTGGAAAACCTAAAGTACAATATGAGCCTGATATGCATGCCAAAGCCAAATATCCTATCAACAATTATGTGTCTACTCATCGTTTATCCAAACCATATGCATCTTACATATGTCAGCTATCTAGTGTATCAATTCCAACAAAATTGCAAGATGCCTTGTCTGACCCTAAGTGGGTTAATGCCATGCAAGTTGAGATGAAAGCTTTGGAAAAGAATTCTACCTGTGATTTGGTTCCTTTACCAAACGGAAAAAAAAAGCCGTTGGATGTAGATGGGTGTTTACTATTAAGCACAAAGCAGATGGTTTTATTGACCGGTATAAAGCTAGATTAGTTGCTAAGGGTTATACTCAAACCTATGGGGTGGACTATCAGGAGACATTTGCTCATGTTGCCAAACTTAATATTGTGCATGTTCTTCTGTCCTTAGCAGCAAACCAGGATTGGCCTCTGTTGCAACTTGATGTTAAGAATGTTTTCCTTCATGGTGATCTTAAGGAGGAAGTGTATATGGATCTCCCACCTGGTATTGGAACATCTCCTGGAAAAGGTGTTGTATGTAGGTTATGAAAGGCTTTGTATGGTTTGAAACAATCTCCTAGAGCGTAGTTTGGGAGGTTTACAAGTTCAATGAAGAAGTTTGGGTATATCCAGAGTCATTCAGATCATACTTTGTTTCTAAAGCGACAAAATGGTAAGCTAACTGCATTGATTATTTATGTTGATGACATGATAGTGACTGGTGATGATCAGAATGAGATACAACGTCTTCAAAAGTACCTAGCTATTGAGTTTGAGATGAAAGAATTGGATGAATTGAAGTATTTTCTTGGAATCGAGGTTGCACGATCCAAGCATGGTATTTTTCTGTCTCAACGGAAATATGTTCTTGATTTGTTAGCTGAAACAGGTATGTTAGATTGCAAACCTGTTGATACTCCGATTGAGCAGAATCATCGTCTGGGCTTATTTCCAGATCAAGTTCCTACTCATAAGGAACGGTATCAGAGGCTTGTGGGGAGATTAATTTATTTGTCTCAAACTCGCCCTGACATTGCTTATGCAGTTAGTGTGGTAAGTCAGTTTATGCACTCACCTAGTGAAGCTCATATGGATGCAGTAACCCGTATTTTGAGGTACTTAAAGATGGCTCCTAGCATAGGCCTGTTTTTCTCCAAGAATGGTCATTTAAATGTCGAAGGGTATACAGATGCAGAATGGGCAAGTACTATCACTGATCGGCGATCTACATCCTGATACTTTACGTTTGTGGGTGGTAATTTAGTTACTTGGAGAAGCAAGAAACAAAAAGTGGTGGCTAGGTCAAGTGCAGAAGCTGAGTTTCGTGGTATGTCGCATAGTGTATGTGAGTTGTTGTGGTTAAAAAAATTGTTGAGAGATCTTGGGTTTAACCCCAAAGGTGCTTTGAAACTTCATTGTGATAACAAGGCTGCTATTGAGATTGCTCATAATCCAGTGCAACATGATCGAACAAAACATGTGGAGATTGATCGACATTTCATTAAGGAAAAATTGGATGCTGAAATTATTATGTTTCCGTTTGTGAGATCTGAAGATCAACTTGCTGATGCTCTTACTAAGGCTGTGTCTAATAGTGTGTTTTCCAACTCGCTTGACAAGTTGGGCATGCGTGACATCTTTGCACCAACTTGAGGGGGAGTGTTGCGAGTTATATATTAGTTAGAGTGTAAATAGTAGTTTATTGTCCCACATTGGTGAAGTACATATGTAATATCAATTGTAACTCCTATATATACTCCACTTTGGAGATTAATGAATATATAAGAAATTCCCAAATATTGTCATATATATTTTTGGTATTTACCATGTTTAATTTAATATTAGTATTTATCATGTTTAGTTCAATAAGTTGAAGAACTGAAAATCGACATGATGCACACTAAGTCAAGATTTCAGTTACTAAGCACATCAATGTTGTGCTAGTTTAAATCGATACAGAATCCGACGTGTATTGTTCATTTGAAGATATTCGATAATATTTGAACGATAAGAGGGGAAGAGGAGGAGAATTTCACAAGTCCAAACTTCTGTACCCAAAACTATACGTAGCGTCTTTGTGCTCTATCTATTTGAGTGACAAGTGTTTTTTTACTTAAATTCATCCAACACCATTTAAAAAACAAAAACAAAAAACTAAATAGTAAAGAAGAATAAACACAAGATCCCCCTAATCCCACCCACCCCAACGCTACCTTGCCAGCAGACTCCCTCTCCTCCTCACCTGTCATTGTCGGCGAGCATGTCTGATAAGTTTCCCAAACCTTTATGATGACATTGATGACGCTTCTTACATAGAACCCAGAACTATTTCCGCCCCAATTGCAAAAACGCACAACCCAAAATTAGAAAAATTGACATAGTATTGAATTTTGAGAGGATTTTTAATGAATAAACCATGCCCTCTCTCTTTCTTGTCTCTCTCTAACCCACAACTATTTCCACTTGTTAATGTTCAAAATTGTAAGGTTAACAAATTTAAATAAATGATATTAGATGGACTGATGAGATGGGTTGAGATTAAATGGACTCAATGAAGTAAGTGGTTTATCCCTAAAAAAAATGGGCTACATCTACTGTGTTGCTCTCAATATGATGATTTCAATGCCATATAGTGCACAATTAATACATTCATTCTATTATCTCTTATTTGTCTAACCCCCATTATAGAGGTATTCACCCCTTTATATAAGCCTTGTCCCTTTGAGGCCTCTCAAACAGACATTTAAAGTACCAACCACTTATACTAGCATACTAACAGTTTTTCACATAATCGAACTGGCCTTTGTCGACGAAATGATGTATTGGCAATCGGATAACACACCTTTTAAAGACTAAATGGCCCACGCTTCTCGCTCGAACCTCGGTTGCTCTGGCTTGCCTTTGTGTCCCATCGTAGACCTCTGATGTTTTCTACACTTTGTTGAAAAGTCCAAGTAGCACTTAATTAAGTAATCTTATTCTTGGAGACTTGTGCTATAAGATGTCAGCATGCCCATGTGTTCTTCTCAGTCAGCAGCCTCTCTCTCGTCTTGGTCAGACTAAGCATGCGGGCTAGTTCTCTGAGGATTCCTTGGGCCTCGGGTTTCCTAGCATTTCCTTGTGCCTATGTGTTGCCCCTAAAAACTACCAAGCCTACGTGGTACACATGCCAAGTAATTAAAAAGCTAACTACGTCATTCGGTTGTGTAAGGTGTGCCAACTCAACGGTCGACCTTGGTCGGTGAGTAAAATAAGTTGATGTTGCATTAGGCGCACTGCTGACTTCTGATTCTCGCGACTGCGGCCGAGAAAGGAACACGTCTCGGCCTTCGGGTTCTAGAGCCTGAAGACAAGGCTACTAATTCTGCGAAGTTCAATATCAAATTCAACTCTCAGGGTGTCGAATGTAGTAACCTGGTAACACCTCACTTTACAAAAAAGGCTGATGAGATGACCTCTGCCAATAAGGACTCGAAAATTCTTTTTGACCAAGATTTGAATAGGTAACCAGTTGGTCTCGGAGCAGTGCTATTTATCCAAACTGAAGATGTTCACAGGTTGCCTTCACAATGATGTTTATCCAAACTGAATATGTGTTGACGAAAAAGGAAAATAAAAATCTCAAGGTTGTTGAGAGGTTTCGCATAGAGCAAAAGTTTGTGCAGGGCAGTTTATGTGTTGAATTGGAGAGGCCTTTTTAGTCGTCTGCCGCTCGGTATTAATAGAATCAAAACTCTTAGACGTGTTGTAGAATCCAACCAGTGAACATCCAACTATCTTTGATGATAAATCACAACCATCCTTTATCCCAATCTCAATTGCCGCAACATCAAGTAAAATCACAACTGGACAAAATGGCATATGCCATCTTTTATCCCATATTTCCACGTGCATGGGTTCATAAAATCAATAGCACCTTTATTGGCTAATTATCTAAGCAAGTTACCCCGTGCTGGATAAGTAACCCAATCTCCTCCACCTCATTAACCAACCAACGATGGTCATCAGATCATCTTTATCTAAACCAACTAACTTTGATCAAATTCCAATGATAATACGATCCCATATTTATCTCCATTGTATTTGTATAAATGCATGGAAGATAGTCTGCCATACTCTAACTCCATTCATGATAGTCATGCTATCTATCCATGAGATTGCAGCAGTATTAATTCACACGATATCGTATCAAATCACCACGACTTTATCACCTAGTTGTGCTCTAGATAATTCAATATATTATTACGAGATAATTATTATGATAAAATTCACAAAATTATTCCTTAACAATAACTAAAATTATTCTGACTCGGTCACCTAATGGCTTAGAACTTCGTTCACTCAATAGCCTCGATCGTTCAGGCCGATTGTGTAATTTTGGGTCCAAACACTATGTCCATGGGTGGGCCCAAAATTCCCCTAACTCCTTCGTCAAGGGGTTACTTGTTCACAAATACGTACCCTCTAGCAAATCTAATTTTCAACCAAAATAATATGACACACCCCAAACCCGATATCCCCACATACTAGGGTAAGCATGTGTTGGCCGACACCTGAGGGTGACGAAGCCATTTTTAACATGCATACCAATAAAATATGAAATTAAAACAAATTAAACCAAAGCAGAATCGTGTTCAAAGCATACAACTACTTAAGAATAATGTGAAAGAATTATAATAGAAGGTACGAATAAAGGAATGAGTCATACACTGAGAAAACTCGAAGATGCCTAAGCGAAAGTGCCTGATGCCGGGATCATGTGCCTCGATCCTAACTCCTGAAGGGCGCAAAAACAGAAAAGATGAGTGGACCATAATTTATATTAATACTAATAGTAAGAAAATTGTTTTATTTATGAACGTAATAACCTCCTGTTTTGAAAACACATATATAATACTACATATATATTTTATGGAAAAACCCTAGCATGCCATGTAGAACATTCGTAAAACATGTATGTAAAACCAGTGCTAAAAAATGGTAATCACGCCCGAAGGCAATTCTGTAAATCATCTGTAAATCTCGTCAGTGAAGTACTCAACTAGGGGTATCATAGTCACCCCAAGGCAGTACATGTCCATCACCCGAAGGTGAAGCTGAATAACATGTCCATCACCCGAAAGTGAAGCTATATAACCTGTCCATCATGACACGCCCCGACCCTGATATTCCCCGAATACCAGAATAGACACGTGCTGGCCGACACCCGAGGGTGACGAAAGCCATTAATTGATACAAAAGCTAAGAATAAGAAATAAATAAGGGTTATGAATTTAAAATACCAAGAATTTATAATTTAGGAACGTGCTCAGAGCATACAATTAAACCTAATCACTAAAAGGAATTAAGATAAAATTTAATGAATAAAGGAGTGAGTCCTACATTCGAGAGGATCCGAATATGCTGCTGCAGAAGTGTTTTGACGCCGGGATTAGGTGCCTTGATTCTAAGTCCTGAATGGGGGCGCAAAACAAAGGTGAGTGGACCAAGTTTATATATATATATAATAATAATAAAACAATTATCAAGATACTAACCCCCAAAGTTTATATAAATGAAAACTACTAGCATAATAAGTGATGAATTTAATAAAAATCCTAGCATGCCAAAGTATCTCAAAAAGCCATATCGCGGAAAATCAAAACAGTAAACGTCTCGTAAATCGTCTCGTAAACGCGGTGTGCTGCTAGAAAGATCACTGAATAAATATAACTCCCGGCCCAATGCCTGCACCTCAGTCTCTGTGCCCGTAGCCAGAGATAACTCCCTCCCGGCCCAATGCCTGTCTCCGTGTCCCTCAGCCTTTCGCTAGGGATTATTTCTCCCGGCCTACATGCCAACACCAGATCCTCGCCCCAGGCGGCATAGTGTCCACTAGGTACGCACAAATAGTTACGTCTCTCTTAAATAACCACTTCATAGCATAGGTTACCGAATATCGTCTACGCTATAAAGAGGGGTTCAAAAACATGTTCTAGCATCCTATCGTCATCTGTCAGATAGTCTACCAGTTCATGATTTTTATAGAAAATACGATATATAAAAATATAGCTCAAAATAGGCTAACAATTAATTCCTCACCAAAACACGAGACGATAATCAATATATTAAAACAACAGGCTCCACATAAATCAGATCATAAATTCGTAGGCATGCTAATCAATTATGCAATTAAACTATGAAATCATGTAATTTTAGAAGGGGTCCACTCACAAATATTCCTTAGCAGAAGAGTCGCGCGAATAAGGATTTAGAATTTCTCCACTAGCAATTTTACCTAAGAACAAGAATGTATAATTAATAAAATGATTTTTCTAAAAGATTGGTTTTGAATTAATTTAAATAAGGGATTTGGGATTGGATGGGTTTAGGGTTTTTAATGGGTTTTGGGAACCTAGGGCTCTAGAATTAAAAGGGGATGGAAAGGGGTTTGGGCATTAAGCCCAAACATATAAACTTAGCCACACACGCACACGGGCACAAGGCCCTCAGGCCTCACTACAGAAAACAGGGCTTTAAGCCCTTGATTAAAAACCGGCCCAAGGCCAAAACAAAAGCTAGGGCCCGAGCCCTTTGGGCTTTAAAAAATTTAAATAATTAAAAATAAAAATGGAATGGGTTAGGGTACTGGGCTAAGGCAAAACGGGCTGGAGGCCCATGGGAAAGGAAATGGGAAAGGCCGGTTGGCCTGTGGCTTGCCGAGAGAGAAGGCCGGAGCTGCTACAGCTCCGGTCACCTGAAAACTGGAGCTTCAAGCTCCGATCTAGGTACGAACGTGAAGCACAAGGAGAGAGGAAGAGATTTATACCTTCCAAATGTCGTAACTCGGTCGGAGGTGACCGGGAAAGTCCTCGGGGTGCACGGGTTCACCGGAAAAGTGGGTGTGCTCACCCACGACCGTTCCGAAGCAAAAACCTACGTAAAAAGGTAAGGTTCAAGCTTCTAAATCACAACCAAACCAAGAACTAGGTACGAGAGTAAGAGATTTGAGACCTACCCGACGGAAAAATGGGGAAAACTCGCCGGAGCTTTGCTCCGTGCCGTTGAGCCGCAGTGCAGGGATCCCTGGTTCGTTGCGAGCCTCTCTTCGATGGTGACTCGGTCCTAGTGAGTCCAGGGGAAGAGAGAGATGCGAGAGGTTGAGGGAGAGAGGTACGGGATAGCTGAGAGGGAGAGAGCTAAGGGAGAGTTACGGGGGAGAGAGACGAAGAAGGAAGAGAGAGACCGGGGGAAAACAAAAAAAATTATAAGGTGGGCCCTACGGGCTCACCAATTAAGACCTTAAAACAATTTTTAAATAAAATGGGGTTGGGGTGTTTCACATCACCCGAAGGTAAAGCTATATAAAATAGCATACATCCACACTGACACTAGCCGTGGCTAGTGAAGTTATCCAACACTGTTTATGGCAGTGAAAATGGAGGTATATAATATATCATATCTCACTCCTCCATTATCTGTGTCCTATGGCCAAAGACATATATACACGTGGTGTGCAAATGTACCGTATGATAACCCACTAGGTTAGTACCAAAAACATATCTTAAAATCTCATATCAAAACCAGAGCTCATCAAAACTCAAAGCGTCATCTCATGAATCCATAATATAAATCATGATCAAAAGCCACATAATTTGTATATGTAAATCCATAATTCATCACCTTTAGTGAAATGTAGGTTTGATAAATAATAACCTTCGTAAAAATAATTCAAATAATTCAAATAATTCTTAATTTCTCTTAAACCATAAATATAGAAATCTATAAAGGCATAATATAAATCCATAATATAAATCACATTCAAATCGTGAAATAGATCGTGCATGCTAGGCTAATATTTATAAAACATATAGTTTAAGAAGGGGTCCACTCACAAATTTTATTGCCTGAGAACCGCTCGAACTAGTGAGGATGACGTCGTTTCCTGCCAACGCGCATAAACACAATTAGGGACCTTTTAGTAAAACTATACCTAAACGATAGAATTTGGGAATGGACGGTGGATTTGGATTCAGCACGTCGGAAAACCTAAGGAGGGACCTCTGGTTTTTCCCCCACGTGCTGCCGCACGTGGCAGCCGGCCACCCCGACTCGTCGGAAAATCGAACAACTCCAAAAATTTTCAAATTTTACAAGAATGAAGATCTCAATGAGAAGAATAACTTTTGTACCTGGGCCGAGTCCAATTCGGCCAAGAAACACCCCCAATCACCCTCGAATCGTCGGAAACCCTAAAATAGGTGAACCCCGATTCGTCGAATTCGTAGCTCCACCGCCCCCAAACTTGTTTGGGCTTTGATCCAGACCTCGAAGGGAGTTGAACAAGGGTAGTGGTCGATGGCGGTGCTTGCAAAAACGATAGATTTTTGCCGATCTTCCCATGGTGCCGCCGGTGGTACCCTCACGAAACCAAGGTTAAAAATAATTAGATTTAGGGTGGAACTTGAAGAAGAAGGTCGTGGAGTTGGTTCTAGGTGGTTAAGTGAAGTGATTTGCTGAAAAAACAAACGAAAAACCGTCGGATTCCATAGTTACCGTTCGGGTCGAGTTGAAAAATGAGAAACGGGTCGTGGATCCTGTGGTTCTCATCTCCCTCATTTCCCCTTCCTTCTTTCTTCTCCCATTGGTCATCATCCATCCCCTCTACCCTGGATTGGTCCTCATCCCCTTCTTTCACTCATATTTCTTTCCATCTCAACCGTATTTCTCCCTCATTTCTCTTCTTTCTTTTCCATCACAGCCACACATGTGGCATCAGATTGGTGTTCCAACAAAATTTGGAGCCTTCCAAATATATCGTCAAATGACCATTTTGCCCTCAACTTTGTTCGTTCATAACTTATTCGTTATAACTCCAAAATACGTTCGTGTTCGTAGCGACAAATACTACGAGTATACACCAAGAAAATGGATCTTACGTGACATGATAAGGCGGTCAACAAAAGTTAACGTATTAGCCTCGAATGGCATTTTCGTAAATTTCGTAAATTTTCATAAATTTACATTTTAAAATGAAGGTTTCCACTTTCCAAGAGGTCAAAGGCAGTAATAGGACCGGACTCCACCTTGGATTATGTGAGAAACATGGGGTGGTGGGTTACATAGAGTAATTAATTGGTTTTCAACCACCCACCGCTGAGTTGTCTATTTTTTATTTACTTATCTACTTAAAATAATGTTTTATGAGGATATATAAATAATGTTTTGTTGTCTTCTATTTTAAATTACCATATTATCTACTTAAAATACTCACATATATATGTATGTTCTTCTTTTAAAAAAAAACATAATACTCAATAATTATATATTAAATTTAATTAACCTACTTTAAAAGAATGATAAATTACCATATTATCTACTTATCCCCTTAATTAACCTTAATAATTATATATTAAATTTAATTATCCTATCTACATTACTATATTTCCTTATTTTCCTCCTATTTTGCATTTTATATGGTTTTAAATTGTCAACTTATTGTACATGTGTCATCCGACAATACTCCTCACTATGGTTATATGACAGACATGCTTAATTTGTTTATAAAATTTGGACTTGTTGGATACTCTTTTTGCATTTTATCATTCTTTTATTATCTTATCCATGGATTTCATACAAGTATAATTTTTTGTAAGTATCAATATGCACTTATTTACAAGATATACAAGAAATTTACTTAAATCCTCCTAGGCCGCCTAGGCGCTAGGCGCCAACCCGCCGTTCGACTAGCGCCTAATGTTTTTTAGAACCTTGGTAAAAGAGTAACAGAGACCAAAAAAAACCACACATAAAATGAATGCAGAGGATTTAATCACATACGTAGACAAAGAGTGGGGCTAGCTGTGACTATTTGTTTTGGTAGTGTATAGTGTGTATAGCAGCTGATGAAATAGACAGCTCATATTAGTGAACTTAAGTCCCTCATGATTCCTTGAATATCACGCAACTGCGAACACAAGACTTATCTGCATTTATTGAGGTCAGAAATGGGGAAGTGTATATATATTCTCCCGCATAGGATCGATGGATTACAAGTTTACAAAAAACACCATGTAGAGCACAAGAATGTAAATTTATCTGCCCAAAATAAATTGATCGAGTGTTAAAACACGTCTATTAAGTTATTAGTTGGCAATGCTCACAGTTTGTAATGAAGAGTTGGTCATCTGGAGCTTCCATTATCAGTTAAAAAAAACTCTATGTTGAAAATGATGATCCAAATTAATTTTTAGGCATGCATTAGGCACACATGCCAGCTGAATTGATCAGTACAGGGCCATTTTCTGAAAATCTCGACATCAAGGTTACTTGTTCACACATACGTAAGGAAGTAAGATTTTTAGAGAAGAAAAAATGTTACCACAAGATTTTGAGATTTGATATGTTGAACTACGTATTACAACGAAAAACTTATAATACAAACGTTGCAAATTACGTAACGTAAAAATAAGCGAGGAGAATATAAAAGCCCCCCCCCCAACCCAATTAAATTTTATCAATAAAACGCCCTAATGAAGAGTAAGAAGAACCACCATCCACCAAGGCTTTCTTGCTCTTTTCACTCATCTCCTTCACTCTTTTCCTTACATCACTGTCAAGCTCCATCACTCGCCTTATCCCTCTTTCTATGTCTTCTGCGCTCACCACCACGTCGCTGTCCCTCCGATAATCCATCTTAATCTCCACTGCCAATCCCAACTCCACCACCAATTGAAAGGCATTCAGGTTTTGCTCCGCGTACAATGGCCATGCGGCAATCGGCACGCCATTCCATAAACTTTCCAACGTAGAATTCCACCCGCAATGTGATACAAACCCTCCGGTTGCCGGATGGCCTAGGATGGCCGCTTGCGGGGCCCAACCAATCACCTTCCCAACCGTAGCCGTCCGATCAAGAAACCCTTCGGGCAAGACTGTCTTTAGATCCTCGTAGTCGCTTGGCATAGCTCTCTTGCCTTGAGGTGGGGGCCGGCGAAGGGACCACAAAAACCGATGTCCGCTGTGCTCTAGCGCGCACGCTATCCCTTTCACCTGGGCCTCACCGAAACTTCCCATGCTTCCAAAACACAGGAACACGACCGAGAAAGGAGGCTGATCATCAAGCCACCTCAAGATATCCGAGGCCTTATCTTCATCACTACTTTTGAGGTTCAATAAGGGTCCCACTGGATACACGGGTGGGATTTTATCACCAGAATCAAGATAATGAAGAGCATGCGATTCTAGCTCCATGAATGTATTTACCAAAATGCCCTTGGTTTGTTTATACTTGCTGACGTGGTTGAGGGTTGATTTGGTGCTCTCCATGTCCAGAAGCGAACCAGGCAAGACTGCGGCAGGGTAAGGGTTGATGAAACTCGGGACGGCCAACTCAGCGGTTGAGCTCGTCAACTCAGTTATATCTATGCCCCCCTCGTCACGAAGCGATTGAAAATGGGACATAAGTGCAAGAGCCGAAGCGTTGGAGGTGAAGAACAGGTAGGAGGGAACCTTAAATTCGTTGGCCACGTCAATTAGGCTTGCGGAAAACATGTCGAGCACGAACCCGGCAAGCCGAGGCTTCGACGTCGACTCAGACTGATCTGACTCGGGGAGTACGTTGATAACGGCGTCTCTGACGTGAGATTTGTGATTTTCGACGAACATTCTGAAGAAGGACCCGGGATTGGGGACAATGTCTTGTTTGTCCGGTTGGGCTTCGGGGAGGTTGACGAAGTTGATGCGGTGAGAGATTGAAGAATCAGTGTTGGTGAATGGTTGGGCGTAGGGAAGCTTCATGACGAGGACTGTGATAAACAGTTGGTCGTCCCGAGCAGCGAGTTGCTTTGCCATCTCGACCGTTGATACGATGTGGCCGATGCCTGGGGCGGGAACGAACACTAGTTGTGCTGGTCTCTTCATCTTTTGAGAAATGGCAATGAAAATCTGAGCTGTTTTATTTAGAAAAACTCTTTCATTTTTATACGGTGATACGGTGTGATGTCATGCCTTCGCTCATAGTTTCTGAATTTCAAGTCAAGATCTTAATTACTTTCAGTACTGGAAGGACTTGGGCATCAAGCTTGTCTGCTTGAGGATAAAACTAAAGGTTATCAAATTTGATTTGTCAACTACTGGTGTAACATGTGTGACACGATTGTTTCGGAAATATAAAACAAAAGGATATTTTAAAATACATTTAACCAACTGCTGAAATCAAATAGAATCAAATTTAATGGTAAAAAAAAAATCTCACGGTCCAAATTTAAATTTAACAGCTAAAATAATTTAAAAAATAGGCATTTTGATTCAAGTCCAAAATATTCAGCTATTTTCAAATCTAGTCCAGTTTTATTTAATTTGTTATTATACCTGTTTTGCCCCTTAGAGTAAAAATAAAAATAGATTTAAATTTCTTAAATTTTAAATTTTAAATGCCTTTATCTACCCACTTTCTAATTGAAACATTTTAAAAATTCATATACAACAAATATGATAAGTTTATTAAAAATTAAAAATTTGGAGAGGTAAGAAACCTGTGAAATCAATATAATTAATCTATAATATAGGTATATTATAAAGAAGAAAAACATGTGAGGTAGATTATGAACAAAAACCTATGATATAGGTCTACAAAAGTATTGTCTACCTCAATATATACCTATTATATAGGAAGACATATACTTTATACCTAGAAAGCAGATATACTCTACAAACTATGAGCAAAAACCTATGGTAAAAGTTGATAAACATTTAATTTGAGATAAGTTATAAAAAATATAAAAAAACATGTGATATATATTGTGAAATCCCGTTTCTGGATATCATTGTTATAATCCACATATTCGTATTATTGAGACTTTATATTATTTTACAAGAAATTATATTAATTTATTTGAATTTAGATTTTAAATTAAACTAGTTACGAAGTTGAAGTTTGGAAATTAATTATCTAAAATTCGTAGACCTTTCTAGGTCACAATTTATATTTTTGGATAGATCTCGAAACCACGAACGCATAGGCGAAAGCCGTTTGCGAGTCCGGATTATAATGGTAAAGTTGCGGACATCTAAAGTTGTGTTTCTAGACTATAGATTTTAATTTTCTTTAAAACTCCCCGTGGAAATGGTGACCAAGGAAAAAAAGGGAGGACCAACCCAATTCATGGGGGAGTTTAAGGGAATCAATCAGGAAAAAGAAAAGAAAAAAAAAAAGAGGGGAGTTGCGGGAGAGACGGGAAAAAAAAAAGGGGGGAGAGACCAACTGGAGGAGGGGAGAGGAAAGGGAAGAAAATGAGTGACCAATGGGGGAAGCAGAAGGAGGGAAAGGAAAGAGGGGAGGAAACACACAACCCGGACCCCCTTCCCCTTGACCCGACTTTCCTCGACCTGACCCGCACTACAACAAATTCAGACGGGTTTCCCGTCCATTTTTCCGGCGATTGACAACCTTCCACCCCTACCAAACAACTCCCCAGCCCTCCCTCTTCCATTTCCACCCGAAATTAGAAGGAATTTGGTTTTGTTTTGGTGGAAAACAACGCGACGAGATTTATGGGTGTTGGCGGCAATTCCACCGTTTTTGTAGATATCGCCGATGACCACCACCCTTGTCCAACTCCTCTTGAGGCCTGGATAAAAGCCCAAACCAGTTTGGGGGCGGCGGAGCTACGATTTTGACAAATTGGAGAACACCCAATTCTAGGGCTCCGACGGGTTTATGGCAATTGGAGGCTTTTTCCGGCCAAAATGGACTTGGCCACAAGTATAAAACTTGCTTTACTCATTGAGAGCTTCATTTCTGTAAAATTTGGTAATTTTTAAAAATAGTTGAATTTTTCCGACAAGTCGGGGCTGCGGGTGTAGTGGCGGCCTGGCCAATGGGTCGAAGACGTCCTTTTAAGTTCAAATAAATGCCTTGGTTTCATAATTAATATTTGTATGACGTAATTTGATTGTTTGGACTTAGTTCATTACGATACCTTACTTGGTCAAAATATAAATCAACGATCCGACCATTGGATCGTCACCAAACCTTAATGCGTGATAGAACATAATATTTGTGCATCATAGAAACTTACGGATCGGGAATCCGACGTATGAATCTTCCCTAATTGGATTTCTAAGTTGGTAAAATAAATTGTTGACCGCCACTTAATTCTAGTAATTGGTGGAGATCCGATCGTCGGATCGCGATGGGAATTTAGTATGTTGTTCTAGAAGCATAATGTGGACTTTGGGAAGTTATGGATCAGAAATCCGATGTGTGGATCTTTAGGATCAAATTACGTAGAGTTGTGGACCCTATCGTTGACCAAGAGTTGATTTGTGGTCAACACGTCTCGAAACGTTTTAAATAACAAAATTAGTACTTCGGAACTAATTCAAGTCTAGTGGGCCTATATTGGTGAGATAGTGACTTGAATGCATGAGATATAATTATTATCTTAATTTCTTATATTAGTATCATTTGTGAATATGAATTGGTCTTATAAATATGATTTCTATTGAAATGTGAACTTTATATATTTAGCCATAGACCTATGCTAATTAAATATGTTTTGGCTTGTGTATTGATGATGTTTGTGGTATCTATGTGTTTAATTAACTTTTTAATAATGGGAATGACAATTATGGGATCTAAATATTGTTTGATAATTAATTGGGTATGATTGCCAAATGAATACCTATTCGAACTTGGCATTATTACCTAGCATGAGATGGAGATGAAATTCAGGAAATGAGTTAGGTACTTTATTAGATTTTTAGTAGAAATAGTAATTGAGGGAATTCCCTGTGTTGTGCTCCATATGACTAGATGATGGTTGATATGTGGAATCGATAGCATGTATGTGTATAACTATGTATAACTTTTATGCTTGTATGATAAGATAGTTAGTGGTCATGAGAAGTTGATAGTGCAAGTGATTCCGTTGAGTGATGGTTCGGAATCATATCCTTGTTTGGATTCCGTTGAGTGGTCCAAAGTCGCATCACTTTACTTGTTGGTTTCTTAGATTTGATATCAGCTACAGAGATGTAAGCTTGGCTTAACTGTGTCACTCTAGCCTTAGTTTTAGTATATTTGTGAGCAATGGTTTTGAGAATCTTGTGGATTGAATTAGAAAAGCTGTTGAACGTTTGGGTGACTCCTTCAAGATTTTCTATGATTTCTTAAAGTATGAATTTAGAAGATATGGTTATAGTTGTTATTATTCTGGTCAAATTAGTTAATTAGTATGGATAGAGAATTGTATTGTGCTTCGTCGGTTCTTTGATATGATATATGTTGTGAATTGCGGTATCATGTTGCGACATAATGACTTATATAGAAGATGGAAGGGAAATCATGATTTTCAGGTGGGTTTGTTATGTAACCCTGAGTCTAGTAATTTCATGGTTGTCAAGTTATATTGATTGATTGAGAAATGTTATGCCTTTCGGCTTAAACGGACTGTGTTATATGTCAATTGTAGTGCACGATGAACTACGAATGGCTTGATCCCTAGGTAGGGTACGTAGGCAGTCTAACGAGAAGCTTACATGCAGCCATAAAGTGCACAAATTTTACTACGCAATTCGAGGCATGTGCTTGCTATATATCTCGGAGACGAGTATGTTAGATATATGGTTATTTGATGACGTCACGTGTCAATCATGGACGTACGTCAGGATCGGGACGTGACATATATAGTTAGATAAAATACTATTAATCTATAATACTATTAATATATGTACAGGGTAGATTGATAAAATAAAAAATTCAAGTAGATAAACACCAACGAAACCAAATGTGGTATCTGGATGACTTTCCCACATCATACCTTGCATATGAGCCACAATGTTTAGTTCACTTTGGTACCGTTTGGTACGCAGACGGGACAGGACAAGACGGAATGAAACAAAGGTTCCATGTTATGTTTGGTACGCGCAGGATGGAACGAGAAGATTGTTCCGTTCTGCGTTTGGTACTCGTTGGACGGAACGGAACCAAAAGATTAAATGACTAACTTACCCTTGTTCCATATGTTGTTTGGTACAATGTTTATGCGTGGGACGGGACGGGACAATTTTATTTTATTTTATTTTTGAACTTGTTCATATTTGAACACATATATGCTCATCTATGATACATTTTTTACACTAGCACATGGCTAAAGATATATTATGCCATGACCACCGGTCTGCAAGCATCTCTGGTCCTCGCTGACATTGCGAATTCAAAAATAAGCAAAGAATAAACATTGTATAACTGGAGCAGACATTCGGTAGGGATTCAGATAAACTTGATCCATATTAAAGACGTCTTAGTTGCATTCAAATTATTTGCCCAATAGCAGAACAGTTTTACACGTTCTCCTTAATCTAAATATATAAGCACATAACAAATTTAAACAGTAGGGCATTGACAAAGATCGACTCCATGCTGTGGAACTTAAATCCACTAGGATAAATCATGAACAAAATTAACACGACCATAGGTCAAACAATACATCAGTCGTGCAGTGTTCCCAGTATATCCTCATCTCGATATAGATGGTACCTAAAACAGCAAAAAATAAATAAAAAATAATGAGCATCTAATCGGACAAAGGAAGTGAATGTCGAAAGAAATAATACAGAAGTAAATGTTCTCAAAACTGCATCTATTTCTCAATCCTGACTAGTTTCACAAGTTCTTGTAACATACGTAACATAGTATGCATTCTCAAATGTTGTTCAGTGTCACACACAGAAATCCAAAAACACATGCTAACTAAAGCACACCTCTGCTTTACTGCAAAGATGCCTACTTGAGTCAATTCGCCAAATTGTAATCCTAGTAATAATACACATACAATGGATAAAAGCACACCTGTTTACAGAGAGCGATAAAAATAAGACACATACATACAAACCCCATGGACAGTCATTCGTGTAAGAGAAACAAGTAACATTTCACTATGTATTGTATCCATATGTTGGTTTATCTGAATGTCGCAAATTTGCAAGATCCATGTGTTGTATCTCACTGGACAAAATAGATAACATTTCACTATGTATTATCCAAGTACTACAAGGTGACAAAATAGAAGCTGAGAATCACTTGAATGAACTTACTAATGTGATCAGTTGTCCTTTCTTCTTGTCTGTCTGCCTTTGAGCTTTTATTCAGTTGATAAGATTCTTCAACAAAGTAGAGGGTATGCACCAAAACCTAACAAAGTTAGACCTTAATTATTAGATACATACGAACAAGCATCAACTGTATACTCAACCTATAAAAGAAAGGGCAATCGAAATAAAGAAAACACTAGAGCAGAAAATTCCACCTTCCACAATTGCTAAATTAATGTATGAGTAATTACAGCAATATTGGCTTCTAATCAATGTGACATAAACCTCAAAACTAGCTAGAAGACTGAATCGCATTCATAATTCCACCAATATACGACATTCAGATCAACCAGCACATGGATATGGCATAAATTTACTTGACCAAAACCCTACAGAATGAGATTACTTTACACTGGTGAGGGTAGCATCTGGAAGTGAAAATGATAACCAAACTGTTGCAAATCTGCAAGAGCACATATTTTCTATTTCTACAGAAAATTTATCAACATTATTAGTTCTTTTCACCATTTAATTTCCATAACTTTCGTGCTACTAAACACAAAATAAACATGACAGAAAAAACATACAGATTAAGAAGCAAACTTACTCGAATTGATAGGCATAATCGACGAGGTCGATGTTGGGAATAACAACAGGGCCTCTCGAAGGACATGCACGAAACGATTTTCTCAGAGGAAGACGATTGTTCTCTGCAGGATCAAACATTCTCCTAAAACAATATGACTGATTTGTGGATCAAATTAAAACCCAGAAATCCCAGAAATAAATCAGAATGCAGAAATCCCAGAAGTAAATCAAAACCCATAATCGATTAAACCCAGAAATCGATAAAAACCAGAAAACGTTCAAAACCCACTAATAATTTCACAAATCTTCAAAACAAAATCGAAGAAAATGAAGAAGAGGAAGTGGAAGAGGAAGCCCTGAGAGCTACAAAAAAACAGATTGAACCTGGAACGGAGATGCAGATCTGAAGATGCTACACGGAAGAGGATGAGGAGGAAGGTTCGCAGAGCTGCTACACGGAAGAGTTGCGAAGGGGAAATGCAGAGCTGCTACACGGAAGAGGATGAGGAGAAAGGTTGCGAAGGGGAGATGCAAGGGTGAAGAGGCTACACGGAAGAAGATGAGGAGTAAGGTTACGAAGGGGAGATGCAGAGGTGAAGAGGGTCAGCGGCTGAGAAGAAGAAAAGATAGTTTTTAGGGTTTGTTGTATGATTTTGATGATGTAAATTTTGAAAAAGACAAGGAGCATTTTTGTCTTAAAATGTTAAAATTTTCTGTCCCGCGGACGTGGAACAACTCGTTCAGAGGGGAGGTGGAACATAAAATCATTCAAAACTTGTCCTGTGAAACAGCCCGTTTCACTCGTTTTAGGTGCACCAAACGTGGAACGGAACGCATCGTCCCGTTCCGTTCCGTCCCGTCCCACGTACCAAACGCGACCTTTAAGCATGATTAAAACGGACACGAGAATTAAATGCAAAAAGTGTCATGCATCATTCAAAACAACACCCAAGTAGAAGAATCATCATCCTGTTGTTGTAGAGCAACAAGTACCATGATAGTATGTTTGAGTTTCTCTCAGAAAAGTTGTAGCGCAACCACCTTCAACTCATGGTGGAGCAACAATGCAGTCTTCCATGTTGCAACAACTTTAGCATAAAGGGGGAGGATACTCCACCTGATGCCCAACAGCAGACGCAATAGACATCCCCTTCTCATCCCTCATATATAATCACCCCAAAATCACCCAACCAATAATTCTTACGAGAAAGTTTAAGTTATTAACAGATTAGTTCAAATCCTATAATTAAGGAATATGTTCAATTACTAATCCTAAAACTAAAGGATTAGGTGCATTTACATATTTATAATAATTTATAATCTTAGGGGTATATTGGTGTGAAAAAAGTAAATATGTTGATGTGAAATCCTAGTCATCAAACCTATTTCACATGACACGCTCCGACCCTGATATTCCCCGAATACCAGGATAGACACATGTTGGCCGACACCCGAGGGTGACGAAAGCCATTAATTGATACAAAAGCTAAGAATAAGAAATAAATTAAAAATTTAGGAACGTGCTCAGAACATACAACTAACTAAAGTTCTAAAAGAATTAATATAAAATTTAATAAATAACGGATGTGGTCCTACACCGAGAGGACTCGAATATGCCAAAGTGAAGACGTTGACGTCGTGATCGTATGCCTCGATTCTAAATCCTGAAAGGGGGCGCAAAACAAGGGTGAGTGGACCAAGTTCATATATATATATATATATATATATATATATATATAATCCGAAAACAGTTATGAACATACTAACCCCCAAGTTTATATATAATGAAAACTACTAGCATAATAAGTGATGGATTTAAATAAAAATCCTAGCATGCCAAAAGTATCTCAAAAATCATATTACGGAATAACATCGCGGAAATCAAAACAGTAAACATCTCATAGATCATCTCGTAAGCCCGGTGTGCTGCTAGAAAAATCACTGAATAAATATAACTCCCGGCCCAATGCCTGTTTTGTGGTCTCTGCGCCCGTAGCCAGAGATTACCAACTCCCAGCCCAATGCCTGCTTCGTGTCCCTCAGCCCGTAGCTAGGGATTATTTCTCCCGGCCTATCTGCCAACACTAGATCCTCGCCCCAGGCGGCATAGTGTCTACTAGGTACGCACAAATAGTTACGCCTCTCATAAATAACCATTTCATAGCATAAAGTCATCCATCGTCTATACTATAAAGAGAGGTTTCTAAAACATGTCCTAGCATCCTATCGTCATCCATCGGATAGTCTACCAGTTCATGGTTTTTATAGAAAATACGATATATTAAAATATAGCTCAATATAGGCCAACAATTTATTCCTCACCAAAAACACGAGACGAAAATCAACATATTCAATAAACATGCTTAACATAAAATCAGAACATAAACTCGTAAGGCATGCTATTCATTTATGCAATTGAACTATAAAATCATGTAATTTTAGAAGGGGTCCACTCACAGTACTTCGCCGTCGAAAAGTCACGCAACTAGCAAAGACAGAAATGCCACTATAATTGCCCCTAAGCACATAAAGAGTCTAATAAATAAAACTATATAATAGCAATTGAATTTGGGAAAACGGACATTGGAAACGGATTCAGAACATCGAATTACCATATAAGAAGGGTCCTGGTTAAAAAAAAGACTCGAAGGCCTTAAGCCTAAGGATTTTGGGTTTCTAGATAAAAAGGATTGGGTTAAAAAAGGTTAGGACCTATTAAGTTTTGGGTTTGGATATGTTAGGTACAAAAGGGGTGGTTTGGGCTTAAGCCCAAATCCACACACACACGGCACACAACATACACACACACACACACATACTACACAAACACACACACACACACACACTCACAGCCCAAAGGCCTCACAACCAAAAGGGTTGGGCTCGGCAGGGAAGGCCCAAAGGCCTTGGGTTTCGTGGGTCGCCGGACCCAATGGGAGAGAAAGCCAGAAATCGGCCTGAAACTGCACAACCTTTAAACGGCCATAACTTTGTCACAACTCAACGAAATCAAGTGAAACAAGAACGAAAGTTGTAGTTATCGAAGAGATGAAGAGAATGGTACCTCGCACGACGTCTAACTCGCCGTGGTTTGGCCGGAAAACGCCTCGAAAGCTGTCGGACTCGCCGGAAACTGGGTAAGATTCAAATGAGTATAACTTCTTCAATACTCAACGAAATTGGGTGAAACAAAAATGAAAGTTGTAGTACTCAGGGAGATGAAGAGATTGATACCTTAAATGCCGGCCAACTCACCGCGGTTTGGCAGGAAATGGCCTCGAAAGGGACAGTGCTCGCCGGAGGCTCCTGGGATTTCGTCGTCCTTTCTACAACGAGAGAGAAAACTGCAGAGGTTTTGATGGTGACGTCCTCAGCAGATGGTGTGGTTGAGTGTTGCTTAGGGAAAAGGAGTTGCAGGATTTCGTCGTCCTTTCTACAACGAGAGAGAGAAAACCTGCAGAGGTTTTGATGGTGATGTCCTCAGCAGATGGCGTGGCTGAGTGTTGCTCGGGGAAAAGGAGTTGCAGCGAGGGAGAGAGATGAGGTTCGAGAGAGAGACACGGGAGAGTTGGAGAAGAGAAGAGAGAGAGAGACCAGGGGAAAACAAAAAAAATCATAAGGTGGGCCCCACGTGGCTCACCATTTAAGAACTAAAACTATTTTTAAAATATAAAAGGGGGTTGGGGTGTTTCATCACATAAATGACTATTTTTAATTCTGGCTCACAAAATAGGATCTATATCAATTTTCCCCTAAAAAAAATTATTTAACTCAAAATTCACCAAAAAAATAATCTATAAATACCTATGTATTTGTTCCAATATCCATATAAAACTCAATTTTCTCCTACAATTCTTCCAATTTATCTTTCTACCATTTCTTTCCATTTCCAAATTGTTCAACATGGCAAGAGAGCATATTAGAGGTTGTAATTGGACCTATGAGGAAGTTGAAGGCTTGCTTTGTGGAAAGATTTAGTGATTTTTGAACATTTATTAGAATTTAAATATTTTTAGATCAAAATGTTCATATAATTAATTTACGATAGTCTACATAATTTTTTGGGTAAAGTACAAAAAACTACCTCAACTATTGGTATCACGACACTTTCATACCTCATCTTTAGAATTTAGTCCAATGTTATACCTTCCGTTACTTGGCCGTTTACTTTTCAGTTAAATGCTGACGTTACTTGATCCGGAACCCACTTTTTATTAAAAAATTAATAAAATATTATTAAAAACTAAAAAAATCATTTAATAATTTTTAAATATTAAAATAATAAAGAAAAGTTTAAAAAAAAATTAAAAATCTTCTGTTCGTGCCCTTTCCCCTACCATTTTCTCTCTCTTCTCCCCCATCTTCATCTTCTTCCCCCTTCCAGCTCCCTTCCTGCAACCCAGAAAAAAAAAAGTTAAAAAAAAAAAATCCCAAGTTCGTCCCCTTCCCCAGTTCCCCCCTCTTTCTTCTCCCCCATCTTTATCTTCTTCCCTCTTCCTGTGACCCAGAAAAAAGAAGGTAAAAAAAATAAAAATAAAACAAATTTGTCTTCCCCCTCACCCACCCTCAGTTTGTTCCCCCCCCCCCCCCCGGAAGAAGAAGAAAGAGAGAGAGGGGAAAAAAACAAAAAAAAAAGGAAACCCAGTTGAAGGGTTTGTCCGTCCTTCCCCCCCTCCCCCCTTTCGTCCCTTCCCCCTTCATCTTCTTCCCCTACCTGCTTAATCTTCAACAAAAAAAAATAAAAACCCATCAACCCCGAAACCCCATTCCTGAAACCCCCCCCCCCACCCAGATCCCTCCCACACCTGCAACCCAAATCCACCACCCCTCCAATCTGCAAAAGAAGAAGAAGAAGAAGGAAAGAAAAAATAAATAAAAATGCCAGTTCGTCTGTCCATCCCCCTCACCCTACCCAACTTGCAGAAGAAGAAGAAGAAGAAGAAGAAGAGAGAAGAAGGAAAAAAAAAAAAAAAAAGGAAACCCAAAACCTAGTTCGTTCGTTCCTCCCCCCACCCCCACCCCCATCGCACCCAACTTGCAGAAGAAGAAGAAGAAGAAGAGAGAGAAGAAGAAAAAAATAAAGGAAACCCAAAACCCAGTTTGTCTGCCCCCCAACCCAAAACCCAGTTCGTCCGCCCCCCCCCCCCCAACCCACCCAACTTGCAGAAGAAGAAGAGAGAAAAGAAAAGAAAAAAAATAGGTAGGGGAAGAAGATGGGTTTTCAAATTTGGGCCGGGGGGGTTTGACGGGATCTGGGGGGTGTGATGGGATTTGGGCGGGGGGGGTTCAGGTATGGGGTTTCGAGGGGGTTGATGGGTTTTCAAATTTTATTTTATTTTTTTTTTTTTGTTCAAGATTAAGCAGGTAGGGGAAGAAGATGAATGGGGAGAAGAGAGAGAGGGGGGAATGGACGAAAGGGTTTTTTTTTATAATTTTTTTTTACTTTTTTTATTATTTTAATATTTAAAAAATATTAAATTTTTTTTTTAGTTTTTAATAATATTTTATTATTTTTTTTAATAAAAAGTGGGTTTCGGATCAAACCATGTCAGCATTTAACTAAGAAATTCACGCCAAGCTAACGGAATGTATAACATTGACACAAATTCGTAAGATGAGGTATGACATTGTCAATTTTAAAAGATGAGGTATGAAAGTGTCGTGACACCAATAGTTGAGGTAGTTTTTTGTACTTTACCCTAATTTTTTTTTTAAATTTAATTTAAAAAAAAAATTAGCCTAAGTTCATTATTTAATAATCTCGGGCTAAAATTTTAGGCCAGAAGGGTATGAGCAGAAAAACTTAAACAAAAATGCTCCCAAAACAAAAAAATTCAAAAACAACCCAAAATAATGCTGGGGTACTTTCATCATTTTAATAGTATTTTTTTAAATAATAATTCTTTTTGTACAATTTTTTTTTAAATTAATATCTCACAATAGGTTAGCAATAATATAATTCAATCAGTTGTTCATTAAATATTATTTTCTCTATTTTTAAACACTTTCAAAACATCTTAAAAGGTGTGTAATACCGGTTAAAAAAAAAGTCTTTCACACGCACATAATAATGTGATTAAATTAGTTGTTAAATGATTTTTTTTAACAAACAATATTATATATACTAAGGGGGAGGAGGTGGGCTTAGCCTCACAATGAACTAGCAATAATGTGATTTAATCAGTTGTTTATCAAATATTATTTTCTCTATTCTTAATGTAAATTCAATAGAATGTAGATGGAAATTGAAATGCCGAATTTATTATGTGAATTTAACTGCTTTGATTGGTTTGTGAGGGATTTTTTCTAGCATGATCTAAGATTATTCATTTAATTCAAATATTTGATTTTCCTTTTGTCAATTCACGCATATTATTACGTTTACAATTTGTCAATTCACGCATATAAATATGTTTACAATGTGAAGAAGGCAGTTATAATAGCCTTCACGGGAAGACACAACACAAAACATTAAGATTTTCAAGAGTTCTAAGTAGATCAACCAATATAATACGACAATACGAGTCACCCACGAGTAAGCCAAATGGAAGAAAATAAACTACTCGTGCAGGATATTCCATGAAACGGTGTGATATCCACACACCCTTTTTTACTTCTCCCACACCTTTTTGGTTTTCGACCGTTGGATCGGATAAATTGAATAAGATCAACGGACAGAAATTAACAAGGGGTGTGTGAGAAGTAAAAAGGGGTGTGTGGATAGCACATCCCTTCCATGAAATCAAAGTATCATTTAACTAAGTATGGCCATGCGCAACACTATAATATACAGAAATCATGCTTTTTTAAGTGACCCGAATATATGTATGAGGCGTCTTTGAGATGGCAGCTTATTAACTTGCTATGGCTCAACCGCTAGTGTCCAAAGTTCACTACCAAAGACCATGTGGACAGATTTAAGCGCCATCTAAAAAGAATATAACTTAGACAACTGCTGACCTGCACCAAAAGCTAAATTAGCAAGAAAGTAAATTCCAGCTGCAGATACAAACATCACGATACATCACATAAACCTAAGATGAAGCTAAACTCAATAAAAAGACATGCCCACTGACTTGCCAGAAACCAGCCAGTTTAGTTTTAGGAGAATTCACACTTTTAATCCAGTCCTTAACTATGTATTTTTAAGAATCCTGAGAAAATGCATATCATAGACGATTAAAGTTGGATTGACAATCACAAACGATAAACTTACATGAAGGGCAGTTTTCCATGGATAGATAGTTCTTGTTATGATCCTGCAAAGGAGATGCGAAACAGTTCAAAAAACCGCTAATATCAATCCAACTACATCCAGTCTCCTTCCTCAAACCCTTTTCCCTCATTTGTTTCCTCACAGTATCCACGTTTTCCCACTTGCCTTCCTCGGCATACATATTTGAGAGCAAAACATGGTAGCCCGTTTTGCCATTTGCTGCCTCTAGTTCAAGCAATTTCCCAGCAACAATCTTTCCCAATTCAAAATGTTTATGAATTCTGCACGCCCCAAGAAGTGAGCCCCAAATTTCCATCGCATCACCCTCTTCGCCCAACCCTTTGACAAACTCGTAGGCTTCAACCACTCTCCCAACCCTCCCTAACATGTCAGCTATATAGCAATAGTGTGCCGTTAGTGGTTTAATATTGTATTCCCCTTTCATTGAATCGTATATCGAAAGACCTTCGTTAACCAAACCAGCATAACTGCAGGCAGACAAGACCGCAACAAAGATTATGGCATCAGGTGCAGTGCCAGATTTCTGCATTGAGTGAAACAAAGAGAGAGCTCTCTCACCCATTCCATTCTGACCGTAGCCCAGCATCATTGTGGTATATGTGACAGTGTTCTTCTCATGGGATCCAGCGAAAACATTTTCAGCATAAGTGACTGCACCACATTTGGAATACATGTCAATTAGAGCAGATCCCACGAAGACGTTTTGGTCAAGGTAGTGGCGGATAGAGAACCCATGGATTTGCTTAACCATATCTATGTTTCCCACAGGATTACAAGCTGGTAGAACTGATGCTAAGGTCACATCATTTGGTATTATTGCTCAAGCATCTGCCTAAAGACAAAGAAAGCTTCTTCAGAAATCATAGTATTCCATGAAACAACATCCCTCTCAGGCATCTTATGAAAAATTTTGAATGACATGTCAACAGAATTGCACCTTGAATACATTACGATAGTCGCATTGAGTAAAATAACGGGCATCAATCTCAAATGCTTGATGATAAAAGCATGCAGCTGTCCAGCTAATTCCAACTGTTGCATCTGTGAACATGCAGTTAAAACTGATAGGAAGGTCACCTCAGCAAGAATAGCCAGTTCTGAGTTTACAGCTTGAAAGAAGAGGTCGATCGCTTCAATAGGACTGTTATTTTGAACATATGCACCGATCGTAGTGTTCCAAATCTCTGTATTTCTCTCCGAACAATGGTCAAAAGTCTTCCTAGCATATTCAAGGCAACCAAACTCGGCATACATAAATATTGCCGAGCTCACAACAAACAAGTCAGTCACATATTCCCCACCCAACCTAAGAAGCTTACCGTATAAAACACTCGCGTTCTTATAGTCTCCCATAGCGGAAAGTGCAGGGAAAACATTGACAAAACTGACAGCACTCGGTCTTATTCTCATTCCCATCATCATCCTAAACTGCTTCACTGCTTCTGCATATCTTTCCGTCTTAACATACCACGAAACCAGCGTATTCCAAGCAACCACATTCCTCTTGCGCATTGTATCAAACACTCTACGCACTAAATCATACTGTGAATAATCAAAGTCATAATAACAAGCAGAGTACATATTCAAAAGCAAATTACACACAATCCTACTGGGTTCGGATGACACCGAAGAACATGGCAATGCAGGGCTTACCCATCTTGAAATTGCGCGTGTCGGTGCAGGCTTTGAGGGTAGAAGAGTAAGTGTAAGGGTCGGCCTTGGTGCCGGGAGAGGCAGATTTCATCTGGGAGTAGAACAAGAGGGCTTCATTGGCCATGTTGTTGCAGATGAATCCAATGATGATGGTGTTCCAGAGCACGGTGGAGGGGCGAGGCAAAGTATCGAACAGTTGGCGGGCAAGGTGAGGAGGAGGGATTCCTCCTGAAAATGTTTTGCGGACGATTCATAAAATTTCGTGCTAATGATCGAAACCATTAATGATATAAATCATTATGGAAAGATCATCTTTATAAAAAAAAATTAAAGTAATGGTTATTAAGTCAAATAACTGCAACAAATAGATAAAACAGCTCATAATACTATTAACAATTCTTACTATATATTTTTACACATTTTGATGACATAACGATTTCAAGTGGTGATCTTTACGCAACGACATATAATATGAACAATTCTAACGATAAACACAAAATTTTGAGAGTCCGTTACAACACATTTTTAGGAAGATATCCTTCTCATCGTTTCAGTTGTAAAGTATTATTCTAAGCATGTATATCAATTGCATGGCTTGTGGGATGGGGGTGGTGTTTTAATTCTTGGATTTTTTTTCATGTGGAGGTGATGATGTCATGCCTTTGCTGTCATTTGCTAATTTTTTTTCATGTGGTCTACTAATACGTTAGTGGTTGGCAATGCTCACAGCATGTAATGAAGAGTTGGTCATCTGAAGCTTTCATTATTATTAGTAAAAAAACCTCTATATTGAAAATGATGTCAAAATCAGTTTTTAGGCATGCATTAGGTGCACATACCAGCTGAATTGATCAGTACAAGTTAGATTTTCAAAGAAGAGAAAATGTCACCACAAGACTTTAAGATTCGATACGTTGAACTATGTATTAACGGAAAACTTACAATACAAACGTTGCAAATTACATGACGTAAAAATAAACGAGGAGAATATAAAAGCCCCCCCAACCCAATTAAATTTGATCAATAAAACGCCCTAATGAAGAGTACGAAGAACCACCATCCACCAAGGCTTTCTTGCTCTTTTCACTCATCTCCTTCACTCTTTTCCTTACATCACTGTCAAGCTCCATCACTTGCCTTATCCCTCTTTCTATGTCTTCTGCACTCACCACCACGTCGCTGTCCTTCCTATAATCCATCTTAATCTCCACTGCCAATCCCAACTCCACCACCAACTGAAAGGCATTCAGGTTTTGCTCCGCGTACATTGGCCATGCGGCAATCGGCACGCCATTCCATAAACTTTCCAACGTAGAATTCCACCCGCAATGTGATACAAACCCTCCGGTTGCCGGATGGCCTAGGATTGCCGCTTGCGGGGCCCAACCAATCACCTTCCCAACCGTAGCCGTCCGATCAAGAAACCCTTCGGGCAAGACTGCCTTTAGATCCTCGTAGTCTCTTGGCATAGCTCTCTGGCCATTAGGTGGGGGCCGGCGTAGGGACCACAAAAACCGATGTCCGCTGTGCTCTAGCGCGCACGCTATCTCTTTCACCTGGGCCTCACCGAAACTTCCCATGCTTCCAAAACACAGGAACACCACCGAGAAAGGAGGCTGATCATCAAGCCACCTCAAGATATCCGAGCCCTTATCTTCATCACTACTTTTGAGATTCAATAAGGGTCCCACTGGATACACGGGTGGGATTTTATCACCAGAATCAAGATAATGAAGAGCATGCGATTCTAGCTCCATGAACGTATTTACCAAAATACCCTTGGTTTGTTTCAACATGCTGGCGGAGTTGAGGATTGATTTGGTGCCCTCCTTGTCCAGAAACGAACCAGGCAAGACGGCGGCAGGGTAAGGGTTGATGAAACTCGGGACGGCCAACTCAGCGGTTGAGCTCGTCAACTCAGTTATATCTATTCCCCCCTCGTCACGAAGCGATTGAAAATGGAAAAAAAGTGCGAGAGTCGAAGCGTTGGAGGTGAAGAACAGGTAGGAGGGAACCTTAAATTCGTTGGCCACGTCCATTAGGCTTACGCAAAATATGTCGAGCACGAACCCGGCAAGCCGAGGCTTCGACGTCGACTCAGACTGATCTGACTCTGGGAGTAAGTTGATAACGGCGTCTCTGACGTGAGATTTGTGATTTTCGACGAGCATTCTGAAGAAGGACCCGGGATTGGGGACAGTGTCTTGTTTGTCCGGTTGGGCTTCGGGGAGGTTGACGAAGTTGATGCGGTGAGAGATTGAAGAATCAGTGTTGGTGAATGGTTGGGCGTGGGGAAGCTTCATGACGAGGACTGTGATAAACAGTTGGTCGTCCCGAGCAACGAGTTGCTTTGCCATCTCGACCGTTGATACGATGTGGCCAATGATTGGGGCGGGAACGAACACTAGATGTGCTGGTCTCTTCATCTTTTGAGAAATGGCAATGAAAAGCTGAGCTGTTTTATTTAGAAAAACTCTTTCATTTTATAGTAGAATGGTATGATGTCATGCCTTCGCTCATAGTTTCTGGATTCCCTACACGTCAAGATCTTAATTAATTTTCATACTGGAAAGACTTGGACATCAATAGCAAGAAGATAAAACAAAAGGTTGTCAAATTTTATTTTGGTTCCTCCACTAGCCGTAGTCTATGGATAAGTACCACCAATTAAGTTTCACTTTTTATTTTGGTACTTACGTTTCATATTGCCTTGAGTAGAATGTTGAAGAATTGAAAACCGACATGGTTCACACGCGGTCAAGATTTCAGTTACCATTACTAAGCACACCATGTTCTATACAGTGGTTATCTTTTCTTCTTCTTTTCTCAAAAGCAACGAAATATTCATCGTCGAATTAGAATCTTGTTCACAATTAGAATGCTGGGGTTGGGGTTTGTTCACAATTGGAGCAGTAGTATAGGTCCCGGAATGGAGATACCCTTACCTTTATCATTCTTCTTTTGACCCTCATTCTTGTCCTCATCATCCTCACTGTCAGGAAGATTATCAGAGTCCTCCATCCTAACCAAAATCTCGAAATACTCATGATAATCAGCGCAGGGAAGTGCATTGGCAAAGGTACGCCACTTCTTCTTAGATCCCAACTTGAAACGTCGAAGCATCTCTCCCTGATTACCAGCTATATCAGGGTCATAACGAGACAAATCAGTAAACCTTCTATAATATTCATGTGCCGACATATTTCTCTGTTTCAACCTGGTGAATTCCTGTTTCTTACGATCAATATACTCAGGAGGGACGAATCTCTTCATAAAATTCTCTTTGAACACTTTCCAGTCGGCTGCCGTCTCAGGTGACATGTACCTAGTCTGATTCATCCACCATGCTGCTGGTTCATGACCCAAAAACCAAGTGGTGGTCTCCACCCACCTATTAGCAGGGAGATTCCCCTGACTCTGCATCACCTGGAAAGTCTTCTCAATATGATCTAGCCGTTTCTCTGCCCCCTCATGACTTTCATTACCCATAAACCGATCTAACTTCAAGTTGTACATGGTCTCCAGAGGTGTCCTCGGAGGAGGGGGAGGACGAATCACATTCTGTAAAGCCTGGGCCATCGCTTCCCCTAGCTGAGTAATATCCGGGAAATTAGGTTCAGAAGTACGGCGGGACTCCCTACGCTCCCTACGAGGCGGCATGATTCTGACAGAAAACATCAAAAGATCGTTAAGACATTAACAAATTTACAGGACTGCAACCTAAGCTCTGATACCAAACTGACACACCCCGATCCGGAGGATCCAGGTGTGCTGGCCGTCACGTGGGCGTGACGTAACCATCGGCGCGACACGGAAGCAAAATAACAATATAACTCAGCAGAAATTCAAACCAAACTCAAACATAACCACCTACGAACATAACCGGACGAGTTATCAGGTAAACACATAAGTTCAGAGCATAGGTTAACTGCAGTCAAGTAGGTCTAAAATAAAATACATCACCCTCAGGTGAGTCCTACATGTCGAAGGTCTGTCAGAAAGCCGGAAAAGACCTCGAGAGCCACCAACCGCTAATTTAGAACCTGGAGGGGCGCAAAACAAAATGAGTGGGTCAGTAAAACCAAAGATTTTCCAAAACATTTCAATTAAAACATTTCTAACCCCTCACCGTAAAACCTGTATACATTCTCCAGAAAAAGTAGATATATATAAAACCATATGAAGTCTCAAAACTTAAATCCCAAATCTTTAACATTTTTCAAGGAAACATGCCATGCAATAAATCAAAATATAAATCAGGTGAAATAAGGAATCAATCGGAGACCCTGCAGTTGGTCCTATACGATTAATTCAACAGCTCAATATCCCACTAAGCCGGAGCCACCACAGTGACCTGTACGGCCCTACTCTGCACATCACTCGGAACTACGTGAGGTAGTCTATACGATGAAAGGTGTAAAAATACGCTCTAGTGCTTCTCTCATCATATCATCAGCGCGCATATCTAAGGTCACCCACCAGTCAGAACCCCTCTAATGGTCTGTGCGACTGGCATGTCGGAACCCTCACATGGTCTGTACGACATCCACCTACTTGGATCCAAGGCGAGCGTGCGGTGTGGTGAATAAAATAAGCACTAACACCTAGGGTGCAGGTTATGAGCTTGAAACATCTTATCAACAATCAATTAAATGAATAATGAACTCACCTGACTTACCTGTGCCTCCACAGCACCATGCAACATGTATGCATCATATATCAATCATATAACTCATATGAAATTCACATTTTCCAAATAATTCTATGCATGGCATTTTCAAAACATAATTTCGTATAAATTCATCTTCTGGGAAAAATTAATAGTATAACGGTAATACGAAAACAAAACTGCCCACTCACTGATAAGTCGACGGGTCGTAACCCCCGTGGCGTCCCTGGATGCGGTCGTCCTCGGGATACGTCTCACCTATATGCGAAATAAATATAAAAACGTTAATTTTAAACACATCACCAATATTTCGAAATAATTTCTCATACGATGCTCAATTTGGGTATATGAATATACCACATCGACCTACTCGACGTCACGAGCGTCGAGAAATTTTTAGAAACTGATTTGGACTCCCCACGCGCCCTCACGCGCCGGCTAGAGCTCGGCTCTACGCGCAGGCCACGCGCAGCCACGCGCGGCACGTGTCATCGTCTTCCCCAGGGTTCGCCGGACTGGTTTTTCCGGCGACCCAATTCCGGCCAAACTTTAAACCTCTTGTTCTCCTTCGTTTTTCACCCATTTTCTTCGTATTTTATACCAAATTGAAGCCCTAAGAGTGTACTATCACGTTGGACTAGTTTTAGGGTCTAAAAATCAAGAAATCTCACCGAGCAAAATCCAAGAATTCGGCCAACTTTGAAACCCACGATCCCGACGTCCAAATCCTTCAAACGAACGTCCCCGAGCTTCCTTAGGACCTCACTAAGCTTGCTATAAGCTTGAATTCCCCTGAAACACAACATTTTACGTTCGCATGAACAGTACCCAAAAATGGAGGTTTCGGATTCCACGTGAAATCGAAGGTCTCACTTCCTAAAACTAGCACCAATGAACTCAGGACGTCAAAAGGATGAAGATACATACCTTATTTGCCTCGATCCGTCAAGTTTTGAAGGGTTTTGGTGGTGGTCCGTACGTGGAGGGTGAGGGAAAGAGAGAGATCGTGAGGGAGAGAGACAGAGAGTGCTACGGGAGGGAGAGAAGACAGGGAGTGCGTGTGTGTGTGATTGTGTGGTCCAACACAATCCTCACCATCCATCCAAATCCCTAACCAAAAAAATTCCAATTCCAATAGTTTAATCCCAAAACTTACAAAATTAATTCAGATAATGTCACACACACACGTACCCAAATGGCCGTCAAGGGTAATTACGTCAATTCACGCCCCCGATATAGAAATCCCGGGACGGGCTGTGACAAAAGTCTTTATCATTAATATATTAATGAATTACATGTAAGTTACATAATTTTTATAATAAAAATTAGTAATTGATTTAGAGTTTTAATACTCACACCCTTATTAAAATCCTAATTAATTTTCAATTCAAACATTTTCAAAATATAAAAAATAAAATTAGAATAAGTTTGTACCCATTACATTTTTACATAAAAAAAAATTGATATGTACCAATTTGTTATATGAAAAATGTACCCTTTTTTTTAATACACAATATGTACTAATTTGTTATATGAAAAATGTACCTTTTTTTAATACACAATGTACCCATTTTTTTATATAAAATTCATTCAATATTTTCTCTAATCCATTTTAAAACTTATATGGGTACATTCTATTTCGTTGATTTGAAAATGTATTATGTCAAGTTTAATAGAAGAAATTTAATAATGTTATTAAGCCTAATATATTCTTCTTTTTTTGTCTTTTTGAAAAATGTACCCATGTTTTGGTACAATAATTTTTTGGTTAGTATTTTTTATGAACGTATTCATGTATATATATATATATATATGGATACACACAATATATTGGAGAGTATAATTTATTTTTAATATTTTTAATCCCATAGATTATGGGTTTTATTTTAAATCTCATTAATATAAATAACTACAAATTTTATTTTTAAGTTAAAAATATAATAACTTATATAGAAATACATTATTACATTACTGTCAGGGACTTCGATAAAAAACTAAAAATCACAAAGGTTTCAATCAAAGAACATTGATAGTTAGGGACCGTATCCAAAGTGTCTATTTAAAATATGTAGACCTTTTAGGGTCACCCTTAATGTTTTTTAATAGAGTTCGATTCCACGGGTGCATAGGCAAAAATGGTTTGTGAAGTGGACCATAACTAAGAAATTACAAGCAACATAAGTCGGGTTCAAATAGTAATTTTAGACTTGCTATAAATAGCAAGTCAAAATATGTGGAAAAGGAAGTGGACAGTTGACCCGGACGTGACCCGTTTACCCTAGAGCGAACCGACTTCAAACCCGTTTCCTGCAGCCTTTTTCGACGCCTACTCGAGAGTTTTTCCAGCGAATCGAAGCCACCCACCACTAGAAAACAACTCAGCGTCACCCCAACTTTCATTTCCACCCGAATGAACGTCGTCGTCTTCCCTGAGCTCAAGACGGCAATCTCGCCGTTCCTGCACTTTCTGACACCATCCACCACCACCACCTGACTCACCTCGACCCTAGAAACAAAACCCTAACTTTCATTTGGGCGTTGGTGCAGCGAGCTTCCCACCAAACGAGGCTTTTCACGGCAATTTCACTGTTCTCAATCCAGTTTCAGGCCCCCGACACGGGTATAATATTGGGAAATACTTGGAAATCAAGCCACATAATTAAAAAGGTATCAAATTTGATTTTGGTTCCACTAGTATTCGTAGTCCACTATGCAATTGCTTTGCCATTATGTATAAGTAGGTCAAAGAGTAGGAATTGAAAACATATATCTATGGATTAGCACTACCAATTAAGTTTCACTTTTTTTATTTTGGTACTCAGCACTTACCATATGTTTCATATTGTCTTGAGTAGAAAGTTGAACAATTGAAAACCGACCCGATGCACGCACATTCAGTCAAGATTTCAATTACTTAGCACACCAATGTTGTTCTAGTTTAATCAACATAAAATCTGACATGTATTGTTCATTTGAGGATATCCGATCATGTTTGGACGATAGGATGGGGAGGGGAGGAGGAGTCTGGCATGTGTTGTTCTTACCATAGGAGGCCTCTGTGTATTAGGAGTGAATTTACTTAATATAAGTTGTAAATTATGATCTATCAAGTTTACTCTAAGATTACATCCTTTAAAACCATCTTTAGTGGACCATAAGTGCAACCAATTCGACATTGATAACCTTTTCGTTTTGTAAAGCAATGAAAGATTCATCATCGAATCGGAATCTTGTTCACAATGAAATGTTGGGGTCAGGGTTTGTTCACAATTGAAACGGTAATAAGGTCATGTCGGGTCAAGGGAAACCCGCAGTGATACCAACACAGCAGAGTCAAGTAAGCGGCCAACTACTAATTACAAATAAAACTTTCTCAACTTAATTACATGCACAGTCCAACATATGTTGAATTCTATCCAAAAAAATTATGATGCAAAAAGTGAAGTCATTCAATACACGTAATTTAACTGCTTTGATTGGCTAGCAATAATATGATTCAATCAGTTGTTCATTAAATATTATTTTCTCTATTCTAAATGTAAATTCAACTGCTTTGATTGGTTTGTGAGGGTTTTTTTCTAGCAAGATCTAAGATTATTTATTTACTTCAAATATTTGACTTTCCGTTTGTCAATTCACGCATATAAATACGTTTACAATATGTAAATCACTCGAAATACGCCGTGATTCAAAAAATATCTTCTGCACGCTCGTGAGCGTGTGCATGAAGGCTAGTAAAAATAAAAGACAACATATTTTCCAAGAAAAATTTAACCCTTTGAATTTTCAAATTTCTCCTTGAGAATGATCATAATCTTTGACAAATCATAGGGAAATTTGATCAAGAAAACGTCCCAATGAATTGTAAGAGGAGCCACCAACCATCAGGGCTTTCTTGCTCTTCTCACTCATGTCCTTCACCCTCTTCCTCACATCACTATCCTTCTCCATCAACTCCTTTATCCCTCGCTCTAGTTCATGTGCCTTCACAACATTTGGGTACTCACCGTACAAGTCCCTCCTATACTCCATATTAACTTCCACCGCCAATCCTAATTCCCTCACCAACTCAAATGCATTTAGTTGTTGCTCCGCGTACACCGGCCAAGCTGCGACCGGCACGCCAAACCATAGGCTCTCCAACGTGGAATTCCACCCGCAATGGGACACGAACCCTCCGACGGCCGGGTGGGCTAGGATCGCCACTTGCGGAGCCCAACCTATGACCTTCCCAATCCCAGCTGTCCGATCGAGGAATCCTTCAGGTAGGACTGCCTTAGGATCCGAATAGTCACTAGGGGAAGCGATAATCCCCTTTGGTGGGGGCTGGCGCAGCGACCACAAGAAGCGATGCCCGCTCTGCTCCAGCCCCGATGCTATCTCCCTCACCTGGTCCTCACCAAAGCTTCCCATGCTCCCAAAGCACAGGAACACCACAGATGAATCGGGCTGCTCATCTAGCCACTCCAATATATCCGACTTCTGCTGAGCCTGCTTCGAACCCACCTCGGTTTCACTGATCTTTAGGTTCAGAATAGGTCCCACAGGGTACACAGGTGGGGTCTTACCATCAGAAAGTGAATCAAGGGCGTGTGATTCCAACTCAACGAACGTATTTATCAGAATACCCTTGAGTTCTCTAAACCTGTTGGCATAGCCAAGGAAAGCTTTCGCACCATCCTTGTCCAAAAGGACGCTTGGCAAAACTCCAGCCGGAACCGAGTCGACAAAAGTTGGCAGTGTCAACTCAGCATCCGAGCCCTTGAACTCGCTTACGTGCTTGCCATACACGTCGCGAATCGTTTGGATATTAAGTACCAGCCCGAGAAACCCGGCCGGCGAAGTGAAGAACATGTACGTAGGAACTCCGAAATCATTGGCCACGTCGACCATTGTCGTGCAAACCATGTCGATGACAAACCCGGCAACCCGAGTCGACTCGGACTCTGACTCGGCGAGTTTGGAGACAGCATCTTTGACGTAGGGTTTGTGGCTCTCGACGAATTTGCTGCGGAAGGCGTTGGGACTTTTGCGCGTGTCGATGTCGGAGGCGGCCTGTGGGAGGGTGATGAAGTTGACACGTGACAACACGGGAGAGGATTCGAGGGAGGATATGTAGGCCTCTGTACCCTTGGATTCGAAGGGGAGCTTCATGATGAGGACTGTGATGAAGAGTTTCTCGTCTCGAGAGACAAGGAGCTTTGCCATCTCCACGGCGGAGATGAGGTGGCCGGTGCCGGCATAGGGGATGAAGACGAGTTTCATTGGTTGCTTCATTTGGAAATTTATTAGGAGTTTGATAGCTTTGGAGGAAATGAAAATTTAATTAGCTGATTGATGTACAAGCTTCTTTTCTTTTAGATGTGTGTCTGTGTATGTATATACTATATATATACACAGATAAATATATACTCACTCTCACACACACACACACATTATGGATGTAAATGATGGAGGTGATGATCTCATGCCTTTGCTGGCATTGGTTAAATTGTTTAGTTAATTCGCAGGATATTTATAACAAAGACTTGGAAACCAAGAAAAGGACCTTTGGGGTTCAGAGAAAGTTTCATGCATGCCTCTTGGCCACAAATTACGGAAGAGAAATTGGAGTAGTGATCACGGGAATAGATAAGTTGTGTGAATATTCGAGAAAAAATATTCATAAAATAATACGATAAATTCTGTAAATGTTGGATAGAACCAAGGAACAAAATGCCGCCGATATTATCGGTTTTTCACAATACCAATATTTTAATAGGTATCCAACGGGTTTTCGTCAAAATATCGCGATATTATTGATAATATCGATAATATCGCGATATTTCCGAAACTATCGCGATATTTTGGAACTGTGCTACTCGGAGAAGAACTGGAGAAGAACGCCGGAGCTTCTACAGCTTCGGCCGACTGTAAAAGAGCACCCTAGACACCGATCTAGGTATCAAAATGAAATAGAAGACGAGATGAATGTTTTTATAAATTCTGTTTGCCGTGAAACAGTCGGAGGTGTTTAGAAAGTTCGTCGACACCCACGACCTCGCCGGAGATGGGTGTGCCTATTCCCGAGCCAATTTCGTCCCAAAAACCTTGCAAAAACACAATTTTGAACTTAAATTTCACATATAAGCTTCAACTAGAACAGAAAGAGGCAAACCCGAAGCTTACCTAACCGGAGAAATTCAAGAACCTCGCCGAAGTTCCTACGTTCGCCGAGTTGCAGAGACGAGAAGGAGAGGGAGAAAGACAAGGTTGCTAATGATGATGGGTGTCTTCCTGAAGCAGGTGCGATGGTGTGCGTGTGTGTATGTGGGTCTCGGACCCTCGGTGCAGAGACAAAAGAGAGAGACAGTGCCGACGAGGGAGGAGCAGAAGGCGATGTGGGAGAAGGATCGAGAGACCTTGGGTCTTTGTGCATGTGTGTGGGAGAAGGATCGAGAGACCTTGGGTCTCTGTGCATGTGTGTAGGAAATCTGTGTGTGTGTGTGGGAGAATGGAGAAGGGAGATCAGAGAAGAGAGAAGGATGGAGAGAGAGAGACTGTGTGCATGTGTTGTGTTGTGTTGTGTGCGTGTGTTGTGTTATGTGCGTGTGTGGTGGCGTGTCGGTGTGTGTGTGTGGTTGGGTCATCTGACTCACACTCACCTGACAACTTTTACAATCACTTTTTACAATTTCAGACCATGGACAAAAATAATAGTGCTTTCATAATGAAACCGTGTGCCATTGTGAGTTTGTGATATTCTTTCACATTCAAAACCGTGTGCCACTGTGAGTCTGTGATATTCTTTCACATTCTCAGAGGTGGAGTATCAGAGCCATTCAGAGCATTTTCGTTTCTTCTTCTTCCCTTACCCCTTTCAAAGTCATTCCAGATCCATTCCAGAGCTTGAACACAAAGGTTCCATATTTAAAGTAAGTTTACAAACTTATATTTATATTATTGTAATTTATACAACAACAAAAAAATTTGTATGGACTCGTATGTTAATTTTTTTAAGTAATTAAGTAATGTTGTATAATTATTCCCTAGGATAATTTTAATATGTTTAATGTTATTTATTATTTTATTAATATTAGGTTTGATTATCAAATTGGATTATTATTCATTAATATTAGGTTTTTTAGTTATCAAATTGGATTATTATTCATTAAATTGGATTATTATCAATCTTCAAATGATTTTGCTTATGGACAAGGTCAACCAATCTCGGATCCATATGGGTGACATGTTAACAATTACATGCAAAACTATTTTGGGGATTTATCATTTGATAACTACTATTCACAATACACTCACTCTACACATAGAGATGATGAAGATAGTGAAAAATTTGAACCTCATAGGAACTCTATGTGGTACTAAGTCACTCATGTATCTTACCATGCAATGTATAAAGTATAAAATATTGTACTAATTAATTATATATAAATGATTATGGTGTGTTTAAACTTCTTTCATTAATTACTACATATTTTCTACACTCACAATGTTTGCCAGCTCGCTATATAATCAACTTGATAATGTTAAATTCATCATGCAATGCATTTCCTTCCAATTTTTTTTGATAAACTAATAGATAATTGACTAAATAAACATCCTGCAAAGTTTCAATAAAAATTTCCAAGTTTTTCTTACAATTTCCGTGGTTTCCATATTATTTTTATCGATATCGATATTATCCCGATATTTCCATCGATATTTCTGTGTTTTCGGACTACCGATATTTCCGATATCATCGATATTTAATACCTTGGATAGAACGGGAGAGTTCTTTGTTTTGAAATCCAACTACATAATATATATTTTAAGACTATCCAAATTAAAAATAAAAACTCAAAAATAAATCGGATAGAACGGGAGAGTTCTTTGTTTTGAAATCCAACTACATAATATATATTTTAAGACTATCCAAATTAAAAATAAAAACTCAAAAATAAATCGACGACTTGTAGTAGGACTTATATAATAGAGGTGTACCCTAATAATTACTTTTATTTATTTTTTTATGAACCAACGTTATTATCTACATTAAAGGGGAGAGAGAGTGGGCTTAAAGTTCACAATAGACTATCAATATTATAGTTCAAATTTATCTTTAGCAAGAATCGAATCTAAAAACTATCACTTATAAATAAAAAAGAATATCACTAAACCGTAGTACGAAGTGATTAATAATCATTTTTTAATAGTTACAGAAAACATAATATTTCTAACATTACTCGTCAATCAAACGGACTTAAGTTGAATTCATTTTTAGGCAACTTTTTTCTTTTTAATATGCTTTATTTCTCCATCCTCACTTCCACGAGCTTATTCTTCTTCGTTCAATATTTTTCTTATATACATTTCCAATATTTTAAATGGAATTAATAAAGAAAGACGCAATGACCTGAGCTGTAAAAGAACAAATTTGCTTTTTGACCTGGGGGAGTCGTAGCCGACAAGAATACTGCAGTCTGAAGAAAAAGACAGATTCCGAAAGCTGACCCGGCATGCACCTTCCACCTCGTAATCTATTTCTTTGTCTTCTTTCTTTATTTAAATTATTACGATTTAATCACGTCAATATTTAATATTATTTTTTTATAAATATAATAAGATAAAAAATAATATTACGTCAATATTTAATATTATTTTTTTTATAAATATAATAAAACAAAAAATAATATGTGTGAGAAGAAGAAGAAAAAAGATAAGAATAGAAGGAAAGAGAATCCTACTATGTAATAATTATATAGACATATTGAGGAAACAACGGACGTGCATATTTATGACTCCCTTGCCACGTGGTATCTTACTATGTTAGTGATTTCCGCACTACCTGTTTTTTAAATTTACACTCTTTCGTTTGGATTTTTCTTTTATTTCCTACAGAAGGAGGTCTGAAAGAGGTGTGGAAATTGCTCCCGATAATGTGCACGTCGATTAAAATGGAAATTAAAAACTGCTCATTGGACTTTGCATACTAAGAAATCATTGGACCAAGAAATCATTGGACTTTTGATTTGTTATTATGCTACCAAGATAATTAAGCTGCACTAATTAGTCACAGGAAGATCTGATCAATGAAACGGTCCAATGATGAGTGTGAGGAACCACCATCCATCAACGCTCTCCTGCTCTTCTCACTCATCTCCTTCACCTTCTTCCTCTGCTCACTCTCAACCTCCATCACCTCCCTTATCCCTCTCTCTATCTCCTCCGCCCTCACCACCACCTCCCCTTCCCTCCTGTAATCCATCTTAATCTCCACCGCCAGTCCCAACTCCCTCACCAGCTCAAACGCATTCAACTGCTGCTCCACGTACATTGGCCAAGCCGCAACTGGCACCCCGTACCAGAGACTCTCTAGGGTTGAATTCCACCCGCAATGGGACACGAACCCACCCACCGATGGATGGCCCAAGACCGCAACTTGCGGGGCCCATCCTATGACCTTCCCTGTCCCGGCCGTGCGGTCGAGGAACCCTTGGGGCAGGACTCCGCTGGGATCAGCATAATCACTGGCGAATGGAAGCTCCCCCTTTGGCGGGGGCTGGCGTAGGGACCACAAGAATCGGAGGCCGCTGTGCTCAAGCGCGGCGGCTATCTCCTTCACTTGGTCCCCACCAAAGCATCCCATGCTCCCAAAGCACAGGAACACCACCGACAAAGGAGGTTGATCATCAAGCCACTCCAAAATTTCCTTCTTTTTGGCCAGCTCCGAGCCTTCAGGGTCACTCTTCAAGTTCAGTATGGGCCCTACAGGGTACAGCGACGGGGTTTTGCAGTCGGTAAGAGCTCCGCGGCCGTGGGATTCTAGCTCCATGAAGGTGTTTACCAAAATCCCCTTGGTTTCTCTGAACCTTCTGGCATGGTTGATGAACTCTGTGGCGCTATCCTTGTCCAGATACATGCCAGGCAAGACTCTAGCAGGCATTGGGTTGACAAGACACGGCAAAACCAAATCAGGATCCGATTCCTTCAGCTCAGTGCAGTCCTTGTTCTGCTCGTCATGAAGGGTTTGGAGGTGGAGCACAAGCCCGAGAAAGCCTGCGCCGGACGTGAAGAAGACGTAGGTAGGAACCCCAAACTCATTGGCCACGTCTATCATGGTGGTGCAGAACATGTCGATGACAAACCCGACTAGACTGGGCTTGCAATCAGACTGAAGGGCCTCACTAGTGAGCTTCGCGACTGCATCTCTGACGTGTTGTTTGTGATTTTCAACGAATAGCTTCAGGAAGAGGCTGGTCTTAATACCCTTCGTCTCTACGGCTTCCTCCGGGAGGTTGATGAACCTGATACGTTCGGCGTCGTCAGCACCCTTGAGCTTCAACTTGGACTCCAAGGGCAGCTTCATGGTGAGCACTGTGATGAAAAGCCGGTCGTCTCGAACAACTAAGAGCTTTGCGATCTCGAACGAGGACGCAAGATGGCCAATACCTATGGCAGGAATGAACACTAGCTCTCTCTCTCTCTCTCTATATATATATATTACACGTAAGTATGTATGTGTATACATATCGAAGCATGCACATGGATTGTGGTGTTTTATATAACAAATATAAACCACTCACAATTCTTGGAGCTTTCCCTTGGCCCAACCACGAAAGGACGTACAAAGCTTTCATGTTATCTTTTTAGTAACGACAGTGCTGGTGACCTTTTGAGGTGATAAATCCTGCATTGCCACACACATAACGATGTTTATATGTATATGGTGTACGTAATGAAATCGGTTTCTTCCGTAAGGGAAAAAGGAGAAGCACCAAAGTATATTTAAGTAGAAAGTTGGAAAGGAAAATCTCCATACGGCTCAACAAAGTTAAAATAAGCAAAAGCATTTTTTTAAGTCTTGGCAGCAACGAAAACTTAGTAGAAGATACTACAATCCGATTATTGTATATAAATGAACCTTTTGTCTGACAAGAATATGGATCGTAATAAAAAGTTAAAAAGAAAGATAGGATCATAAAATAATCATGAAAATTAGAGCTTTTACGTGTTGTATCAGGGAACCCAACGAGATTCGGAAAAGAAAGTGGAACAGAATAAACAGAGAAGAATACCTAGTGAAAGGACTTCCTCCCATTTCTGCACAGAGGAAAATGTCCGTCTGCAGCTACAGCACTAGAACTTCCCTTCAATGGGCAGGGCACAACGGAGCTGTCTGTTTTAGTTTTTGATGGAGATTTCCGCGGCCAGATGCGGTTTCCTCATGTGCCCTGTAACATGACCAAATTACAGATTTTCTTTCACAGAATTATAACCAATTTAACCTTCAAAAGAACGAAAAGTTTAATATTTTCCTCATTCATGACTGTGTGTGACTCAGTAACGTGAGAGCGTATATACGTAGTTCACTTTAACAATATACATATCAGGAAAGTATAAGACTGCAAGGTAACATATGATATACTGGCCTTATGACTCTCTATCTTATCCACTGCAGAGAACACATTACTGAACTACATAGCAAACATTTATGATGGCCTTGATGGGAAATATATCCCATGCTGCAAATTCACATTTATATACTTACTACCAGTTTAGCAAGCATCCTTCCTAAATTATTATTGCCCAACCAATTCTAAAAATTATTATTGCCTGCTTCACAACTTCCATATAGAATCCAGATGGCATATTCCATATTTGGGTTGTTGTACAAAAGCGACAGATATGAGATCAATACATAAGCAAGGCAAAGTTTGATAAATACTGAAATCCAAATAACCCAAAGATTTATACTATAGTTGAGAATAAGCCTACGTTTAGTTTGGAGACGGCAAGGAAATTCCAGTAATAAGAAAGGGGATTACAAAAGTGTTTTACATCTCACAAACCCAAATCCCACATGCACCCAAGCTTACATAATGTGGACCCAAAAGTAAAGGAACTATGTCCTACATCATTACATATTCATCAGTGTTTTGCCTCTGCCAATACAAAGCTTCCATACACTGATGAACAACACAAGTTACTTTGGGTGTAGTACCAATAAGTAGACTCTTATTCAACCACTTCTTAGCTGCTCTCGGTGCACAATTAAATGCATATAAACTAGTGTGTTAGAGAAGTCAAATAAAACAAAATCAGTGTACCTTAGGAAGTCATATTGAATGGGCAGATAGTAGATACCAGCCTTACAAACATAGGTGACGTGAGTGATTTAAAGCTAAGTAACAAATTCAACCATAGCCAATTAGTCAGCAAAGCCACATAAATATTGCTTATAATAGCCTTCATGGGGAGACACAGCACAAAACATTAAGATTTTCAAGAGTTCTAAGTAGATCAACCAATATAATACGACAATACGAGTCACCCACGAGTAAGCCAAATGGAAGAAAATAAACTACTCGTGCAGGGTATTCCATGAAGATCAAAGTATCATTAACTAAGCATGGCCATGCGCAACACTATATACAGAAATCATGCTTTTTTAACTGACCTGAATATATGTATGAGGCGTCTTTGAGATGGCAGCTTATTAACTTGCTATGGCTCAACCGCTAGTGTCCAAAGTTCACTCTCAAAGACCATGGGGACAGATTTAAGCGCCATCTAAAAAGAATATAACTTAGACAACTGCTGACCCGCACCAAAAGCTAAATTAGCAAGAAAGTAGATTCCAGCTGCAGATACAAACATCACGATACATCACATAAACCTAAGATGAAGCTAAACTCAATAAAAAGACATGCCCACTGACTTGCCAGAAACCAGCCAGTCTAGTTTTAGGAAAATTCCCCCTTTTAATCCAGTCCTTAACTATGTATTTTTAGGAATCTTGAGAAAATGCATATCTTAGACGATTAAAGTTGGATCGACAATCACAAACGATAAACTTACATGAAGGGCAGTTTTCCATGGATAGATAGTTCTTGTTATGATCCTGCAAAGGAGTTGCGGATGCTGCAATGCGAGCATCGAATGGTGGATAATTTGCATGCAGACTTGTCAAAATAGTTTACCACATTGAATGACACCACAAGCTGGGAAAAGATCTTCTTTCAAGAATTCTTCATCAGTCATAAGGTTCCAAGATTGCATCTAAGGAAGAATTGAGAGAAGGCCTATAACCAGTATCTTTCATCTTCACAGTCAATTCCTCCAATATATCATATATCTCATCACCCTGAGGATGGTTTTGGTTCCTAGATACGAAACAGTTCAAAAAACCGCTAATATCAATCCAACTACATCCAGTCTCCTTCCTCAAACCTTTTTCCCTCATTTGTTTCCTCACATTATCCACGTTTTCCCACTTGCCTTCCTCGGCATACATATTTGAGAGTAAAACATGGTAGCCCCTTTTGCCATTTGCTGCCTCTAGTTCAAGCAATTTCCCAGCAACAATCTTTCCCAATTCAAAATGTTTATGAATTCTGCACGCCCCAAGAAGTGAGCCCCAAATTTCCATCGCATCACCCTCTTCGCCCAACCCTTTGACAAACTCGTAGGCTCAACCATTCTCCCAACCCTCCCTAACATGTCTGCTATACAGCAATAGTGTGCCGTTAGTGGTTTAATATTGTATTCCCTTTTCATTGAATCATATATCAAAAGACCTTCGTTAACCAAACCAGCATAACTGCAGGCAGACAAGACTGCAACTAAGGTTATGGCATCAGGTGCAATGCCAGATTTCTGCATTGAGTGAAACAAAGAGAGAGCTCTCTCACCCATTCCATGCTGACCGTAGCCCAGTATCATTGTGGTATATGTGACAGAGTTCTTCTCATGGGATCCAGCGAAAACATTTTCAGCATAAGTGACTGCACCACATTTGGAATACATGTCAATTAGAGCAGATCCCACGAAGACGTTTTGGGCAAGGTAGTGGCGGATAGAGAACCCATGGAGTTGCTTACCCATATCTATGTTTCCCACTATATTACAAGCTGGGAGAACCGATGCTAAGGTCACAGCATTTGGGATTAGATTTTGCTCAAGCATCTGCCTAAAGACAAAGAAAGCTTCTTCAGATAGCCCATTCTGTGTGTACCCAGCAATCATAGAATTCCAAGTAGCCTGATCTCTATCACGGCTGTAGTCTTTTTTGAAAACCCGTTCTGCGATCCTTACTGAGCCAGATTTAGCATACATATCGATGAGATAACTGTCCATCCCCTCAAATTGTATGTCATGCCTAATAAGATAAGCATGAGTCTGCTTTCCAATATCTGGATTTCTAAGATTTGATGAAGCCGAAAGTAGAGCAGTTACAGTTACCGAATCAATCATGAACCTTTGCTTTTGCATCTCATAAACAAGCATCAAAGCTTCATCATCTAAACCATTTTGCACGAATGCAGAAATCATCGTATTCCATGAAACAACATCCCTCTCAGGCATCTTATGAAAAATTTTGAATGACATGTCAACAGAATTGCACCTTGAATACATTACGATAGTCGCATTGAGTAAAATAACGGGCATCAATCTCAAATGCTTGATGATAAAAGCATGCAGCTGTCCGGCTAATTCCAACTGTTGCATCTGTGAACATGCAGTTAAAACTGATAGGAAAGTCACCTCATCAAGAATAGCCACTTCTGAGTTTACAGCTTGAAAGAAGAGGTCGATCGCTTCAATAGGACTGTTGTTTTGAACATATGCACCGATCATAGTGTTCCAAATCTCTGTATTTCTCTCCGAACAATGGTCAAAAATCTTCCTAGCATATTCAAGGCAACCAAGCTCGGCATACATAAATATTGCCGAGCTCACAACAAACAAGTCAGTCACGTATTCCCCACCCAACCTAAGAAGCATACTGTATAGTCTCCCATAGCGGAAAGTGCAGGGAAAACATTGACAAAACTGACAGCACTCGGTGTTATTCTCATTCCCATCATCATCCTAAACTGCTTCACTGCTTCTGCATATCTTTCCGTCTTAACATACCACGAAACCAGCGTATTCCAAGCAACCACATTCCTCTTGCGCATTGTATCAAACACTCTACGCACTAAATCATACTGTGAATAATCAAAGTCATAATAACAAGCAGAGTACATATTCAAAAGCAAATTGCACACAATCCTACTGGGTTCGGATGACACCGAAGAACATGGCAATGCAGGGCTTACCCATCTTGAAATTGCGCGTGTCGGTGCAGGCTTTGAGGGTAGAAGAGTAAGTGTAAGGGTCGGCCTTGGTGCCGGGAGAGGCGGATTTCATCTGGGAGTAGAACAAGAGGGCTTCATTGGCCATGTTGTTGCAGATGAATCCAATGATGATGGTGTTCCAGAGCACGGTGGAGGGGCGAGGCAAAGTATCGAACAGTTGGCGGGCAAGGTGAGGAGGAGGGATTCCTCCTCAAAATGTTTTGCGGACGATTCATAAAATTTCGTGCTAATGATCGAAACCATTAATGATATAAATCATTATGGAAAGATCATCTTTATAAAAAAAATTAAAGTAATGGTTGTTAAGTCAAATAACTGCAACAAATAGATAAAACAGCTCATAATACTATTAACAATTCTTACTATATATTTTTACACATTTTGATGATATAACGATTTCAAGTGGTGATCTTTACGTAACGACATATAATATGAACAATTCTAACGACAAACACAAAATTTTGAGAGTCCGTTACAACACATTTTTAGGAGGATATCCTTCTCATCGTTTCAGTTGTAAAGTATTATTCTAAGCATATATATCAATTGCATGGCCTGTGGGATGGGGGTGGTGTTTTAATTCTTGGATTTTTTTTCATGTGGAGGTGATGATGTCATGCCTTTGCTGTCATTTGCTAATTTCTAAAACCCTAGCTAGTACATGATGTTGTCTGCAGTTAAGATTCCGGAGTTTATAACCAATACCAATGAAGAAGAAAAGTCACCATAATTTATTACAAGTCGTAAGTAGAAGACTATATAGAGACCACAAAAAAACCACACATAAGATGAACGCAGAGGATTTAATCACATGCGTAGAGAAAGAGTGGGGCTAGCTGTGACTATTTGTTTTGGTAGTGTATAGTGTGTAATGGCTAATGAAATAGACAGCTCGTATCGGTGAACTTAGGTCCCTTGTGATTGAATATCACACAACTACGAACACAAGACTTATCTGTATATATATGAGGTCCAGAAATGGGGAAGTGTATATATATTCTCGCGCATAGGATCGATGGATTACAAGTTTACAACAAACGCCACATAGAGCAGAAGAATGTAGATTTATCTGCCCAAAATAAATTGATTGAGTGTTAGTACATGTCTATGAATAAGTTAGTGGTTGGCAATGCTCACAGCATGTAATGAAGAGTTGGTCATCTGGAGCTTTCATTATTATTAGTAAAAACTCTATATTGAAAATGATGTCAAAATAAATTTTTAGGCATGCATTAGGTGCACATACCAGCTGAATTGATTAGTACAGGGCCATTTTCTAAAAATCTCGACATCAAGATTACTTGTTCACACATTCGTAAGCAAGCTAGATTTTCAAAGAAGAGAAAATGTCACCACAAGATTTTAAGATCCGATACGTTGAACTATTGTATTAACGAAGAACTTACAATACAAACGTTGCAAATTACGTACGGTAAAAATAAGCGAGGATAATATAAAAGCCCCCCAACCCAATTAAATTTGATCAATAAAACGCCCTAATGAAGAGTAAGAAGAACCACCATCCACCAAGGCTTTCTTGCTCTTTTCACTCATTTCCTTCACTCTTTTCCTTACATCACTGTCAAGCTCCATCACTTGCCTTATCCCTCTTTCTATGTCTTCTGCGCTCACCACCACGTCGTTGTCCCTCCGATAATCCATCTTAATCTCCACTGCCAATCCCAACTCCACCACCAATTGAAAGGCATTCAGGTTTTGCTCCGCGTACATTGGCCATGCGGCAATCGGCACGCCATTCCATAAACTTTCCAACGTAGAATTCCACCCGCAATGTGATACAAACCCTCCGGTTGCCGGATGGCCTAGGATGGCCGCTTGCGGGGCCCAACCAATCACCTTCCCAACCGTAGCAGTCCGATCAAGAAACCCTTCGGGCAAGACTGTCTTTAGATCCTCGTAGTCGCTTGGCATAGCTCTCTTGCCTTTAGGTGGGGGCCGGCGAAGGGACCACAAAAACCGATGTCCGCTGTGCTCTAGCGCGCACGCTATCTCTTTCACCTGGGCCTCACCGAAACTTCCCATGCTTCCAAAACACAGGAACACCACCGAGAAAGGAGGCTGATCATCAAGCCACCTCAAGACATCCGAGACCTTATCTTCATCACTACTTTTGAGGTTCAATAAGGGTCCCACCGGATACACGGGTGGGATTTTATCACCAGAATCAAGATAATGAAGAGCATGCGATTCTAGCTCCATGAATGTATTAACCAAAATACCCTTGGTTTGTTTAAACCTGTTGATGGAGTTGAGGATTGTTTTGGTGCTCTCCTTGTCCAGAAACGAACCAGGCAAGACAGAGGCAGGGTAAGGGTTGGTGAAACTCGGGACGGCCAATTCAGCGGTTGAGCTCGTCAACTCAGTTATATCTATTCCCCCCTCGTCACAAAGCGATTGAAAATGGAACTTAAGTGCGAGAGTCGAAGCGTTGGAGGTGAAGAACAGGTAGGAGGGAACCTTAAATTCGTTGGCCACGTCCATTAGGCTTGCGCAAAACATGTCGAGCACGAACCCGGCAAGCCGAGGGTTCGACGTCGACTCAGACTGATCTGACTCGAGGAGTAAGTTGATAACGGCGTCTCTGACGTGAGATGTGTGATTTTCGACGAGCATTCTTAAGAAGGACCCGGGATTGGGGACAGTGTCTTGTTTGTCCGGTTGGGCTTCGGGGAGGTTGACGAAGTTGATACGGTGAGAGATTGAAGAATCAGTGTTGGTGAATGGTTGGGCGTGGGGAAGCTTCATGACGAGGACTGTGATAAACAGTTGGTCGTCCCGAGCAACGAGTTGCTTTGCCATCTCGACCGTTGATACGATGTGGCCAATGATTGGGGCGGGAACGAACACTAGTTGTGCTGGTCTCTTCATCTTTTGAGAAATGGCAATGAAAAGCTGAGCTGTTTTATTTAGAAAAACTCTTTCATTTTATAGTAGAATGGTATGATGTCATGCCTTCGCTCATAGTTTCTGGATTCCCTACACGTCAAGATCTTAATTAATTTTCATACTGGAAAGACTTGGACATCAATAGCAAGAAGATAAAACAAAAGGTTGTCAAATTTTATTTTGGTTCCTCCACTAGCCGTAGTCCATGGATAAGTACCACCAATTAAGTTTCACTTTGTATTTTGGTACTTACGTTTCATATTGCCTTGAGTAGAATGTTGAAGAATTGAAAACCGACATGGTTCACACGCGGTCAAGATTTCAGTTACTATTACTAAGCACACCATGTTCTATACAGTGGTTATCTTTTCTTCTTCTTTTCTCAAAAGCAACGAAAGATTCATCATCGAATTAGAATCTTGTTCACAATTAGAATGCTGGGGGTTGGGTTTTGTTCACAATTGGAGCAGTAGTATAGTCCGATATCAAGACGTCAGAGCGGGGTAAGCAGCCATTATACTAATCACAAAACGAAACTTTCTCAACTTAGTTACATGCACAATCAGCCATGTGTTAAATTTCATCACAAAATATTTTGTTGCAAGAAATGAAGTCATTCAATACACGTAATTTAATATGTAGAGTTTCTGATGTGGAATTACATTCTTCAACAAGATTTCATTCATGGGAAGCCAATCAAATCAGCCCAATTGTGAGTGTAAAATAATAGGCACGAGTAAACCATGTCTAGTGTTGAAACTCACAATTGTAACCCAAAAAGCAAATAATAGTTCATTAATGAAAGAAGTAAACTGTGAAATTGGCAAATCATTTTCATTAGTTGTTAAGTAACGGTTCACGTAAAAGAATTCGTTAACTAAATCTGCAAAGCAGACTAATTACGTGGAAGAGTTGACGAAGTCATTAACTAAACAAGAAGTCATTTTGCAATCCATCTTTCACGCTTGTACCATCTCAATTAGAAAAGTGGTTGGGATTTGTCAAACTACTGGTGTAAGATGCAGCGTGACATAATTGTTTCAGAATTATATGAACCGACCAAATGTATATGGCAACACAGTATTTTAATGCGCGTAGTAGACTAATAGTGACATGTAAACAACACAAATAACAAATTTTCCTAGAAAATTTTCTTAAACTTTTTGAATTTTCAAAGTTCTCCTTAAGAATGATCAATAATCTTTACAAATCAAAGGGGAAATTTGATCAACAAAACGTCCGAAAGAATTGTAAGAGGAACAATCAACCATCAAGGCTTTCTTGCTCCTCACCATGTCCTTCAACCTCTTCCTCACGTCACTATCCTTCTCCATCATCTCCTTTATCCTACGCTCCTGTTCATGTGCCTTAACATTCGGACTCTCACCGTAAAAGTCCTTCCTGTACTAGATATTAATTTCCTCGGCCAATCCCAATTCCCTGTCCAACTCAAATGCATTGTTAGAGCATCTCCAAAGGAGATATCAAAATGTCCACTTAAGTTATAACAGTAAAAAAAGACCAAGTGGTCTCCAATCGAAATGTCAAAACCTACATGACGATGACATAGATTGGCAGCAAGAGAGTTATTGTCAAATTTAACAGGAGCTTCAAAATTAATTATTAATGCTTTTAATTAATTTGTTATTGATTTAATCATCATTCCAATTAATGTTGTTGTTGACCCCTCTGTTCTTTTTAATCCCGCCTGATTAATATATAAGGGAAACGGTACCATTTTGCAATTAATGTCGCAATTAAGTTTTTATTAATTTAATCGTTTATTTTATAATATAATAAAATAATAATTTAATTTGACTTATTGGGTGGACAATAAAAACTTTAAAAGATGTCAAAATGCCATATGGGCTGTCAAATTTTAATTTTATGTTCAAAATTTGACATCTCCTTTAAAGATGCTCTTAGCCTCTTACAATGGCCACATCGCGACCGGCACGCCAAACCATAGGCTTTCCAACTTGGAGTGTGAAATCTGATTCCCAGATGTCACTAATTAATCTTAGGTATACACAAAATTACTTTATTTTCGTTAATTTTAGAGTTTTAGTTACTTAGTTATAAATTTTGAATTTTCGTAAATAGTTATTTAAAATAGGAAAAATTAGTGTCCAGTCCCTAGTTTCTAATATTCATTGATTAAGACTTTATTAGTTTTTAGATTTTGATTAAAGTCTTTATCATTAATATATTAATGAATTACATGTAAGTTACATAATTTTTATAATAAAAATTAGTAATTGATTTAGAGTTTTAATACTCACACCCTTATTAAAATCCTAATTAATTTTCAATTCAAACATTTTCAAAATATAAAAAATAAAATTAGAATAAGTTTGTACCCATTACATTTTTACATTAAAAAAAAATTGATATGTACCAATTTGTTATATGAAAAATGTACCCTTTTTTTTAATACACAATATGTACTAATTTGTTATATGAAAAGTGTACCCTTTTTTTAATACACAATGTACCCATTTTTTTATATAAAATTCATTCAATATTTTCTCTAATCCATTTTAAAACTTATATGGGTACATTCTATTTCGTTGATTTGAAAATGTATTATGTCAAGTTTAATAGAAGAAATTTAATAATGTTATTAAGCCTAATATCTTCTTCTTTTTTTGTCTTTTTGAAAAATGTACCCATGTTTTGGTACAATAATTTTTTGGTTAGTATTTTTTATGAACGTACTCATGTATAATATATATATATATATATATATATATATGGATACACACAATATATTGGAGAGTATAATTTATTTTTAATATTTTTAATCCCATAGATTATGGGTTTTATTTTAAATCTCATTAATATAAATAACTACAAATTTTATTTTTAAGTTAAAAATATAATATTAATAACTTATATAGAAATACATTATTACATTACTGTCAAGGACTTCGATCAAAAACTAAAAATCACAAAGGTTTCAATCAAAGAACATTGATAGTTAGGGACCGCATCCAAAATGTCCATTTAAAATATATAGACCTTTTAGGGTCATCCTTAATGTTTTTTAATAGAGTTCGATTCCACGGGTGCATAGGCAAAAATTGTTTGTGAAGTGGACCATAACTAAGAAATTACAAGCAACATAAGTCGGGTTCAAATAGTAATTTTAGACAAATAGTAATTTTAGACTTGCTATAAATAGCAAGTCAAAATATGTGGAAAAGGAAGTGGACAGCTGACCCGGACGTGACCCGTTTACCCTGGCGCGAACCGACTTCAAACCCGTTTCCTGCAGCCTTTTTCGACGCCTATTCGAGAGTTTTTTCTAGCGAATCGAAGCCACCCACCACTAGAAAACAACTAAGCGTCACCCCAACTTTCATTTCGACCCGAATGAACGTCGTCGTCTTCCCTGAGCTCAAGACGGCGATCTCGCCGTTCCTGCACGTTCTGACACCATCCACCACCACCACCTGACTCACCTCGACCCCAGAAACAAAACCCTAACTTTCATTTGGGCGTTAGTGCAGCGAGCTTCCCACCAAACGAGGCTTTTCACGGCAATTTCACTGTTCTCAATCCAGTTTCAGGCCCCGACACGGGTATAATATTGGGAAATACTTGGAAATCAAGCCAGATAATTAAAAAGGTATCAAATTTGATTTTGGTTCCACTAGTATTCGTAGTCCACTATGCAATTGCTTTGCCATTATGTATAAAGTAGGTCAAAGAGTAGGAATTGAAAACATATATCTATGGATTAGCACTACCAACTAAGTTTCACTTTTTTTATTTTGGTACTCAGCACTTACCATATGTTTCATATTGTCTTGAGTAGAAAGTTGAACAATTGAAAACCGACCCGATGCACGCACATTCAGTCAAGATTTCAATTACTTAGCACACCAATGTTGTTCTAGTTTAATCAACATAAAATCTGACATGTATTGTTCATTTGAGGATATCCGATCATGTTTGGACGATAGGATGGGGAGGGGAGGAGGAGTCTGGCATGTGTTGTTCTTACCATAGGAGGCCTCTGTGTATTAAGAGTGAATTTACTTAATATGAGTTGTAAATTATGATCTATCAAGTTTTTACTCTAAGATTACATCATTTAAAACCATCTTTAGTGGACCATAAGTGCAACCAATTCGACATTGATAAACTTTTCGTTTTGTAAAGCAATGAAAGATTCATCATCGAATCAGAATCTTGTTCACAATGAAATGTTGCGGTCAAGGTTTGTTCACAATTGAAACGGCAATAAGGTCATGTCGGGTCAAGGGAAACCCGCAATGTTACCAATACATCAAAGTCAGGCAAGCGGCCAACTACTAATTACAAATAAAACTTTCTCAACTTAATTACATGCATGGTCCAACATATGTTGAATTCTATCCAAAAAAATTATGATGCAAAAAGTGAAGTCATTCAATACACGTAATTTAATACATAGAGTTTCCAATATGGAATGATTATTCAACAAGATTTCATTCACAGAAAGCCAATAAAATTGAAAGTTTTAACGACCCTCTTGATATTATTCACTTTTAACGAAAAACCACATTAACTAGGTCTAGCTTTGAAACCTCGGCAAATCAATTTAATTAATTGGAAGAATTTGAAGAAGTCATTAACCACACAAGAAGTAATTTTGCAATATTTTCAGGCTTGTACCATTTCAATTAGAAAAGTGGTTATGATTTGTCAACTGCTGGTGTAACATGTGTGACACGATTGTTTCGAAAATATACGAACCGACCGAATGTATATGACAATATGTTCAAGGGCGTCAGAGATATTGAAGCAATAATAATGAAAAAGGATTGTCTGCCCTTTCACTTCTGATGCTCTTTCATGCCTTCCTGTTTTGTGTGATCACGGTTAAACCACGTCAACATTTTATATTGTTTTTTTTATAGAGATAATAAAACAAAAATAAATAGTAATATAAAATGTTAACGTGGCTTAACCGTAACCACACAAACAGGAGGGCACGGGAGGGCACCGAAAGTGGGAGGGCAGACAATCCTTGTCCAATAAAGAGTACATGTAACAATACAAAAAATATCTTAATGCGCATAATACAATAGCAAAATGTAAAAAATCTTTATATATCTTTATATATAAAGCCAACAACTTTTTTTGGAATCACAAGTTTCACAAAAAAAAATTTAGACAAAAATGCTACGAAAACAAAAAAAAAAATCAAAAGCAACCCAAAATAATGCAGGAGTATTTTCATCATTTTAATAGTATTTTTTTAAATAATTAATTCTTTTTGTACAACTTTTTTTTTTAAAAAAAATTAGTACCTCACAATAGGTTAGCAATAATAATTCAATCAATTGTTCATTAAATATTGTTTTCTCTATTTTTAAACACGTTCAAAACATCTTAAGATGCGTGTAATGCTTGTTATAAAAAAAGCATTTCGCACGCGCATAATAATGTGATGAAATTAGTTGTCAAATGATTTTTTTTTCTTGAACAAACGATATTATCTTCATTAAAGGGGAAGGGGTGGGCTTAGCCTCACAATGAGCTAGTAATAATGTGATTCAATCAGTTGTTTATTAAATATTATTTTCTCTATTCTAAATGTAAATTCAATTGTTTTGATTGGTCTGTGAGGGGTTTTTTTCTACCAAGATCTAAGATTATTCATTTATTTCAAATATTTGACTTTCCGTTTGTCAATTCACGCATATAAATACGTTTACAATGTGTAAATCACGCGAAATACGCCGTGATTCAAAAAATATCTTCTGCACGCTCGTGACAGTGTGCATGAAGGCTAGTAAAAATAAATGACAACATATTTTCCAAGAAAAATTTAACCCTTTGAATTTCCAAATTTCTCCTTGAGAATGATCATAATCTTTGACAAATCATAGGGAAATTTGATCAAGAAAACGTCCCAATGAATTGTAAGAGGAGCCACCAACCATCAGGGCTTTCTTGCTCTTCTCACTCATGTCCTTCACCCTCTTCCTCACATCACTATCCTTCTCCATCAACTCCTTTATCCCTCGCTCTAGTTCATGTGCCTTCACAACATTTGGGTACTCACCGTACAAGTCCCTCCTATACTCCATATTAACTTCCACGGCCAATCCTAATTCCCTCACCAACTCAAATGCATTTAGTTGTTGCTCCGCGTACACCGGCCAAGCGGCGACCGGCACGCCAAACCATAGGCTCTCCAACGTGGAATTCCACCCGCAATGGGACACGAACCCTCCGACGGCCGGGTGGGCTAGGATCGCCGTTTGCGGAGCCCAACCTATGACCTTCCCAATCCCAGCTGTCCGTTCGAGGAATCCTTCAGGTAGGACTGCCTTAGGATCCGAATAGTCACTAGGGGAAGCGATAATCCCCTTTGGTGGGGGCTGGCGCAGCGACCACAAGAAGCGATGCCCGCTCTGCTCCAGCCCCGATGCTATCTCCCTCACCTGGTCCTCACCAAAGCTTCCCATGCTCCCAAAGCACAGGAACACCACAGATGAATCGGGCTGGTCATCTAGCCACTCCAATATATCCGACTTCTGCTGAGCCTGCTTCGAACCCACTTCGGTTTCACTGCTCTTTAGGTTCAGAATAGGTCCCACAGGGTACACAGGTGGGGTCTTACCATCAGAAAGTGAATCAAGGGCGTGTGATTCCAACTCAACGAACGTATTTATCAGAATACCCTTGAGTTCTCTAAACCTGTTGGCATAGCCAAGGAAAGCTTTCGCACCATCCTTGTCCAAAAGGACGCTTGGCAAAACTCCAGCCGGAACCGAGTCGACAAAAGTTGGCAGTGTCAACTCAGCATCCGAGCCCTTGAACTCGCTTACGTGCTTGCCATACACGTCGCGAATCGTTTGGATATTAAGTACCAGCCCGAGAAACCCGGCCGGCGAAGTGAAGAACATGTACGTAGGAACTCCGAAATCATTGGCCACGTCGATCATTGTCGTGCAAAACATGTCGATGACAAACCCGGCAACCCGAGTCGACTCGGACTCTGACTCGGCGAGTTTGGAGACAGCATCTTTGACGTAGGGTTTGTGGCTCTCGATGAATTGGCTGCGGAAGGCGTTGGGACTTTTGCGCGTGTCGATGTCGGAGGCGGCCTGTGGGAGGGTGATGAAGTTGACACGTGACAACACGGGAGAGGATTGGAGGGAGGATATGTAGGCCTCTGTACCCTTGGATTCGAAGGGGAGCTTCATGATGAGGACTGTGATGAAGAGTTTCTCGTCTCGAGAGACAAGGAGCTTTGCCATCTCCACAGCGGAGATGAGGTGGCCGGTGCCGGCAGAGGGGATGAAGACGAGTTTCGTTGGTTGCTTCATTTGGAAATTTATTAGGAGTTTGATAGCTTTGGAGGAAATGAAAATTTAATTAGCTGATTGATGTACAAGCTTCTTTTCTTTAGATGTGTGTCTGTGTATGTCATATACTATATATATATACACACAGATAAATATATACTCACACACACACATTATAGATGTAAATGATGGAGGTGATGATCTCATGCCTTTGCTGGCATTGGTTAAATTGTTTAGTTAATTCGCAGGATATTTATAACAAAGACTTGAAAACCAAGAAAAGGACCTTTGGGGGTCAGAGAAAGTTTCATCATGCATGCCTCTTGGCCACAAATTTAGGCAGTCATAATACGAAGAGAAATTGGAGTAGTGATCACGGGAATAGATAAGTTGTGTGAATACTCGAGAAAAATTATTAATAAAATAATACGATAAATTCTGTAAATGTTGGATAGAACGGGAGAGTTCTTTCGTTTTGAAATCCAACTACATAATATATATTTTAAGACTATCCAAATTATAAATAAAAACTCGAAAATAAATCGACGACCTGTAGTAGGACTTATATAATAGAGGTGTACCCTAATAATTACTTTTTTTTTATTTTTTTATGAACCAACGTTATTATCTACATTAAAGGGGAGAAAGAATGGGCTTAAAGTTCACAATAGACTATCAATATTATAGTTCAAATTTATCTTCAGCGATAATCGTATATAAAAACTATCACTTATAAATAAAGAATAATATCATTAAATCGTAGTACGAAGTGACTAATAATCATTTTTTTAATAGTTACATAAAACATAATGTTTCTAACATTACTCGTCAATCAAACGGACTTAAGTTGAATTCAATTTTAGGCAACTTTTTTCTTTTTAATATGCTTTATTTCTCCACCCTCACTTCCACGAGCTTATTCTTCTTCGTTCAATATTTTTCTTATATACATTTCCAATATTTTAAATGGAATTAATAAAGAAAGACACAATCACCTGAGCTGTGAAAGAACAAATTTGCTTTTTGACCTGGGGGAGTCGTAGCCGACAAGAATACTGCAGGCTGCGGCTGAAGAAAAAGACAGATTCCGAAAGCTGACCTCGCATGCACCTTTCACCTCATAATCTATATTCCTTTTCCTCTACAGGAGGATTACGATTTAATTATGTTAACATTTAATATTGATTTTTTTATAAATATAATAAAATAAAAAATAATATGTAAGAGGAGAAGACAAAAAAGATGAGAATAGGAGAAGAGAAAATTCAATATTGATTTTTTTATAATTATAATAAGACAAAAAATAATATATAAAAGGAGAAGAGGAAAAAGATGACTCTTTTGTAGTTATAACTTATATACACATCAGCAGGTTTGAGGAAACAACGGAGCATGCATATTTATGACTCCCTTGCCACGTGGTATCTTACTATGTTAGTGATTTCCGCACTCTGATTTTTAAACTTACACTCTTTCGTTTAGATTTTTCTTTTATTTCCTACAGAAGGAGGTCTGAAAGGGGTGTGGAAATTGCTCCCGATAATGTGCACGTCGATTGACATGGAAATTAAAAACTGCTCATCATGTATGCGTGACTAAAACAATAGAAGTACATATAAGTTGAGAGTTCCGATGTTTGATTAGCTTCGTTTTTGTTCTTTGTATTAGCCACATGGAAAAATATCAAGAGAATTATCTTAAACATAAAGACTTTGTAATCTCTTTGACATCTCGTATTTTTTACATAATACCCCATAATGTTATGAAAATTAACTTAAACTGTGAGGTACGTAGCAAGTTCCTAAAAGATCCTATTTTTTAGAGAGTTTCCTTGACATTTCTCTTGATCATATGTGTAACATGAAAGTACAAAGATGAAAGATGATGAATTGGAGATTAGCAAAAGCCAATCGCTATCAAATTAATAAAAAAGGGGAACTTTATTAGAAGTGTGACTGGTGAGTCTTTTTTTACACCTTCAAGCAACAAAAGATCCATAGAGGCTCATACGTACATTGCAACTAAGAAATCATTGGACTTTTGATTTGTTATTATGCTAACAAGATAATTAAGCTGCACTAATTAATCACAGGAAGATCTGATCAATGAGACGGCCCAATGATGAGTGTGAGGAACCACCATCCATCAACGCTCTCCTGCTCTTCTCACTCATCCCCTGCACCTTCTTCCTCTGCTCACTCTCAACCTCCATCACCTCCCTTATCCCTCTCTCTATCTCCTCCGCCCTCACCACCACCTCCCCTTCCCTCCTGTAATCCATCTTAATCTCCACCGCCAGTACCAACTCCCTCACCAGCTCAAAAGCATTCAAATGCTGCTCCGCGTACATTGGCCAAGCCGCAACTGGCACCCCGTACCAGAGACTCTCTAGGGTTGAATTCCACCCGCAATGGGACACGAACCCACCCACCGATGGATGGCCCAAGACCGCAACTTGCGGGGCCCATCCTATGACCTTCCCTGTCCCGGCCGTGCGGTCGAGGAACCCTTGGGGCAGGACTCCGCTGGGATCAGCATAATCACTGGCGAATGGAAGCTCCCCCTTTGGCGGGGGCTGGCGTAGGGACCACAAGAATCGGAGGCCGCAGTGCTCAAGCGCGGCGGCTATCTCCTTCACTTGGTCCCCACCAAAGCATCCCATGCTCCCAAAGCACAGGAACACCACCGACAAAGGAGGTTGATCATCAAGCCACTCCAAAATTTCCTTCTTTTTGGCCAGCTCCGAGCCTTCAGGGTCACTCTTCAAGTTCAGTATGGGCCCTACAGGGTACAGCGGCGGGGTTTTGCAGTCGGTAAGAGCTCCGAGGCCGTGGGATTCTAGCTCCATGAAGGTGTTTACCAAAATCCCCTTGGTTTCTCTGAACCTTCTGGCATGGTTGATGAACTCTGTGGCGCTATCCTTGTCCAGATACATGCCAGGCAAGACTCTAGCAGGCATTGGGTTGACAAGACATGGCAAAACCAAATCAGGATCCGATTCCTTCAGCTCAGTGCAGTCCTTGTTCTGCTCGTCATGAAGGGTTTGGAGGTGGAGCACAAGCCCGAGAAAGCCTGCGCCGGACGTGAAGAAGACGTAGGTAGGAACCCCAAACTCATTGGCCACGTCTATCATGGTGGTGCAGAACATGTCGATGACAAACCCGACTAGCCTGGGCTTGCAATCAGACTGAAGGGCCTCACTAGTGAGCTTCGCGACTGCATCTCTGACGTGTTGTTTGTGATTTTCAACGAATAGCTTCAGGAAGAGGCTGGTCTTAATACCCTTCGTCTCTACGGCTTCCTCCGGGAGGTTGATGAATCTGATACGTTCGGCGTCGTCAGCACCCTTGAGCTTCAAGTTGTACTCCAAGGGCAGCTTCATGGTGAGTACTGTGATGAAAAGCCGGTCGTCTCGAGCAACTAAGAGCTTTGCGATCTCGAACGAGGACGCAAGATGGCCAATACCTATCGCAGGAATGAACACTAGCTCTGCAGCTTGCTTCATTTTGGAGACGAAAAATAAGTGAGATGGAGATAACTACAGATTATCGGTGCTAAGTTTAAGTGTTCACTGGTGAATGATGAGATAGGATCAAAACTCTCTCTCTCTCTCTCTCTCTCTCTATATATATATATATATATTACACTAAGTATGTATGTGTATACATATCGAAGCATGCACATGGATTGTGGTGTTTTATATAACAAATATAAACCACTCACAATTCTTGGAGCTTTCCCTTGGCCCAACCACGAAAGGACGTACAAAGCTTTCATGTTATCTTTTTAGTAACGACAGTGCTAATGACCTTTTGAGGTGATAAATCCTGCATTGCCACACACATAACGATGTTTATATGTATATGGTGTACGTAAGGAAATCGGTTTCTTCCGTAAGGGAAAAAGGAGAAGCACCAAAGTATATTTAAGTAGAAAGTTGGAAAAGAAAATCTCCATACGGCTCAACAAAGTTAAAATAAGCAAAAGCATTTTTTTAAGTCTTGGCAGCAACGAAAACTTAGTAGAAGATACTACAATCCGATTATTGTATATAAATGAACCTTTTGTCTGACAAGAATATGGATCGTAATAAAAAGTTAAAAAGAAAGATAGGATCATAAAATAATCATGAAAATTAGAGCTTTTACGTGTTGTATCAGAGAACCCAACGAGATTCGGAAAAGAAAGTGGAACAGAATAAACAGAGAAGAATACCTAGTGAAAGGACTTCCTCCCATTTCTGCACAGAGGAAAATGTCCGTCTGCAGCTACACCACTAGAACTTCCCTTCAATGGGCAGGGCACAACGGAGCTGTCTGTTTTAGTTTTTGATGGAGATTTCCGCGGCCAGATGCGGTTTCCTCATGTGCCCTGTAACATGACCAAATTACAGATTTTCTTTCACAGAATTATAACCAATTTAACCTTCAAAAGAACGAAAAGTTTAATATTTTCCTCATTCATGACTGTATGTGACTCAGTAACGTGAGAGCGTATATACGTAGTTCACTTTAACAATATACATATCAGGAAAGTATAAGACTGCAAGGTAACATATGATATACTGGCCTTATGACTCTCTATCTTATCCACTGCAGAGAACACATTACTGAACTCCATAGCAAACATATGATGGCCTTGATGGGAAATATATCCCATGCTGCCAATTCACATTTATATACTTACTACCAGTTTAGCAAGCATCCTTCCTAAATTATTATTGCCCAACCAATTCTAAAAATTATTATTGCCTGCTTCACAACTTCCATATAGAATCCAGATGGCATATTCCATATTTGGGTTGTTGTACGAAAGCGACAGATATGAGATCAATACATAAGCAAGGCAAAGTTTGATAAATACTGAAATCCAAATAACCCAAGGATTTATACTGTAGTTGAGAATAAACCTACGTTTAGTTTGGAGACGGCAAGGAAATTCCAGTAATAAGAAAGGGGATTACAAAAGTGTTTTACATCTCACAAACCCAAATCCCACATGCACCCAAGCTTACATAATGTGGAACCAAAAGTAAAGGAACTATGTCCTACATCATTACATATTCATCAGTGTTTCGCCTCTGCCAATACAAAGCTTCCATACACTGATGAACAACACAAGTTACTTTGGGTGTAGTACCAAGAAATAGACTCTTATTCAACCACTTCTTAGCGGCTCTCGGTGCACAATTAAATGCATATAAACAAGTGTGTTAGAGAAGTCAACAACAACAACAACAACAACAACAACAACAAAGCCTTTTCCCACTAAGTGGGGTCGGCTATATGAATCCTAGAACGCCATTGCGCTCGGTTTTGTGTCATGTCCTCCGTTAGATCCAAGTACTCTAAGCCTTTTCTTAGAGTCTCTTCCAAAGTTTTCCTAGGTCTTCCTCTACCCCTTCGGCCCTGAACCTCTGTCCCGTAGTCACATCTTCGAACCGGAGCGTCAGTCGGCCTTCTTTGCACATGTCCAAATCACCGGAACCGATTTTCTCTCATCTTTCCTTCAATTTCGGCTACTCCTACTTTACCTCGGATATCCTCATTCTCAATCTTATCCTTTCTCGTGTGCCCACACATCCCACGAAGCATCCTCATCTCTGCTACACCCATTTTGTGTACGTGTTGATGTTTCACCGCCCAACATTCTGTGCCATACAACATCGCTGGCCTTATTGCCGTCTTATAAAATTTTCCCTTGAGCTTCAGTGGCCTACGACGGTCACACAACAATGCTGGATGCACTCTTACACTTCATCCATCCAGCTCGTATTCTATGGTTGAGATCTCCATCTAATTCTCCGTTCTCTTGTAAGATAGATCCTAGGTAGCGAAAACGGTCGCTTTTTGTGATCTTCGCTAAATTGCTCCGGTCATTAGTGTGGATAAGTATATAAATGGATAGAGATAGGAAAGCAAACACAAGATGTACGTGGTTCACCCAGATTGGCTACGTCCACGGAATAGAAGAGTTCTCATTAATTGTGAAGGGTTTACACAAGTACATAGGTTCAAGCTCTCCTTTAGTGAGTACAAGTGAATGATTTAGTACAAATGACATTAGAGTACAAATGACATTAGGAAATATTGTGGGAGAATGATCTCGTAATCACGAAACTTCTAAGTATCGGAGTGTGGTATCATCTTGACTTGCCTTATCTGTCTCATAGGTAGATGTGGCAACTTCTCTGGAAGTACTCTTCCTCCATCCAGGGGTGGTATCTTTAACTGGTGGAGATGCACAAGGTAATGTATCAATTTCACTTGAAGCTTACTTGTAGTTTCAGGCTTGGTCAAGCGCGATACAAACCATGTAGTAGGAGTCCCCCAAGTCGCCGAGCTAGGGGATTTGCTGAAAGAGGTGACAGACAAGGTAAGCAATCAGAGCTCCGGCTGATTGTTCACCTTCTCCCCATCTTGCAGCAGCATGAAGGATAAAGAGAAGAAAAATGAGAAGAGATGATATGGGATACTTTTGCTTTTGAAGAAGTAACTTTCCACAGGCTTATTCTTGAACTGAGCTGGAGGGTTTTCTGGTTTCCTCCAGAGTATAAGGCCGACTGAAGAATTTGAGGGTCAAAACAAGTCCATCAAATCTAGAGTACGTTCGACCCTGCTGATATGGGATACTTTTGCTTTTGACAGAGTAATGGATGGATCGGCACGTGTGCTGTTACGCTTGTCTCCACATGCTTCCTTGTATCCTTCGCACTTGCCCTATCTGTTCCTCAAGCAGATGCGGTATCTTCCCTGGCAACATAAGATGTTGAAGATGAGTACTCGAGAGCAATGCCAGGTAAGTAATCAGATAAGGGGTTCCAGGCTGTCAGTTCCTGGCTGGGAGCTTGATTTCCAGTGCTGACTGATTGCTCTCTTTCTCCTTGTCTTGCAGGTAAAAACAAGGCCAAAGGAAAAGACAGGGAAAAAGCATGATATGGGATACTCTTGCTTTTAACCCTGATGATATGAGATATTCTTGCTCTAGTATAGCTTGTTTGCAAAGGTATTATCGGGGGGAAAGAAAGCTGAATATTTCGAAAGGCTTCGTTGGGAGTGCCCTCTCAGATACGAGGAAGGGTTGAGCATTTTTGCAGGTCTGCCTGTCCGTTGGGGATGGAGGTCGACATATATAGGAGTCTCCCTAACAACAAGTAGTAATGCTATTCCTTTACCCTGCTTGGTCATAGCACGGTAGTGGGAGCTGCCAGCTTCACATGTTTTAACTCTGTCAGAGCACTTTGAAAAAGTGGTATGTGTTATCTGGCTCTCGAGATTCGGAGAACGATGCTTCTTCGATTTTTGAGAAAGCAATCATGGTGGGGGTCTGGCTCTCGAGATTCGGGGAGCAGTGTCTCTTCGATTTTTGAGAAAGTAATCATGTTGGGAGTCTGGCTCTCGAGATTCGGAAGGCGGTGCCTCTTCGATTTTGGAGTAAGCAATCTTGTTGGGAGTGTTTTCTCGGATGTGAGTAAATGTTGGGCATGTTTGCTAGTCTACCTTGCCACGAAGCACGGAGGTTGACACACAGGGACTTTCCAATTATCCAGCAGTGGTACTGTTCCTTTACCCTTGTGGGTAATAATATGGTAGCTAGACCTTCAAAATTTATGTGTCTAAACTTTGTTAGTGCTGTTTCTTTGCTATTCTTTTACCTTTCTTGGTCAGAGCGATGTAGTGGGAGCTGCAAGCTTCACGTGCTCAACTTTGGCAGAGACTTTGACAAAGTTATCTGTGGTACCCATGAGCTATTGTTGCGTGTGGGAAGTGGGTGATTGAACAGTAAGATTCATGTGCTTTCTACTTCACCAGAAGTCTTCGACAGAATGCCCATAATTTCCGCAAAGCTAAGTGTGCGTGTGACAGGTGCTGACAAGGCTAGAAAAGAAGGTGCCTCTTCGATTTCTGAGATCGGCCCTCGTGGTCTCTGAGCAGCCCAGCTTTTGAGAAAGCGAGCGCCTCTTCGATTGATTCGGATAACGATGCCTCTTCGATTTTTGAGAAAGCGATCATGCTGGGGGTCTGGCTCTCGAGATTCGGGGAGCAGTGTCTCTTCGATTTTTGAGAAAGTAATCATGTTGGGAGTCTGGCTCTCGAGATTCGGAGGGCGGTGCCTCTTCGATTTTGGAGCAAGCAATCTTGTTGGGAGTTTTCTCGAATGTGAGTAAAGGTTGGGCATGTTTGCTAATCTACCTTGCCACGAAGCACAGAGGTTGACACACAGGGACTTTCCAATTATCCAGCAATGGTACTGTTCCTTTACCCTCTCTTCGATTTTTGAGAAAGTAGTTATGTTGGGAGTCTGGCTCTCGAGATTCGGAGGACGGTGCCTCTTCGATTTTGGAGCAAGCAATCTTATTGGGAGTGTTTTCTCGAATGTGAGTAAAGGTTGGGCATGTTTGCTAGTCTACCTTGCCACGAGGCACAGAGGTTGACACACAGGGACTTTCCAATTATCCAACAGTGGTACTGTTCCTTTACCCTTGTGGGTAATAATATGGTAGCTAGACCTTCAAAATTTATGGGTCTAAACTTTGTTAGTGCTGTTTCTTTGCTATTCTTTTACCCTTCTTGGTCAGAGCGATGTAGTGGGAGCTGCAAGCTTCACGTGCTCAACTTTGGCAGAGAACTTTGGCAAAGTTATCTGTGGTACCCATGAGCTATTGCTGCGTGTGGGAAGTGGGTGATTGGACAGTAAGATTCATGTGTTTTCTACTTCCCCAGAAGTCTTCGACAGAATACCCATAATTTCCGTAAAGCTGAGTGTGCGTGTGACAGGTGCTGACAAGGCTGGAAAAGTAGGTGCCTCTTCGATTTCTGAGATCGGCCCTCGTGGTCTCTGAGGAGCCCAGCTTTTGAGGAAGGGAGCGCCTCTTCGATTTCTGAGATCGGCTTTCGTGGTCTTTGAGCAGCCCAACTTTTGAGAAAGCAAACACCTCTTCGATTTATGAGATCAACCCTCGTGGTCTCTAAGCAGCCCAGCTTTTGAGAAAGCAAACGCCTCTTCGATTTCTGAGCAAGCGCCTCTTCGATGTCTGAAGCTCCGTTGAGTGCAGCTTTTTATAGGGGCTGGCATTAAGTTCCAAAGCACACTTGAATCTCCACCAGTAGAAGCTCCATTCTTGCACTTCTAAGATCTTGATTTGTCCGACCTCTTCTCTCTTCAATACCTTTGAAAATGTCTGGCCCCTCCGACCGTCGTTTTGACTTGAACCTTGTTGAAGAGGCAGCCCCGCCTTCTCCAGACAACATATGGCGCCCATCCTTCGTCTCCCCTACTGGTCCTCTTACCGTTGGGGATTCCGTGATGAAGAATGATATGACCGCTGCGGTGGTGGCCAGGAACCTTCTCACTCCCAAAGATAACAGACTACTTTCCAAACGGTCTGATGAGTTAGCTGTTAAGGATTCACTGGCTCTCAGTGTTCAGTGTGCAGGTTCTGTGTCTAATATGGCCCAACGCCTATTTGCTCGAACCCGCCAAGTTGAATCATTGGCGGCTGAAGTGATGAGTCTCAAACAGGAGATTAGAGGGCTCAAGCATGAGAATAAACAGTTGCACCGGCTCGCACATGACTATGCTACAAACATGAAGAGGAAACTTGACCAGATGAAGGAAACTGATGGTCAGGTTTTACTTGATCATCAGAGATTTGTGGGTTTGTTCCAAAGGCATTTATTGCCTTCGTCTTCTGGGGCTGTACCGCGTAATGAAGCTCCAAATGATCAACCTCTGATGCCTCCTCCTTCTAGGGTTCTGTCCAGTACTGAGGCTCCGAATGATCCCCCTCCGATGCCTTCTCTTTCTGGGGCTCTACTGACTGCTGAGACTTCTCCTAAGCAACCTTTGTGAAGGCTCCATCTTGTTTGTTTATTTTGACTCATGTATATGTATATATTTGTAGCTTATCGGGGATATCAATAAATAAGTTTTCCTTCATTTCAACGTATTGTGTTAAATACACCAAAGCCTTCTTCGCTAAGTTCTTTGAATTTTCTTTTGTTGAAGCTTGTATGTTGAAGCTTTCTGAGTGGAGCATGTAGGTTGGGGTAGTGTTCCCTTAATTTTTCGAGTGAGGAAAACTTCTCGGTTGGAGACTTGGAAAATCCAAGTCACTGAGTGGGATCGGCTATATGAATCTTAGAACGCCATTGTGCTCGGTCCTGTGTCATGTCCTTCGTTAGATCCAAGTACTCTAAGTCTTTTCTTAGAGTCTCTTCCAAAGTTTTCCTAGGTCTTCCTCTACCCCTTCGGCCCTGAACCTCTGTCCCATAGTCGCATCTTCTAATCGGAGCGTCAGTAGGCCTTCTTTGCACATGTCCAAACCACCGTAACCGATTTTCTCTCATCTTTCCTTCAATTTCGGCTACTCCTACTTTACCCCGGATATCCTCATTCCTAATCTTATCCTTTCTCGTGTGCCCACACATCCAACGAAGCATCCTCATCTCCGCTACACCCATTTTGTGTACGTGTTGATGCTTCACCGCCCAACATTCTGTGCCATATAGCATCGCCGGCCTTATTGCCGTCCTATAAAATTTTCCCTTGAGCTTCAGTGGCATACGGCGATCACACAACACGCCAGCTGCACTCTTCCACTTCATCCATCCAGCTTGTATTCTATGGTTGAGATCTCCATCTAATTCTCCGTTCTTTTGCAAGATAGATCCTAGGTAACGAAAACGGTCGCTCTTTGGTATTTCTTGATCTCCGATCCTCACCCCTAACTCGTTTTGGCCTCCATCTGCACTGAACTTGCACTCCATATATTCTGTCTTTGATCGGCTTAGGCGAAGACCTTTAGATTCCAACACTTCTCTCCAAAGGTTAAGCTTTGCATTTACCCCTTCCTGAGTTTCATCTATCAACACTATATCGTCTGCGAAAAGCATACACCAAGGAATATCATCTTGAATATGTCCTGTTAACTCATCCATTACCAACGCAAAAAGGTAAGGACTTAAGGATGAGCCTTGATGTAATCCTACAGTTATGGGAAAGCTTTCGGTTTGTCCTTCATGAGTTCTTACGGCAGTCTTTGCTCCTTCATACATATCCTTTATAGCTTGGATATATGCTACTCGTACTCCTTTCTTCTCTAAGATCCTCCAAAGAATGTCTCTTGGGACCCTATCATACGCTTTTTCCAAATCTATAAAGACCATGTGTAAATCCTTTTTCCCATCTCTATATCTTTCCATCAATCTTCGTAAGAGATAGATTGCCTCCATGGTTGAGCGCCCTGGCATGAACCCGAATTGGTTGTCCGAAACCCGTGTCTCTTGCCTCAATCTATGCTCAATGCTCTCTCCCAGAGCTTCATTGTATGACTCATTAACTTAATACCCCTATAGTTCATGCAATTTTGTACGTCGCCCTTATTCTTGTAGATAGGCACCAAAGTGCTCGTTCGCCACTCATTTGGCATCTTCTTCGTTTTCAAAATCCTATTGAAAAGGTCAGTGAGCCATGTTATACCTGTCTCTCCCAAAACTTTCCACACTTCGATTGGTATATCGTCTGGGCCTATTGCTTTTCTATGCTTCATCTTCTTCAAAGCTACCACCACTTCTTCCTTCCGGATTCGACGATAAAAAGAGTAGTTTCTACACTCTTCTGAGTTACTCAACTCCCCTAAAGAAGCACTCCTTTCATGTCCTTCATTGAAAAGATTATGAAAATAACCTCTCCATCTGTCTTTAACCGCGTTCTCTGTAGCAAGAACCTTTCCATCCTCATCCTTGATGCACCTCACTTGGTTTAGGTCCCTTGTCTTCTTTTCCCTTGCTCTAGCTAGTTTATAGATATCCAACTCTCCTTCTTTGGTATCTAGTCGTTTATACATATCGTCGTAAGCCGCTAACTTAGCTTCTCTGACCGCTTTCTTCGCCTCTTGCTTCGCTTTTCTATACCTTTCACCATTTTCATCGGTCCTCTCCTTGTATAAGGCTTTACAACATTCCTTCTTAGCCTTCACCTTTGTTTGTACCTCCTCATTCCACCACCAAGATTCCTTTTGGTGTGGGGCAAAGCCCTTGGACTCTCCTAATACCTCTTTTGCTACTTTTCGGATACAACTAGCCATGGAATCCCACATTTGGCTAGCTTCCCCCTCTCTATCCCACACACATTGGGTGATTACCTTCTCTTTGAAAATGGCTTGTTTTTCTTCTTTTAGATTCCACCATCTAGTCCTTGGGCACTTCCAAGTCTTGTTCTTTTGTCTCCCTCTTTTGATATGTACATCCATCACCAACAAGCGATGTTGATTAGCCACGCTCTCTCCTGGTATAACTTTGCAATCCTTACAAGTTATACGATCCCCTTTCCTCATTAGAAGAAAATCTATTTGTGTTTTTGACGACCCACTCTTGTAGGTGATCACATGTTCTTCTCTCTTCTTAAAGAAGGTGTTGGCTAAGAAGAGATCATATGCCATTGCAAAATCCAAGATAGCTTCCCCATCCTCGTTTCTCTCTCCAAAACCATGGCCACCATGAAAACCTCCATAGTTGCCTGTCTCCCTGCCCACGTGTCCATTTAGATCTCCTCCTATAAATAACTTCTCCGTCTGAGCAATTCCTTGCACCAAGTCTCCAAGGTCTTCCCAAAATTTCTCCTTCGAACTCGTATCCAACCCTACTTGAGGTGCGTACGCACTAATCACATTGATAAGTTCTTGTCCTATTACAATCTTGATTGCCATGATTCTATCTCCTACCCTCTTGACATCTACAACATCTTGTGTCAAGGTCTTGTCCACGATGATGCCAACACCGTTTCTCGTTTTATTTGTGCCCGAATACCAAAGTTTAAACCCTGAGTTTTCTAGATCCTTTGCCTTACTACCAACCCACTTAGTTTCTTGTAGGCACATAATATTTATCCTTCTCCTCACCATAACTTCCACTACTTCCATAGATTTTCCCGTTAAGGTTCCTATATTCCACGTTCCTAAACGCATTTTGCTCTCTTGAACTCTACCCTTCTGTCCTAGCTTCTTCACCCTCCCCCGTCTAATAGGATCAAAGTACTTCTTTTGTGTGTCCCGTGTAAAGTTGATAGGAGCATATGCTCCCAAACAACTTTGAGTGGAGTCGTTCGAAAAGAAGTTTCTACGGCCCCCTTGCTCATTTAACACTGCATCCGGGTGCCGATGGAGATACAGCGACCCTTGCTCACTTATCACTGTGCTCGGGCCACACAGCGCGCCACTTACGGGTGACGCCCTAGCTTTAGCGCGATTTTGTTCTGGATTCATTTTCATAAGGATTCGACGTGATCATGGAGTGCCGGCTGTCGACTACCTGACGCCCTCCCCCTCCTCCTTTATCCGGGCTTGGGACCGGCAATGTAAAATTACATAGGCGGAGATGTGTTAGAGAAGTCAAATAAAAGAAAATCAGTGTACCTTAGGAAGTCATATTGAATGGGCAGATAGTAGATACCAGCCTTACAAACATAGGTGACGTGAGTGATCTAAAGCTAAGTAACAAATTCAACCATAGCCAATTAGTCAGCAAAGCCACATAAATATTGCTTATAATAGCCTTCATGGGGAGACACAGCACAAAACATTAAGATTTTCAAGAGTTCTAAGTGGATCAACCATTATAATACGACAATACGAGTCACCCACGAGTAAGCCAAATGGAAGAAAATAAACTACTCGTGCAGGGTATTCCATGAAGATCAAAGTATCATTAACTAAGCATGGCCATGCGCAACACTATATACAGAAATCATGCTTTTTTAACTGACCTGAATATATGTATGAGGCGTCTTTGAGATGGCAGCTTATTAACTTGCTATGGCTCAACCGCTAGTGTCCAAAGTTCACTCTCAAAGACCATGGGGACAGATTTAAGCGCCATCTAAAAAGAATATAACTTAGACAACTGCTGACCCGCACCAAAAGCTAAATTAGCAAGAAAGTAGATTCCAGCTGCAGATACAAACATCACGATACATCACATAAACCTAAGATGAAGCTAAACTCAATAAAAAGACATGCCCACTGACTTGCCAGAAACCAGCCAGTCTAGTTTTAGGAAAATTCACCCTTTTAATCCAGTCCTTAACTATGTATTTTTAGGAATCTTGAGAAAATGCATATCATAGACGATTAAAGTTGGATCGACAATCACAAACGATAAACTTACATGAAGGGCAGTTTTCCATGGATAGATAGTTCTTGTTATGATCCTGCAAAGGAGTTGTGGATGCTGCAATGCGAGCATCGAATGGTGGATAATTTGCATGCAGACTTGTCAAAATAGTTTACCACATTGAATGACACCACAAGCTGGGAAAAGATCTTTTTTCAAGAATTCTTCATCAGTCATAAGGTTCCAAGATTGCATCTAAGGAAGAATTGAGAGAAGGCCTATAACCAGTATCTTTCATCTTCACAGTCAATTCCTCCAATATATCATATATCTCATCACCCTGAGGATGGTTTTGGTCCCTAGATGTGAAACAGTTCAAAAAACCGCTAATATCAATCCAACTACATCCAGTCTCCTTCCTCAAACCCTTTTCCCTCATTTGTTTCCTCACATTATCCACGTTTTCCCACTTGCCTTCCTCGGCATACATATTTGAGAGTAAAACATGGTAGCCCGTTTTGCCATTTGCTGCCTCTAGTTCAAGCAATTTCCCAGCAACAATCTTTCCCAATTCAAAATGTTTATGAATTCTGCACGCCCCAAGAAGTGAGCCCCAAATTTCCATCGCATCACCCTCTTCGCCCAACCCTTTGACAAACTCGTAGGCTTCAACCATTCTCCCAACCCTCCCTAACATGTCTGCTATACAGCAATAGTGTGCCGTTAGTGGTTCAATATTGTATTCCCTTTTCATTGAATCATATATCGAAAGACCTTCGTTAACCAAACCAGCATAACTGCAGGCAGACAAGACTGCAACAAAGGTTATGGCATCCGGTGCAATGCCAGATTTCTGCATTGAGTGAAACAAAGAGAGAGCTCTCTCACCCATTCCATGCTGACCGTAGCCCAGTATCATTGTGGTATATGTGACAGAGTTCTTCTCATGGGATCCAGCGAAAACATTTTCAGCATAAGTGACTGCACCACATTTGGAATACATGTCAATTAGAGCAGATCCCACGAAGACGTTTTGGTCAAGGTAGTGGCGGATAGAGAACCCATGGAGTTGCTTACCCATATCTATGTTTCCCACTATATTACAAGCTGGGAGAACCGATGCTAAGGTCACAGCATTTGGGATTAGATTTTGCTCAAGCATCTGCCTAAAGACAAAGAAAGCTTCTTCAGATAGCCCATTCTGTGTGTACCCAGCAATCATAGAATTCCAAGTAGCCTGATCTCTATCACGGCTGTAGTCTTTTTTGAAAACCCGTTCTGCGATCCTTACTGAGCCAGATTTAGCATACATATCGATGAGATAACTGTCCATCCCCTCAAATTGTATGTCATGCCTAATAAGATAAGCATGAGTCTGCTTTCCAATATCTGGATTTCTAAGATTTGATGAAGCCGAAAGTAGAGCAGTTACAGTTACCGAATCAATCATGAACCTTTGCTTTTGCATCTCATAAACAAGCATCAAAGCTTCATCATCTAAACCATTTTGCACGAATGCAGAAATCATCGTATTCCATGAAACAACATCCCTCTCAGGCATCTTATGAAAAATTTTGAATGACATGTCAACAGAATTGCACCTTGAATACATTACGATAGTCGCATTGAGTAAAATAACGGGCATCAATCTCAAATGCTTGATGATAAAAGCATGCAGCTGTCCGGCTAATTCCAACTGTTGCATCTGTGAACATGCAGTTAAAACTGATAGGAAAGTCACCTCATCAAGAATAGCCACTTCTGAGTTTACAGCTTGAAAGAAGAGGTCGATCGCTTCAATAGGACGGTTGTTTTGAACATATGCACCGATCATAGTGTTCCAAATCTCTGTATTTCTCTCCGAACAATGGTAAAAAATCTTCCTAGCATATTCAAGGCAACCAAGCTCGGCATACATAAATATTGCCGAGCTCACAACAAACAAGTCAGTCACGTATTCCCCACCCAACCTAAGAAGCATACCGTGTAGAACATTCGCGTTCTTATAGTCTCCCATAGCGGAAAGCGCAGGGAAAACATTGACAAAACTGACAGCACTCGGTGTTATTCTCATTCCCATCATCATCCTAAACTGCTTCACTGCTTCTGCATATCTTTCGGTTTTAACATACCAAGAAACCAGCGTATTCCAAGCAACCACATTCCTCTTGCGCATCGTATCAAACACCCTACGCACTAAATCGTACTGTGAATAATGAAAGTCATTATAACAAGCAGAGTACATATTCAAAAGCGAATTGCACACAATCCTACTGGGATTCGGAAGACACCGAATAACATGGCAATGCAGGGCTTTACCCATCTTGAAATTGCGCGTGTCCGCGCAGGCTTTGAGGGTAGAAGAGTAAGTGTAAGGGTCGGCCTTGGTGCCGGGAGAGGCGGATTTCATCTGGGAGTAGAACAAGAGGGCTTCATTGGGCATGTTGTTGCAGATGAATCCAATGATGATGGTGTTCCAGAGCACGGTGGAGGGGCGAGGCAAAGTGTCGAACAGTTGGCGGGCAAGGTGGGGTTGGCCTTCCTGGCAGAGTTTGCTGAGGCGGGAGCGGATGGTGGGGGTTTTGAGCTTTGGGAGGAGGAGGATTGGGGAGGAGAGGTGGTCCGGGGCGGTGGGTGTGGTGGTTTGAGCGGTGGGGGAGGGTGTGGAGAGAGGAAGAGGAAGAGCAGAGGAGGCCATGGCTATGGTGTGTGTGAGTTGCTCTGTTATTTTCCCTCCTAAATTGTGGATTGGGATTATCCTTTTTTTGGTTGGTTGGTAGTCTGCTAGGCTTCCGTTTCCATGAACTTTTAACTTTCATTTTCCAACCTCTTTGCCCTCTTCACCAAAGTAAAAAAAAGTGCACGATATGTACCGGATGAATAAATGTGCCTTTAAAAATTAAATATCTATATAGTATAAATGAGTATCAAAATTATTTTAAATTTTAACTTACATGCGTTTGCTAAAATATGGGTATCACATCAGAATTATTCTAACATGAGACAATTAAATATGAACAATTTATCTTCTTCAACTAAAGTCAATCAAATATAATTTTCCTCTTCAACTAAAATCAAATCACTTGCCAAAGGTTACCAAAGGCAAAAGGTATTGATCTTAATCATAATATTAAAAATATGTTTTAACTTCAAACAAAATACCCCTAATCAAGTTTAGTACATGTTTGAACTTTTTTTTAACCAAATAGGGACTGATTAGATGAGATTAACTCTTTGATCGTCAACAATAAAGAAATGACCGTTGCACCTGAACCCCTCCCCATGTCCCCCTCTACTAGTTTTTATTAATAAAAATGAAGAAAAAGAGAACAAACAAGGACTAGGCAAATACCCGCAAAAGAAATATATGTGTAGAATAAAACCCACTTGACGAAGAGGCCATAAGCAATTATTCCAATCAACCAACAATTTACCAACAATAGTTAGAGCCTTAGATAAGAAGTGAAGAACCATAGTGGGATCTGTTTCTATCCAAAGGTGCTTCTATTCACGAACCCAAAAACTACTCGAACCACCTCAATAAGCTAAAATTTCTGCAACAATTGGACTCACAAAACTTGTAGTAAAAGAACCAAGAACCTAACCTTCACTTGTACGGAAGACCCTCCAAAACCAGCTCGTCCATTGTTACAAGAACCATCAATATTTACTTCAACGCAGCCTGCGGAAGCTGCTAGTAAACTGAAACAAAGAAGGTGTCATAGCCAAAAGTGGAGAAACGCCTTGCAAAGACATAATAGTTAAGGAAGTAGAGATCGATCGCTGACTAGAAAAAGCATACCAAACTAATTCGCGAAAACGATTAGTGAACAAACGTTTCGTAAACACCAAGGTTACCTCAAGCTCTTCAAACTAGAATTCTAGACTGATTTTGAAAGCTAAACAAGCTTATGGCAGTATTTGGCAAGAAAAGGAAAGAGATCCTCTTTGGATCTCTTCCATTAAGATCACCGAATCAAGTGATCCAGTCCTTGAAATTTGATTCAACAACTAAACCTAAAAACAGGGGCTTTTAAGAGTTATAATACTTTAGCCGTTGAATCAAATTTTAAGAGTCTGGATCACTTGATCCGGTGGTTTTGATGGAAGAGATCCGAAGATGATATCTTTCCGCAAGAAAAAACCTAAAAGTGTATGCTTCATAATAGTATTTGTTGATGCACAAAATCAGTGAGGACTTTGGTACAACAGAAAGTGTTAAATTTGTGACCTTCGCTAGATTGCTCTGGTCACTAGTGTGGATAAGTATGCAAATGGATAGGGACAAGGAAGCAAACACAAGATATACGTGGTTCATCCAGATTTGCTACGTCCACGGAGTAGAGGAGTTCTCATTAATTGTGAAGGGTTTACACAAGTACATAGGTTCAAGTTCTCCTTTAGTGAGTACTAGTGAATGATTTAGTACAAATGACATTAGGAAATATTGTGAGAGAATGATCTCTATTTATAGAAGAGAGTTTCTAGTTTCATTCTGACATTGACACGTGTCGTGTTGTGATTGGCTTTTGATGTTGACATGTGTCGCGCTATGATTGGCTTTTGATGTCGACACGTGTCGCGCTGTGATTAGCCTCCTGGTTGGAGGGAAACTCTTCTGGATCGTTGACGGTATAATGTTGACCAGTGCTCAGTAGTTTCGGGATTGGTCAAGTTTAGTACAAACAGTATTTGTTTTTGTTAGTTTATGGAAAATTTGTTGAAATATCTCACATTGACCGTATCTCTGTAAAAGAAGAGTTTAAATATCCCAACCCTACTTTAACTAACACTGAGGCATTTTGTGATAAAACTACACACCTAATGGATTGTGTAGGTGGTAATTACCAAGTTGAGAACAATATCGATGTTATTAGAAGTAGACATTTGGCCTGTCTCTCTAATAATTCTATATGGTATCAGAGCCAAAGAGCGGACCCATAATGTACTGCCACATGATGGGTGGGTCCCCTTGGCCTTGTGCAATGATGGTGGGTACCTTGGCCTCATGTGTAGGGTGAGTCCATGTAGTTGTCGATATGTCGATCTCCCACATGTGACCCGCTAAATATGAAGCACTTGGATTATTATTATTATTATTATTATTTTGCTTCTAGTTCTTTCTTGTCCTCTTTGATCACTTTGAACTTGTTGGAAAAAATACATTTCACAATTGCATCACATGGTTTTTTCATTGTTCTCATATATTTCAAGAAGAGAATGCGGTTGCTGACAAGTTAGCAATTTAGGCCTCCTCTCGCCTATACTTGTTTAGCATGTGACTCCACCTCTAGAGACTTTTCCTTTTCTGCATTGGAATTTTTTGAGTATGCCGGCCTACAAATTTGTCTCCCCTTCTTAGTGGATGATTTTCTTTTCTTTTTTCCTAATCTTTTTGGTTTTTTTTTTTTGCAAGCTCTTACCTTGTAGTTTTTATTTAAAAGAGTTTAGGCCTTTTGTTCCCCCTATTTGTATTTTTTTTCCCTCCAAAGCGTAAAGTTATATCCCTCTAATTAGGTGAATATTTTTTTTTTGTATCAATAAAATTCTCTTGTACTTGAGGTTTTCTTTAAAAAGAAAAAAAAAAGTTTTAATGAAAAGTCTGCGGTACTATTTACTTTAACGAAAAAACTACATTTTTGCACTAAAAAGTCAAACCTAGTACTATTTATTTTACCCTTTTTTTTGTCGATATCGTTAAAACTCAAAATTTTCAAATCCTTTCCATTAGTTTTCCTAAAATAAAAAAGAGAGAGAGAGAACATGAGAATCAGGCGAATTTCAATGAGAATCATCTTCCTTACAAGAACAAGGGGAAAAGCAAATCACATCATCCTTTTGTGGTGGCCTGCGTACGGACCACAGCCTGGCCAATTCCTCCTGTAGTCCAATTGGTATTTCATGATAATGTGGTCCAACCGAAGATGAAGTGAAACAACTTGTAGTACATGATGCATGAAGTGACGTAAGCAAATGGAGACACTCATTTATGATATGCCATCTATCAAGAATAATTTACATGTTATTAATACACTGACATGTAATATCTTGAGTTAATAAAATAAAAATACGTAGACAAAAAGCTTCAACATATATATTATTGACACGAGATACTAGCATAGCAATATAATTATGCTACGTAACTCCTTCTCGGTCTATACCATCCAAGTCCTTGAAGTCTGTAGTAGCTAAAAAAAAAAATAGAAGTTGATCCCGGTCTTCACTGCATGCCTCATATCTATCATTGGGTATATTTGTCCCGCTTCGAGGGAAAAAAAAAATCTTGCATATACTTATAAGTAATTGAGTTACTCTTTATTATTGACAATTGATTTTATGATGAAATCTCAACTTTCTTCGTAGTATGAAAGCAAGTTGTCCCATGTTAAAGCCCAGTGACCACACATCCATATCTCTCGACTTGTGTTGTCTACGAGTTAGACCTGAAAATTCTCCACACGTGAGAGATGTGTTGAGAGTTAACCCTCTCAATCCCATATTAGGGAAATAATGGACCTTGCATATGCTTATAAATAATTAACCTACTTCTTATATTGCTAATTGATTTTATGGTAAAATCCCAACTCTCTTCAATTTGTCATTCTCTTTCTAAATATTTACATTTTTTTCTCTTCATATGTAAATTGTCCATACCATAAAATAGACGTTCCTTCGTCCTTCGTCCACACACCACCCCTTCCAAAATTTATATTTAGAAGCGATTAAATTTTTTTGTATCACCTCAGTTGATCATACGCACAATGAACAGATCAGAGCTGGTGTTTGTTCCGACACCGACGGTTGGTCATCTTGTATCAACCATAGAGTTTTCGAAACGATTACTCGACTGTTGTGACAAATTCTCTGTCACAATCCTTGTCATGGAATCAGCATTTGAATCCTCAACTACTTTGATCTCAAACCCTAGCACTACTCAATCACTTGCAGCCTCCCATGCCCACATAAAAATCGTAGACCTTCCCAGTGTGCACCGCCCACTCGAGATTCTTCAACAATCTGTGGAGAAATACCTCACCGTTTTCATAGAGAACTACAAGTGTCACGTAAGAGACGCAATAGCCAACCATGTTCTGCCCAACTCCTCCGTTTCTGGTTTGGTTGTTGATATGTTCTGCACCTCCATGATTGACGTAGCCTATGAGCTCAAGGTTCCATCTTATCTGTTTTTCACTTCCGGGGCTGGTTTTCTAGGGCTTCTTCTCCACCTTCCCGGACGCTATGACCGACTTGGCATGGTGTTCAAACCATCGGACCCTGAGTCGGTCGTGCCGAGTTATGCCAACCCAGTTCCTGCAAATGTTCTTCCTTCGTTTGCTTACGAGGACACCGGGTACAGTTGCTTTGCAAACCACGCTAGGAGGTTCAAGGAAACCAAGGGTATAATCGTCAACACGTTTTTTGAGCTGGAGTCCCATGCGGTTAGCTCACTTTTGGATTGTGAGACTGAGATCCCTCCTGTTTACACGGTGGGACCCCTTATTGGTGAGCATCATGTGAAACCGTCGGATCGGGCCAAATTTGGAAAGATCATGACGTGGCTTGATGATCAGCCTCCGAAATCAGTGGTGTTCCTCTGCTTTGGGAGCTCTGGAAGTTTTGATGAGGCCCAACTGAGAGAGATTGCAGTTGGATTAGAAAAGAGTGGTAAGAAATTCTTGTGGTCCGTAAGGAAAGCCCCACCTAAGGGCCAGCTTGTAACGCCAGGTTAGTTTACAATTTATTATCGAAAAATAATTTTCGCTTTTGACCTTTTATGTATCTTTATTTATTTTTTGAATTAATACTTGAATCAAAATAAAATCAAGAAATATATGTAGGAATGTACAAAAAGTAACAAGAATTTGTCGAACATTACTTCTCTTACTCACGCAACTAATTTAGTCATTATTTTTCACTTTGTTAGTCAATTTGGTCTCTCCCCTCCATGTTTAAATTTTTATGAACATTCTAGGCTTAGAAAATGTAATGACAGGTGAGTACTCAAATTATGAGAAGTTTTTGCCTCAAGGATTCTTGGAGAGGACCAAAGATGTTGGTATTTTGTGTGGTTGGGCCCCACAAGTGGAGGTCCTGGCCCACAAAGCGACCGGAGGGTTCGTGTCGCACTGTGGATGGAACTCCATATCAGAGAGCTTGTGGCATGGTGTGCCTATTGTGACTTGGCCTCTGTATGCAGAGCAGCAGATTAATGCCTTTCAGATGGTGAAGGATTTGGGGTTGGCCGTGGAGCTGAGATTGGACTACAGAACAGACGGTGGTAATCATTTTGTGGTGGCAGATGAGATTGAGAAGGCTGTGAGGTGTGTGATGGACGGTGATGGTGCGGTGAGGAAGAGGGTTGAGGAGATGAGTGAAGTGTGTAGGAAGGCTGTTGGCGATGGTGGATCTTCCTCTACTTCGTTTCAACATTTGATTAAGGTTATGTTGGCACGCCTTGACAATAAGGAGGAATGATCCTAGCATACGTAAAAGCAATGGATTTTGTGTGCTCAATAACAAGTCTAGTGCAAGTGTTTATTAATGTATGGTTGGCATACAGTCTTATCGATAAGTGATTTTCGCATTTTGTTTTCTTTATGCACTCCTTTATTTCTTTTTTCTAGCATTTGGAATAAATCAAGAGGTAGAAACAAGACAAATGCCGTTGTCTCACGTGTGAAACCCTATGGCTACACGTGCTCGACATCTCCTGATTTGTACTTTTCACGTTCTAAGCTTAAAAATGCACCACACGTCAAGGGGCGTGTTGAGCTTTAATCCTACATCAGAAAAAAAAGAAACCTTGTATATGCTTATAAATAATTGAGCTACTCTCTCATATTGCCAATTGATTTTGTAGTGAAACCTCAATATTTTTCAATTTGTCATTCTGTTTCAAAATACTTATTTTTTTCATCTTCATAAATTGTCTATACCACATAAAATTTATATCTAGACTCAATTAAAATTATTTGTACAATCTCAACTGACTATATGCACAATGAACCGATCAGAGCTGGTGCTTGTTCCGACACCGGCGGTTGGTCATCTTGTATCAACCATAGAGTTTTCGAAACGATCACTCGACTGTTGTGACAATTTCTCCGTGCAATCCTTTCCATGAAACCACCATCTGAATCCTCCGCTACTTTGGACTCGAACCCTAGCACTGCTCGATCACTTGCAGCCTCCCACGCCCACATAAAAATCATAGACCTTCCCAGTGTGAACCGCCCGTTCGAGATTCTTCAACAATCTGTGGAGAAATACGTCACAGTTTACATAGAGAACCACAAGTGCCACGTCAGAGACGCCATAGTTGACCATGTTCTACCCAACTCCTCTATTTCTGGTTTGGTTGTTGCGCTTTTACTTGTGCTGAAAAAATTTGGATAATGGGACGGTTACCTGAGCTCCGAGTGCCTCTTTTTAAGCCCATATTGTTACACGCTGTGCTAATTTAAATTGATGGTTTGATTATTATTTAAGTTTTGATAAACGTACTCATTTTTTATTGATAACACGTTATTTATTTTACAAATTTAGTCTCTTAGAACCACTACCTAGATTAAAATTGAGGAACACAGATCCTCTCCGGTTTTGTGCAATCGTAGCTCGGGGATCAATGGATCCAGGCCATTGAAATTTGATTTAACGGCTACAAATAGGGGCTCCTCTAAAAGTTATAATAATGATAGCCGTTGGATCAAAATTCAATGGTCATGATCCATTGCTCCTTGGGCTCCGGTTGCACAGATCCAAAGAGGATCTGTGTTCAAAATTGAGGACAATGATCAGCTAACAAATTGTCAAAATTCTCATCTGGGTTATATGTAAAAAATTTGCCCATATGAAAATGGGCATTGTTGGAGGATAATAGATAGGGGTGGGCATAAAAACCGACAAATCGGAAAATCGAATCGAATCGTGACAAATAGATTGTAAAAAACTGTGTTGACAAAAAAAGTCAAAATCGGAACAAAAACTAAACCAAACCGTTTTAAACGGTTCCGGTTCCGGTTTGAAAATATTAAGAACCGAAGAAACCGGACTGAACCGCTTTTAATATAAATTATTGTTTTATTATTACTTTTATATAAATAAGATATTTTTCTAAGAAGACCATGTGCATAAGCCTAATGTTTTTCTTCACTTCTCTCCCCCTCCTTTGTTGTTTTATCACTTTTATCTCCCTACATTAATTTTCTCCATTCTTTTCCAGTATATTATGCATTATGTACATTTTAGTTTTAGTTTAAGATCTACACTTTGGTCTTGATACGAGCTTTTTTATCTTTTGATTTATATTTATATGCACACTTTCTATCCTCCGGTCACAAATCTTGTAGATCTAGTAGTGGAAACTCGAATTTACTTGCATTTGTGGTTGAAATATGTGTTTGGTATTAGAAGTAGAAAATTAGAAAAAACATATATATAATTTTGGTTAGAACTGTAAATCGGCATGAACCAAACCGAAATCGTCATAGACTGAACCGTATGATTTTTGTAATAAATTTAAGCGGAACAAAACCAAACCGTTGAAATTTTTCGATTTCGGTTTCATTTTGAGGGTGGAACTGGGCCTAACCGGACCGTGCCCACCCCTAATAATAGGAAAACGGTGCTTATGTGAGGTTTCTTGTTTTTTAGTTTTAATTTTTTTTAAAGAAAAATTGTGAATTAAAAAATGGTACAACTTTTTTTCGGTATTTTGTCCATTACTGCACTAAACGCTTTGTTCTGCTTAGGGCCAGTTTGTAATTGTTGTGCTTTTTTAATAAACTGCTTTTGCTGTACTTTAAGAATAATCAGTTACAAAATAAGGCAGCTGAGCGCTTGATAAATTATATTTTACAAAGTGTTGTGAGTATGAGAAACAGTGTTTAGAAAGATAAATAATGTCATTTTTAAGAATATATGAGCGTATTACATGAATTAAAAATCTTTTAAAAGCTCAACTCTGCTTTTTATTAAGGTAATGCTAGGAAAACAAATTTTGTAAACTAAATGATGTATCACCAATAGGAATGAGCACGTTTATCAACACTAAGTAATAAGCCAATCATTTACTTCATGTCCTTTAGTTTCCAAAATTTTGGTTATAAATTTAGTCTACCTAACATTATCCTTTTATTAACGAAAAGCTCCCGGTACTGTTCATTTTAACGAAAAACCACATTTTTACACTAAAAAGTCAATCCTGGTACTATTCACTTTACCCTTTATTTTGTCCTTATCATTAAAACTCAAAGTTTTCAAACCATTTTCATTAGTTTTCCTTTTATTAAATAAGCTTTTAAAAGCAATCTATTGACGATTTTTAAAGGAATACTAAATTTACAAACTAAATGATGTGTTACTAATAGGAATAAACACGTTTATCAACGTTTAAGTATCATCAACTTCCATGTCTTTTAGTTTCTAAAATTTTGTCTACAAATTTAGTCTCTCTAACATTATTCATTTTTTATTGCTTAACTTTAAAGTAAAACAGTTTTTGTGAAGAAGAAAAAAAAGAAAATACTAAACAGGCTTTAGTCCAAGTCAAGATCAAGACAGTCTGAATCTCTTAAAGCTAGTATATTCCAAGATAGTCAAGCAAAGGAATTGGGGGAACGGAGCTCAGACTATCAGAGGTATAGATTCACATTCCTAATTTTTTATTTATTTATTAATTTCAACTGGATCTGAGAAATTCTAAATCATGGATCTATGAATGGTGTGTGTTGAGTCTCTGATCATCTCTATTTTTTGTTCATCAAATGATCTATGTAGTGTCTCTATGTATCTGTGCATCCATGTATGAATATGATCTTTGCAAGCTCATTATTGTCCAGGAAAACTACCTAAATTATCGATTCCTTGCTTTCTACGTACAATGTTATCAGATTCTATTTTCTAATTTTCTGATTTTAGGGTGGAGGGAGTGCTAATATAGTAATTTTCAGGTATTTTGGGTCTTTGAGGGATTTTTTTGGGTAACTTTGTGATTTGCAGTTGATTTTAGGAATTGATTTGTTTGGTTTGAATGCACTGACATAAGTTATTGTTTCTGTTAATGTAGATGACGGAAATCGACCCGAGTTCAAACTGAAATGATATGATTATTTTGGTCATGTTGAGAACTCAGAACCCTTTCTTAATCTTTCCTGTTTTTGGAATTGAGAAATTGGGTTAATTTTATGATGGTTCACTGAGAATTTGTTAATCCTTTTAATGCATATGAGATATGGTTTCTGCTTTCTAAGATCTATTTCTGGTCTTTAGAAATTGCTTGATTTGGTATTGTCAAATGGAATATGAATTTCCGTGTTGACTATGTCAGTATGTTGTTGTAGTTGTCTAATTGGATACGATATAAGTTGAGGTGTTGACATGAAATCGGACACAGGTGGTTTTCCTCGATTTTGTGGGATAAAGTTATAGTTTGATTTAGGCTATAAATGATAACCAAATTAAGTTCAATGAGTTGTTACAATCGGAGGCTGATGGCATTTTGAACTATTTAGATACAACTGAAGTGGAGAAAGATAGCTCAATGGCTTCCTATGGTGCAATGTACTTCAGAATCCTTTAGTTCAGAAGCCAGCAGAATCAAATGACGATCTTGGGCTAAGAAAGAAATCATTATCTGATATTGGGAACCTACTGGTATGCTTCATTATCCTTTTTGAACCCTGCTTTATTTTTCTTAAAGAACTAAAATGTTTTATAGTGAGTACTTTGTTCTCCGCTCTAACAATTTTCTTACCCTTATATAGGATTGTTTGCGTTTCAGAAGTGTGTTTTAAAGGTACTTATGACTCCTAATTGCCATTTTGCATTCAAAATATACTCTATTGTTTGCTGCGGTTTACCCCTTGGAGCATTTCATTACTTTTCTCCTTACTCTCTCACTGAAATTTTTTAAACCCTATATAGGTGAATGCAGACGCTGCAAAACCCGGCTCAAAGAATTGTAGATGCTGAAGACAAAAAAGAAGCAGAGGATGCATTGCAAGCAGAAGGTTAAGATAAATTTTTCGTTATGAAAGAGAACATTGTCTTCATTTGCCTATGCTTATTACTACAAATTTAATTTATATGCTTGAAACTTACGTTGTCATATCATAGTTCAATACGAATATATTTGTGTTATTGGATAAGCATCGGCCAACTGGAAGGCTATTGACGTTTCTTATAAAGAAATCAGAGTCATCTTCTCATTTTCGATGTTGAAGATTTGGTTGCATTTTAATATTTATAGGCCAAGACGAAAGAAAAAGATTAGGCTAATTGTTTATGAGCCCCTAATATCTATAGTGACCTTTTGGAAATTATATGATATTTCAGATGTCCTAAAGGTTAATGTGCCAAGTCATTATGTTGGCACGATTCTGTTTTAGTATTTGTTGGATTAGAATGTACTCATTGTTTTAAGTGAGTATTATTTTTGACTCCTGATAAATATTTAGATTGATAAATCAAAGGGCAGGGAGGGAGAGGCGGATAAGCTCTTGGTTTTGGGTGTTTTAACATGTTGATGTTGTGTGTTTTACTGTTTTATTAGATTTGGTGCTTCATATACAGATAATGTATTAATGATTCAGATTTCCGATTTGAAATTTTCATCATTATTCCATTGATTTAGTAATAAATTTATGCCTTAATTTAGCATTTTCATCATGATGAGTATTGGGGACATAGTAGGAGAGGTGGTTGATTCTATAGGGAAAGGGACCAAATCCCTTCCACCAAGTCCAACAATCCAAACCCTTGAAATTTAACTAACGTAACTGAAATGCCACCGTGACGTCACAACCTAGGGGCTAGACTAGGCAATTTTGGCCTGGGGACTAACTGGGCTCTCCCATAGCCCAATGACTTGGAAGAGATGGAGGAGATTTTGGTGTGGAGAAGGTATTTAATCCACTATCGTCAGGAGATAGTATCATGTTGGAATTGCTCAAATGAAAGGTACAAAATATGGTTAGGTCAGGCAATTTCTCATATGACGCATTAACGCAACACAAAATAACATAAAATTAACAGATTTCATGTTATTCCGTTAACGAGTTGTGTTGTTACTGGTCATCTGTTAAGAACTAGTTAACGAGTCGTGCCGCTATCAAGTCACCCATTAAAATAAACAAGTATGATATGGAAACAACCTAGTTGTCAGGTCTAGATGTTAGGCATGACAATTTTTGCATGACTTGTTAACCTGACATGAAATGACAAAAAAATACTAGATTCCAAGTAAACCCGTTAACAAGTCGGGTTGTTATCATGTCACCTGTTAAATTCATATAATGAATTTGATGTGACATAATTTGTTACAATAGTGGATATGACACAAAAAAGACGACATGAGAAGGCAAATTTAGTTAGACTTTCTAGTCAAAATGGTTTCTGAGATTGACGTAACTTTCATTTTGGTCTTAAGATTTGAAATCGATAGAAGTTGTCTATAGGGGTGGGTTCAAAAAACCAAAAACCGAAAACCAAACCGGACCGAGGCAAAAAAAAAACCGAACCGAAAAAAAACCGAATCGAAACTATCAAACCGAACCGAATCTGGTCAGTTCGGTTTCGGTTTTTGAGGTTCGGAAACCGAACCGAACCGATATATATATTTAATTATTTTTTTCAATATTATAAATAGTTTAGTCATACAATCATAACAAAACAAAACCTGTTGCCAAGTTGGTTTTAGGGAAAATTTTCAAGTTGCAGCGCAAGGGTTCGAACCCTCATGCCTCCAACATTTCAGAAAAGTTTTTTAATTTTTTTGAGAAATCAACAAAACCCTTTAAGTTAACCCTAGCCACTAGCAGCCACACCTTTTATTCATTCCCCTCTTCTCTCTCTCGTTCCCTTCCCTGCCTCCAGTGTAACCCTAACCCAGTAACCTTCTCGCGCAGCCGAGCCTCCTCTCTGTCTTTCTCAAACTCTCTGTCTCTCTTGGTCTTGAATCCCAGGCGACCCGCGACGGCGCGACCTTTCTCACTCTCAATCTCTCACACCTCGCCCTTGCCGTGAGCTTCTTCTTGCCGTTTCGAGCCCCAAAAATCAAACGCCACGGCAAACAGGCGCTGAAAAATGGATGGGGGGAGTTCCGGCGCTGCTTCCGACGCTGCAATCGAAACCCTATGAACTAGATGATGGTGCTTCAGCGACCTCGAACAAGTGAAGGCGATGATCCTGATCCACTCCGCCTTGTCCGATGACACGCGTACTGTGGTGGATTCGGTGGAGTTGGAGCTCACCAACATGGACCTCAAATCCATCTCCTCGGCCCCAAAGTCCTCCAGGTATTGACTCCTCACAAGTTTTTCTTTCTGTATGTTTACATATTCTTTTTTCTGTGTGTGTCGAACTGGTGGTTAAACATGAGATTCTTTATAAAGTACATACTTATATCTAGTGGTTGGACTATGTGGTATTCAATTTTGTTCTGGATTCTCGAGGAAGGTAGACCTGTTTAGTAGCATACTGCTTTTATGTGACATATAGCTAAGATTTGTGCTGAAGCAATGTTGGTGAATCAGAAAAAGCTTTTGCAGTATGGTGCTAAATTTTTACTTTTACAGACAGTAATGATGATTTGATAAGGAAATTTTAGCACTTGCAAAGGAACATAGTGATAGTATAAGCATGAGCAACTCTTGTTGAAGTTTTCTGGTTTAAGAGACCAAGAAACGCTTTTAAATTCTGAAATCCTAGTCATTAACATTATGTAAATTAGTTAAAGTTTTCGTATTGAATTTGAATGCCATTTCCCTACTTGCCCCTGTTTTGGGATCAGAACTCACTTGTTCCAGGCTTGTACCGGTGATAGTCACTGGCACTGCATCAAAAGACAGGTATAGATTAGAAGCTATTAAGTTAAACTACGCTTTTTGTTTGATTTAGTTTGCACGGTAGGGCTGAGAATTTCTTCTTGTAGTGTACCAAACATCAAGTTCAATGTGGCTAAGGTGTTGCAGTCGATTATTCCGATAGTTGATCAGTCGGTAAGTAATAGAGATCTTTTCATTTGATAGTCCTTACGCAAAGGAGCATAATTTTCAAAATACAATACTGAAATCGAGTTAAAGCACTGAAAGCACTTATGCGTAACACGCTTTGCACAGGTGGTGGAGAAAACTATTCGTCCTTGTTTGCTTGAGCTTAGTGAGGACTCACACCTCAGTACAACATAAACCTGATGTTTATGCCCAAACAAATATCTATGACGAGCATCAGCGGTCACAATGGGCATGATGTGTGTGTGTTGTGTTGTGTTGAATAACCGAAAAAGGATGACTCTGAAGTGACTTTGAATGTAAACTTTCATATTTTAAATTTTTTTTTTAAATTTTTGGAGGAAGAAAAAAAAAAAAAACCAAAAAAAAAAACCGAACCGAAAAAAAACCGAAAAAATTTGAACCGAACCGAACCGAACCAAAATTTCGGTTTGGTTTCGGTTTTGGGAAAAAACCGAACCGTTGAGAACCGAACCCAGCCCTAGTTGTCTATGAATAAGAATAAAATGACAAAAATACCTTCAATTTTAGTCAAATTGTTTTGGCCCATTATTATTAAATTGATAATATTTTCGTCACGTTAATCCTTATTTAATAGAATTACGAAATGATCAAAATAGTTGATCGTGGATAAAGTTTGGGACCCCTTCTATTGATTAGGCCAAACAAATGAATTGATGCATGTTAATTTATAATTCCAAGTTCATTTCCTCGTCAAGCTGCAACTTGCTACCTGCAGGAGGTGTTCACTTACTTATTTGTAGTGGACGTGGATTGTCTGCCCTCCCAATTTCATACCCTTCTTATCTCTTTTTATTTCTGTGATCACGGTTAAATCACGTTAATATTTTATATTCTCATTATTTTTTATTTTATTATTTTTATAAAAAAATTAATATAAAATAACGTGATTTAACCGTGATAAAAAATAAAAAGAAATGAGAAGGGGATGAGATGGGGAGTGTAGGCAATCCTTTAGAGTTGCTTCATTTCATCGGGGATTGGATATAATTTAATTTTGGTGTTTCGAGGCAGCGGGGGCGGTGGATTGGTAATCGTAGTAAGTTGGAAAATAGTGCTATTGGGGGATAGAGAAACAAGGATGGGAGCGAGTAGAAATAGCGACCCGAATCAGGACGGGTCAGATGAGCAGCAGAAACGATCGGAGATCTACACCTACGATGCGCCGTGGCACATCTACGCCATGAACTGGAGCGTCCGTCGGGACAAGAAGTACCGGCTGGCCATCGCCAGCCTCCTCGAGCAGTACCCAAACCGAGTGGAGATCGTGCAGCTTGACGACTCAAACGGGGAGATCCGGTCGGACCCCAACCTGTCCTTCGAGCACCCGTACGCGCCAACCAAGACCGTCTTCATCCCGGACAAGGAGTGCCAGAAGCCAGACCTGCTGGCCACCTCCAGCGATTTCCTCCGCGTGTGGCGCATCTCGGGGGATGAGGACGACTCGGACTCATCCTCGCCTGTGGAGCTCAAGTCCCTCCTCAACGGCAACAAGAACTCCGAGTTCTGCGGGCCCATCACCTCCTTCGATTGGAACGAGGCGGAACCCAAGCGCATCGGCACCTCCTCCATCGACACCACGTGCACCATCTGGGACATCGAGCGCGAGGCCGTGGACACCCAGCTCATCGCCCACGACAAGGAGGTGTACGACATCGCTTGGGGCGGCGTCGGTGTATTCGCCTCCGTCTCGGCGGACGGTTCCGTGAGAGTGTTTGACCTGCGCGACAAGGAGCACTCCACCATCATTTACGAGAGCTCGGAGCCGGACACCCCCTTGGTCCGCCTGGGATGGAACAGGCAGGACCCCAGGTACATGGCCACCATCATCATGGACAGCGCCAAGGTGGTGATCCTCGACATCCGCTTCCCGACCCTCCCCGTGGTCGAGTTGCAGAGGCACCAGTCCAGCGTCAACGCCGTTGCCTGGGCCCCACACAGCTCTTGCCACATCTGCACGGCCGGTGATGACTCCCAGGCCCTCATCTGGGACCTCTCCTCCATGGGCCAGCCAGTGGAGGGCAGCCTTGATCCCATTCTGGCCTACACGGCTGGGGCCGAAATCGAGCAGCTGCAGTGGTCCTCTTCCCAGCCTGATTGGGTTGCAATTGCCTTCTCTACCAAGCTTCAGATACTGAGGGTATGATCAAGTATGGCCACTGACCAGGCATTTCACCAAGTCCTCCAGACTCCAGTTTGTGGCCAAATGCCATCGCTCAGCTGCTCTTTAGTCAGTCCTCCTTCCTAGTTCGCAGTTCCTAGTCGTAGTCGTAATTAAGATAATACTACCTCACTCTGTTACTTTATTGACAATTGATGTCAACATTAGCTGATATGCTCCTTGCCTCGGATATTTCTTACGAAAATGCGTCTTTGTCGATGATAGTCCTAGATTTCTGCCGATGAAATTGTATCTGATTTCTCTCTGTTTCTCCTTGCGATTTTCATACGAGAGGAGATTGTCACCTACCTGACCATCACAGTCTGCTCCTTAGCTTAAAATTCTGTCGCATGCACCTCTGCCGTTTAGCTGATTTGACCAAACAGTATGATTTAGTGAGTTATGCAAGCATGACATGACAATTTGTTAGTGAGTTTGTTTCCTCATTACTAGTCAAGGTATTGGAGTCTCATCCTGTATTTGCTAATGAAACAATACAAGCATTTTATGCTAGAAAGCCGGAAAAGCTCCAACACTAACAGCTTGTGATTGCTGATGCATTCTCATCTTGCACTTTTAAAGCGTTTGCGCTTCTGTTAGAGGAGGTGTTGGCGACTTGTGTATTTTTAGGAATTACAAGGGCAGTGATTTCAACACTCTTTTACTTTCCGCACACCCTTGTTTATCTAATGGCTACAAAATAAAGAGAAGACAATAGCAGCGAAGGCAATGGATCGAAATAGAGAGGATCTGGCGTGAGTAGAGAGAGAAGAGAGAGGAGATGAGAACAAGGAAATCTGCCAAACAATTCGTGAGGCAACCTTAAGCCACCACCAGATGGCGAGTCATGACAATAGCAACAAAGATGAGAAAGATGAGAAAAGATGAGAAAGAGAGGAGGAGAGAGGGAAGACAGTCTTAATCACTGAAGCTAGTCCATTACGAGAAAGTTCAGTGCAACAAGCACACCGTTAAGTTTCTATTTTGGCTGCGCTGTATGCCTCTGTCATGAAACAAAAGACAACTAGTCAATTACCTTGTCGCCCAAGATTAATTTTTGCGTAACCTGCAAGTCTTAAAGGAGCACGCATTCAATTTGACTTACAGTTGTGTATACTTTTCAGAACAGCACTACTCTGTATATATTATATATATTTGTGTTGAGTGCAAGCACAAACGTATAAGCACAATCTAAGATGGATTCCAAGGCAGCAGCTAACAATAAACTTCATGCTGTTTGTATTCCAGCTCCAGCTCAAAGCCATATAAAGGCAATGCTTAAATTTTCAAAGCTACTCCACCATAGAGGTTTTCATATAACCTTTGTCAACACAGAGTTCAACCACAACCGCTTTCTTAAATCTCTTGGACCCAATTCCCTCGATGGCTTGCCTGATTTTCGATTTGAAACCATTCCAGACGGCCTTCCACCAGACTCCAACCAAGATGCCACCCAAGACACCTCTTTAGCATCCGATGCCATCAGCAAAAACCTTTTGCCTCCGTTTCGAGACCTCCTCATAAAACTCAACGACGCGGCGATTTCGATCAATAATGTTAGTCCTCCAGTGACTTGCATTTTCTCAGATGGTTTCATGCCATTTACAATCACAGCTGCTGACGAAATTGGACTCCCTTTGGTACTCTTCTTTCCTATTTCTGCAGGCAGCTTCATGGGCTATAAACAATACCCTACTTTGGTGGAAAAGGGTATTGCACCACTCAAAGGTAGCGAAACAAATCATTTGAATAAGCTAATTGCATAATTTTATTGATCATTTATTTTTTAACAAAAAATTAAAATAGTGTATTGCACCATATTAGCTCCTCGGAGTAGGTGTAGAACGCAAAACATACGGTCCTACACACTCGGGGAGAGTCCACGCCCATCAATCGTCCTATTGTTTAATCTCTTGTTTCTAAACGTATGATATTTAATTTCATTTAATTACTCTTACTTGAGTGTTAATTATATATGTAGATGAGAGCTGTTTGACAAATGGCTTCTTGGACAAGGTAATAGATTGGATTCCAGGAATGAAGGATATTCGTTTAAGGGATCTACCGACAAATTTTCGAACTACAAATCCAAACGACAGCGTGTTCAACCTCAGTTTGGAATCAGTGGAAAGAGTTGATAAAGCTTCAGCAGTAGTTGTTCATACTTTTGAAGCATTGGAGCCAGATGTTTTGAATGCTCTCTCCTCAATGCTTCCACTTGTTTATGCCATTGGCCCTCTCCAGTTGCTTCTCAATCACTTACCAAAAGATCCCTTGAACGATATGGGATATAGCCTGTGGAGAGAAGAAACAGAGTGCCTTGAATGGCTAAACTCAAAGCCACCAAATTCAGTTGTTTATGTGAATTTTGGCAGCATAGCAGTCATGACACCAGAACATCTTGTAGAGTTTGCATGGGGACTTGCAAATAGCAAGCTTCCATTCTTTTGGGTAATCAGGCCTGATTTGGTTGTCGGTGAATCGGCGATTTTGTCACCTGAATTTGTAGCTGAAACCAAGGAGAGGGGTTTGATAGCAAGTTGGTGCCCACAAGAGCAAGTCCTTAGCCACCCTTCAGTTGGAGGCTTTTTAACACACAGCGGTTGGAATTCGGTTATTGAAAGTTTGTGTGCAGGAGTTCCTATGCTTTGTTGGCCTTTCTTTGCTGACCAACAAACTAACACTTGGTGTGCTTGCAATGAATGGGATATTGGGATGGAGATTAGTAATGATGTCAAAAGAGTAGAAGTACAGGAGCTTGTTAGAGAGTTAATGGAGGGAGAAAAGGGTAAGAAAATGAAAATTAAGGTCATGCAGTGGAAGAAACTTGCAGAAGAATCCACCAGTCCAAATGGTTCCTCATCCACAAACCTAGACAATTTAGTCAATAATGTACTATTAAGAAACTCTTTTTAGTAGAGTGATAGCGCTAATGAGTTAAATAATAACTTTTGTTGGTTGTCTACTTGTCTTAATTACTAGAAATATGAACTTGCATGCCTACTGTGTCATAAATTAGCATATGAGAATCTATTCCTGTGTTTGGATAAGAAAATTTAAGATTATTAAGAAATTTCAAAATGATGGAAATAGAAACGACAGAATTTTAATTTTTCAAATTTGTGAAATTTGTTGTTCGGTTAATCTAAAAAAACAATGAAATTTAAGTATGAAATTTTTTATTTTTAAACTTTCACTCTTAGAAATTTGGAAATAACACCTATTTACATGAAATTTAAACTTGGAAATTGGAGCCAGGGCCAATTTGTAATGCTAGGTCAGACAATTTATTTTCGAATAATGATTATCACACATCTTTTTATGTTGAGTAATGCTAGGGAGACTAAATTTGCAGATTAAATGATGTGTTACTAATAAAAATGTGCATGTTTATTAAAGGTTAAGTAATAATCCAATCATCATCTTCCATATCATTTAGTTTACAAAATTTTATCTACAAATTTAGTTTCCTAGCATTACCTTTTTGTCTACAAAATTAATCTTTATACAAATTTTGTCTACAAAAGGAGAAAATGAGAAGGAAAATTTGAATGAGAATCTTCTTTCTTCCTTACAAGAACAAGGGGCAAAGCAAATCACATCCTTTGTGGTGGCCTGCGTATGCTGCTTAATCCCTCTACGAAAAAATGAGAAGGAAAATTTGAACGAGAATCTTTTTTCTTCCTTACGAAAATTTTGTCTACAAATTTAATCTCTCTACAAATTCTATTCATGGTTGAGGTGTCTTTTCAGGGTAAATGGTTTATATTGAAGGCTATTGATACTGCAATTTAATTCTATTCAATAAAACTTTTGTCTCTTATTTTGTTAATTTGGGGACAAGCTGTTTAATTTTGAACTAATTTTGTGTGAGGTTGACTGGGTAGGAGTTCGTATGCTGAAATCTTGCGTTGGAGCTTTTGGGTTCCTAAGAAAGCTAAGGAAGAGATCTCCAACATCACTCAGGATCTCTCTGTATGGAATTCTACCACCTGCTAATTTCCACACACCCTCTCTGTCTTTTTGTTGCATGCATTGTTCTTGATCTTGATCATATTGTTTTCTTTTGTGGGAATTAATCCTGCTGCTTAATAGGGAAGACCCACCCCATTTGATCACTTTCCCAATTTAATAATTTTTCTTAAAAGTAGAAAGCTAACATGTTATATATGTACATGGTACTTAATTAGGTTTCGTTTTAGGATTGATTTTGTGGGTTTAGGATCTTGGTTGGTTAATGTCCTGCTTGGTCACTGAGAATTTTCAATTTTTCCAAAGCTTTGAATTGGAAAAGAAAATTCTTCTGATGTTTAATTGAAATGGGTATTTCAAAGATTGCATATTTTTTGGAATTTTCGGGCTTGGAAGCTCAAGAGGCTATGCCACTGGTATTTCAAATGGTAATTTTGAATTTTTTGCAAGTGATGGAGTAATTTCTTATGGATTTATTGGGTTTGGATACAATTGTTTTGGAAATTGACATACTTTTTTGTCTGTCATTAGTCAATGAATCCCTTCGATTTGAAAAGGTGTACTCTTGCTATTTTTTTCAATCGGATCTTGAACTTCTTCTGCTCAATTTGCAGCTTAATTATTTTCATTTGATTTTTATAATTTTTTTGTATTTTATTTGAGTTTAATTTGTTGAGATATGTTGAATTCGGTTGCTTGAGTAATTAGGGATTTGGTTGTTTGAGTGTCCTTAAGAGTAGCAGATCGAATCGATTTCTGGAGCGCTATATATGTCCCGCACACTGTCACTGTGCTTATTTGTGTGTCGGTGACCTTAATTTTGGTGGTGTTTGATATCCAACAGAAAAAGATGAAATTGGAATCTATGTTTGTCTAATTTTGAAGTTGTGCTGAAATCCAGAGTTTTATTTGACTGTCTATATATTTGATTCGAGTACGGATTCTGCCATGGTTTTGCATTCAGTGTGTATCCCATCTGGAAAAAAGGAGAGATGTGAGATTTTTGAAACTGTTTTCATTTAGGTAAACTTAGGGGTGGTTTGGGAGTGAGGTGCTTAAAAAAAAAGCACCAATGAAAAAAAGTTGTGAGGGTTTTAGGTGTTTGGTAAACTGAAAAAAAAGGGCTTATTTTGGAAGCTGTTGTGAGAATAAGCTGAAATCAAAGGAAAAAGCTGAAGCTGCTATTTGCAGCTTTGGAAAACTGGTTTTTTTTCAAAGCACACGGAGCTACAGTGCTCCTTTAATGAAAAGACCCACTATCAAACTGCTTTTTTTCCTTCCAAAAGCACTTTTACAAAAAAGTTTACCAAACACTCTGCTGATTTATTTCACAGCCGCTTATTCTCACAGCACAACCACTTATTCTCACAACAGCATTTTTTCAAAGCACATCAATAGCAAACCAGCCCTTAGTTTTCATTTTTTGTGGTGTCTATAGGGAGATTGGTTTTCTATCAATTTTTTATTGAGATGTTTTTTTGGCAATCTGTAGTTTCGGATTCGTTTATGTTTCGTGCTTCTGTGTAATTGAACTAGGGTTTATTAAACTCAATCACTTCCTTTTATGCTCCTGCTTTGTTACGGTACAACTCATGACGGTTTGTTTCTTTGATTGTAAATTTCAGAAGAGCAACTTTTTATGGGATCGGTTGCTGTGACTGTTTCTAAGATGCTGTGAATATTTGGTTTCTGGAATATGATTAATTTTCTTCTTCTTCTTCCATGCTTGCTTTCTATGATGGACAATGTCCCCTTTTTTTCTTAGGTAAACAGCCTTTTCACTATCTTGCATGCTTCGGCAACAAAGATTATTAAAACTGCATGTCTATTATAGAGAGAGAGATAGATGTAGGGAGAAGTTGGAATTGGAGAGAGAGAGAGGGTGAGGGAGGGATGAGGTTGCTTTCCAAAGATTTGTTTGGAATTGTTTCTCCAGTTCTTTGTATTTGTTTGGGATTGTTTCTTTTTTACTGAATTATTTTGGTTTCTGCCGCTAAAATCTGATTTCTGCTATTAATTGCTGCCGAAATGTGACTTTTGTTATTAATTTTTAACCTTTCATGTTTATGCTGCTTTTGGATTCCATTTGAATCAAATAATGTAGTTAATCTTGATATGAATTCTCTTTGCAACAAGATTAGGGACTTTAGTTTAAATTATCACTAATTTGTTCTTGATTTGGCATTGAATCTTGGTTAATTTGGACTGCCGGTGGTTACTTCTGATATAAAGGAGAAGCTGCAAGAGCTTATGATCTTGCTGCACTTAAGTACGACTGTTCTTTAACTCATATAAACTTTCCGGTAGGGTTCAAACTGTTAAGAGTTTTATGATTTTGTAAAAGCTTTTAGTAGCAGAAGCTTGGTCTATTTGCAGTTGCATTATTACACTATACAAAGCTAGCAACAGCTTAGCCCCATTCACAAATACATATTTACTTCGTCCTTGGCGTCTACGCTTATTGCTGTCACTTCTCCTTTTTGACGAAATTACGGTCTGCCCTCAGTCTCCAACTTTCTTTTGCAGTTACACTCCTGTGCTCTCGCAGAGGGAAGCTCATGGCTCACACTATCGCTTGGGCCAATCTCGGCCTCACTCACCCGTCTGACATCGACGCCCCAAAGGTATATTTCTCTCATCGCTTTCGGAATCCAGTATATATGTGTGTGCATATTCGCCAATGGAAATTTGTAATTTTGATTGTTGTCTGGTGTTGGTTTTGTGAAAAATGGTTTGTGGTGTGTGGGTTTGTGATTGCGTAGAGGTATTGATTGTTGTATTTGTTAGTTTTGTGATGTAGTTTGATGGATTTGTATCGGTAAAGATCCGATCTTTATATGTAGGGTGATTATATTTTTTTATTGTTTGATTGACTTTATGAGATAAGACCAATAAGTGATTGATTTTTGTTAATGAGGTTTTTATTTTTATTATTTATATAAATATATGTGTGTATATAGATGTGTGTGTGTGTATATAGATTTATACATAGAAGGAAGATGGATGGATAGGTGTATGCTTAGTAGGAGAAAATTAAAACCACATCAAACAACTCACATTTAAAGCTCTTTTTTTTTTCTCTTTTGACAAATCTCTCTTTGTTAGATTGCTAGGGGGTTGCACCGTGTGAGGGCCATTTATGTTTTATTATAGGCGTATCTATAGTTTTGGGAACTGGAGAAAAAATGTGGAACAAATCATTTGCACAGCAGAGGCCAACTTGATTATTTCTCGAATTTATAGTGCACAAAAATGGTTTAGTTTATATGTGGAGGGGATGAGAGAAGGCAGATATGCAAATGCTGTATCAGATATGATTCCTTTTTACATATTTCTGTGCTCACATTTGTAGTTTTAAGATTGTTGTGGGTGTTTCGTAACATTGAAGGATTCCCTGTTCCAAGAATTGTTATTCCATTCGATTTTGTGAGTCGAATCGTGAAATATAGCGATGAACTCTCTTTTTTTCTTGGTCAAAATTTAAGTTTATATTGTCCTAATCAATTGTTTCGAGTGTATATCTAAATGTGGCTGGTGAACTCGAACTGAGTCTGATATGTCAATCGCTTAAAGTGAAATGCTTTGTAGGTTTGATTTGATTTCCAAGAGATTCAATCATTGTCTTAGGCATCCTAATTCCTAAGAAATCTATTGTGCTAAGTTCTTTTTAGTAGGAAATTATGGTTGCTGATTTTAGCAATGGATTGAGTCTTTCTATTTGCTATGATTATATCTCTAAACAAGCATGACTTTAAATTAGGTGCAAATGAAAAATTTTGTTTACAAGAGAAAATGGATAGGTGTATGGTAATTAATCTTTGTTTTTCTTCCACTACATTATTTGATTTTTTGGTTGTTAAATCAAATCCGTTTGATGCACTACGCTACCAGCAGAAACGCAACGTTCATGAACTATTTTCTTTCAATTGCTCCTTAAACATAAGAGGCCATACTAGCATAAGCTGTTTGGCACGAGATTATTTAAAACTTATGTAATCGACTCATTTTTTGTGTCATTTCATGTTGGTTAGGTGAAGTTTATTTGGACTGTTATGAACCTATAATTCTGTTATCCGAACTGCAGTATATAAACTTGGTTATTTACTGCTCACGCCATTGAAGCACAAAAGTTGTTCCTGCACTAAGTTCTTTATATCGAAATTGAACAAATTTAATTTTCCTTTATATCCAAATGCATTGAAGTAATTTTGAGTTGTATGACATGATTGTTCAATTATGGCCTTGGCCGAGGCCCCTTGCAGTTTACTGACCATTTCACCTAGGCCTTAAGCTTTCATATTCTTCGTTAGACCAAATTAGTTGTGTTGGATTCAAAATATTTCTAAAATCTCTATTTTTTTTTTTTTTGGTGTGGCTTCGGTCATTTAACTAAAATTTCATTAGATTTGGTCTTCGAATTTTAAAGTCTTTGAGTTGCTAATGGATTTAATTTGTTTCCAAATTTCAGAAATTTGGATCATTGGAGCAAGAAGTTGGTTCCTTGCCATTTTGAGGTATATATATACACCCTCATTTTTATTCAAAGCCTAATTAGTTATTTACATTTTTTAATTTATCTTTGTGAAGCTTTCATGCTTGGATTTTAAATATATAATTCAATTTTGTTCGTTTTAGCTTAGAATGGAACTAGGCTTCTTTCTATTTTGTGCGCGTGTCTATATCTGTCCATTTATGTAAAACTTGAGATAACTAAGCATGTATTTGTACCAAACCCCATTCCAATTGAATGGTTGGTGTATTTGTTCCAAACGACATTTGAATTGGATGATTGGTTTATTTGTTCTAAACCCCATTAGAATTGTATTTGTATTTCTGCCTTTTATGGATGATTGGTGTAGCTACTATGATTGTCAGATTGTGTATGTTGGTTATTGCTTAACTGAGCAAATAAAATTAGCAAAAAAGTAGATGCTATGTCAGTGTATGCCAATGGGGAGTGTAGCTATGAAATATATGATTACATTGATCAAGGATGATGAGTATAACAGAGTCCTAACTGAGCAATATATGTTAGTGACTCAGTGTAGATGCTATGCTTTGAATTTAGTGAGTTTTTTTGTTGAATTTCTCTTGCTTCATTTTATTTTTTAGATGTACAAGAGTAGAAACCTTCCGTACAGAAGCTTCACATCCTCTCTTAACAATTTGTGTGTCTTTCTGTCGAAATTATTCATGTCTTCTTGTATTACGGTTTCAAAAAGGATTTCAATATTATTCATGTCTTCCTGTATTACGGTTTCAAAAAGGATTTTATTCAGCGTTGGTTTCGATATGATAGTATCCTGTTAACCACTATCCTGTTAACTATCCTATGGAACAAAGTTCACAATTTCTTATATTTAGACTCAAATGCCAATAGATTATGAGTGGTTTTTAATCTTTGAAGATCTGGCATCTGGTTTGTAGATTTCTCTTATGCCGGGTTTTACCTTTCTTATGTTGTTTTTTTTTAAATTAATTTTTTTGGAATTTTCAGAATTTTGGGTCATTGGAGGCAGAAATTGGTTGCTTGCTTGACACGATGAGGTATATAATTATACACCCAATTGACTTTGATCTTTATGTTTTTAATAATTGCGAAAGAGTAGTGTTAATAATTGAGAAATCTGTGTTAAACATGTTTACATGACAAATTCATCTTAGAGATTTGTTTGGCTTTGAAATTCCATCAAAAGCTATGGTTTTTGTGCGACTGATTTTGTGAGGGAGATAAGGCACGACCTTCTAATTTGGTTTTTTCTTCCTCATTTTTGAAATTCCTTCAAAATCTTGCAATTTGCCTTTCTAAATTAGCTTAAGAGCTTACATAAAATTGAAAATTTCGTTAATTTGATCATTGAGATTGGTTCTGAAATTCCAATTTGTTTGAGCAATGACAAATTGGGATTGGTTTTTAAATTTCCCCATTCAAAAATACATAGCAATTTTAGCTACCATTTGTTAAGCAAATACATGGCTAATAATTAACGTCTGTTTACTCTCAAAAAACCTTTCCCAAATCCTCAAATACATAGCTAATTCAATTAAACGCACATTTGATTGCTGCAATCAATGCCAGATAATCTTGAGAGTAAGCATTGTTCAATTTTAATTGCCAATCACAGCTGAAATTATCTTATTTATTACCACTATTGATTTGGATCTGTAATACACAATGTTTAGATCATTTGGCTTCTAGCTACTTTAGTTTTTCAGCATTGAATTGTAGGATTAAGGTTTTTGATTGAGTTCTTATTTAATTTCAGATTGGAATGGGTACAATCTGAGCACTCCTAAAACTGAAAAGTTCTCCAAAGATTGCGAGAATGGTTGTGTCAGATATGGTTTATTGTCCATGCAAGGATGGCGTACCACAACGGAGGATGCTATGAGTGCATTAAACTTTTCTCTTCCTATTTGAAGTTGTTTTCAGAACATAAATTCTTTTATGTCCATTCTCAGAAGTTTCTACTGTTGTATCATTTTCCGTCTTTATTTTGCATGCTATAGTTAGGATTCAACTGAATATGATTTTACTTGACATGTTCAAATCCTCATAATCATGTTCTTGAATTTTACTATATGTATCGTGTTCTTTGCATTTCATTATCTGAACTCTGTTATTTGAATTTGGTTACCTGAATCGTGCCTAAAATTTGATATGGCCAGTGGCCTTGTATGGCTGGCTGGTGTAATTTGGGAGGTTTTTAGTCAATGGGAGACAGAGGACAAAGGTGTGGGGCAATGAAGTCAAGTGGGATTAGGAATTTAGGATAGAATTTTTGCGAATTTATGGGATTAGAAGTCTTCCTTTATTTTTGTCTTGGTGTGATCAATTGTAACAAAGAATTTTCATTAAATTGAGGCAGTGGACCTACTAATTTTCAACCGTTGTTCATCTACAGTCTTCTCCATTCTCTTGGACCAAGCATGAAATCCCAAGCACTCTATCACCACAAAGCTGAAAAGCAATCCAACAAACTCTTTTTCTAGAAGCACTTAACAAAACCTTTATATGGGTTAATTGTTGTTTCAATTATACCAGATTGAAAACGAGCATGGAACCATTGGTCAAGCATACGGGCTGTTGCTTCTTTTTCTCAGGGAAACAGAGCATTTTTTGCAACCACATATTTTGTAATCAGCTTGATTGACTGTATATAAAAGTTAAGTTGCTTATCTTACCTACATCATTCACTCATCTATCCTTTTTGTTCGTTCATGACTATATTGATTTTTTTTCTTCAGGTTAAATGTGTCTTATTCATATAGTTAAAGCTCGTGCATTCAAGTCTCGCAGCAACACGCTGGCATATTACTAGTAATACACCTATTTTATGGGTACCGTATGTATTTTGATAATTCAAGAGAGAGCAATCAAATTATTACATGTTACCCTGAATGTGCAAAATGGGATCGATCCAGTAAATGTTATGCATAGATGTTTAGCCAGCCACCATCTTCAATTTTTGCCTAGATATTAGGTTTTTTTTTTTTAGTTTTTTTTTAAATTTTTTTTTAAAGGTTGAACTTAATGTTACATTATTTTACGATCTATAATTACAAAGAAATAAGGTCATGGTGTCACCGTTGTCAAATTATTATATGATTTTACGATATAGATCATTTCTCCTGTCATGATTTTACGAACTATAATTAATTAGTCAAAGATACAAGATCGCATCCAATTTTTATAGAAATTTAGCTAACAACTCCAGCACTATCGACAGGAATAGAAGAACTAGTGCATATAACCAAAGAAAATTGAGATGGTGAAGTGACGGGGGCCGCCTTTGATTTTAATGGTAAGTGGCCAATAAGATTATTTTACGGCATCTTCCCTATAGATTTCTGTATCCTTACGTTACCGTAAAGCATTTCTCATACTCTATTAAATAAGGGGGAAAGCCTTGCAGTCGTGATCAAATAGCTGTCTTTCTGTCTTGCTCGATTGATTTTTTCGTTGAACGGGTATTTGTTGGCGGCCAAATCTACCATTATGTCAATCCGTAAAATGACCTTGCCTATTTTCTTGGAAATCTCTCTAAATTTACTTAACCGGTCTGCACAGGAAGGAGAGATTTTTTAGTGTGATCGGCACACGAAGTGGTACACCACGTATCATTATATAAATGATAGGATTTGTGTGTCAGAAAGCTAATAACTTAGAAAATAAAATTTTCCACTACTTATATAAAAACATGTGGTGTACCACCCGGGTTCGCGTCTCAATTAAAAATTTCTCCCAGGAAGCCAGAACAGTAGATGTTGAAAAGTAGCTCAGTAGCACTATAAATGTCTGCGTTTGAGCAAGCACTGCAATTGCAAACGTATAATCTAAATGGGTGCCACAGCAGTAGCTACTAAGCCTCATGCTGTTTGCATTCCACTTCCGGCTCAAGGCCATATCAAGGCAATGCTTAAATTTGCAAAGCTCCTCCACCATAGAGGCTTTCATGTTACCTTCGTCAACTCCAAGTACAACCACAGGCGCTTTCTAAAATCCTCGGGCCCCAGCTCCCTTGATGGCTTGCCTGATTTCCAATTCAAAGCCATCCCAGACGGCCTTCCAGATTCAGATGCAGATACCACCCAAGATGTCCCATTGCTTTGTGATTCAATCAGAAAACAAAATTTCTTGGCTCCCTTCCGTGAACTACTCATGAAACTCAACGGTGATGCCATATCAACATCCACTAATCCTCCAGTAACTTGCATAGTTTCAGATGGTTTCATGTCGCCGTTCACAATCACAGCCGCTGAAGAGATTGAAGTCCCTATGGTGCTGTTCTACACTATTGCTGCATGCAGCTTTATGGGCTGTATACAATTTCGCGCTTTGGTTGAAAAGGGACTTGCACCACTCAAAGGTGACATAAATACAACTTTTCAAACAATTGCTTAATTTGTCTTTTAACTCTTATTTGCTTATTTCTAAGCATGTAAATGATTTTTTTCGTGTTGTAGATGATATCTGTTTGACAAATGGCTATTTGGAAAAGGTTATAGATTGGATTCCAGGAATGAAAGATATCCGTTTAAAGGAGCTCCCAACCTTTATTCGGACTTCAGATCCTGACGACATCATGTTTAACTTCATAATGGAATCAACCGATAAAGCTCATAAAGCTTCTGCAGTTGTTCTTCATAGTTTTGATGCCTTAGAGCCAGATGTTTTGGAGGCTCTCTCATCTATGCTTCCACTTGTTTATCCAGTTGGCCCTCTTCAATTACATCTCAATCAAATACCAGAACACCCCTTGAATATTGGATATAGTCTATGGAAAGAAGAAACAGAGTGCCTCGACTGGCTAAACACAAAGGCGCCAAATTCAGTTGTGTATGTGAATTTTGGCAGTATAACAGTTACGACACCTGAACATCTTGTCGAGTTTGGCTGGGGACTTGCAAACAGCAAGGTTCCCTTCTTTTGGGTAATTAGACCTGATTTGGTTATTGGCCAATCAGCGCTTTTGCCGCCCGAGTTTTTGGCTGAAACAAAAGAAAGAAGTCTCATTGCGAGTTGGTGCCCACAAGAGCAAGTCTTGAACCACCCATCAGTGGGAGGATTTTTAACACACAACGGTTGGAATTCAACCATGGAGAGCCTCACTGCAGGAGTGCCTATGCTCTGTTGGCCATTCTTTGGCGACCAGCAGATGGACTGCCGCTATAGTTGCAATGAATGGGGCATTGGCATGGAGATTAGTAATGATGTGAAGAGGGATGAGGTAGAGAAGCTTGTCAAAGAGTTAATGGAGGGAGAGAAGGGTAAGAAAATGAAAAATAAGGTCATGATGTGGAAGAAGCTTGCAGAAGAAGCTACTGAACCACATGGTTCTTCATCCAAAAACTTAAACATGTTAGTGAATCAAGTGCTACAGAGGAGGATGGGGGCCTAGTTGCAGTGGCACTAGAGCCAAGAAAACTCCCACCTCACTCAAGTTCGATTCTCACCACCCCCAAATTTAACGAGTGACAAAAAAAAAATCAAGTGCTACAGAGAAAAATCTAGACCGTCATCCGTAAGAATATTTCTAGTCATGTATTTCTTCCTTTAGCTCTAGCGATGTTTTGTTATTGTTATTTATTGCCTCAAATAATAATTGGCTATAGCTATATAAATAGTAGGGTGGTGCTATCCATGCAACCATTTTTACTTCTCACACGTTCTTTGTTAAGTTTTATCTTTTGATTTTTTTAATTCATTCGATTCAATGACTAAATGCACAACATTAAAAAGAAGGAAAACACAAACAGGGTTAAAGGAAATTATAGAAAATAAATTCCTACTTTGAATATCTAAAGTGTGCAATAATCGAACATCTAAAATATGCTCTTTTGACATATTTGAGGGACCTATTACTCTTTCACATATCCTATTTCTTTATTCTTTTTCTTTTCTCACTCTTGATGAACATGGTGCTCATGGCAACTCATGGTTTGTCTCCTTCAATTTTGTAAGGTCATAATTATATATTGTAATGGTTAAAACCTCATGACGATTATGTGAAAAAAAGTAATTTGATGGGGTTATTTCAAGAGGTTTGTAATTACCTCTAAAGGTAAAATTTTAATTTTAATTTTTTTTATATGATAAATTTTCGAATGAAATTTTAACAGATGGAGTTTTGTGAAATCAATTTTAAACCCAAGGGGTGCAACTGTACTTTCAAAAGTCTCAAAGAATTTTTATCAAAATATAAAAAACCTAAATATGAGTGGTGTAATTTGAGTGTAAGTGAGAGTATGAAACTGCACTAACAAATTAGCTTATCTATATCTCATATCTGTATGAACTAAAGCCCGCCTAACATGACTCGAAATGTATCATCATTTGACATAAAAGCTAAGAAATAGGTTATGACCTTATTGTTAGGGTGATATTTTATATATATTTGATAACTCTTTTACCTATAACTTAGTCATGATTTTATAGTAAATTGGTGAGTTTGATGTGTTTTTGTGCGATTTTTGTAGAGAACATAATTCGTGAATAAAGCAGGGAATTGGAAGCTTAAATTAGAGAAACTCAAAGAATTATCGAATGAGATGTGACTGATGGGCTGGAGCAAAGAATGGAACAATACATCATATAGGAAATTGGATCATTAAAGCAAGCCCAATAAAATTAGGCGGTGCAAGCATGCGGTGATGTGTTTTCCCAAAAAGAATTGGGTTTGAGAGTCCAAAACGGCATGGGATTAGGCAAAAAGAAAGAAAAGGCATAGAAAGAAAAGGAGGTTTTGTTTTTAGCAGCCGCAAAAGGAGGGGAGGAGGACGAGACTCCAGCTTTCCAGTGGGGGTACGCTTGGGAGAAGGTGGCAGTTTTGGGGTTTATCGCATACGGTTCCAGAATTAGGGTTTTGGGTTTCTTTATGTCATCGAATTCATCCATGTTTGTCATTAGTTTAATCATGAACTAAGTCCTTTTGCTAGGATTAGGGTGTACTCTTATCATGAATATCTAATTCTTATTATTTCATATTGATCTCGGTTGTTTTCCATGTTGAGTAATTGTTATTGTGCTTTATCGTTATCAAATAACTGGCCATTATTTGTGTGAAGAACTAAATTGGGACTGACAGGTTGAGTTTAGTAGATTGCTTCTCATAACGATTACCATGAATTACATAATTGAGTAGACATACTGGTTATGATTTGTGTAGTATTGTGAAATTATCCATTTAGCGTAAAGGGATTCGATTCTCTACTTTTGTGGCTAGACATAGCATGGGTAGATAGTTAGAAACACAGTTAGTATATTCTGAAAGGAAATATTGACGAATCAAGGGATAATTGCTAGCAACATGGGAATAAGTTGAGTTTAATATGAATAACGGGATTAGATGGGATTGAGAATGAGGAACCTGATGTCCTAGTGCTTCAATATATTAATTTTTCATAATTCATTCACTTTTACTTCGTGTTTGTTCAATTGATATTTTCAATTTCATTTGATTTTTTGCATATTCGAATTTGTCATCGTTATCCATCTTTTATTTAAGTTAATAAAACTAGCTACGGCCATTGTTTGAAGTCAATCTCAATAGTAAATTTAGGTTAATCTCAATAGTAAATTTAGGTTAATCCGATCCTTGTTTGAACGACACTCTACTTATCACTATATTACTTGGACGATATTGTACACTTGCAATTATCAACAACAAGTTTTTGGCGCCGCTGCCTCGGATCGAATTTAATTCTATTTTACTTTTGTGATTTTGTTTAGTTTATTTAAATTTTATTTTCGTTTTTTTATCATCATTTGACAAAAAAGCTAAGGGGTGCAAATGTACTTTCAAAAGTCTCAAAGAATTTTTATCAAAATATAAAAAACCTAAATATGAGTGGTGTAATTTGAGTGTAAGTGAGAGTATGAAACTGCACTAACAAATTAGCTTATCTATATCTCAAATCTGTATGAACTAAAGCCCGCCTAACATGACTCGAAATGTATCATCATTTGACATAAAAGCTAAGAAATAGGTTATGACCTTATCTTATCAAATAAAAAACCTAATTGATGGGTACGGTACCATATGTATTTTGATAATTCAAGAGAGAGGAATCAAATTATGACATGTTACCCTGAAGGTGCAAAATGGGATCGATCCAGTAAATGTTATGCATATATATAAGAATATTATTAATGATAATAAAAACTTTTGCGGGTGTTCTTATTGTTGGTCATAACAACTACCAAATACACATACATGAGATATACAAGCAGACTGAAAAAAATAAAACAGAAAAGAGAGAGAAGTAAGACAGGACATTGTCTCAATAAAACTAGCTACGGCCATTGCATTAGGGACTAAAATAACAACATTATAGAGAGGATTGGCTTGGGTATGATTATTCACTATATTGAAGGCATTTAAAACGAAGAAATGGATGACAAATTCCTTATTTTGTCCAAATTGAAGGCTACTCATGCAAAAAAGGTATGCCTACAAATCTCCCAAAACAAAGGATTAAAAGAGACAACTATTTTCATGAGTAACCTACAAATCCTGGAAAACTTTCCTTAATTTATATTAATTATAATGATCAATCATATTTAACTTGACAAGCAAGAAATAACAGACAGGGAGGGAAAGGTCCGTATTTCAACTTTTGCTCCTTCATCTCCTAGGTTCAATGTGCCTAACAGCTACGCCTCTTTTTTTGACCTCCTATACTTCAGGAAATCACAAGACATGTAGAAAAGTAGCTCAGTAGAAAAGTAGCTGAGGAGAAAAGTAGCTCAGTAGCACTATATAAACAGTCTGCATTTGTGCAAGCAATGCAAGGCAAACACAAGACCTCAAATGGATCCCACAGCAGTAGCGACTAAGCCTCATGCTGTTTGCATTCCGGCTCCAGCTCAAGGCCATATCAAGGCAATGCTTAAATTTGCAAAGCTCCTCCACCATAGAGGTTTTCATATTACCTTTGTCAACACTGAGTACAACCACAAGCGCTTTCTAAAATCTATGGGCCCCAATTCCCTTGATGGCTCACCTGATTTCCAGTTTGCAGCCATCCCAGACGGCCTTCCAGATTCAGATGAAGATGCCACCCAAGATGTCCCATTGCTTTGTGATTCAATCAGAAAACAAAAATTATTGGCTCCCTTTCGTGAACTACTAATGAATCTCAACAGTGATGCCATATCAACATCCATTAATCCTCCAGTAACTTGCATAGTTTCAGATGGTTTGATGTCCCCGTTCACAATCACAGCCGCTGAAGAGATTGAAGTCCCTATAGTGCTGTTCTACACTATTGCGGCATGCAGCTTCATGGGAGTTATACAATTTCGTGTTTTGATCGAAAAAGGCCTGGCCCCACTCAAACGTAAAATATATTATATATACACAACTACAGAAGCTTTAATTAATTTATGGCTCGTTCTTAATTCCTTGTTACTAAACATGCAAATGAAATTCTCCGTTTTATTATTATTATTTTTTGGGTAGGGCAGAGCTCTTTGACAAATGGATATCCGGAAAAGGTTATAGATTTATTGAAACCGGTTTGTATGGATGGGTTGTATGTATGAGTTGTCATCGTCACTATAACTTGTCATTCACCAGTCACTTTCCATAGCTTGTCATTCACCTTACATCAACCTTTCTCCATAGCTTGTCATTCACCAATCACTTTCCATAGCTTGTCATTCATCTTACATCAACCTTTCTTAGGGCTGGTTTGGTATTGCTGTGCTTTGAAAAAAAGCTGCTGTGAGAATAAGCGGCTGTGCTGTGAGAATAAGCGGCTGTGAAATAAATCAGCAGAGTGTTTGGTAAACTTTTTTGTAAAAGTGCTTTTGGAAAAAAAAGCAGTCTAATAGTAGGTATTTTCATTAAAGAAGCTCTGTAGCTCCGTGTGCTTTGAAAAAAAACCAGTTTTCCAAAGCTGCAAATAGCAGCTTCAGCTTTTTCCTTTGATTTCAGCTTATTCTCACAGCAGCTTCCAAAATAAGCCCTTTTTTTCAGTTTACCAAACACCTAAAACCCTCACAGCTTTTTTTCATGGGTGCTTTTTTTTTAAGCACCTCACTCCCAAACTAGGTCTTAGTTGCTCGTAAAAGCTTCTTTACTTGTAATTTGGTTTTTGCTTTTCCACTTGTTAGAGCAGATTTTAGGGATTGCGTTTGTGTAGTTATCCTACAATCTATTGTAGCTTTCTTTTGGCTCTCTATAAGAGTTGCCTTCACTTTCTTGTAATCTTCATAATGAAATATACAACAAATATTGAAACCAAAGCTCAACATGGTATCAGAGCAGGAACCATAGGGTCCTGACTCTGTTCACTTTTTTTACTTCTTCATTTGCTCATCATCGATAGAGATGGCAAAAGAAAATGTGTCTAGTGCCGACAGTGCCTCATCCTCCTCCCCAAACTTAACCCAAGGGGTTGAGAACAATCCAAATCAATGACTCTGCTCGGTACTATTGAACGAGTTCAACTACCTTCCTTGGTCAAGAGCTGTGTCACTTGCTCTAGGAGGAAGATCGAAGCTAGGGTTTATCAATGGAAGCTCTGAGCCCCCAGAATCCACTTCACCAACTTACGATGCATGGCATGCTACTGATCAGTTGGTCATGTCCTGGTTACTTAACTCCATGGAGCCAAAATTGTTTGAGCTTTTCAGCTACTCAGAGTCTTCCTTTCTCCTATGGGAGTCTGTCAAAAACATGTATGGCAGCCAAAACAACTCAGTTCGCATCTTTCAACTGAAGAAGAATGTGGCTAGTTTAAAGCAAGGTGATCACTCATTTGTTCAACACCTTGGAAGTATGAAATCCAAGTGGAATGAACTCGATATGTATCGTCCACACATGACTGATTCCGCTGTGCTACTGAAGAAGGCTGATGAAGACAAGGTGTTTCAACTCTTAGCAAGCTTGGGAACGGAGTATGAAGACTTGCGTAGTCACTTGTTAATGACTCAAGAGCTGCCCTCTTTTACCAGTGTGTGTCATGCAATCCAGAGACAGGAAACTCGACGAAGAGTGATGAACGTTAAGCCCAAATCCAACTCTGAAGCTAGGGTTTTCACGACAAATCACAAAGCAACTGGTGATAGGGTGCTTGGCAAGAAAGCAGACTGGAAATGTTCTTATTGCAACATGAAGGGACATTTGAGAGAAAAATGTTGGATTCTTCTGTAAACACGAAATTTTCCTGAAACAAACGCGACAAGAACACGTGTACAAAATAATATTTTGTATTAATGATTTAGGGGTTACAATCTCTCTCAAATTTGATCTTCTGATTCGATCTTCGTAAGGTGTTGATTTGTGGATTGTGTGCTGATCCAAAGGCCATCGAGGCTTGATCTCGGATGAATGGTTTGAAGTTTCTTCAAGGGGGCCTTTTGGGCTTGATCTTGAAGGTTGATGGATGAACGGATTTTCAAGGGCTTTTGGGCTTGATCTTGAAGAACTGTTGATGAACGGATCTTCAAGGGGCCTTTGAGGCTTGATCTTGATGAACAGTTGATGGATGAACGGATCTTCAAGGGCTTTTGGGCTTAATCTTGAAGAACTGTTGATGAACGGATCTTCAAGGGGCCTTTGAGGCTTGATCTTGATGAACAGTTGATGAACGATGAACGCTTTCTTCAAGGGCCGTCGGGGTTTGATCTTGTATTGGTGGAAGTTCCTTTAAAGGGCCGTTGGGGCTTGATCTTTAAGGTTGGGTTGACGAAGAACGAAGAGAGCTTTCTTGATCCTTCGGGATATACTTGGGAGCTTTGGAGTTTCAAAGCTTCAAGGTTTTGGTGTGAGGTGAATTGGTTAGAATTGGTTCGTTTTCTTTTGAATGCCTTGGCTTCCTATTTATAGAATTCCAAAACTTGATTTTTGGGTTTAAATAATCAGATGAAATAAATCATTTCTGCCAAGCGTTGACACGTGTCATGTTTGATGACTTTTCTGATGATTCTCGATTTTTTGTTGAGTCACGTGCTATGTGTAAAATTTATGTGACACGTGAACGTTGAAATTCTAATTATTGATCAACATTTATTTCACCAAAATTTCAATGTCTACAAATGCCCCCATTTCAAGGCGCGCCGTATACATGTGCTTGTCACATGTAGGAGATGCGTTTTGAAGTCCCTTAATGTAGATGTCGATCCAAGGGCCATTGAGGCTTGATCTTGAATTGGGCTGGAGATTTCTTCAAGGGCCGTTGAGGCTTGATCTTGAATTGAGCTTGAGATTTCTTCAAGGGCCGTTGTTGCTTGATCATGAATTGGGCTGAAAATTTCTTCAAGGGCCGTCGAGGCTTGATCTTGAAGGTTGAAATTGGACCACAAGGAGCTTCATGTGGTAGATGATCTTTGGCTTTGGTAGTGGATGAATTGGCACGTATTTGTTTTTTGCGCTTTGTTGACTTTCCACAGCTTTGATCTTGAACTGGGATGGTCTTGAATTGGGCTGGAGATTTCTTCAATGGTCGTTGAGGCTTAATCTTGAATTGGGCTTGAGATTTCTTCAAGAGCCGTTGATGCTTGATCTTGAATTGGGCTGAAAATTTCTTCAAGGGCCGTCGAGGCTTGATCTTGAAGGTTGAAATTGGACCACAAGGAGCTTCATGTGGTAGATGATCTTTGACTTTGGTAATGGATGAATTGGCACGTATTTGTTTTTTGCGCTTTGTTGACTTTCCACAGCTTTGATCTTGAACTGGGTTGGAGGATTTTCTGGATTCCTCAAATTGTTGACTTTCCTCAGCTTATTCTTGAACTGGATTTGATTCAAGGGTGGTGGACGCTTGATCTTGAATCAGACTTGTGATTTCCTCAAGGGCCGTCGAGGCTTGATCTTGAATTTGGCTGGAAGCTTCTTCAAGGGCCGTTGAGGCTTGATTCTTGAAGGTTGACTCAAACACATGGCAAGCAGACACGAGGTGAAGGTGACGGCTTGTTGCTTTGTTCAATCTTTCTAATTCACACCTGAGCAGTTTGGTCAACGGTATGATCTTCAAGATTGATGGGCTTTTTTTCCAGTTGGTGACTTGATCTTTAAGGATTTGATTCAAGGGTGGTGAATTGGCACGTGCAGCCCACAACGCCTAGCGAGTCGACCCAAGAATTTGAGGGTTAAAACGAGTCCTCCACCCAGAGTGATTGCAACCCTGATGATATGAGATATTTTTTATTTTGAAGAAGTAGCGGATGAATCGGAACGTGCTTTGTTGTGTTTATCTCCACATGCTTCAATGTATCATTTTCCCTTGCCTTATCTATTATTCTGGCAGAATGTGGCATCTTCTCGAGTTCCTCAGCTCAGACTCCTTCTGCTGAGTTGTCTCCACATACTGCAAGGTATCATTTTCACTTGCCTTATCTGTTCTCCAGGCAGATGTGGCAGCTTCTTTAGAAGTACAGCAGCAGTGGAAGACGAGTACTCGAGCAATACCATGTAAGCAACCAAGCAAAGGTTCCAGGTAGTCGATTCCTTACCCGAGTTTGAGTGGAGGTTCTGACATACTGCTTTCTTTATCCTTGTCTTTGTAGGTAAGAACAAGGACAAAGGAAAGGACAGGGAGAAAATATGATATGAGATACTCTTGCTTTCTACCCTGGTGATATGAGATACTTTAGCTTTGGTGTCATTTGTTTGCAGAGGTACCCCAAGGAATAAGGAACATTGAGTAACTCGAGAGACTTCGTTGGGAAGGCATTCTCAGAGATGAAGAAAGGTTATGTATGTCTACCTTGCTATAGAGGGTGAATGTCGACATTTATATGAATTAATAACCAGTACTATTCTTTCATTATTGTCGGCAACCGTTGGATGATTAAATAGTAAACTTCACGTGCTTTCTACTTCACTAGAAATCTTCGACAAATTGCCTGTGATTTACGCAAAGCTGAGTGTGCATGTGACAGATGCTGACACATCTGAAAAAGCAGATGCCTCTTCGATATCTGAAATCGACGCTTCGACAAACTGCATGTGATTTCTGCAAAGCCGAGTGTGCATGTGACAGATGCTGACACGTCTGGAAAAGCAGATGCCTTTCTGATTTCTGAGCTTGCCTCTTCGAGTTCTGAGCTCCGTCGAGTGCAGAGGTTGCATGTGACAAGTGTGGACAAATTTGGAAAAGAAGATTGGCCCGTGGTTTCTGAGCAAGCCCAGCTTTTGATAAAGCTAGCACCTCTTCGATTTCTGAGTTCACCTTTTCAATCTCTGAAATCCCGTCGAGTGCTGATTTTTATAGAGGTATGCAGGACGTTTCAAAACACACTTGAATTTCTGCCTGTAGAAACTCCCTTCTTGCACTTCTACGATCTTGACTTGTCCGACCTCTTCTTTCTTTCAACACCTTTGAAAATGTCTGGCCCATCCGACCGTCGTTTTGACTTGAAACTTGGTGAAGAGGTAGTCCCACCTTCTCCAGACAACATATGGCACCCATCCTTCATATCCCCTACTGGTCCTCTTACCGTTGGGGATTCAGTGATGAAGAATGATATGACCGCTGCGGTGGTAGCTTGGAACCTTGTCACTCCCAAAGATAACAGACTGTTTTCCAAACGGTTTGATGAGTTGGCTGTTAAAGATTCTCTGGCTCTCAGTGTGCAGTGTGCAGGTTCTGTGTCTAATATGGCCCAACACCTATTTGCTCGAACCCGTCAAGTTGAATCATTGGCGGCCGAAGTGATGAGTCTCAAACAAGAGATTAGAGGCTCAAATATGAGAATAAACAGTTGCACAAGCTCGCACATAACTATGCTACAAACATGAAGATGAAGATTGGCCAGATGCAGGAATCTGATGGTCAGATTTTACTTGATCATCAGAGGTTTTTGGGTTTGTTCCAAAAACAGTTGCCTTCATCTTCTGAGGCTTTAAACAGTCAACCTCCGGTGCCTCTTCTTCCTGGAGCTCTGCCGAGTGGTGAGGCTTCACACGAGTAACTTTCGTGAATGCTCCCTCCTGTTTGCTTTTTTGTTTTTTTACCGATGTAAAAATGTACATTTCTGTAAATTTTCAGAGAAATCAATAAATGAGGCTTTTTTTCATTCAATATATATATATATATATATATTTCACATGGTGCTGATCCACCATTCATTTATATATATATATATATATATATTTTTTTTTCTTTTCTTGCACATGGTGCCAGATGCACCATCATTCATTTTTTTTTTCTCTTTGCTTTTGGTGATGCTGATCCACCACTTTGCTCCACTATCCCATTTTTTAATATATTTTTTTTTGTATAAATTTTGATGATGGGCTGGGGAATTTGTAGGGAAGGATGAAGACGGATGGAGAGCTGAAGTCAAGCTTTGTGGTAGTGCAAAGCGTCGAGCTTCGCGACCGGCTAGTCTTTTGACAGCGGTCTCTGAAGTTCTTCGCTTACTTTGATCATGGCGGCTAGAGTGACAAGCTTGAGGTAGTGCAAAGCGTCGAGCTTCGCTATCGGCTAGTCGTTTGATGGTGGTCACTGAAGTTCTTCACCGACTTTGATCATGGTAGTGACTTTGCTGTGAGTCTTGGTGCTTTGAGCTTGTTAGTGCGTCACTTTTTACTGTGCGGCATTGTGCAAAAGATTGCAGCGGGATTTTGTTGTGTAGTGGTTTTTTTTTTTTTGCTGTGCTCTGCCGCCGTGCTTTTACCTGCTGCTGCATTGCATCTTCCTTATCCTCCCGATTCCTCGACGTCGACCTTGCCGTGTCTTCTCTCTCACTGATGTCGTGGTGATCGGCTTTGAATGCAAAGATAATCACAATACAATGGAGAGGATGATCCGAGATGTTGTTATGCCATACAGAGGAGAAGACGAGATGGCGCTGTGCCATGCAGAGGAGAAGATGAAGCTGCTGCAGTCCCGCAACTCCCTCGCTTTATTCACTCTTTGCCAGCGGGTTCACGCACACAACGTATGTGTCGCAGTCGCCGCCGCATGGTGATCAAGCTGAGATTTACCAACAGAAGTGGATGGGCATAGAGAGCTTCCATGGAGAGCAGGAGGAGGTAACGGAGGAGATGGTGACTTGGGCTGAGGAGCTGCAGGTGTAGTAGCTGGAGGATAACGGGATCCGTGCCGTGGACAATGGGGGGACTTGAAGTAGATGTTGAAGATGTTGAGCATGTAAACGGCGAGGAGAACACGCCAAGCATTACCAGCCATTTCTCCTTCTTCTTCAACCATGTTCATCGTCTTCTCTGCATGCTTGCTTTGGTGTTGCAGTAGCCTTTATCACTTCTCTGCCAGTCAAAGGATCCAACACGAATTGCTCGTACTCCATCGATATTGAGGCAACGCGTGCACAATCAGTCGCAACTCGGACCATGTCAATGTCAGATTTGGGGACTTTGAGAGTGATTTGATCATAGTGAAGCATCTGACCAACCCTAAGCCATTGTAGGCTGAGCAGGGAAAGAAGAGATTTTCCAAGTTTTCTTTGTGGGTCTAGGCGAATAATCCAGGAGGGAGAGAGCATGGATGGATGAGGTTACCGCTGCGGTCATAAAGTCCGGGAGAACAGGCGTGAAGCTGAAGGACTTGCATGTTTGGACGCAGGCACGCTCGAAGGTGTGGGAGGGGACAATGAGTCTTGGTTGCTCTCAAATGAGGAGGAGGCAGAATGCGCCGAAGGTGGAAGTCCTGCAGATTTTTTATCAGATGAAAATAGTGGGATGATGAAGACAGTGCGGGAGAGATCAGAAACATCGAGAGAGTTGAAGAGGGAAAGAGAGTGACATGGCTAGGGAGTTGTGCGGCGAAGGGACTGGGCCTGGACGTTGGACTTGACGCAGGCTTGGGCTTGGTGTTGCTTTGGAGTCCATGGCACTTTTTGCCTTCTTTTGTTGTTGCTCGAACTCGATTGCGGCCCGCGAGATGTAGATATATATATGTACACAAACTGTAATTTATTTATTTATATTATTATTTTTTTATTTTTTTACAAAGCAAATTTTGTTGTCTTTGTAATAAAATTGAAAACCTTTAATAAAATCCTTATTTTTTTTTTGATGTGACTGAACTCGAAGTTGAATGTTCGAGCTACCTACGTACCCTTCCAAAGAAGAGATCAAGTCAAAACGTAGTTCAAATACATTTTTTATTTTTTTGGTGTGCTCTTGCGGGCAAGGAGCGTTTTGGTGCCGTTGCAGTTTCAACTCGTGCAGGCAAGGAGCTTTTGGTTGTCACCTTTTAAGCTCATGCAAACAAGGAGCATTGGTGTCGCCTTTTGTGTTCGTGCGGACCAAGAGCGTTGGTGTTGCCTTTTATGCTCGTGCAGATTAGGAGCGTTGTGCCATGCAATTTAGGCTCTTGTAGACAATGAGCTTTGTGTCTTGCAGTTTAGGTTTTGTAGACAAGGAGCTTTGTTGCCATGTGCAGTTTAGGCTCATGCAGGCGAAAAACTTTGTTGCCATGTGCAGTTTAGGCTCATGCATGCAAGGAGCTTTGGTTCGTGCAGTTTAGGCTCGTGCGAATAAGGAGCATTTGGTGGATTTGTCAAGCAATTTTGAAGAGGCGTTCCTCGCAATCTTCATAACAAGGAGTCTTGACCGAATGATTGAAGAAGTCTTTAGGGAAGAAATCGCGCATTATGATGGGGACGGACGATCTTTGTGTCGAAGTTTCATCATCCTCAACACTTTCATGTAGCTTTGAAGGTTGACAAGAGCTGTTTTGCCCCCTTTCAGATTGGCGAACTTCTGGATGCAACGTAGGTTTCATGTGCAATTTCTTTGGAGCGACATGAGTCCATCCTTCAACTTTGCTTGACTTGGAGCATGCCCCCAGCGGTTGAGGTGAAAACTTTGAGTCGGAAGAGCCAGAAGTGATGGTGGTATAATTTGACTTCACCACATCGTCAAGATCTAGCTCAATGATTCCTTTTTGAGCCAGCTTCATGATGAGATCTTTTAGTACGAAGCACTTTTCCGTTGGATGACTTATGAAACGGTGGAATTTACAGTACCTTAGACTGTCAGTACGATTCATCTCTTCCGGCCGTCTGCACTCAGGTAAGTTGATCACCTTTTTGTCAAGCAAGTCTTTTAACATGGCAACCACATCAGAGTCGGGAAATGGATAAGTCTTCTCCTCAAGCTCTTTCAAAGTACGTCTACGCATTTCTTGATCACGAAAAGCTTCGGATTGAATCGCCTTGCCTCGTGTAGAGATTTTGACAGGAGCTGTGTTGACCGTCATTGCTTTCTTAGTGGATTTCCACGCAGCCTTCTCCACCTTTGTCCCAAGAACTTTGTCGTTCTTGTAGTCGACGATCGGTTCTTTCTTTCCATGATGGGCGATACTCAACTCTATGTCATGGGCGCGGGTGGCTAATTCCTCAAAGGTCCGTGGTTTGATGCCTTGAAGGATGTAGTGTAATCCCCACTGCATGCCTTGAACACACATCTCGATCGAGGAGGTCTTCGAAAGTCTGTCTTTGCAGTCAAGACTTAGAGTGCGCCATCGGTTGATGTAGTCCACGAATGGCTCATCTTTCCATTGCTTCGTACTTGTCAACTCCAACATGCTTACAGTGCAGCGGGTGCTGTAGAAGCGGTTAAGGAATTCTCTTTCCAATTGCTCCTAGTTGTTGATGGACTCAGGCTCTAGGTCCGTGTACCACTCAAAGACGTTTCCTTTCAGTGAGCGCACAAACTGCTTGGCGAGGTAGTCTCCCTCTGTCCCCGCGTTGTTGCAAGTTTCGACAAAATGTGCAACGTGCTGCTTTAGGTTTCCTTTTCCATCAAACTGCATGAACTTTGGTGGTTGATATCCCCTCGGCATCTTCAGGGCATCAATCTTTTTTGAATAAGGCTTCAAGTACAACCCGGAGGTATTTGAGCTCCTTTCGTACTGTGCCTTGAAGGTGCTGGCGATCATCTCTTGCAACTGCTTGATGGAGAGAGATCCCATGAGCGCCGCTGCTTGGTCTGGCTCCGGCTTCACATTGATTTTCTCCACCGGAGGCTCATCTTCTTCGCCAACTCCTCTCTTTAGTGGATCATCCTCTGGGTTGGGGTTCTCGTCGTCCTGTTGCTACAGTCGGCTAATGAGTGCAGCGATTTGCAAGTTTTCTTCTTCCACAATCCGTGTTAGCCTTGCGATCGCTTCATTCATTTGAGCCAGTTGTCCTTCAATAGAGGTAACGCCGATGGTCATGACTTGTGCAACAAATAGACGTGACTTTCCTTTAGACATCCAGGATGCTGACGAAGAACGTCGTTGGCTGCTTTGAGATGTCATCTTGTGTGCCTCAGCAGCATGCTTCGGTGCCCCCAGCGAGGTCAGGTTGATGACAGACTCGCACCTTTGATGCTCCCCTTGCTCCTTTAGCAGCACCAACTTTGAAGTGGCATGTTGAGAAACGATTGTGGCGCCAATGGATTGTCCGTTCGTGGCAGAAGTGTTCAGAATCCTTCCCTCAGTGGTTGTGAGAACGGCTTGTCCCTTGCTTGATGCCATTGACTTTGAGGTGTGTTTGGATTCCTTGAACGGAGAAATAGATGAGAGGTAGAGATTGTCCCACTGGGCGTGCCAAATTTGTAAACACGAAATTTTCCTGAAACAAACGAGACAAGAACACGTGTACAAAATAATATTTTGTATTAATGATTTAGGGGTTACAATCTCTCTTAAATTTGATCCTCTGATTCGATCTCCGTAAGGTGTTGATATGTGGATTGTGATACTGATCCAAGGGCCGTCGAGGCTTGATCTCGGATGAATGGTTTGAAGTTTCTTCAAGGGGGCCTTTTGGGCTTGATCTTGAAGGTTAATGGATGAACGGATCTTCAATGGCTTTTGGGCTTGATCTTGAAGAACTGTTGATGAACGGATCTTCAAGGGGCCTTTGAGGCTTGATCTTGATGAACAGTTGATGGATGGATCTTCAAGGGTTTTGGGCTTGATCTTGAAGAACTGTTGATGAACGGATTTTCAAGGGGCCTTTGAGGCTTGATCTTGATGAACAGTTGATGAACGATGAACGCTTTCTTCAAGGGTCGTCGGGGCTTGATCTTGAATTGGTGAAAGTTCCTTCAAAGGGCCGTTGGGGCTTGATCTTGAAGGTTGGGTTGAAGAAGAACAAATAGAGCTTTCTTGATCCTTCGGGATTTACTTGGGAGCTTTAGAGTTTCAAAGCTTCAAGGTTTTGGTGTGAGGTGAATTGGTTATGAATTGGTTCGTTTTCTTTTGAATGCCTTGGTTCCTATTTATAGAATTCCAAAACTTAATTTTTGGGTTTAAATAATCAGATGAAATAAATCATTTCTGCCAAGCATTGACACGTGTCATGTTTGATGACTTTTCTGATGATTCTCGATTTTTTGTTGAGTCACATGCTATGTGTAAAATTTATGTGACACGTAAACGTTGAAATTCTAATTATTGATCAACATTTATTTCATCGAAATTTCGATGTCTACATCTTCATCCGGAGTTAAAGCCTAAGTTTGATAGGGAAGGTAGGATGATCAAAGATGGGAGGGGTGGAGTCACTCCAAAAGCATTTCATTCAGCTTGTTCCTCAACTGATGGGATGGCTAATTTCTCAACAAATCCAGTGTCATTGATCAACGAGTTTGCTGTTTTTCTTCAAAAGAAGCAAGGAAGCACTGAACCTGATGAAATGACACCTGAAACCCTACTGCAATGCTAGGGAAATTTGCTGGATTCTTGGCTGACTCGGAGAACACATCGAAAGGCAATATTCCAGGTATTATCAGTGCCATTTCCACTACTCTTAATGAAAATGTTACACATGATTTTTGGATTATTGACTTTGGTGCCACTGATCATATAACTAATAAACCCTCTAGTCTCCACGATTTTCAAAGAACTATTGATCCAATTCATGTAGGGAAATGGGAAAGGGGAACCTATTCTAGGGAAAGGAAAGATTAGATTGCTAAGCGAGCATACTAATTCCACTACTCTCTATGTACCTTCTTTTCCTTTTTAGCTCTTGTCAATAGGAAAAATCACAAAAACCTTAGACTGTCTTGCCATATTTTCCCCTTACAATGTTGTGTTTCAGGACCGAGTTACTCAGAAGAAGATTGGTGAAGGGTTATTCTTGAATGGACTCTACTATCTCTCAAAGGAGTCCAATTTTGTCAAAAAGCTTAGTGTCAACTTAAGTCAAGTTCTGGAACACCAACACTGGCATCAACACCTTGCCCATCCCTCAGAACATGTGATGACCAAGTTGTTTCCCTTTTTTTGTAAAAACACACTGGAGTGTGAAACTAGTCAAATGTCAAAAGCCACTAGACTTCCTTTTGTTTCCTCTAATTCTAGAACTAGTAAACTTTTTGAGCTTGTTCACTCTGATATTTGGGGTCTTTCTCGTGTAGAATCCTTTAATGGGTATAGATATTATGTTACATTTATTGATGACTATTCTAGAGTAACCTGGTTGTATCTTTTAAAACTTAAAAGTGATTTGTTTGATGCTTTTAAGGACTTTCACAACCTAATCACCAATCAATTTTCATCTAAGTTATATGTTAAGATCAGATAATGGTACTGAGTACACTTCCAATAACATGAGTAATTACTTGAGCAATCATGGCATTTTGCATCAAACTAGCTGTGTTGGTACACCATAAGAAAATAGTGTGGCAGAGAGAAAGAATCCAGACTTATTGGAGAAGACTCGATCACTTATGATCCAAATGAATGTTCCTATGAAATTTTGGTCTCAAGCCCTACTCACTGCCACGTACATCATTAATCGACTGCCAACTCGGGTGTTGAATACTAAATCTCTTTTTGAAGTCATGAAGGGCAGACCTATAAACTTGTCTGACCTCAGGACCTTTGGTTGTACTTTTTATGTGCACATTCAAGCTCTCCATCGTGACAAACTCGACCCTCGAGCTGCCAAATGTGTGTTTATGGGATACGCCAGTTCTCAAAAGGGTTACAAAGTGTACAACCCTAACACGGGGAAACTGACAGTCTCTAGAGATGTGCGATTTGATGAATATTCACCTTATTTCCACAAAGGGTTGAAGGCTAATGCTAATATGGAATATCTTATGGACCTATTTCCACTACCTATTCCAGCAGAAATTCATGAAGTCACTCATGCTCATATCAAATTCTCAACTCACCGAGAGTGTAATTGATGCAATGCAAGCTCATCTGGACCATCAGAAGCTCAACCAAATCAGCAAGCTATAAGTGCACCAAGAAGAAATCCTACACGAGATAGACATACATCAGTGAGGTTACAAGAGTATGTTACTTACACTACAAGGCATCATATCTCTACAGCCATTTCTTATCACAGATTCTCATATTCTCATACTTCTTTCCTTAACAAATTGTCCCACACTTTCGAACCAAGGAATTTTCATGAAGCCACATGCATGCCTGAGTGGCAAGATACTATGACTAAAGAGCTTCAAGCTCTGAATGATAACCAGACATGGAGTGTGGTGGATCTTCCAAATGGCAAGAAGGTCGTGGGAAGTAGGTGGATATATAAGACCAAATTCAACTCCAATGGAAACATTGAAAGACACAATGCACAGTTAGTAGCTTAAGGCTTTACTCAAACCTATGGCATTGACTATAAGGAGACATTTTCTCATGTTGCCACAATGAACACAATGAGGGTATTGTTGTCTGTGGCAGTCAATAATGCATGGCCCTTATTCCAAATGGATATGAATAATGTATTTCTTCATGGGGATCTTGAAGAAGAAGTGTACATGAAGTTGCCTCTTAATCATGCAAGAGAAAATGAACCCAACAAGGTCTGCAGACTTCACAAAGCTATATATGGTCTAAAACAGTCCCCTCGAGCTTGGTATTCGAAGCTTAGTTCAGTCCTTGAAGCTGCAGGGTTCAAAAAGAGTCATGCTGACTCTTCTTTGTTTGTTCAAAGTAGTATTGCTAGCAAATTAATTGTGCTTATATATGTTGACAACCTAATTATTACAGGTGACAATATAAGTGAAATCAAGACGCTTTTACTTCACCAAAAATTTTCCATTAAAGACTTGGAGCCCTTGAAATACTTTCTTGGAATTGAGGTGGCTACCTCTTCAAAGGGATTGTTCTTAAATAAAAGAAAGTATGTTCTCGATCTTCTAGATGAAGCTAACATGATGAAATGTAAACCAGCTCGGACACCCCTAGCTAGCAAACTTCAGTGGCATGAAAAAGGTGAACCTCTCTTGAACCCTAGTGTTTATCAGCGAATGGTTAGGAAACTTATTTATCTCACCATTACTAGGCCTGATATCTCATATTCAGTTAGCCTAGCCAGTCAGTTCATGCACTCTCATACTCTAGTTCACTTGGAAATCGTCAAGAGAATACTTTGATATCTCAAGGGCTCAGTAGGAAGGGGGATAATTATGAAGAATAATGGATCAAATCACATCTTGGCCTACACAGATGCTGACTGGGCTGGAAATGCCCTTGAACGAAAATCTACAACAGGTTTTTGCACATTTGTTGGAGGGAACCTTGTCACTTGGACGAGCAAGAAACAAACTGTTGTTGCTCGATCTAGTGCCGAAGTTGAGTATAGGGTTATGGCAGCAACAGCCTGTGAACTCATATGGTTGAAAGGTCTTCTTTCCAAGCTCGAATTCACAAGCATGACACTTATGTCCTTGTATTGCGATAACTAAGCTGCCATGCACATTGCCTCTAATCCAGTATTCCAAGAAAGGACCACACATATTGAAGTTGACTACCATTATATTTGTGCTCAAGTTCAATCCAAAGTGATAGACACTGTGTTCACACGCAGCCATGATCAACTTGCTGATTTATTCACAAAAGCACTTGACTCTACTAAGTTTCAGCGTTTGTTATGCAAGCTTGGATCAATCAATCCCCTTGATCCAGCTTGAGAGGGTGTATTGAAACCGGTTTGTATGGATGGGTTGTATGTATGAGTTGTCATCTCACTATAGCTTGTCATTCACCAGTCACTTTCCATAGCTTGTTATTCACCTTACATCAACCTTTCTCCATAACTTGTTATTCACCAATCACTTTCCATAGCTTGTCATTCATCTTACATCAACCTTTCTTAGTTGCTCGTAAAAGCTTGTTTACTTGTAATTTGGTTTTTGCTTTTCCACTTGTTAGGACAGATTTTATGGATTGTGTTTGTGTAGTTATCCTACAATCTATTGTAGCTTTCTTTTGGCTCTCTATAAGAGTTGCCTTCACTCTCTTGTAATCTTCATAATGAAATATACAACAAACATTAAAACCAAAACTCAACAAGATTGGATTCCAGGAATGAAAGATATCCGTTTAAAGGAGCTCCCAACCTTTATTCGGACTTCAGATCCTGATGATATCATGTTTAACTTCATGATGGAGGTAACTGATAGAGTTCATGAAGCTTTTGCAATTGTTCTTCATACTTTTGATGCCTTAGAGCCAGATGTATTGGAAGCTCTCTCATCTATGCTTCCACTTGTTTATCCAATTGGCCATCTTGAATTACATCTGAATCAAATACCAGATCACCCATTGAATATTGGATACAATCTGTGGAAAGAAGAAACAAAATGCCTCGACTAGCTAAACACTGAGGCACCAAATTCAGTTATGTATGTGAATTTTGGCAGTATAACAGTTATGACATCTGAACATCTTGTCGAGTTTGGCTAGGGACTTGCAAACAACAATGTTCCCTTCTTTTGGGTAATTAGACATGATTTAGTTACTGGCCAATCAACACTTTTGCCGCTGAGGTTTGTGGATGAAACAAAAGAAAGAAGTCTCATTGTGAGTTGGTGCCCATAAGAGCAAGTCCTTAACCACCTATCAGTGGCAGTATTTTTAACACACAGATGTTGGAATTCAACCGTTGAGAACCTCATTGCTGGAGTGTCTATGCTCTGTTGGCCATTCTTCGACGACCAGCAGATGGACTGCTTGATAGATCCATCGATCAACCTTAACCCAAAGAGGCCATGAGAGGATTCAAAGAGAGAGAATGACAAAAGAACTTGGATATTATTTCATACTGTTTTATGTTTCTTACAAACCCAGCTATATAGCAACTTTCCCAACTACTTTTACCTAATTACAGCTGTACTAATAACTTTATTATAAGTATTACAGCTTCATCACTCAGATGATGACATCTGGCACAATCACAATTGCTTTATAAGCATTACTAGCTAGTAGAAATCCCATCAGAATCCTAACATTACTCCCTCCTTTGAAATCAGCCTTGTCCTCAAGGCTTAAAGTTAGGAAACTTCGACTGTAGAGTATCTAAGCTTTCCCAAGATGCATCTGCAGCATGGTGATTTTTCCAATGCACCAACACTTCTGTGATTGAAGTTGTTCCTGTGTTAACCACTATGCGGTCTAAAATAGCTTCCGGTACAGGTTCATCGGCCATTAAGCCAGCATCTTGAACTGTTGGTAAAGGAATAGTAATAGTGATTGCAATTCCTAGCTTCTTGTTTAGACATGAAACATGAAAAACTGGGTGGATCTTGGAATGACTTGGGAGTTTCAACCGATACACCACAGGCTCAACTCGATTAAGAATCTCAAAGGGACCATAGAATCTAGGATGCAGCTTATGAAAGGGATGCAAGGCTAGTGACTTCTAATGGTAAGGAACCAATCTGAGATAGACAAAGTCACCAATTGAAAAATGATCTCTCAGTTCGATGTTTGTTTGCTTGAGTTGTCATTCGTTCCTGAGCAGCTGCTAAGTTGGTCTTTAATAGAGATAAATTCAAGTCCTGTCTTTCAAGCACTGATCCACCATATAAATTTTTGTTGTACCAAGTTCATAGAGTGGAACATGTGGTGGTGGCTATCCATACACTATTTTATAAGGTGTCATTTTAGCTGCAGAATGGTATGAGGTGTTATATCTCAATTCTGCCCAAGGGAGCCATGTTAACCATTGCTTAGGTTGCAAGCTACAGAAACACCTCAAATATGTTTCCAGACATTTATTTAGAACTTCAGTTTGTCCATCAGTTTGAGGATGGAAGCTTAAACTGAGACTGAGCTTGGATCCTTGAAGTTTAAAAAATTCCTTCCAAAATGAGCTAATGAATATTGGGTCTCTATCAAATACAATGGAAGTAGGCATTCCATGCAATTTAAACACCTGATCAATAAAGACTTATGCCACTGCATGTGCAGTATATGGATGGGATAAGGGTAAAAAAAGTGCAACTTTTGAGAATCTGTCAACAATGACAAATATAATTGATTTACCCTTGCAAAAAGGGAGTCCAGTGATAAAGTCCATAGCTATATCAAACCAAATTCTTTGAGGGATTGGTAGTGGATTAAAAAGTCCAGCAGGTGCTAGTGTCTCATACTTATTCTTCTAAAAAGCATCACATCTATCAATCAATTCTTTAATATTGTTTTTCATACCCTCCCAATAGAAGGATCTGGATATCCTTTTATAGGTCTTGAGGAACCCTTCATGGCCTGTAGATGGAGCACAATAGTGTTCTTCAAATATTCTTGTCCTTCATGGACTTGTAGGACTAACAACAATCCTATTCTTATACTTCAAAAATCCATTATCAAGTTGGTACTTAAGCAAATTTAATGGAGTCAAATATGAGGTTTTGTGTAAAACAGCTTGAGACTTCTGTAAAATCTAGTCATCTTTTTTGACATGCCTCCGTAAATCATCGAGCCAAGACATATAAGGATATGATAAGGCGAGTAAATCATTGTCAAAGTTTGTGCAGTTTAGTGTGACTAAAGCAATATTGCTTTGATCAGTACCCACAACCATGCTTGAAGCCATAGCAATTTCATATTTCATTACTTGGACCAATAGTTGAATTATCCTGAGAATTGAACATTCTAGATAATGCATCAGCTACTTTATTGTCACTACCCTTTCTATACTGGATTTCATAATCAAATCCTAGTAACTTGGAAACCCACTTTTGTTGGAAAGGAGAATTAGCTCGGTTTTGGAGAAAATATTTGAGGTTGTGATGGTCTATATTTATAATGAAATGGTTTCCCAGTAAATAGGACTACCACTTTTTAATTGCATGAACCATAGCTAACATTTCTCTTTCATATGCAGATAGTGCTTGATTCTTTGGTCCTAAAAGTTGACTGGTAAATGCAATAGGCCCGCCTCCTTTTTACCAAACTATCCCTATCCCAGTGCCTGAAGCATCACTTTCAATAACAAATGGTGTTGAAAAATCCGGTAGTGCTAAGACCTGAAGAGACAACATTGCGTTTTTCAGTTCTTGAAATGCATCAGTGGCTGCAAAACTCCATTTAAACCCATCATTTTTAGTGAGTTGAGTTAGAGGTCCACTGATTCTTCCAAATTGAGGAATAAACTTCCTATAATAACCAGTTGAGCCTAGAAAACCCCGTAAAGCTTTCACATATGTAGGTGTTTGGACCCAAAATTACATTATCGGCCCATGCAATCAAGGTCGTTGAGTAAGCATAGCTTTCAACCGTCGGATCGAAAAGTGAATATCGTTTTGTTATTATTGAAGGATAATATTATGATTTTTATCATAATTATCTTTTAATGATAATTAAGATGAGATATGTATCTCCAAGCTGGAAACACGGTAGCACAATTCAAGTTGATTTTGGATGTTTGGCGTGTGAATGTGTGGGTGGGATTAGTTTTGTTGACTAACAGATTCAAGTGGTATGTTGCAAATTGATTATTATCCATTTAAAGTATGGTGATAATTAGTAAACAAATGAATTTGGAGTTCACTTAGACGGCAGAAGGTTATTATGCATGCATGCATAAAATTATAAAGTGATGGTGGATTAAAAAGCACCCCCGAATATCCTTGGCCAGATGCCAAGAATCTAGTCGGACAAATTGCATCAGATTGGAACTCGTGGGCTTTGAAAGGATGGGATCCAATTTGAACTCTTTGATAATGCATGATTGCACCTGGTCAAATTTCGTGGAAAGATGAGTGGCTCGTTGTGATGCTTCGGTTTGAAATGCATGGCTAAAAGATAAACTTGCATGCTAATTATTTGCATGCCTTGGTTCCAGCATGCGGAGATCATCAAATACTTGGATAATGATGGACAAAATAAAGAGAAAATGAGATAATGATAGAGATTTTAAATTGGTTGGATAATTCCATGATAACTCCATGCATTTGGTTGAGTTTGATCCACGCCAAAAATCTCGTGCAATATTCAAGGATCAAGTCAGCACATCCCTATAAATACAGAGGCAGTGGCAACGAGAAGACCCTTTCCATCTCAACACACAAATTGCCATGCGCAAACCTCTCAAACACCTTGAGATTTTCTTTTTTCGCCGACACACCTTCAGTTTGGATAAACAGCACTGTGAAGGCAACCGGCGAACACCTTTAGTTTGGATAAACAGCACTGTTGCTGTAGAATCAGATGATTGCGAAGAACCTTCAGTTTGGATAAACAGCACTGCGACGAAGCCGACTAGATATCCATTCAAGTCTCGGTCGATAAGGATTTTCAAATCCTTATTGGCAGAGGTCATCTCATTAGCTTTCTCGGCGAAGTGAGGTGTTACCAGGTTACTATATTCGACACCATGAGAGCCAAAATTGATATTGAACTTTGCAGAACTAGCAGCCTTGTCTTCAGGCTTTAAAACCCGAAGGCCGAGACGTGTTCATTCCTCGACCGCAGTCACGAGATTCAGAAGTCAACAGCGCGCCCAACTCAACATCAACAAATTTACTCCCTGGTCGAGCTCGACCTTCGAGTTGGCATGCCCCGCACACAACTGAAGGACATAGTTAGCTCATTAGTTACTCGACATGCGCGCCACGTAGGCTTGGTAGTTTTTAGGGTCAACAGTAGGTAAATGCCAATCTACAATGGCTTGCAATTTGGAAGGGTCAACAACTACAGCATTATGAGAGACAATATAGCCTAGATATTCAATTTGTTGTTTCCCAAAAGCACATTTAGACAGTTTCACAAACAAGTGGTGAAGTTGGAGTATACTGAGGGCAATGCTTACATGCTATAGGTGCAATTCCCAAGAAGCATTATTTATCAGAATATCATCAAAGAAAACTAAGATGAATTTCCTTAAGTAAGGCCTAAATATCTCATTCATTAAGCTTTGGAAAGATGTGGGGGCATTTGTTAAGCCAAAAGGCATAATGAGGAATTCATAATGTCCCTCATGAGTTCTGAAAACAGTCTTGTCAATATCTGTGGGGTGCATACAAATTTGATGATAACCGGACCTAAAATCCAGTTTAGAAAAATATTTTGCACCAAAGAGCTCATCCAATAACTCATCAATTAATGGTATAGGGTACTTGTCTTTGATTGTGAGGAGATTAAGTGCCCTATAATCCATGCGCATCCTCTAAGTACCCTCATTTTTCTTCACCAAGAGCATTGGAGAAGAGAATGGACTATGGCTTGGTCTGATGAAACCTGATTCTAGTAACTCCTTGACACATTTCTCTATTTCAGTTTTCTGGAATGGACCATACTTGAAAGGTCGAGCACTAGGTGGTTTGCATCCTTCCAACAAGGGTATTTTGTGATCATGTGGTCTGGATGGTGGTAGCCCAGATGGGCTTTGAAAAATAGGTTGATATTTTGCTAACAAAACTTGCAAATCATTATCTTGGTTAGAATTCAACTTAGAATGAGTGGATGGAACTGTGTTGTCTGCACCAACTTGCAAAACAAATAAGGCAGCTCCTAGGTAATGTTCATGGGTGAGTAACTTGGCCATTTGTAAGGAAGAAATGGATTGAGGTTCTTGGGGTTGAGGGCTTGATATGGAAAAAGTAGTGGTACCAACTACAAACTGCATAATCATCTTATCAAAATCCCATAGTACTGGTCCTAATGTTCTCAACCATTATATGCCCAAAACAATCTCACAAACACCCAAAGGGAGAGCATAGAAATCAAGCACAGTTGCATAATTTTGTATTCAAATGGAAACTTGAGCTAAACATCCAGTGCTAGTGAAGGATCCCCCATTTGCAATCTTCACAATAAATGGGTGTGTGGTATCTAGATGACCCTTTAATTGTTTGACTAATGAGATATCAATGAAATTATGTGAACTACCTAAATCTACCAAGAAAATAACAGGACAATTGAGTACTAACCCACTGATTTTCATTGTTCAGATGGACTTTAGACTATGCATTCCATATACTGCACAAGCGGTTACCTCAGGCTTTTCATTGTCATTAGAGTGATGCCCGATAATGTCTCCATTTTCGTACACATCTATGAGGAGCACACACATGCTCTCTTGAAAAAATTTCATCATAGTTAAAACACAACATATTCTTCCTTCGAAATTCAACTTCTGCTGCTGTTAAGCGCTTGAAATTCCCATTTCTTGAACAATTCTTAGTCTTTGGCGTGTTGGTGATATCAAATAATTGTGTTGGACTAAATTGAGATGCAAATGAAGTGTTTCTTGAAAAGATCGAATGTTTGGCATCCACTTGTTGGGAGTAAGCAATGGCTTCATGAACATCAAATGGTCACAAGAGCTTGACATCATGGTGAATTTCCAGTTTCAAACCCTCGATGAAGTAGCTTTTTAAGAGTCTAGAGGTCATTTCCACCGTGCGATTTGCCAACCTCCTGAATTCCATAATATAGTCTTTGAGTAATCCAAATTGGCGAAGTTTCATTAAATTTTCAATGCAGTCCATAAGGTCAGATGAACCTATCTTTGTAAAATCTTCCCATTTGGGATAGTTCTTGACGCAGTTCACCCATTGAAACCATTGAAGGGCTTCATTTTCCATATGAAATGAAGTCATACGAACTTTCTTGTCTGCTGGGATATCAAAGTAATCAAATTAATGCTCCGTTTTGTAAATCCATCCAAAAGGATAGTCCTATTCCTGGAAGCGAGGAAAATCCAATTTTACCAGAGGTGGTATTGGTTGAAATCCTAAATCATGACGGTTGAGATTCTGGGTTCTTGAATCATCACGCAGAATGGGGTCAGAGTAAGTTGCATCTGATGAATCTCCTGGGCAACCCATTTCATATTTGTCTAGAAAATCGCGATGACCTTCTCAATTCGAGCATCTGAAGAATCTTGATGCCCTTCCATGGCATCGAACCTTTGGAGCAGTGTATTGAGAATGTTGTTTATCATAGCAAGATGATTCTGCAATTCCATAGCTCTCTTTGTTGATGCACGAGTCATACGACATCAAAGAAGGGATGGAGAAATCAGTACTGACTTGATACCAATGATAGATCCCTTGATCAACCTTAACCTAGAGAGGCCATGAGAGGACTCGAAGAGAGAGAATGACAAAAGAACTTGGATATTATTTCATAAACTGTTTCCTGTTTCTTACAAACCCAACTATAAAGCAACTTTCCCAACTACTTTTACCTAATTACAGCTGTACTAATAACTTTATTACAAGTATTACAGTTTCATCACTTAGATGATGACATCTGGCACAAACACAATTGCTTTATAACCACTATTAGCTACTAGAAATCCCCTCAAAATCCTAACGCTGCCTCTATAGTTGCAATGAATGGGGCATTGGCATGGAAATTAGTAATGATGTGAAGAGGGATGAAGTAGAGAGGCTTGTCAGAGAGTTAATGGATGGGGAAAAGGGTAAGAAGATGAAATATAAGGTCATGGTGTGGAAGAAGCTTGCAAAAGAAGCTACTGGTCCACATGGTTCTTCATCCAAAAACTTAGACATGCTAGTTAATCAAGTGCTACTAAGAAAAACTAGACGTCATCCGTAAGAATATTTCTAGTCATGTATTCTTTTGACCCTGTCAATGCTTTGTCATTGTTGTTCATTGCCTTAATTAATAATAGACTCTAGCTATATTAAACATGTAATATTGCAGTACCATACAATAATTTTTCAACGTAATTCTTCTATCTTCTCATCAGTCATTAAATTATACATGCATTATTAGGCATTAAACATGTATAATTTTAGACATAAGTATTCATAAGTATTCATTAGTTGACATATGAGATTTAATTAGGGGCATTAGTGAAAAGAGAAGAAAGAAATTTTAGACAAAATTAATACATAGATTTGATTGTAAGATAAATTCACATGGCATCCATTGAGTGGAAAAGACAAATAGGGGAAGGCAAGTGAAGAATGTAGCCAGCATTCCTCTTAGAGGAAATCAAATCATATTTTGATTCCTCGTCTCCCTTACCTTAATTTGTTTGAATGCTAAGAACATTTTCAATGGAGATGTCAAATCCTAGGTGGAATGTCATTGTGCATATTTGACATCAAAAATCTCTCTAACCAAAGTGTTATTTGCTGACTGGAGTTGAGGCTTTGTGATTTGTAATCAAATATGACATCAATGTCAAATTTATTTTTAATTTATTTTAATCGTGGGTCTCTTATTCCACTAACATTTGAACCAATAAAAATTTTGAAATTTTTTAATAATTACAAGCATTTAAAATTCTATTTAAATAATAAAATAATATTTGACAATTCTATTAGAGAAATACAAAATTTGACATAAGACTTCAAATTGTCATAGCAGTCATCAATTGTAATTTGACTCTTATAATTTGACATTTCCTTTGAAGATAGTGTAATCTTCTTTCCTTGAAAATTTCCTTAATCTCCTATTTTGGCTGCCTTCGATGCTTATCTACAGTTCTGCTAATTAAGCTTCTTCACCTCGATCAGCAAGCACCCTAGATGGCTCGATCCAAAGAAACGTATTATTTGGAGAGATTAGAACTGGACTAGGGATGGGCAATGGTTATGGCGGACGGGTAACCGCGGTTATTTACCCATAATCGTTTACCCATTTGGTAATTGCCTAAACGGTTATACTCATACCCATAACCGTTTATAAACAGTTAACCATACCCATAACCGCATACCCATTTAACCGTAACCGTTTAATACCCGTTTACCCATTTATCCTTTTTAACCCGTTTTTTTTTACCATTACGCCTTTTTCACCCGTCTACATGTTTTTTAACAACTTGAAAATTAAAAAAAAATTGTCATAATTTTTTTTTACAATTAAACACCGTTATAGGTACATTCATCATACATTTCCATATTTTAATTTTTTAAGTCCTTATACCATTCCAATAATTGAAATAATAGTTTACGGACGATATTTTTAACTGTTACCAATGAAGGTAAATATAATATTTGCTAAGTATTATTGGGTTACAAAAATTGTTTATAAGACATTTATGTCAAAGCATTTCTGTCAATTTCACGGTTACCCGCAAGAAATTTAAATTAATTTGGCCAATTCTTTGATAATGAGAATCATCATTCCTGTAGCAGTGTTATTGAGAGAATGACCAATGAATTCCTTGCTAATTTATTGGGTGCTAAGTATTATTGGATCGAGAACATGGTTTGTGTTAGTTTTACATATATAAAATAAATGGATAAACGGTTACCTGTTTATAACCGCGGTTAATACCCATAACCGCTTATTTAAATTTCGGGAGTAAACGGTTATACCCATAACCGTTTATTTATCTAAACGGTTACCCATAACCGTAACCGTTTAATTTAAATGAGCGGGTAACCGGTTACCCATAATCAATGGGTATTAAGTGGATGACCTGGCTATTTAATGAGGACAAGTCTCTTTTTACTCCCTTTACTTGTCATCTGATACATGCGGTATTGGATGTGTTCGAATTTTGATGAGCCCATGACATATTTAACAATAGAAATAACAAGAGATAGAAATAAAACTCAAAAGTGTGTAACAATGGAACATCCAAAATATGCTCTCAATTGATATAGCAACTTGACATACTTGAGAGGCCTATTACTCTTTTACACCTCCTATTTCTTGATTCTTTTTTTTCTCTCTCTTGGTGAACATAGTGCTCATGGCAACTCAGAGGTTTGGCTCGTTCAAATTTGTAAGGTCATAATGTATTTATATATGGTAGCGGTTAAAACCTCAGGACGATTATGTGAAAAAGTAATAAATTTGATGGGATTATTTCAAGGCGTGTCCGTGTAATCTCATAATTTTTTTTATGATATGACAAGTTTTCGGATGAAATTTTAGTAAATGGAGTTTTGTGAAATCAATTTTATACTCAAGGAGTGTTATTGTAATTTTGAAAATCTCAAGGTTTTTTTTTATGAAACTACAAAAAACCTCAATATATGGATTTTTTTTTAAATTAAATTTTTTGGAATTTTCAAAATTTTGGGTCTTTGGAGGCAGAAGTTGGTTGCTTACTTGACACAATGAGGTATATAATTATACACCCAATTAACTTTGATCTTTATGTTTTTAATAATTGAGAAAGAGTAGTGTTAATAATTGAGAAATCTGTGTTAAACATGTTTACATGACAAATTCATCTTAGAGATTTGTTTGGTTTTGAAATTCCATCAAAAGCTAAGGTTTTTGTGCGATTGATTTTGTGAGGAAGATAAGGCACGACCTTGTAATTTGGTTTTTTTCTCCCTCATTTTTGAATTCCTTCAAAATCTTGCAATTTTACGATCTATAATTACAAAGAAATAAGGTCATGGTGTCGCCGGTGTGAAATTATTATATGATTTTACGATATATATGATTTCTCCTACCATGATTTTACGATCTATAATTAATTAGTCAAAGATACAAAACAACATCCAATTTTTATAGAAATTTAGATAACAACTCCAGCACTATCAACAAGAATGGAAGAACTAGTGCATATAACCAAAGAAAATTGAGATGGTAAAGTAATATTTCAGCAATATAAAACAAAGTGAAGGGACCCCCCTTGATTTTAATGGTAAATGACCAACAAGATTATTGTATAGCATCTTCCCTATAGATTTCCTAATCCTTACACTACCGTAAAGCATGTCTCTTTCTCTATTGAACAAGGGGAAAAGCCGTGAAGCCGTAAAGCATTTCTCTTGCTCGATTGATTTTTTCGTTGCACGGGTATTTGTTGGCGGCCACATCTACTATTAAGTCAATCCGTAAAATGACCCTGCCTATTTTCTTTGAAATCTCTTTAAATTTACTTAACCTGTCGCACAGGAAGGATAGATTTTTCAGTGTGATCGGCACACGAAGTGGTACATCACGTGTCATTATATAAATAGTAGGATTTGTGTGTCAGAAAGTTAATAACTTAAAAAATAAAATTTTTCACCACTTACATAAGAACACGTGGTTTACCATCCGTACTCCCGTCATAATTAAAATTTTCTCCATAAGGAAGCCAGAACGGTAGATGTTGAAAAGTAGCTCAGTAGCACTATAAATGTCTGCGTTTGAGCAAGCACTGCAATGCAAACATTACTTTAGTCTAAAGAAGGCTTTGAAATTGGCACTATTCAAATGAACAGTCATTTGGGCCGAATTTCATTTTATTTACGAGGCTACCACTGACTGCCGTTGATCATGATGCCCGCGTGTTGATGATCGTGGAAAGGCAGGGTGCGATCGTCACTTTACCATTCTCTTCCTCCCCTCTTTCTCTCTCCATCAGATCCCCTTCTCTTCATCACTCTTTTTCTCTCTCCCTCAGTTTCAATCTGCTCACCTAAAATCCCCAGATCGAACATCCTCCATCTCAAATAAAAAAACCTTCCCTAATCATGGATTTTTGTTGAGGTAATTTGATTGTTTCCTCTTCTGTAATTTGTTTCTGTTAGTTTATTGTTCTTGAATTTTAATTTTTCTGTTTTCCAACTTGGAAGAGTCGACCTTCAGGTGATAAAATCGTGATGTGACCATCGTATTATCTCTCACAGCTCACAACGATGAAATCGCACCACGACCAATGTCGGGTAAGCTATCGACTACCCCTCCCCATCTTCTTTTTCTTCTTCCGCATCTCCCTGCGCATTCCATTTTGACTGTATGTGTTTTGGATGCATCTTGATTTCCTTAGTATGATTAGACGGTTCGGATGCGCCTAATGAACAAACCTAATTTGCCTCGCGCGTTCAGTCATCACCTTCCTTCGTCTAAAACCTCACACAGAGACAGAGCTCCCCCAAAACCCTAAACGCCCAAAGGTAATTTTGTTTAATTTTTCAATTAGTTTTAATTATCTGACTAATCCCTAGCATAGATTCACTCTCTCTTTACTCTAAATGCGTATAATTTTTTTTGTTTTAATTTTTTGCAGTATTAATCACGAAGTTACGGAGCTGAAATTGCAAACGCTATCATGGCTCACTTCAAAAATGTAAGCTTGAAATTTTTAGGTTCTGTTTGGTTGTTGAGAAAACTGAATCAACGAGGTTTTTTTTTTGTTAATTATCTCGGAAACGTAGTTGATTGTTGTGTTTCTGAAAATTTGAAAACAGAAGAAGGTGTTTGTGAAGTTGGTTTCGACGAAGAAGCAGGCTAATATGGACCATATCACAGGGGATAAAATCCCAAGGCGCTTTGTGTTTTCCAGACGCAAGTTGCCTGGTCCTCTGAATCAGCTTCAAGATGATTTGAGGAAACTGATGCTTCCTTACACTGCCCTTAAGCTTAAGGTATGCAAATATTCATTCCGGTCTTAATATGTTTTGCAATGCTTTATGATATTTGATTTGTTTAAATTTTAATTGATTTGAAGAGCTGATGAAAATCAGAAGTAAGAATCAGAAGTAAAGATCCGCAATGTTTTTACAGGAGAAGAGGCGGAACAATCTTAGAAACATTTTGGTTGTGGCTGGGCCTATGGGGGTTACACATTTCCTCATGTTGTCAAAAACTCCAACTGCGCCATACCTTAGGGTTGCGAGGGCACCTCAAGGCTCAACGATATTTTCATAAGATATGCAAAGGGTTCCATTTCTATTGTCTTTGTGGGTTTTTAGGGGTGCAGATCCTGATTGACAAGGAAGAATAGAAATGGATATAACAACAGTGAGACCAAATGGGAGATCCAATAAAAAAAAAAAACAGCAATGGATAAACCGAGGCCTATAGATTCCAATTGCCTTACAACCGCCGCCAGAGAGGTCGGATTGTCCAGAGCGCTGCCTCTTCCTCTAGCAACACTGTTGTGTCAGATGTTAAGCTGCAGCTCCAGGAGGAGGACCACAGCAATGGCTTCAATCCCATTTCCACTTTTGCTTCCGGTGAGTATTTTAAGCACTTTTGCCAAAAAATTGCTTATTTACTTGGTTTTTGTGGGTTTTATTAAAATCGTATGGTTGTTGTTGTAGCGTAAAAAAGTTTGCATCTTTGAATTGATATTTGGAGCAACATACGGTATTTGGATTTAGGGTTGTATAGAAATTGAGTAATTGAAATTTATTAGATATCCAATGGAAAATTTCCACTTATTAGATATCCAGTTTGATATTTGGCGGGTAAATTTCCATTCTTTGGATTAGGGTGCACAACAATTGATAAGAGGATAAGTCAGAAATGGAGTGATGAAATGTATTAACTTTTATGACTAATTTCCAAAGAAATTGCAATCTGCCAATCTAAAACGTCAGTTATTTAATATCCGGTTTCATTTATAGTATAAAAGGCAATGGATAAGAGAGATGATGGTTAAATTTGTATTTGTTATGTTGACTATTTGAAGTCTAGAATCTTTAAGTTAATATATTTGACGTGCTGCTATAATTCAATTTCTCTTTTATGTGTTCGAGTGTGGTTCGAATTTGCCAGGAATGTGTCCGGTGAATGGGATGGCCATGGAGCAGACTTTACAAGGGAAGGGTGCCCAATAAAACTTCCCGAGAATGTTGTACCTGCAGCTTACAGGGAGTGGGAGGTTAAGGTTTTCGATTGGCAGACTCAATGCCCCACTCTTGCTAACCCAGATGAGCACATTCTTTTATACAAGAATATAGAGCTACTTCCTGCTGTTGGATGTGAAGCTAATGCTGCCACTCGATGACTCCAGAGATTGTTGATGATCCATTCCAAACTATGTGAGTTTTCAAGGTAAATAATCACTCACCTTATCCTTTTCCACTTACTAGGATTTTCTTAATTTGAATTTTTTTATCAGTTTGATTCAAATTAGTTTTTTTATTTTCCTTTAAATAATTTGGAATTAGGCCTTTTATTTTGTGCATTTTCTCTGTTATTTCATCCTCAGTTGAAAAGTGGAAGTCCGAACTTATAGCTTAGAGAAAAACCCTTGGTTGAATCAAATACTGGTATGGTCCCTCACATGAGAAAAAAAAAACCAATTTTTTTTTTTCCTTAAAATTTTTGTTTTTATTATTTTTTTTCCTTCCCAGACCCTGCGTAAAGCGGGAGCTTTGTGCACTGGGTACGACCTTTATTATTTTTTTTCCTTCCGCAAATTGTAGTTTTTCTTTGTTGCATTTGTCTGCTACCCTCCACAATGAACGACCTGCTAAAGCTAATGTATTTGGTTTGAAAAGAACAAGACTAATTTTGTCATTAGTATATGCGTTTTCACATCAATGTAAACTGACTGATGCAGAAGAGCTAGCCAATTTAACATGAGCGGATATGAGGGAATCTGATTTCAGTGGTTCTACTTTCAATGGTGCATACATGGAGAAAGCTGTCACGTATAAGGCAAACTTTGAGGTAAGAGCTTCGCACTGTACAAATAGATACTAAGATGTGAACGAAGCATAAATAGTCTTAGCTACCTATCCTCCAGTTTATGTTTGCATCATGAGATCACCCAAAAGACAAAACCCACCTTCATTGTCAGTTCATTTCCATACAAGTTATCCCGGATTGTTAAGCATTTAGGCCATGCTAAATATGAAGGACTAGATTACACTTGAAGGATTAAGAAAGGGTTGATGTCTAAAGCGTATCCCTAATCTTATCCCCACTAATCCCTTTAAAAATTGTAAGCAGACGTATTGAAATTTATGTATATAACTTTTTTTTTAAGAACAGATGTAAATTAGAATCATACTTGGGTTAACATACTGGTGGTATATGATTGAACGATGCTAAAGGCTAAGTATGAACTTATACTGGTGGTATATGAGGGAAGAGCACTGTGGCATGTGCTTTGAGTGGGAGTTTGTACCGCAGGGGAAGCTGTTGTACATTCTTGATGGGGACAATGTCAGGCATGGCTTGAATTGCGACCTTAGTTTTAAAGCCGAAAATCGTGCAGAGAACATTTGGAGGATTGGTAGTATGTGTATGCCTCTTTTTAGATTAACTAGACCCTCTTTATAGATTAACTATGGCTTTCTGCTTCATTATGTATTCATGAAACTAATCTCTGCAGTTTTTCAATTCATTTGGGGTATTTGTGATTTTGAATGACACTAAAATTATTTATGGGTTATAGGAACCACCTGTTAAGAAAATGGGTCCAAATTCAGAGCTGCATTTTTCTTCCCTCAAAATAAGAAGAAAACATTTCCTCAACTCCATATTTCAGCACCTCAGCTCTAAAGCCTTCTATTTCTTTCTGTTTCTTCAGAGCTAATTTACCCATATTTTATTTGTAAAGTGAAAGATTGGATTTCACATGTCTGAGTACTTACGGTTTTGTACAATACAAACTTGAGCTTATTGATCCAAATGGCTAGAACAGTATACTCAACCAATTTCATATCCTCTTGGCCAAATAAGAGTATAATACTTGCCACTAAGAAAAATACTTCTATAATAGCAATGTGTTGGTGTGTGGCATGCTCTAATTAGATATATTTTTGTGTTATAATAAGAAAGCCACAAAGAGAGAGAGAGCGTTTGTTTATTTGGATTTGGTTAATGTTTCAATCGTAAATGTGATGATAGAATGAAAGCTGAGGACACACAAATAATAAATGTAGTTTGGAATTTGTAAGTTACAAGCTTATGGAAAGTAAGCTTTTGTAGTTGTTTAATGACATAGTCAAAGAGTTGTCCATCTAATGTTTACTCTACAATGGCTGTCAATGAACACTATAGTCTCATTCCGTGGGAGAAATTTCAAAGTAAGATGTTAATGTCTGAAACAAGCCTATGTTGAAATTTATTTCATTGTTTTGTTTTTTGTATGATATATTTATTGTTGAAATTTTCTTACTACTTTGTTTTATAAAAGATTCAGGATGGGGATAATTTAGCTTTCATCGATTGGCATTGTTGTTTAAATTTTGTCTGTGCTTTTGTTTGCAGGATCAACTTGGGAAAGAACAGAGGAGAGCACAAGTATTATCAATTTATTTGCTATAGTATTGTCCCTCTTCCTCTGGCCTCCTGAAGTGTTTCCATTCCAGTGTCACCATCTTTTGTTTCATTCATTTGTAGAATATATTCTTCTTTTTTCTATGCCTTTATTACCTCCTTTTAACTTTGATTATTTGTACTTGATGAGTATTATTAGACCCATTCTCAAAAATTTGCATCCCCTACTTCTTTCTTATGGTCCTTATACTCAAACATGTGCAAGTTTGTATTTTTCTGATGGATTGGACTGTTGGGAACTTAGGTACTTTTACTTTTTATATATTTTTGTTGGGTTTTTTCTTTTTCGGAAAATGAGTATTTGATTAATCGCTTGAGTTGCGCTTTCAAAAGGACTGTTAGAAGTTTTGTGTCAATTTGGTTGTGATGGTAAGATTACTTTATGTAACATTATGTTGTGGCATGCGAGTGTTGAACTTTTTTCTTAATTTAATTTCGGAAAGAAATGCGTTTAACAGTAGTCCTATATGATGAAGTTAGCATCCTTATAAGTTGGGAACCTAAAACAATAGTGGTGTACCCATAAATTCCTAATTTTCTCTGCCTCCTTCCCCTCTACTTGCATCAGTTGTGACTTATTTTCTTTTTTGGTTCTATCTCAGGAGTTTGTTAGGGAGAAAGTTCATGAATGAAAGAAATCTAATCGAGAGGTATTTTCTTTTTGGCACATATCATGAATTATGTTTCGGTGTTTAAACAATATTTGCCTAAAAGTATACTTTGTTTTTAGTGGTATTTCAAATAAGGTAACTTCCCCAAACACTGATATTTTGGTTTTCTATTGGCATGTGTGAAACCAGCCTGATTAAGGTTACAAGGTTGAGGGTTGCGGATTGTTGTCATATTGTGGATAGTTAATCATGTTCAATAACCTTAGTTACCGGGCCATTCACTTAAATTTTGGTTTCAAGTTGTAGAGAGACGGCTTTTCATTCTTTCTCAAAATAAGCTTTCATTACAGCTTCAGTTTCACATCATTCATCACCGGATTTGCTAATATAAGTTTTTATTAAGCTTTCTCAAAATATATTGTTGCTTTGTGATGAATGAGTTATCTTTTGCATATAAGATTTTTTGTTTCTCGATAAAATGGAGATTTTTGAGTAAAACGTTGATCCAGTATGTGCGAGTTGTGATTTTGTAGTCTTTATATGTTTCCAGATAAAAGTTAGGATCTGCAGAGATTAAAAAGTAAAAAAGGGCGAAGGAAAACGATGTTGACTCACGAAAGATGGTTCAAATCTCTGTTGGAGGTACATTGTCCGTGTGTATATTTAAATATGTGTGTATATAGATATGTGTGCGTATAGATTTATACACAAGGGGAAGATGGATGGATAGGTGTATGCTTAGTCCGTAAAAGAAGAGAAAACGAAAACCACACCAAACAACTCCATTTAAAGCTCTTTTTCTTTTTCCCTTTTGACATAAATCTCTCTTTGTTAGATTGCTAGGGGGCTGATTCTTTCTCGAATTTGTGGTGCACAAAAAATGGTTTAGTATATATGTGAAGGGGATGAGAGAAGGCAGATATGCAAATGTTGTATCAGAGATGATTCCTTTACAGAGTTCGGTGCTTACGTTTGTAGCTTTAAGATCGGTGTGGATGTTTCATAACATTTAAGGATCCTCAATTCCAATGTGTTTCATAACAATGAAGGATCCCCGATTCTACTATCAGTGTGGATGTTTCATAACATTGAAGGATCCCCTATTCCACTGTGGATGTTTCATTGTACAATGTGTTTATATGTCATCTCACTTGAATGTACATAAAAGCAAAATTGCTTATCTTATCGATTTCATTTACTCATGTATCCTTTATTTGTTCATAATTGTGTTGAATTTATTCAACTTAAATGTGTTTTATTCATCCGATTACGCCTGAAACAGTTGGTTCTCGCAGCAACGCGTGAGCTTTTTTTCTAGTATAATCTAAATGGGTGCCACAGCAGTAGCTACTAAGCCTCATGCTGTTTGTATTCCAGTGCCAGCTCAAAGCCATATAAAGGCAATGCTTAAATTTTCAAAGCTACTCCACCATAAAGGCAATCATCGGGCCCTAACTCCCTGGATGGCTTGCCTGATTTCCAATTCAAAGCCATCCCAGACGGCCTTCCAGATTCAGATGTAGATACCACCCAAGATGTCCCATTGCTTTGTGATTCAATACAACAACAACAACAAAGCCTTTTCCCACTAAGTGGGGTCGGCTATATGAATCCTAGAACGCCATTGCGCTCGGTTTTGTGTCATGTCCTCCGTTAGATCCAAGTACTCTAAGTCTTTTCTTAGAGTCTCTTCCAAAGTTTTCCTAGGTCTTCCTCTACCCCTTCGGCCCTGAACCTCTGTCCCGTAGTCACATCTTCGAACCGGAGCGTCAGTCGGCCTTCTTTGCACATGTCCAAATCACCGAAGCCGATTTTCTCTCATCTTTCCTACAATTTCGGCTACTCCTACTTTACCTCGGATATCCTCATTCCCAATCTTATCCTTTCTCGTGTGCCCACACATCCCACGAAGCATCCTCATCTCCGCTACACCCATTTTGTGTACGTGTTGATGCTTCACCGCCCAACATTCTGTGCCATACAACATCGCTGGCCTTATTGCCGTCCTATAAAATTTTCCCTTGAGCTTCAGTGGCCTACGACGGTCACACAACACACCGGATGCGCTCTTACACTTCATCCATCCAGCTCGTATTCTATGGTTGAGATCTCCATCTAATTCTCCGTTCTCTTGCAAGATAGATCCTAGGTAGCGAAAACGGTCGCTTTTTGTGATCTTCGCTAGATTGCTCTGGTCATTAGTGTGGATAAGTATATAAATGGATAGAGATAGGAAAGCAAACACAAGATGTACGTGGTTCACCCAGATTGGCTACGTCCACGGAATAGAAGAGTTCTCATTAATTGTGAAGGGTTTACACAAGTACATAGGTTCAAGCTCTCCTTTAGTGAGTACAAGTGAATGATTTAGTACAAATGACATTAGGAAATATTGTGGGAGAATGATCTCGTAATCACGAAACTTCTAAGTATCGGAGTGTGGTGTCGTCTTGACTTGCCTTAATAGTCTCATAGGTAGATGTGGCATCTTCTCTGGAAGTACTTTTCCTCCATCCAGGGGTGGTATCTTTAACTGGTGGAGATGCACAAGGTAATGTATCAATTTCACTTGAAGCTTACTTGTAGTTTCAGGCTTGGTCAAGCGCGATACAAACCATGTAGTAGGAGTCCCCCAAGTCGCCGAGCTAGGGGGTCTGCTGAAAGAGGTGACAGACAAGGTAAGCAATCAGAGCTCCGACTGATTGTTCACCTTCTCCCCATCTTGCAACAGCATGAAGGATAAAGAGAAGAAAAATGAGAAGAGATGATATGAGATACTTTTGCTTTTGAAGAAGTAACTTTCCACAAGCTTATTCTTGAACTGAGCTGGAGGGTTTTCTGGTTTCCTCCAGAGTATAAGGCCGACTGAAGAATTTGAGGGTCAAAACAAGTCCATCAAATCTAGAGTACGTTCCACCCTGCTGATATGGGATACTTTTGCTTTTGACAGAGTAATGGATGTATCGGCACGTGTGCTGTTACGCTTGTCTCCACATGCTTCCTTGTATCCTTCGCACTTGCCCTATCTGTTCCTCAAGCAGATGCGGAATCTTCCCTGGAAACATAAGATGTTGAAGATGAGTACTCGAGAGCAATGCCAGGTAAGTAATCAGGTAAGGGGTTCCAGGCAGTCAGTTCCTGGCTGGAAGCTTGATTCCAAGTGCTGACTGATTGCTCTCTTTCTCCTTGTCTTACAGGTAAAAACAAGGCCAAAGGAAAAGACAGGGAAAAAGCATGATATGGGATACTCTTGCTTTTAACCCTGATGATATGAGATATTCTTGCTCTAGTATAGCTTGTTTGCAGAGGTATTATCGGGGGGAAAGAAAGCTGAATATTTCGAAAGGCTTCGTTGGGAGTGCCCTCTCAGATATGATGAAGGGTTGAGCATTTTTGCAGGTCTGCCTGTCCGTTGGGGATGGAGGTCGACATATATAGGAGTCTCCCTAACAACAAGTAGTAATGCTATTCCTTTACCCTGCTTGGTCATAGCACGGTAGTGGGAGCTGTCAGTTTCACATGTTTTAACTCTGTCAGAGCACTTTGAAAAAGTGGTCTGTGGTATCTGGCTCTCGAGATTCGGAGAACGATGCCTCTTCGATTTTTGAGAAAGCAATCATGCTGGGGGTCTGGCTCTCGAGATTCGGAGAGCAGTGTCTCTTCGATTTTTGAGGAAGTAATCATGTTGGGAGTCTGGCTCTCGAGATTCGGAGGGCGGTGCCTCTTCGATTTTGGAGCAAGCAATCTTGTTGGGAGTGTTGTCTCGAATGTGAGTAAAGGTTGGGCATGTTTGCTAGTCTACCTTGCCACGAAGCACAAAGGTTGACACACAGGGACTTTCCAATTATCCAGCAATGGTACTGTTCCTTTACCCTCTCTTCGATTTTGAGAAAGTAGTCATGTTGGGAGTCTGGCTCTCGAGATTCGGAGGACGGTGCCTCTTCGATTTTGGAGCAAGCAATCTTGTTGGGAGTGTTTTCTCGAATGTGAGTAAAGGTTGGGCATGTTTGCTAGTCTACCTTGCCACGAAGCAGAGAGGTTGACACACAGGGACTTTCCAATTATCCAGCAGTGGTACTGTTCCTTTACCCTTGTGGGTAATAATATGGTAGCTAGACCTTCAAAATTTATGTGTCTAAACTTTGTTAGTGCTGTTTCTTTGCTATTTTTACCTTTCTTGGTCAGAGCGATTTAGTGGGAGCTGCAAGCTTCACGTGCTCAACTTTGGCAGAGAACTTTGGCAAAGTTATCTGTGGTACCCATGAGCTATTGTTGCGTGTGGGAAGTGGGTAATTGAACAGTAAGATTCATGTGCTTTCTACTTCACCAGAAATCTTCGACAGAATGCCCATAATTTCTGCAAAGCTGAGTGTGCGTGTGACAGGTGCTGACAAGGCTAGAAAAGTAGGTGCCTCTTCGATTTCTGAGATCGGCCCTCGTGGTCTCTGAGCAGCCCAGCTTTTGAGAAAGCGAGCGCCTCTTCGATTGATTCGGAGAACGATGCCTCATCGATTTTTGAGAAAGCAATCAGGCTGGGGGTCTGGCTCTCGAAGATTCGGGGAGCAGTGTCTCTTCGATTTTTGAGAAAGTAATCATGTTGGGAGTCTGGCTCTCGAGATTCGGAAGGCGGTGCCTCTTCGATTTTGGAGCAAGCAATCTTGTTGGGAGTGTTTTCTCGAATGTGAGTAAAGGTTGGGCATGTTTGCTAGTCTACCTTGCCACGAAGCACAGAGGTTGACACACAGGGACTTTCCAATTATCCAGCAATGGTACTGTTCCTTTACCTTCTCTTCGATTTTTAATAAAGTAGTCATGTTGGGAGTCTGGCTCTCGAGATTCGGAGGACGGTGCCTCTTCGATTTTGGAGCAAGCAATCTTATTGGGAGTGTTTTCTCGAATGTGGGTAAAGGTTGGGCATGTTTGCTAGTCTACCTTGCCACGAAGCACAGAGGTTGACACACAGGGACTTTCCAATTATCCAGCAGTGGTACTGTTCCTTTACCCTTGTGGGTAATAATATGGTAGCTAGACCTTCAAAATTTATGGGTCTAAACTTTGTTAGTGCTGTTTCTTTGCTATTCTTTTACCCTTCTTGGTCAGAGCGATGTAGTGGGAGCTGCAAGCTTCACGTGCTCAACCTTGGCAGAGAACTTTGGCAAAGTTATCTGTGGTACCCATGAGCTATTGTTGCGTGTGGGAAGTGGGTGATTGAACAGTAAGATTCATGTGTTTTCTACTTCCCCAGAAGTCTTCGACAGAATGCCCATAATTTCCGCAAAGCTGAGTGTGCGTGTGACAGGTGCTGACAAGGCTGGAAAAGTAGGTGCCTCTTCGATTTTTGAGATCGGCCCTCGTGATCTCTGGGGAGCCCAGCTTTTGAGAAAGCGAGCGCCTCTTCGATTTCTGAGATCGGCCTTCGTGGTCTTTGAGCAACCCAACTTTTGAGAAAGCAAACGCCTCTTCGATTTCTGAGATCAACCCTCGTGATCTCTAAGCAGCTCAGCTTTTGAGAAAGCAAACGCCTCTTCGATTTCTGAGCAGGCGCCTCTTCGATTTCTGAAGCTCCGTCGAGTGCAGATTTTTATAGGGGCTGGCATTAAGTTCCAAAGCACACTTGAATCTCCACCAGTAGAAGCTTCATTCTTGCACTTCTAAGATCTTGATTTGTCCGACCTCTTCTCTCTTCAACACCTTTGAAAATGTCTGGCCCCTCCGACCGTCGTTTTGACTTGAACCTTGTTGAAGAGGCAGCCCCGCCTTCTCCAGACAACATATGGCGCCCATCCTTCGTCTCCCCTACTGGTCCTCTTACCGTTGGGGATTCCGTGATGAAGAATGATATGACCGCTGCGGTGGTGGCTAGGAACCTTCTCACTCCCAAAGATAACAGACTACTTTCCAAACGGTCTGATGAGTTAGCTGTTAAGGATTCGCTGGCTCTCAGTGTTCAGTGTGCAGGTTCTGTGTCTAATATGGCCCAACGCCTATTTGCTCGAACCCGCCAAGTTGAATCATTGGCGGCTGAAGTGATGAGTCTCAAACAGGAGATTAGAGGGCTCAAGCATGAGAATAAACAGTTGCACCGGCTCGCACATGACTATGCTACAAACATGAAGAGGAAGCTTGACCAGATGAAGGAAACTGATGGTCAGGTTTTACTTGATCATCAGAGATTTGTGGGTTTGTTCCAAAGGCATTTATTGCCTTCGTCTTCTGGGGCTGTACCGCGTAATGAAGCTCCAAATGATCAACCTCTGATGCCTCCTCCTTCTAGGGTTCTGTCCAGTACTGAGGCTCCAAATGATCCCCCTCCGGTGCCTTCTCTTTCTGGGGCTCTACCGACTGCTGAGACTTCTCCTAAGCAACCTTTGTGAAGGCTCCCTCTTGTGTGTTTATTTTGACTCATGTATATGTACATATTTGTAGCTTATCGGGGATATCAATAAATAAGCTTTCCTTCATTTCAACGTATTGTGTTAAATACACCAAAGCCTTCTTCGCTAAGTTCTTTGAATTTTCTTTTGTTGAAGCTTGTATGTTGAAGCTTTCTGAGTGGAGCATGTAGGTTGGGGTAGTGTTCCCTTAATTTCCCGAGTGAGGAAAACTTCTCAGTTGGAGACTTGGAAAATCCAAGTCACTGAGTGGGATCGGCTATATGAATCTTAGAACGCCATTGTGCTCGATCCTGTGTCATGTCCTTCGTTAGATCCAAGTACTCTAAGTCTTTTCTTAGAGTCTCTTCCAAAGTTTTCCTAGGTCTTCCTCTACCCCTTCGGCCCTGAACCTCTGTCCCATAGTCGCATCTTCTAATCGGAGCGTCAGTAGGCCTTCTTTGCACATGTCCAAACCACCATAACCGATTTTCTCTCATCTTTCCTTCAATTTCGGCTACTCCTACTTTACCCCGGATATCCTCATTCCTAATCTTATCCTTTCTCGTGTGCCCACACATCCAACGAAGCATCCTCATCTCCGCTACACCCATTTTGTGTACGTGTTGATGTTTCACCGCCCAACATTCTGTGCCATACAGCATCGCCGGCCTTATTGCCGTCCTATAAAATTTTCCCTTGAGCTTCAGTGGCATACGGCGGTCACACAACACGCCGGATGCACTCTTCCACTTCATCCATCCAGCTTGTATTCTATGGTTGAGATCTCCATCTAATTCTCCGTTATTTTGCAAGATAGATCCTAGGTAACGAAAACGGTCGCTCTTTAGTATTTCTTGATCTCCGATCCTCACCCCTAACTCGTTTTGGCCTCCATTTGCACTGAACTTGCACTCCATATATTCTGTCTTTGATCGGCTTAGGCGAAGACCTTTAGATTCCAACACTTCTCTCCAAAGGTTAAGCTTTGCATTTACCCCTTCCTGAGTTTCATCTATCAACACTATATCGTCTGCGAAAAGCATACACCAAGGAATATCATCTTGAATATGTCCTGTTAACTCATCCATTACCAACGCAAAAAGGTAAGGACTTAAGGATGAGCCTTGATGTAATCCTACAGTTATGGGAAAGCTTTCGGTTTGTCCTTCATGAGTTCTTACGGCAGTCTTTGCTCCTTCATACATATCCTTTATAGCTTGGATATATGCTACTCGTACTCCTTTCTTCTCTAAAATCCTCCAAAGAATGTCTCTTGGGACCCTATCATACGCTTTTTCCAAATCTATAAAGACCATGTGTAAATCCTTTTTCCCATCTCTATATCTTTCCATCAATCTTCGTAAGAGATAGATTGCCTCCATGGTTGAGCGCCCTGGCATGAACCCGAATTGGTTGTCCGAAACCCGTGTCTCTTGCCTCAATCTATGTTCAATGACTCTCTCCCAGAGCTTCATTGTATGACTCATTAGCTTAATACCCCTATAGTTCATGTAATTTTGTACGTCGCCCTTATTCTTGTAGATAGGCACCAAAGTGCTCGTTCGCCACTCATTTGGCATCTTCTTCGTTTTCAAAATCCTATTGAAAAGGTCAGTGAGCCATGTTATACCTGTCTCTCCCAAAAGTTTCCACACTTCGATTGGTATATCGTCTGGGCCTATTGCTTTTTTATGCTTCATCTTCTTCAAAGCTACAACCACTTCTTCCTTCCGGATTCGACGATAAAAAGAGTAGTTTCTACACTCTTCTGAGTTACTCAACTCCCCTAAAGAAGCACTCATTTCATGTCCTTCATTGAAAAGATTATGAAAATAACCTCTCCATCTGTCTTTAACCGCGTTCTCTGTAGCAAGAACCTTTCCATCCTCATCCTTGATGCACCTCACTTGGTTTAGGTCCCTTGTCTTCTTTTCCCTTGCTCTAGATAGTTTATAGATATCCAACTCTCCTTCTTTGGTATCTAGTCGTTTATACATATCGTCGTAAGCCGCTAACTTAGCTTCTCTGACAGCTTTCTTCGCCTCTTGCTTCGCTTTTCTATACCTTTCACCATTTTCATCGGTCCTCTCCTTGTATAAGGCTTTACAACATTCCTTCTTAGCCTTCACCTTCGTTTGTACCTCCTCATTCCACCACCAAGATTCCTTTTGGTGTGGGGCAAAGCCCTTGGACTCTCCTAATACCTCTTTTGCTACTTTTCGGATACAACTAGCCATGGAATCCCACATTTGGCTAGCTTCCCCCTCTCTTCCCCCTCTCATTGTGATTCAATCAGAAAACAAAATTTCTTGGCTCCCTTCAGTGAACTACTCATGAAACTCAACGGTGATGCCATATCAACATCCACTAATCCTCCGGTAACTTGCATAGTTTCAGATGGTTTCATGTCGCCGTTCACAATCACAGCCGCTGAAGAGATTGAAGTCCCTATAGTGCTGTTCTACACTATTGCTGCATGCAGCTTTATGGGCTGTATACAATTTCGTGCTTTGGTTGAAAAGGGACTTGCACCACTCAAAGGTGACATAAATACAACTTTTCAAACAATTGCTTAATTTGTCTTTTAACTCTTATTTGCTTATTTCTAAGCATGTAAATGAATTTTTTCGTGTTGTAGATATATCTGTTTGACAAATGGCTATTTGGAAAAGGTTATAGATTGGATTCCAAGAATGAAAGATATCCGTTTAAAGGAGCTCCCAACCTTTTTTCGAACTTTAGATCCTGACGACATCATGTTTAACTTCATAATGGAATCAACTGATAGAGCTCATAAAGCTTCTGCAGTTGTTCTTCATACTTTTGATGCCTTGGAGCCAGATGTTTTGGGGGCTCTCTCATCTATGCTTCCACTTGTTTATCATGTTGGAAGTTTGAGTAGAAATTTCCTTGTCTCACATTGGCCATTCCCAAAAGAGTTTATCACTTTATAAGGCTTTGTCCTTTAAAGAAAGTAATTGGAGTAATAGGCCTGGAGACTAAAATTGAGCTCACCCTTGGGGTTGGGCTTTGGGGTGTATTAATTATTTGGTAATTAATATATAATTAATTATAATTAATATATAATATATATTCCTAACAACAATGAATCTCGCTCATGTTGTTAAGGAAGAAGCTCCGAAGTCTAATGAGAATCCAATGACGAGAGAGACTGTCATGGCAATTGAAGCTTGGAATCATTCCGAGTTTTGTTGCAGAAACTATATCCTGAATAGTTTGGATGACAATCTCTACGACATTTATTCTCTGTGCAAGACAGCGAAGGAGTTGTGGGAATCCCTGGAGAAAAAGTATAAGATTGATGATGCCGGTTCAAAGAAATTTGTTATCGGTAAGTTTCTCAAATATACAATGGTGGATTCAAAATCTGTTGTATCTCAGGTCGAAGAAATCCAGAAGTTGATCAATGAACTGCATTATGAGGGATGCGAGATCAATGAGCATTTCCAAGTTGGGGCGATAATCGAGAAATTGCCAACTTCATGGAATGACTTCAAAATTTATCTCAAGCACAAGCGTCGTGAGATGAATATGGAGGATTTGATTCTGAGGCTACGTGTGGAAGAAGACCACAGAAAGGCAGACCGTTCTGGAGGGTTTGCAGCCATTGAAGCCAATGCGAATTATGTTGAGGGAGGAAACTCCAAGGCTAAGCCGAAAAAGAATAAGGCTCCTGCTCCAAAAACCAAGCAGTTTGTGCAATCTGCCCTTGCTCCTAAAGGCAAGAATCTGAAAAAGATTAAGGGCGCCTGCTATGTGTGTGGCAAATCTGGTCACAAGGCACAAGATTGTTATTATCGCAAGGATGGAAATCATGGCCACGGAAACAACAACAACCATGCTAACATGGCAACCACCGATGAAGAATTGGCTGCTGTTGTGTCCGAGGTTAACATGGTCTCAAATGTGAGTGAATGGTTGATGGATACTGGTGCTACAAAGCACATCTGCGCTAACAGAAATCTGTTCACAGAATATCACCCTGCTGCCTTTGGAGAAAAGCTGTATATGGGCAATTCTGCCACATCTATTGTGGAGGGATATGGCAAGGTAGTACTCAAATTCACATTTGGGAAAAGTTTGACCTTGCTGAATGTGCTGCATGTTCCTGAAATGAGGAGGAACTTGGTTTATGGACCAATTCTAATTGCTAAGGGCTTTAAACTTGTAATGGAATCCAAAAAATTTGTACTTACCAAGGGTGGGATGTTTGTTGGAAAGGGTTATGTGGCTGATGGCCTTGTGAAACTCAATGTAATTGCCATTGATGATGCTAATAAAATAAATGCTTCTACTTATATTGTTAAGTCTTCTAATATTTGGCATGCTAGATTAGGACATGTTAATTTTCGTTTCATGCATAGAATGGTTAAATTAGACTTATTACCTAAATTCGAAATTGATTTTAATCATAAGTGTGAAACATGTACAGAATCGAAATTTGCTAAGCAAATGAGAAAGTCAATTCTGGAAAGATCAAATGAATTACTTGGATTAATTCATAGTGATCTTTGTGACTTTAAATCCACACCAACTCGTGGAGGAAAGAATTATTATGTCACTTTTATTGATGACTGCAGTAAGTATTGCTATGTTTATTTGATTCATAGCAAGGACGAAGCTTTGAATATGTTTAAGACATATAAAGCCGAAGTTGAAAATCAACTTGAGAGAAAAAGCAAAGCACTTAGATCTGACAGAGGAGAAGAGTATGAGTCTACTGCCTTCTCAGATTTTTGTGCACAACATGGAATTATACATCAAACAAAGGCTCCATACACACCACAACAAAATGGTGTTGCAGAAAGAAAAAATAGAACATTCAAAGATATGATTAATTCCATGTTAAATAGTTCTGGGCTTCCACACAGTTTGTTTGGTGAAGCTTTACTTACTGCAAATACCATATTGAATAAGGTTCCTCTAAAAAAGATTGACGAGTCACCTTATGAGATATGGAAAGGACATAAACCCACTTATAAAACCCTCAAAGTGTGGGGTTGCTTAGCAAAGGTGCAAGTTCCGTTACCAAAAAGAAGGAAACTAGGACCTAAAACTATTGATTGCGTATTCATTGGATATGCAAATAATAGTGCTGCTTATAGGTTCCTTGTTGTGAAATCTTCGATTTCTGACATACATGTTAACACTATATTAGAATCAGCGGATGCAGAATTCTTTGAGGATATATTCCCTTACAAAGAAAAGGAATCTGGTTCTAATACAAAGATAGTTCATGATCATAGTCATGATGAAGCCTCTTCTTCTGGTGTCCAAGGAAATGATGTGGAACCAAGAAGAGGAAAAAGAATCAAAGCTTCTAAAAACTTTGGACCAGATTTCATTTCTTTCTTGTCCGAGAATGAACCTAGAACTTTTAAAGAAGCAATGTCTTCTTCTGAGGCTCCTTTATGGAAGGAAGCAATTAAAAGTGAAATGGAATCCATTATGGAAAATAACACATGTGAATTGGTTGATTTACCTCCCGGTAGTAAACCAATTGGTCATAAATGGATTTTCAAGAAGAAACTCAAGGCGGATGGAACCATTGACAAGTTCAAGGCACGTTTAGTAGCCAAAGGTTATCGCCAAAAAGAAGGGTTGGATTATTTCGACACCTATTCTCCAGTTTCTCGCATAACGTCAATTAGGACGTTAATAGCGATTGCGGCTGTATACAACTTTGATATCCATCAAATGGATGTAAAAACAACATTTTTAAATGGAGAACTAGATGAAGAAATATACATGGAACAACCTGAAGGGTTTGTGCTTAAAGGACAAGAAAGCAAAGTGTGCAAATTAGTTAAGTCATTATATGGACTTAAACAAGCACCAAAACAATGGCACGAGAAGTTTGATCATACTTTGTTGACACATGGGTTCAAAATAAATGAATCTGATAAATGTGTCTACATTAAGGGTAATGATAAAACTTGTGTTATTGTTTGCTTGTATGTGGATGATATGCTCATAATGGGAAGCAATAAAGATGTAATAAACAAAACAAAGAAAATGTTGAATTCAAGTTTTGACATGAAAGACTTAGGTCAAGCCGATGTCATTTTAGGAATTCAAATTAAGAGAAATAGTGAAGGATATGTCCTTACACAATCCCATTATGCAGAAAAAATATTACGAAGGTTTGGTCAATTTGACTGCAAACCTGCTGCGACTCCTTTTGATGCTGGATGCAAGTTGGAGAAAAATAAAGGCGATGCCAAATCTCAACTTGAATATTCTCAAGTAATTGGAAGTCTAATGTACTTGATGAATTCAACTAGGCCCGACTTAGCTTATACAGTAAGTAGGCTTAGTAGATATACAAGTAATCCGGCACAAGAGCATTGGGATGCTTTAGTAAGAGTGTTAAGGTATTTGAAAAATACACTTGACTACGGATTACACTACACAAAATATCCACCTGTTGTAGAAGGCTTCAGTGATGCCAATTGGATTTCTGATACTACAGAATCCAAGTCAACAAGTGGATATGTTTTTACCTTGGGAGGTGCAGCAATATCTTGGAAATCCTCTAAACAGAAATGTATAGCTCGGTCCACCATGGAGTCCGAGTTTATAGCTTTAGACTTGGCTGGCGAAGAAGCCGAGTGGCTCAAACATTTTCTGGAGGATATTCCAATGTGGCCAAAGCCGGTAACGGCTATATGTATACATTGTGATAGTATGGCCGCCCAATCAAGGGCCAAAAGTCATGTATACAATGGGAAGTCACGTCACATCAGACGTCGACACAATACTCTTAAGAATATGCTCTCCAATGGAATAATATCCATTGATTATGTGAAGTCAAAGGAAAATATAGCTGATCCTTTGACAAAAGGCCTACCAAGAGAGCAAATATTATTTACATCGAGGGGAATGGGTCTTAAGCCAATTCAATGAATCGAACTGGGCGGAAACCTAACCTAGCTGATTGGAGATCCCATGGTCTAGGTTCAATAGGCAAACTGGTTGAGTTTGATTCAAAAGTTGAACACACAACTTACCCATTCTTATGATAAAATGTGTGTTGTCTATTGATGTTTGAGGGGTTATGTTTTATACATTTAATGACATTAATATCTTGTTATCAAGAGGAATATGGCAGATTATTCTTAATTAATGTCACCTATATAGGAGTAAATGGGGCCACATTTATGAGAATTGACATGGCTAAATTCTCTAAAGCTCCTACGAAATCCGGGATCTGTTCAGGGCCAAAATGAACACAACCGTATGAATTGACGTGTGGCAACCATGATATGTGTGTAGCATATTGTCTTGGTTTACTACTGCGGTGAACAGTTCAAGATCTTCCACATCCACTGCGTCACCAAGTAAACCCGATATGTTTTCACTAGGGTAAGTTCAAGTCCAAAAGACACTTCACCCGATGCATATTATGACTATTCTTTATCAGTTTTAGGCAGCCTAGTCACACATTTGCATTCAAATGTGGGGTCATTATTGGAGTTTGAATGAAATTTCAACTCAAATGTGGGGTATTGTTGGAAGTTTGAGTAGAAATTTCCTTGTCCCACATTGGCCATTCCCAAAAGAGTTTATCACTTTATAAGGCTTTGTCCTTTAAAGAAAGTAATTGGAGTAATAGGCCTGGAGACTAAAATTTGGCTCACCCTTGGGGTTAGGCTTTGGGGTGTATTAATTATTTGGTAATTAATATATAATTAATTATAATTAATATATAATTAATATATATTTAATGGTCAAAAGATGGGCTCTTGGGCTCTAATAATTAAATTAATTAATTATTTTCAGAATTAATTAATTATTTTTAATTTCGAATTTAAATTAATTAATTTTTTTTTTCCAACAGACTCATCTTTTCAGATGAAGTCTAAAGTGTGAAAACGCAGAAACAAAAACACCCATTTCAGCAGATGTCTCCCAACAGTTGCATCCCTTCCTTATACCTGTTGCGAACAGGTACAATCACATTATATATACATCCATCTGCATGGCATTTACAATATAGAAAAATCATAAATCTCCTCCTGCAATCTTAAACATCCTTACTGAGAGAACCACATTAATATTCGCCAGAAGTCTATTTTCCGGTGCTGGAATTTCTGACTTAGATCGTTGAATCCTGGTGGAATAGACGTCCGTAGAACTACAAGCACAGAGTAGGGACGAAATTTCTGTTTCAAGGACATTGCGGTACGCAAGCCTCGATCTTCAAGTTGTCTGTTTTATAATTCATATTCTAGTTTATATTCTGTTAGTTTCTATTGCATTTATTATTTATTAGCATATATAAATTATCACAGATTGTTGACTTAAATCCAACATATCCAATTGGCCCTCTTCAATTACATCTCAATCAAATACCAGAACACCCCTTGAATATTGGATATAGTCTATGGAAAGAAGAAACAGAATGCCTCGACTGGCTAAACACTAAGGCGCCAAATTCAGTTGTGTATGTGAATTTTGGTAGTATAACAGTTACGACACCTGAACATCTTGTCGAGTTTGGCTGGGGACTTGCAAACAGCAAGGTTCCCTTCTTTTGGGTAATTAGACCTGATTTGGTTATTGGCCAATCAGCGCTTTTGCCGCCCGAGTTTTTGGCTGAAACAAAAGGAAGAAGTCTCATTGCGAGTTGGTGCCCACAAGAGCAAGTCCTGAACCACCCATCAGTGAGAGGATTTTTAACACACAGCGGTTGGAATTCAACCATGGAGAGCCTCACTGCAGGAGTGCCTATGCTCTGTTGGCCATTCTTTGGCGACCAGCAGATGGACTGCCGCTATAGTTACAATGAATGGGGCATTGGCATGGAGATTAGTAATGATGTGAAGAGGGATGAGGTAGAGAAGCTTGTCAACGAGTTAATCGAGGGAGAGAAAGGTAAGAAAATGAAAAATAAGGTCATGATGTGGAAGAAGCTTGCAGAAGAAGCTACTGAACCACATGGTTCTTCATCCAAAAACTTAAACATGTTAGTGAATCAAGTGCTACTAAGAAAAATCTAGACGTCATCCATAAGAATATTTCTGGTCATGTATTTCTTCCTTTAGCTCTAGCGATGTTTTGTTATTGTTATTCATCGCCTCAAATAATAATCGGCTATAGCTATATAAACGGTAGGGTGGCGCTATCTACGCAACCCCTTTTACTTCTCACATTTTGTTTGTTAATTTTTATCTTTTGATTTTTTTTAATTCATTTGATTCAATGACTAACTCCGCCTGTGTAAGTTTATCTTACATTGCCGGTCCCAAGCCCGGATAAAGAAGGAGGGGGAGGGCGTCAGGTAGTCGACAGCCGGCACTCCGCAGTTACGTCGAATCCTTATGACAATGAATCCAGAATGAAATCACGCTAAAGCTTGGACGTCACCCGTAAGTGGCGCGCTGTATGGCCCGAGCACAGTGATAAGTGAGCAAGGGTCACTGTATCTCCATCGGCACCCGGATGCAGTGTTAAATGAGCAAGGGGGCCATAGAAACTTCTTTTCGAACGACTCCACTCAAAGTTGTTTGGGAGCATATGCTCCTATCAACTTTACACAGGACATACAAAAGAAGTACTTTGATCCTATTAGACGGGGGATGGTGAAGAAGCTAGGACAGAAGGGTACAGTTCAAGAGAGTAGAATAAGTTTAGGAACGTGGAATATAGGAACCTTAACGGGAAAATCTATGGAAGTAGTGGAAGTTACGGTGAGGAGAAGGATAAATATTATGTGCCTACAAGAAACTAAGTGGGTTGGTCTTAAGGCAAAGGATCTAGAAAACTCCAGGTTTAAGCTTTGGTATTCGGGCACAAATAGAACGAGAAACGGTGTTGGCATCATTGTGGACAAGACCTTGACACAAGATGTTGTAGATGTCAAGAGGGTAGGAGATAGAATCATGGCAATCAAGATTGTAATAGGACAAGAACCCATCAATGTGATTAGTGCGTATGCACCTCAAGTAGGGTTGGATACGAGTTCGAAGGAGAAATTTTGGGAAGACCTTGGAGACTTGGTGCAAGGAATTGCTCAGACGGAGAAGTTATTTATAGGAGGAGATTTAAATGGACACGTGGGCAGGGAGACAGGCAACTATGGAGGTTTTCATGGTGGCCATGATTTTGGGGAGAGAAACGAGGATGGGGAAGAGAGAGCATGGACGGATGAGGTTACCGCTGCGGTCAGAAAGTTCGGGAGAACAGGCGTGAAGCTGAAGGACTTGCATGTTTGGATGCAGGCACGCTCAAAGGTGTGGGAGGGGACAACGAGTCTTGGTTGCTCTCAAATGAGGAAGAGGCAGAATGCACCGGAGGTGGAAGTCCTGTAGATTTTTTTATCAGATGAAGATAGTGGGACGATGAAAACAGTGCAGGAGAGATCAGAAACATCGAGAGAGTTGAAGAGGGAGAGAAAGTGACGTGGCTGGGGAGTTGTGCGGCGAAGGGACTAGGCCTGGACGTTGGACTTGACGCAAGCTTGGGCTTGGTGTTGCTTTGGAGTCCATGGCCCTTTCTGCCTTCTTTTGTTGCTGCTCGAACTCGATTGTGGCCCGCGAGATGTAGATATATATATGTACATAAACTGTAATTTATTTATTTATATATATTTTTTTATATTTTTACAAAGCAAATTTTGTTGTCTTTGTAATAAAATTGAAAACCTTTAATAAAACCCTTATTATTTTTTTTGATGTGACTGAACTCGAAGTTGAATGTTCGAGCTACCTACGTACCCCTCCAAAGAAGAGATCAAGTCAAAACGTAGTTCAAATACATTTTTTATTTTTTTGGTGCCGTACGCAATTTATGCTCTTGCGGGCAAGGAGCGTTTTGGTGCCGTTGCAGTTTCAACTCGTGCAGGCAAGGAGCTTTTGGTTGTCACCTTTTAAGCTCATGCAAACAAGGAGCATTGGTGTCGCCTTTTGTGTTCGTGTGGACCAAGAACGTTGGTGTCGCCTTTTATGCTCGTGCAGATCAGGAGCGTTGTGCCATGCAATTTAGGCTCTTGTAGACAATAAGCTTTGTGTCTTGCATTTTAGGCTTTTGTAGACAATGAGCTTTGTTGCCATGTGCAGTTTAGGCTCATGCAGGCGAAGAACTTTGTTGCCATGTGCAGTTTAGGCTCATACAGGGAAGGAGCTTTGGTTCGTGCAGTTTAGGCTCGTGCGAATAAGGAGCATTTGGTGGATTTGTCAAGCAATTTTGAAGAGGCGTTCCTCGCAATCTTCATAGCAAGGAGTCTTGACCGAATAATTGAAGAAGTCTTTAGGGAAGAAATCGCGCATTGTGATAGGGACAGACGATCTTCGTGTCGAAGTTTCATCATCCTCAACACTTTCATATAGCTTTGAAGGTTGACAAGAGTTGTTTTGCCCCCTTTCAGATTGGCGAACTTCTGGATGCAAAGTAGGTTTCATGTGCAATTTCTTCGGAGCGACATGAGTCCATCCTTCAACTTCGCTTGACTTGGAGCATGCCCCCAGCGGTTGGGGTGAAAACTTTGAGTCGGAAGAGCCAGAAGTGATGGTGGTATAGTTTGACTTCACCACATCGTCAAGATCTAGCTCAATGATTCATTTTTTAGCCAGCTTCATGATGAGATCTTTTAGTACGAAGCATTTTTCCATTGGATGACTTATGAAACGGTGGAATTTACAGTACCTTGGACTATCAGTATGATTCATCTCTTCCGGCCGTCTGCACTCAGGTAAGTTAATCACCTTTTTGTCAAGTAAGTCTTTTAACATGGCAACCACATCAAAGTCAGGGAATGGATAAGTCTTCTCCTTACTCTCCTTCAAAGTACGTCTACGCATCTCTTGATCACGAAAAGCTTTGGCTTGAATCGCCTTGCCTCGTGTAGAGATTTTGACGGGAGCAGTGTTGACCGTCATTGCTTCCTTAGTGGATTTCCACGCAGCCTTCTCCACCTTTGTCCCAAGAACTTTGTCGTTCTTGTAGTCGACAATCGGTTCTTTCTCCACCGGAGGCTCCTCTTCTTCGCCAACTCCTCTTTTTAGTGGATCATCCTCTGGGTCGGGGTTCTCGTCGTCCTGTGGCTCCAGTCGGCTAACGAGTGCAGCGATTTGCAAGTTTTTTTCTTCCACAATCCGTGTTAGCCTTACGATCGCTTCATTCATTTGAGCCAGTTGTCCTTCAATAGAGGTAACGTCGATGGTCATGACTTGTGCAACAAATAGACGTGACTTTCCTTTAGACATCCAAGATGCTGAAGAAAAACGTCGTTGGCTGCTTTGAGATGTCATCTTGTGTGCCTCAGCAGCATGCTTCGGTGCCCCCAGCGAGGTCAGGTTGATGACAGACTCGCACCTTTGATGCTCCCCTTGCTCCTTTAACAGCACCAACTTTGAAGTGGCATGTTGAGAAGCAATTGTAGCACCAATGGATTGTCCGTTCGTAGCAGAAGTGCTAAGAATCCTTCCCTCAGTGGTTGCAAGAATGGCTTGTCCCTTGCTTGATGCCATTGACTTTGAGGTGTGTTTGGATTCCTTGAACGGAGAAAGAGATGAGAGATAGAGATTGTCCTACTGGGTGTGCCAAATTTGTAAACACGAAATTTTCCTGAAACAAACAAGACAAGAACACGTGTACAAAATAATATTTTGTATTAATGATTTAGGGGTTACAATCTCTCTTAAATTTGATCATCTGATTCGATCTCCGTAAGGTGTTAATATGTGGATTGTGATACTGATCCAAGGGCCGTCGAGGCTTGATCTTGAACGTTGATGGATGAACGGATCTTCAAGGGCTTTTAGGCTTGATCTTGAAGAATTGTTGATGAACAGATCTTCAAGGGGCCTTTGAGGCTTGATCTTGATGAACAGTTGATGGATGGATCTTCAAGGGTTTTTGGGCTTGATCTTGAAGAACTGTTGATGAACGGATCTTCAAGGGGCCTTTGAGGCTTAATCTTGATGAACAGTTGATGAACGATGAACGCTTTCTTCAAGGGTCGTCGAGGCTTGATCTTAAATTGGTGAAAGTTCCTTCAAAGGGCCGTTGGGGCTTGATCTTGAAGGTTGGGTTGACGAAGAACGAAGAGAGCTTTCTTGATACTTCGGGATTTACTTGGGAGCTTTGGAGTTTCAAAGCTTCAAGGTTTTGGTGTGAGGTGAATTGGTTATGAATTGGTTCGTTTTCTTTTGAATGCCTTGGCTTCCTATTTATAGAATTCCAAAACTTGATTTTTGGGTTTAAATAATCAAATGAAATAAATCATTTTTGCCAAGCATTGACACGTGTCATGTTTGATGACTTTTCTGATGATTCTCGATTTTTTGTTGAGTCACATGCTATGTGTAAAATTTATGTGACACGTAAACGTTGAAATTCTAATTATTGATCAACATTTATTTCATTGAAATTTCGATGTCTACTTCTTCATCCGGAGTTAAAGCCTAAGTTTGATAGGGAAGGCAGGATGATCAAAGATGGGAGGGGTGGAGTCACTCCAAAAGCATTTCATTCAGCTTGTTCCTCAACTGATGGGATGGCCAATTTCTCAACAAATCCAGTGTCATTGATCAACGAGTTTGCTGTTTTTCTTCAAAAGAAGCAAGGAAACACTGAACCTAATGAAATGACACCTGAAAACCCTACTACAATGCTAGGGAAATTTGTTGGATTCTTGGCTGACTCGGAGAACACATCGAAAGGCAATATTCCAGGTATTATTAGTGCCATTTCCACTACTCTTAATGCAAATGTTACACATGATTTTTGGATTATTGACTCTGGTGCCACTGATCATATAACTAATAAACCCTCTAGTATCCACGATTTTCAAAGAACTATTGATCCAATTCATGTAGGGAAATGGGAAAGGGGAACCTATTCTAGGGAAAGGAAAGATTAAATTGCTAAGCGAGCATACTGATTCCACTACTCTCTATGTACCTTCTTTTCCTTTTCAGCTCTTGTCAATAGGAAAAATCACAAAAACCTTAGACTGTCTTGCCATATTTTCCCCTTACAATGTTGTGTTTCAGGACCGAGTTACTCAGAAGAAGATTGGTGAAGGGTTATTCTTGAATAGACTCTACTATCTCTCAAATGAGTCCAATTTTGTCAAAAAGCTTAGTGTCAACTTAAGTCAAGTTCAGGAACACCAACTCTGGCATCAACACCTTGCCCATCCCTCAGAACATGTGATGACCAAGTTGTTTCCCTTTTTTTGTAAAAACACACTGGAGTGTGAAACTAGTCAAATGTCAAAAGCCACTAGACTTCCTTTTGTTTCCTCTAATTTTAGAACTAGTAAACTTTTTGAGCTTGTTCACTCTGATATTTAGGGTCCTTCTCGTGTAGAATCCTTTGATGGGTATAGATATTATGTTACATTTATTGATGACTATTCTAGAGTAACCTGGTTGTATCTTTTAAAACTTAAAAGTGATTTGTTTGATGCTTTTAAGGACTTTCACAACCTAATCACCAATCAATTATCATCTAAGTTATATGTTAAGATCAGATAATGGTACCAAGTACACTTCCAATAACATGAGTAATTACTTGAGCAATCATGGCATTTTGCATCAAACTAGTTGTGTTGGTACACCACAAGAAAATGGTGTGGCAGAGAGAAAGAATCGAGACTTATTGGAGAAGACTCGATCACTTATGATCCAAATGGTGTTGAATACTAAATCTCTTTTTGAAGTCATGAAGGGCAGGCCTATAAACTTGTCTGACCTCAGGACCTTTGGTTGTACTTTTTATGTGCACATTCAAGCTCTCCATCGTGACAAACTCGACCCTCGAGCTGCCAAATGTGTGTTTATGGGATACGCCAGTTCTCAAAAGGGTTACAAAGTGTACAACCCTAACACGGGGAAACTGACAGTCTCTAGAGATGTGCGATTTGATGAATATTCACCTTATTTCCACAAAGGGTTGAAGGCTAATGCTAATATGGAATATCTTATGGACCTATTTCCACTACCTATTCCAGCAGAAATTCATGAAGTCACTCCTGCTCATATCAAATTCTCAACTCACCGAGAGTGTAATTGATGCAATGCAAGCTCCTCTGGACCATCAGAAGCTCAACCAAATCAGCAAGCTATAAGTGCACCAAGAAGAAATCCTACACGAGATAGACATACATCAGTGAGGTTACAAGAGTATGTTACTTACACTACAAGGCATCATATCTCTACAGCCATTTCTTATCACAGATTCTCATATTCTCATACTTCTTTCCTTAACAAATTGTCCCACACTTTCGAACCAAGGAATTTTCATGAAGCCACATGCATGCCTGAGTGGCAAGATACTATGACTAAAGAGCTTCAAGCTCTGAATGATAACCAGACATGGAGTGTGGTGGATCTTCCAAATGGCAAGAAGGTCGTGGGAAGTAGGTGGATATATAAGACCAAATTCAACTCCAATGGAAACATTGAAAGACACAATGCACGGTTAGTAGCTCAAGGCTTTACTCAAACCTATGGCATTGACTATAAGGAGACATTTGCTCATGTTGCCACAATGAACACAATAAGGGTATTGTTGTCTGTGGCAGTCAATAATGCATGGCCCTTATTCCAAATGGATGTGAAGAATGTATTTCTTCATAGGGATCTTGAAGAAGAAGTGTACATGAAGTTGCCTCCTAATCATCCAAGAGAAAATGAACCCAACAAGGTCTGCAGACTTCACAAAGCCATATATGGTCTAAAATAGTCCCCTCGAGCTTGGTATTCGAAGCTTAGTTCAGTCCTTGAAGCTGCAGGGTTCAAAAGGAGTCATGCTGACTCTTCTTTGTTTGTTCAAAGTAGTATTGCTGGCAAATTGGTTGTGCTTATATATGTTGACGACTTAATGATTACAGGTGACAATATAAGTGAAATCAAGACGCTTTCACTTCACCAAAAATTTTCCATTAAAGACTTGAAGCCCTTGAAATACTTTCTTGGAATTGAGGTGGCTACCTCTTCAAAGGGATTATTCTTAAATCAAAGAAAGTATGTTCTCGATCTTTTAGATGAAGCTAACATGATGGAATGTAAACCAGCTCGGACACCCCTATTTAGCAAACTTCAGTGGCATGAAAAATGTGAACCTCTCTCGAACCCTAGTGTTTATCTGCGAATGGTTGGGAAACTTATTTATCTCACAATTACTAGGCCTGATATCTCATATTCAGTTAGCCTAGCCAGTCAGTTCATGCACTCTCCTACTCTAGTTCACTGGGAAATCCTCAAGAGAATACTTCGATATTTAAGGGCTCAGTAGGAAGGGGGATAATTATGAAGAATAATGGATCAAATCACATCTTGGCCTACACAGATGCTGACTGGGCTGGAAATGCCCTTGATCGAAAATCCACAACAGGTTTTTACACATTTGTTGGAGGGAACCTTGTCACTTGGACAAGCAAGAAACAAACTGTTATTGCTCGATCTAGTGCCGAAGCTGAGTATAGGGCTATGGCAGCAACAGCCTGTGAACTCATATGGTTGAAAGATCTTCTTTCCGAGCTCGAATTCACAAGCATGGCACTTATCTCCTTGTATTGCGATAACTAAGCTGCCATGCACATTGCCTCCAATCCAGTATTCCAAGAAAGGACGACACATATTGAAGTTGACTACCATTATATTTGTGCTCAAGTTCAATCCAAAGTGATAGACACCGTGTTCACACGCAGCCACGATCAACTTGCTGATTTATTCATAAAAGCACTAGACTCTACTAAGTTTCAGCGTTTGTTATGCAAGCTTGGATCAATCAATCCCCTTGATCCAGCTTGAGAGGGTGTATTGAATCCGGTTTGTATGGATGGGTTGTATGTATAAGTTGTCATCCTCACTATAGCTTGTCATTCACCAGTCACTTTCCATAGCTTGTTATTCACCTTACATCAACCTTTCTCCATAGCTTGTTATTCACCAATCACTTTCCATAGCTTGTCATTCATCTTACATCAACCTTTCTTAGTTGCTCGTAAAAGCTTGTTTACTTGTAATTTGGTTTTTGCTTTTCCACTTGTTAGGACATATTTTATGGATTGTGTTTGTGTAGTTATCCTACAATCTATTGTAGCTTTCTTTTGGCTCTCTATAAGAGTTGCCTTCACTCTCTTGTAATCTTCATAATGAAATATACAACAAACATTGAAACCAAAAATCAACAAGATTGGATTTCAGGAATGAAAGATATCCGTTTAAGGGAGCTCCCAACCTTTATTCGGACTTCAGATCCTGATGATATCATGTTTAACTTCATGATTGAGGTAACTGATAGAGTTCATGAAGCTTCTGTAATTGTTCTTCATAATTTTGTTGCCTTAGAGCCATATGTATTGGAAGCTCTCTCATCTATGCTTCCACTTGTTTATCCAATTGGCCCTCTTGAATTACGTCTCAATCAAATACCAGATCACCCCTTGAATATTGGATACAATCTGTGGAAAGAAGAAACAAAATGCCTCGACTAGCTAAACACTAAGGCACCAAATTCAGTTATGTATGTGAATTTTGGCATTATAACAATTATGACACCTGAACATCTTGTCGAGTTTGGCTAGGGACTTGCAAACAACAAGGTTCCCTTCTTTTGGGTAATTAGACCTGATTTAGTTACTGGCCAATCAACACTTTTGCCGCTGAGGTTTGTGGATGAAACAAAAGAAAGAAATCTCATTGTGAGTTGGTGCCCATAAGAGCAAGTCCTTAACCACCTATCAGTGGCAGGATTTTTAACACACAGATGTTGGAATTCAACCGTTGAGAACCTCACTGCTGGAGTGTCTATGCTCTGTTGACCATTCTTCGGCGACTAGCAGATGGACTGCTTGATAGATCCATTGATCAACCTTAACCCAGAGAGGCCAGGAGAGGACTCAAAGAGAGAGAATGACAAAAGAACTTGGATATTATTTCATACTGTTTTCTGTTTCTTACAAACCCAGCTATATAGCAACTTTCCCAACTACTTTTACCTAATTACAGCTGTACTAATAATTTTATTACAAGTATTATAGCTTCATCACTCAGATGATGACATCTGGCACAATCACAATTGCTTTATAACCACTACTAGCTAGTAGAAATCCCATCAGAATCCTAACATTACTCCCTCCTTTGAAATCAGCCTTGTCCTCAAGGCTTAAAGTTAGGAAACTTCGACTGTAGAGTATCTAAGCTTTCCCAAGATGCATCTGCAGCATGGTGATTTTTCCAATGCACCAACACTTCTGTGATTGAAGTTGTTCCTGTGTTAACCACTCTGCGGTCTAAAATAGCTTCTGGTACAGGTTCATCGGCCATTAAGCCAGCATCTTGAACTGTTGGTAAAGGAATAGTAATAGTGATTGCAATTCCTAGCTTCTTTTTTAGACATGAAACATGAAAAACTGGGTGGATCTTGGAATGACTTGGGAGTTTCAACTGATACACCACAGGCTCAACTCGATCAAGAATCTCAAAGGGACCATAGAATCTAGGATGCAGCTTATGAAAGGGATGCAAGGCTAGTGACTTCTAATGGTAAGGAACCAATCTGAGATAGACAAAGTCACCAATTGAAAATGATCTCTCAGTTCGATGTTTGTTTGCTTGAGTTGTCATTCGTTCCTGAGCAGCTGCTAAGTTGGTCTTTAATAGAGATAAAATTCGAGTCCTGTCTTTCAAGCACTGATCCACCATATAAATTTTTGTTGTACCAAGTTCATAGAGTGGAACATGTGGTGGTGGCTATCCATACACAATTTTATAAGGTGTCATTTTAGCTGCAGAATGGTATGAGGTGTTATATCTCCATTCTGCCCAAAGGAGCCATGTTAACCATTGCTTAGGTTGCAAGCTACAGAAACACCTCAAATATGTTTCCAGACACAGTTTGTCCATCAGTTTGAGGATGGAAGCCTGAACTGAGACTGAGCTTGGAACCTTGAAGTTTAAAAATTTCCTTCCAAAATGAGCTGATGAATATTGGGTCTCTATCAAATACAATGGAAGTAGGCATTCCATGCAATTTAAACACCTGATCAATAAAGACTTATGCCACTACATATGCCGTATATGGATGGGATAAGGGTAAAAAAAGTGCAGCTTTTGAGAATCTGTCAACAATGACAAATATAATTGATCAACCCTTGCAGAAAGGGAGTTCAGTGATAAAGTCCATAGTTATATCAAACCAAATTCTTTGAGGGATTGGTAGTGGATTAAAAAGTCCAGCAGGTGCTAGTGTCTCATACTTATTCTTCTAAAAAACATCACATCCATCAATCAATTCTTTAATATTGTTTTTCATACCCTCTTAATAGAAGGATCTGGATATCCTTTTATAGGTCTTGATGAACCCTTCATGGCCTGCAGATGGAGTACAATGGTGTTCTTCAAATATTCTTGTCCTTCATGGACTTGTAGGACTAACAACAATCCTATTCTTATACTTCAAAAATCCATTATCAAGTTGGTACTTAAGCAAATTTAATGGAGTTAAATATGAGGTTTTGTGTAAAACAGCTTGAGACTTCTGTAAAATCTAGTCATCTTTTTTGACATGCCTCTGTAAATCATCGAGCCAAGACATATAAGGATATGATAAGGCGAGTAAGTCATTGTCAAAGTTTGTGCAGTTTAGTGTGACTGAAGCAATATTGCTTTGATCAGTACCCACAACCATGCTTGAAGCCATAGCAATTTCATATTTCATTACCTGGACCAATAGTTGAATTATCCTGACAATTGAACATTCTAGATAATGCATCAGCTACTTTATTGTCACTACCCTTTCTATACTGGATTTCATAATCAAATCCTAGTAACTTGGAAACCCACTTTTGTTGGAAAGGAAAATTAGCTCGGTTCTGGAGAAAATATTTGAGGTTGTGATGGTCTATCTTTATAATGAAATGGTTTCCCAGTAAATAGGACTACCACTTTTTAATTGCATGAACCATAGCTAACATTTCTCTTTCATATGCAGATAGTGCTTGATTCTTTGGTCCTAAAAGTTGACTGGTAAATGCAATAGGCCTGCCTCCTTTTTACAAAACTATCCCTATCCCAATGCCTGAAGCATCACTTTCAATAACAAATGGTGTTGAAAAATCCGGTAGTGCTAAGACCTGAAGAGACAACATTGCGTTTTTCAGTTCTTGAAATGCATCAGTGGCTGTAGAACTCCATTTAAACCCATCATTTTTAGTGAGTTGAGTCAGAGGTCCACTGATTCTTCCAAATTGAGGAATAAACTTCCTATAATAACCAGTTAAGCCTAGAAAACCCCATAAAGCTTTCACATATGTAGGTGTTTGGACCCAAAATTACATTATCGGCCCATGCAATCAAGGTCGTTGAGTAAGCATAGCTCTCAACCGTCGGATCGAAAAGTGAATATCGTTTTGTTATTATTGAAGGATAATATTATGATTTTTATCATAATTATCTTTTAATGATAATTAAGATGAGATATGTATCTCCAAGCTGGAAACACGGTAGCACAATTCAAGTTGATTTTGGATGTTTGGCGTGTAAATGTGTGGGTGGGATTAGTTTTGTTGACTAACAGATTCAAGTGGTATGTTGCAAATTGATTATTATCCATTTAAAGTATGGTGATAATTAGTAAACAAATGAATTTGGAGTTCACTTAGATGGCAGAAGGTTATTATGCATGCATGCATAAAATTATAAAGTGATGGTGGATTAAAAAGCACCCCCGAATATCCTTGGCCAGATGCCAAGAATCTAGTCGGACAAATTGCATCAGATTGGAACTCGTGGGCTTTGAAAGGATGGGATCAAGTTTGAACTCTTTGATAATGCATGATTGCACCTGGTCAAATTTCGTGGAAAGATGAGTGGCTCGTTGTGATGTTTCGGTTTGAAATGCATGGCCAAAAGATAAACTTGCATGCTAATTATTTGCATGCCTTGGTTCCAGCACGCGGAGATCATCAAATACTTGGATAATGATGGACAAAATAAAGAGAAAATGAGATAATGATAGAGATTTTAAATTGGTTGGATAATTCCATGATAACTCCATGCATTTGGTTGAGTTTGATCCACGCCAAAAATCTCGTGCAATATTCAAGGATCAAGTCAGCGCATCCCTATAAATATAGAGACAATGGCAACGAGAAGACCATTTCCAACTCAACACACAAATTGCCATGCGCAAACCTCTCAAACACCTTGAGATTTTCTTTTTTCGCCGACACACCTTTAGTTTGGATAAACAGCACTGTGAAGGCAACCGGCGAACACCTTTAGTTTGGATAAACAACACTGTTGTTATAGAATCAGATGATCGCAAAGAACCTTTAGTTTGGATAAACAGCACTGCGACAAAGCCGACTAGATATCCATTCAAGTCTCGGTCGATAAGGATTTTCAATTCCTTATTGGCAAAGGTCATCTCATTAGCTTTCTCGGCGAAGTGAGGTGTTACCAGGTTACTATATTTGACACCCTGAGAGGCGAAATTGATATTGAACTTTGCAGAACTAGCAGCCTTGTCTTCAGGCTTTAAAACTCGAAGGCCGAGACGTGTTCCTTCCTCGACCGCAGTCACGAGATTCAGAAGTCAGCAGCGCGCCCAACGCAACATCAACAAATTTACTCCCCGGTCGAGCTCGACCTTCGAGTTGGCATGCCCCACACACAACTGAAGGACATAGTTAGCTCATTAGTTACTCGACATGCGCGCCACGTAGGATTGGTAGTTTTTAGGGTCAACAGTAGGTAAATACCAATCTGCAATGGCTTGCAATTTGGAAGGGTCAACAACTACACCATTACGAGAAACAATATAGCCTAGATATTCAATTTGTTGTTTTCCAAAAGCACATTTAGATAGTTTCACAAACAAGTGGTGAAGTTGGAGTATACTGAGGGCAATGCTTACATGCTGTAGGTGCAATTCCCAAGAAGCATTATATATCAGAATATCATCAAAGAAAACTAAGATGAATTTCCTCAAGTAAGGCCTAAATATCTCATTCATTAAGCTTGGGAAAGATGTGGGGGCGTTTGTTAAGCCAAAAGGCATAATGAGGAATTCATAATGTCCCTCATGAGTTCTGAAAGCAGTCTTGTCAATATCTGTGAGGTGCATACGAATTTGATGATAACCGGACCTAAGATCCAGTTTAGAAAAATATTTTGCACCAAAGAGCTCATCCAATAACTCATCAATCAATGGTATAGGGTACTTGTCTTTGATTGTGATGAGATTAAGTGCCCTATAATCCATGCGCATCCTCCAAGTACCCTCCTTTTTCTTCACCAAGAGCATTGGAGAAGAGAATGGACTATGGCTTGGTCTGATGAAACCTGATTCTAGTAACTCCTTGACACATTTCTCTATTTCAGTTTTCTGGAATGGACCATACTTGAAAGGTCGAGCACTAGGTGGTTTGCATCCTTCCAACAAGGGTATTTTGTGATCATGTGGTCTGGATGGTGGTAGCCCAGATGGGCTTTGAAAAATAGGTTGATATTTTGCTAACAAAACTTGCAAATCATTATCTTGGTTAGAATTCAACTTAGAATGAGTGGATGGAACTGTGTTGTCTGCACCAACTTGCAAAACAAATAAGGCAGCTCCTAGGTAATGTTCATGGGTGAGTAACTTGTCCATTTGTAAGGAAGAAATGGATTGAGGTTCTTGGGGCTGAGGGCTTGATATGGAAAAAGTAGTGGTGCCAACTACAAACTGCATAATCATCTTATCAAAATCCCATAGTACTGGTCCTAATGTTCTCAACCATTATATGCCCAAAACAATCTCACAAACACCCAAATGGAGAGCATAGAAATCAAGCACAGTTGCATAATTTTGTATTCAAATGGAAACTTGAGCTAAACATCCAATGCTAGTGAAGGATCCCCCATTTGCAATCTTCACAATAAATGGTTGTGTGGTATCTAGATGACCCTTTAATTGTTTGACTAATGAGATATCAATGAAATTATGTGAACTACCTAAATCTACCAAGAAAATAGCAGGACAATTGAGTACTAACCCACTGATTTTCATTGTTCAGATGGACTTTGGACTATGCATTCCATATACTGCATAAGCGGTTACCTCAGGCTTTTCATTGTCATTAGAGTGATGCTCGATAATGTCTCCATTTTCGTACACATCTATAAGGAGCACACACATGCTCTCTTGAAAAATTTTCATCATAGTTAAAACACAACCTATTCTTCCTTCGAAATTCAACTTCTGCTGCTGTTAAGCGCTTGAAATTCCCATTTCTTGAACAATTCTTAGTCTTTGGCGTGTTGGTGATATCAAATAAATCTGTTGGACTGAACTGAGATGCAAATGAAGTGTTTCTTGAAAAAGATCGAACCTTCAATTTTGCTTGTTTGGCATCCACTTGTTGGGAGTAAGCAATGGCTTCATGAACATCAAATGGTCGTAAGAGCTTGACATCATGGTGAATTTCCAGTTTCAAACCCTCGATGAAGTAGCTTTTTAAGAGTCCAGAGGTCATTTCCACCGTACGATTTGCCAACCTCCTGAATTCCATGATATAGTCTTTGAGTAATCCAAATTGGCAAAGTTTCATTAAATTTTTCAATGCAGTCCATAAGGTCAGATGAACCTATCTTTGTAAAATCTTCCCATTTGGGATAGTTCTTGACGCAGTTCACCCATTGAAACCATTGAAGGGCTTCATTTTCCATATGAAATGAAGTCATACGAACTTTCTTGTCTGCTGGGATATCAAAGTAATCAAATTAATGCTCCGTCTTGTAAATCCATCCAAAAGGATCGTCCTCTTCCGGAAGCAAGGAAAATCCAATTTTACCAGAGGTGGTATTGGTTGAAATCCTGAATCATGACGGTTGAGATTCTGGGTTCTTGAATCATCACGCAGAATAGGGTCAGAGTAAGTTGCATCTGATGAATCTCTTGGGCAACCCATTTCACATTTGTCTAGAAAATTGCGATGAACCTTCTCAATTCGAGCATCTGAAGAATCTTGACGCCCTTCCATGGCATCGAACCTTTGGAGCAGTGTATTGAGAGTGTTGTTTATCACAGTAAGATGATTTTGCGATTCCATAGCTTTCTTTGTTGATGCACGAGTCATACGACAGCAAAGAAGGGATGGAGAAATCAGTACTGGCTTGATACCAATGATAGATCCCTTGATCAACCTTAACCTAGAGAGGCCATGAGAGGACTCGAAGAGAGAGAATGACAAAAGAACTTGGATATTATTTCATAAACTGTTTTCTGTTTCTTACAAAACCAACTATAAAGCAACTTTCCCAACTACTTTTACCTAATTATAGCTATACTAATAACTTTATTACAAGTATTACAGTTTCATCACTTAGATGATGACATCTGGCACAAACACAATTGCTTTATAACCACTATTAGCTACTAGAAATCCCCTCAAAATCCTAACACTGCCTCTATAGTTGCAATGAATGGGGCATTGGCATGGAAATTAGTAATGATGTGAAGAGGGATGAAGTAGAGAGGCTTGTCACAGAGTTAATGGATGGGGAAAAGGGTAAGAAGATGAAAAATAAGGTCATGGTGTGGAAGAAGCTTGCAAAAGAAGCTACTGGTCCACATGGTTCTTCATCCAAAAACTTAGACATGCTAGTTAATCAAGTGCTACTAAGAAAAACTAGACGTCATCCGTAAGAATATTTCTAGTCATGTATTCTTTTGGCCCTGTCAATGCTTTGTCATTGTTGTTCATTGCCTTAATTAATAATCGACTCTAGCTATATTAAACATGTAATATTGCAGTACCATACAATAATTTTTCAACGTAATTCTTCTATCTCCTCATCAGTCATTAAATTATACATGCATTATTAGGCATTAAACATGTATTATATTGTGTATCAACTTGAAGAAAAAAAAAAGCAACATGGCATAAGAAGCCATAAGTATTCATTAGTATTTAAATGCATAACATCGAAAAGAAGAAAACATAAACTGTAACATCCCACATTGCCCAAGAGAGTGGATCATGTAAGCCTTATATGTATATTCCCATCTCTACCTAGCACGCGGCTTTTTGGGAGCTCACTGGCTTCGGGTTTTGTAAGAACTCCGAAGTTAAGCGAGTTCACGCAAGAGCAATCCTAGGATGGGTGACCCACTGGGAAGTTCTCGTGTGAGTTCTCAGAAACAATACCGTGAGGGCGTGGTTGAGGCCCAAAGTGAACAATATCGTGCTACAATGAAGTCGAGCCCGGGATGTGGTGGGGCCCAGGTTGGGATGTGACACAAACAGGATTAAAGCAAATTTGTCATAAGAAGACATAAGTATTCATAAGTATTCATTAGTTGACATATGAGATTTAATTAGGGGCATTAGTGAAAAGAGAAGAAAGAAATTTTAGACAAAATTAATACATAGATTTGACTGTAAGATAAATTCACATGGCATCCATTGAGTGGGAAAGACAAATAGGGGAAGGCAAGTGAAGAATGTAGCCAGCATTCCTCTTAGAGGAAATCAAATCATATTTTGATTCCTCGTCTCCCTTACCTTAATTTGTTTGAATGCTAAGAACATTTTCAATGGAAATGTCAAATCCTAGGTGCAATGTCATTGTGCATATTTGACATAAAAAATCTCTCTAACCAAAGTGTTATTTGCTGACTGGAGTTGAGGCTTTGTGATTTGTAATCAAATATGACATCGATGTCAAATTTATTTTTAATTTATTTTAATCGTGGGTCTCTTATTCCACTAACATTTGAACCAATAAAAATTTTGAAATTTTTTAATAATTACAAGCATTTAAAATTCTATTTAAATAATAAAATAATATTTGACAATTCTATTAGAGAAATACAAAATTTGACATAAGACTTCAAATTGTCATAGCAGTCATCAATTGTAATTTGACTTTTATAATTTGACATTTCCTTTGAAGATAGTGTAATCTTCTTTCCTTGAAAATTTCCTTAATCTCCTATTTTGGCTGCCCTCGATGCTTATCTACAGTTTTGCTAATTAAGCTTCTTCACCTCAGTCAGCAAGCACCCTAGATGGCTCGATCCAAAGAAACGTATTATTTGGAGAGATTAGAACTGCACGAGGGATGGGCAACGGTTATGGCGGACGGGTAACTGCGGTTATTTACCCATAATCGTTTACCCGTTTGGTAATTGCCTAAACGGTTATACTCATACCCATAACCGTTTATAAACAGCTAACCATACCCATAACCGCATACTCATTTAACCGTAACCGTTTAATACCCGTTTACCCATTTATCCTTTTTAACCCGTTTATTTTTTTTTTTACCATTACCCATTTTTCACCCGTCTACATGTTTTTTAACAACTTGAAAATTAAAAAAAAATTGTCATAATTTTTTTTTTTTACAATTAAACACCGTTATAGGTACATTCATCATACATTTCCATATTTTAATTTTTTAAGTCCTTATACCATTCCAATAATTGAAATAATAGTTTACGGACGATATTTTTAACTGTTACCAATGAAGGTAAATATAATATTTGCTAAGTATTATTGGGTTACAAAAATTGTTTAGAAGACATTTATGTCAAAGCATTTTTGTCAATTTCACAGTTACCCGCAAGGAATTTAAATTAATTTGGCCAATTCTTTGATAATAAGAATCATCATTCCTGTAGCAGTGTTATTGAGAGAATGACTGATGAATTCCTTGCTAATTTATTGGGTGCTAAGTATTATTGGATCAAGAACATGGTTTGTGTTAGTTTTACATATATAAAATAAATGGATGAAGGGTTACCTGTTTATAACCGTGGTTAATACCAATAACCGCTTATTTAAATTTCGGGAGTAAACGGTTATACCCATAACCGTTTATTTATCTAAACGGTTACCCATAACCGTAACCGTTTAATTTAAATGAGCGGGTGACCGCGGTTACCCATAATCAATGGGTATAAAGTGGATGACCTGGCTATTTAATGTGGACAAGGCTCTTTTTACTCCCTTTACTTTTCATCTGATACATGCGGTATTGGATGTGTTGGAATTTTGATGAGCCCATGACATATTTAACAATAGAAATAACAAGAGATAGAAATAATACTTAACAATAGAAATAACAAGAGATAGAAATAAAACTCAAAAGTGTGTAACAATGGAACATCCAAAATATGCTCTCAATTGATATAGCAACTTGACATACTTGAGAGGCCTATTACTCTTTTACACCTCCTATTTCTTGATTCTTTTTTTTCTCTCTCTCTTGGTGAACATAGTGCTCATGGCAACTCAGAGGTTTGGCTCGTTCAAATTTGTAAGGTCATAATGTATTTATATATGGTAGCGGTTAAAACCTCAGGACGATTATGTGAAAAAGTAATAAATTTGATGGGATTATTTCAAGGCGTGTCCGTGTAATCTCATAATTTTTTTTTATGATATGACAAGTTTTCGGATGAAATTTTAGTAAATGGAGTTTTGTGAAATCAATTTTATACTCATGGAGTGTTATTGTAATTTTGAAAATCTCAAGGTTTTTTTTTATGAAATTACAAAAAACCTCAATATATGGATTTTTTTTTTAAATTAAATTTTTTGGAATTTTCAGAATTTTGGGTCTTTGGAGGCAGAAGTTGGTTGCTTACTTGACACAATGAGGTATATAATTATACACCCAATTAACTTTGATCTTTATGTTTTTAATAATTGAGAAAGAGTAGTGTTAATAATTGAGAAATCTGTGTTAAACATGTTTACATGACAAATTCATCTTAGAGATTTGTTTGGTTTTGAAATTCCATCAAAAGCTAAGGTTTTTGTGCGATTGATTTTGTGAGGAAGATAAGGCACGACCTTCTAATTTGGTTTTTTTCTCCCTCATTTTTGAATTCCTTCAAAATCTTGCAATTTTACGATCTATAATTACAAAGAAATAAGATCATGGTGTCGCCGGTGTGAAATTATTATATGATTTTACGATATATATGATTTCTCCTACCATGATTTTACGATCTATAATTAATTAGTCAAAGATACAAAACAACATCCAATTTTTATAGAAATTTAGATAACAACTCCAGCACTATCAACAAGAATGGAAGAACTAGTGCATATAACCAAAGAAAATTGAGATGGTAAAGTAATATTTCAGCAATATAAAACAAAGTGAAGGGACCCCCCTTGATTTTAATGGTAAATGACCAACAAGATTATTGTATAGCATCTTCCCTATAGATTTCCTAATCCTTACACTACCGTAAAGCATTTCTCTTTCTCTATTGAACAAGGAGAAAAGCCGTGAAGCCGTAAAGCATTTCTCTTGCTCGATTGATTTTTTCGTTGCACGGGTATTTGTTGGCGGCCACATCTACTATTAAGTCAATCCGTAAAATGACCCTGCCTATTTTCTTTGAAATCTCTCTAAATTTACTTAACCTGTTGCACAGGAAGGATAGATTTTTCAGTGTGATCGGCACACGAAGTGGTACATCACGTGTCATTATATAAATAGTAGGATTTGTGTGTCAGAAAGTTAATAACTTAAAAAATAAAATTTTCCACCACTTACATAAGAACACGTGATTTACCATCCGTGCTTCCGTCACAATTAAAATTTTTCTCCATAAGGAAGCCAGAACGGTAGATGTTGAAAAGTAGCTCAGTAGCACTATAAATGTCTGCGTTTGAGCATGCACTGCAATGCAAACATATAATCTAAATGGGTGCCACAGCAGTAGCTACTAAGCCTCATGCTGTTTGTATTCCAGTGCCAGCTCAAAGCCATATAAAGGCAATGCTTAAATTTTCAAAGCTACTCCACCATAGAGGCTTTCATATTACATTTGTCAACTCGGAGTTCAACCACAAACGCTTTCTAAAATCCTCGGGCCCCAACTCCCTTGATGGCTTGCCTGATTTCCAATTCAAAGCCATCCCAGACGGCCTTCCAGATTCAGATGCAGATACCACCCAAGATGTCCCATTGCTTTGTGATTCAATCAGAAAACAAAATTTCTTGGCTCCCTTCCGTGAACTACTCATGAAACTCAACGGTGATGCCATATCAACATCCACTAATCCTCCAGTAACTTGCATAGTTTCAGATGGTTTCATGTCGCCGTTCACAATCACAGCCGCTGAAGAGATTGAAGTCCCTATAGTGCTGTTCTACACTATTGCTGCATGCAGCTTTATGGGCTGTATACAATTTCGTGCTTTGGTTGAAAAGGGACTTGCACCACTCAAAGGTGACATAAAAACAACTTTTCAAACAATTGCTTAATTTGTCTTTTAACTCTTATTTGCTTATTTCTAAGCATGTAAATGAATTTTTTCGTGTTGTAGATGATATCAGTTTGACAAATGGCTATTTGGAAAAGGTTATAGATTGGATTCCAGGAATGAAAGATATCCGTTTAAAGGAGCTCCCAACCTTTTTTCGAACTTCAGATCCTGACGACATCATGTTTAACTTCATAATGGAATCAACCGATAGAGCTCATAAAGCTTCTGCAGTTGTTCTTCATACTTTTGATACCTTGGAGCCAGATGTTTTGGGGGCTCTCTCATCTATGCTTCCACTTGTTTATCCAATTGGCCCTCTTCAATTACATCTCAATCAAATACCAGAACACCCCTTGAATATTGGATATAGTCTATGGAAAGAAGAAACAGAATGCCTCGACTGGCTAAACACTAAGGCGCCAAATTCAGTTGTGTATGTGAATTTTGGCAGTATAACAGTTACAACACCTGAACATCTTGTCGAGTTTGGCTGGGGACTTGCAAACAGCAAGGTTCCCTTCTTTTGGGTAATTAGACCTGATTTGGTTATTGGCCAATCAGCGCTTTTGCCGGCTGAGTTTTTGGCTGAAACAAAAGAAAGAAGTCTCATTGCGAGTTGGTGCCCACAAGAGCAAGTCCTGAACCACCCATCAGTGGGAGGATTTTTAACACACAGCGGTTGGAATTCAACCATGGAGAGCCTCACTGCAGGAGTGCCTATGCTCTGTTGGCCATTCTTTGGCGACCAGCAGATGGACTGCCGCTATAGTTGCAATGAATGGGGCATTGGCATGGAGATTAGTAATGATGTGAAGAGGGATGAGGTAGAGAAGCTTGTCAACGAGTTAATCGAGGGAGAGAAAGGTAAGAAAATGAAAAATAAGGTCCTGATGTGGAAGAAGCTTGCAGAAGAAGCTACTGAACCACATGGTTCTTCATCCAAAAACTTAAACATGTTAGTGAATCAAGTGCTACTAAGAAAAATCTAGACGTCATCCGTAAGAATATTTCTGGTCATGTATTTCTTCCTTTAGCTCTAGCGATGTTTTGTTATTGTTATTCATCGCCTCAAATAATAATCGGCTATAGCTATATAAACGGTAGGGTGGTGCTATCCACGCAACCCCTTTTACTTTGCACATGTTGTTTGTTAATTTTTATCTTTTGATTTTTTTAATTCATTTGATTCAATGACTAAACTCCGCCTATGTCTTACATGGCCGGTCCCAAGCCCGGATAAAGGAGGAGGGGGAGGGCGTCAGGTAGTCGACAGCCGGCACTCCATGATCACGTCGAATCCTTATGAAAATGAATCCAGAACAAAATCGCGCTAAAGCTAGGGCGTCACCCGTAAGTGGCGCGCTGTGTGGCCCGAGCACAGTGATAAGTGAGCAAGGGTCGCTGTATCTCCATCGGCACCCGGATGCAGTGTTAAATGAGCAAGGGGGCCATAGAAACTTCTTTTCGAACGACTCCACTCAAAGTTGTTTGGGAGCATATGCTCCTATCAACTTTACCCGGGACACACAAAAGAAGTACTTTGATCCTATTAGACGGGGGAGGGTGAAGAAGCTAGGACAGAAGGGTAGAGTTCAAGAGAGCAAAATGCGTTTAGGAACGTGGAATATAGGAACCTTAACGGGAAAATCTATGGAAGTAGTGGAAGTTATGGTGAGGAGAAGGATAAATATTATGTGCCTACAAGAAACTAAGTGGGTTGGTAGTAAGGCAAAGGATCTAGAAAACTCAGGGTTTAAACTTTGGTATTCGGGCACAAATAGAACGAGAAACGGTGTTGGCATCATCGTGGACAAGACCTTGGTACAAGATGTTGTAGATGTCAAGAGGGTAGGAGATAGAATCATGGCAATCAAGATTGTAATAGGACAAGAACTTATCAATGTGATTAGTGCGTACGCACCTCAAGTAGGGTTGGATACGAGTTCGAAGGAGAAATTTTGGGAAGATCTTGGAGACTTGGTGCAAGGAATTGCTCAGACGGAGAAGTTATTTATAGGAGGAGATTTAAATGGACACGTGGGCAGGGAGACAGGCAACTATGGAGGTTTTCATGGTGGCCATGGTTTTGGGGAGAGAAACGAGGATGGGGAAGCTATCTTGGATTTTGCAATGGCATATGATCTCTTCTTAGCCAACACCTTCTTTAAGAAGAGAGAAGAACATGTGATTACCTACAAGAGTGGGTCGTCAAAAACACAAATAGATTTTCTTCTAATGAGGAAAGGGGATCGTATAACTTGTAAGGATTGCAAAGTTATACCAGGAGAGAGCGTGGCTAATCAACATCGCTTGTTGGTGATGGATGTACATATCAAAAGAGTAAGACAAAAGAACAAGACTTGGAAGTGCCCAAGGACTAGATGGTGGAATCTAAAAGAAGAAAAACAAGCCATTTTCAAAGAGAAGGTAATCACCCAATGTGTGTGGGATAGAGAGGGGGAAGCTAGCCAAATGTGGGATTCCATGGCTAGTTGTATCCGAAAAGTAGCAAAAGAGGTATTAGGAGAGTCCAAGGGCTTTGCCCCACACCAAAAGGAATCTTGGTGGTGGAATGAGGAGGTACAAACGAAGGTGAAGGCTAAGAAGGAATGTTGTAAAGCCTTATACAAGGAGAGGACCGATGAAAATGGTGAAAGGTATAGAAAAGCGAAGCAAGAGGCGAAGAAAGCTGTCAGAGAAGCTAAGTTAGCGGCTTACGACGATATGTATAAACGACTAGATACCAAAGAAGGAGAGTTGGATATCTATAAACTATCTAGAGCAAGGGAAAAGAAGACAAGGGACCTAAACCAAGTGAGGTGCATCAAGGATGATGATGGAAAGGTTCTTGCTACAGAGAACGCGGTTAAAGACAGATGGAGAGGTTATTTTCATAATCTTTTCAATAAAGGACATGAAATGAGTGCTTCTTTAGGGGAGTTGAGTAACTCAGAAGAGTGTAGAAACTACTCTTTTTATCGTCGAATCCGGAAGGAAGAAGTGGTTGTAGCTTTGAAGAAGATGAAGCATAAAAAAGCAATAGGCCCAGACGATATACCAATCGAAGTGTGGAAACTTTTGGGAGAGACAGGTATAACATGGCTCACTGACCTTTTCAATAGGATTTTGAAAACGAAGAAGATGCCAAATGAGTGGCGAACGAGCACTTTGGTGCCTATCTACAAGAATAAGGGCGACGTACAAAATTGCATGAACTATAGGGGTATTAAGCTAATGAGTCATACAATGAAGCTCTGGGAGAGAGTCATTGAGCATAGATTGAGGCAAGAGACACGGGTTTCGGACAACCAATTCGGGTTCATGCCAGGGCGCTCAACCATGGAGGCAATCTATCTCTTACGAAGATTGATGGAAAGATATAGAGATGGGAAAAAGGATTTACACATGGTCTTTATAGATTTGGAAAAAGCGTATGATAGGGTCCCAAGAGACATTCTTTGGAGGATTTTAGAGAAGAAAGGAGTACGAGTAGCATATATCCAAACTATAAAGGATATGTATGAAGGAGCAAAGACTGCCGTAAGAACTCATGAAGGACAAACCGAAAGCTTTCCCATAACTGTAGGATTACATCAAGGCTCATCCTTAAGTCCTTACCTTTTTGCGTTGGTAATGGATGAGTTAACAGGACATATTCAAGATGATATTCCTTGGTGTATGCTTTTCGCAGACGATATAGTGTTGATAGATGAAACTCAGGAAGGGGTAAATGCAAAGCTTAACCTTTGGAGAGAAGTGTTGGAATCTAAAGGTCTTCGCCTAAGCCGATCAAAGACAGAATATATGGAGTGCAAGTTCAGTGCAAATGGAGGCCAAAACGAGTTAGGGGTGAGGATCGGAGATCAAGAAATACCAAAGAGCGACCGTTTTCGTTACCTAGGATCTATCTTGCAAAAGAACGGAGAATTAGATGGAGATCTCAACCATAGAATACAAGCTGGATGGATGAAGTGGAAGAGTGCATCCGGCGTGTTGTGTGACCGCCGTATGCCACTGAAGCTCAAGGGAAAATTTTATAGGACGGCAATAAGGCCGGCGATGCTGTATGGCACAGAATGTTGGGCGGTGAAACATCAACACGTACACAAAATGGGTATAGCGGAGATGAGGATGCTTCGTTGGATGTGTGGGCACACGAGAAAGGATAAGATTAGGAATGAGGATATCCGGGGTAAAGTAGGAGTAGCCGAAATTGAAGGAAAGATGAGAGAAAATCGGTTACGGTGGTTTGGACATGTGCAAAGAAGGCCTACTGACGCTCCGATTAGAAGATGCGACTACGGGACAGAGGTTCAGGGCCGAAGGGGTAGAGGAAGACCTAGGAAAACTTTGGAAGAGACTCTAAGAAAAGACTTAGAGTACTTGGATCTAACGAAGGACATGACACAGGATCGAGCACAATGGCGTTCTAAGATTCATATAGCCGATCCCACTCAGTGACTTGGATTTTCCAAGTCTCCAACTGAGAAGTTTTCCTCACTCGGGAAATTAAGGGAACACTACCCAAACCTACATGCTCCACTCAGAAAGCTTCAACATACAAGCTTCAACAAAAGAAAATTCAAAGAACTTAGCGAAGAAGGCTTTTTGGTGTATTTAACACAATACGTTGAAATGAAGGAAAGCTTATTTATTGATATCCCCGATAAGCTACAAATATGTACATATACATGAGTCAAAATAAACACACAAGAGGGAGCCTTCACAAAGGTTGCTTAGGAGAAGTCTCAGCAGTCGGTAGAGCCCCAGAAAGAGAAGGCACCGGAGGGGGATCATTTGGAGCCTCAGTACTGGACAGAACCCTAGAAGGAGGAGGCATCAGAGGTTGATCATTTGGAGCTTCATTACGCGGTACAGCCCCAGAAGACGAAGGCAATAAATGCATTTGGAACAAACCCACAAATCTCTGATGATCAAGTAAAACCTGACCATCAGTTTCCTTCATCTGGTCAAGCTTCCTCTTCATGTTTGTAGCATAGTCATGTGCGAGCCGGTGCAACTGTTTATTCTCATGCTTGAGCCCTCTAATCTCCTGTTTGAGACTCATCACTTCAGCCGCCAATGATTCAACTTGGCGGGTTCGAGCAAATAGGCGTTGGGCCATATTAGACACAGAACCTGCACACTGAACACTGAGAGCCAGCGAATCCTTAACAGCTAACTCATCTGACCGTTTGGAAAGTAGTCTGTTATCTTTGGGAGTGAGAAGGTTCCTGGCCACCACCGCAGCGGTCATATCATTCTTCATCACGGAATCCCCAACGGTAAGAAGACCAGTAGGGGAGACGAAGGATGGGCGCCATATGTTGTCTGGAGAAGGCGGGGCTGCCTCTTCAACAAGGTTCAAGTCAAAACGACGGTCGGAGGGGCCAGACATTTTCAAAGGTGTTGAAGAGAGAAGAGGTCGGACAAATCAAGATCTTAGAAGTGCAAGAATGAAGCTTCTACTGGTGGAGATTCAAGTGTGCTTTGGAACTTAATGCCAGCCCCTATAAAAATCTGCACTCGACGGAGCTTCAGAAATCGAAGAGACGCCTGCTCAGAAATCGAAGAGGCGTTTGCTTTCTCAAAAGCTGAGCTGCTTAGAGATCACGAGGGTTGATCTCAGAAATCGAAGAGGCGTTTGCTTTCTCAAAAGTTGGGCTGCTCAAAGACCACGAAGGCCGATCTCAGAAATCGAAGAGGCGCTCGCTTTCTCAAAAGCTGGGCTCCCCAGAGATCACGAGGGCCGATCTCAAAAATCGAAGAGGCACCTACTTTTCCAGCCTTGTCAGCACCTGTCACACGCACACTCAGCTTTGCGGAAATTATGGGCATTCTGTCGAAGACTTCTGGGGAAGTAGAAAACACATGAATCTTACTGTTCAATCACCCACTTCCCACACGCAACAATAGCTCATGGGTACCACAGATAACTTTGCCAAAGTTCTCTGCCAAGGTTGAGCACGTGAAGCTTGCAGCTCCCACTACATCGCTCTGACCAAGAAGGGTAAAAGAATAGCAAAGAAACAGCACTAACAAAGTTTAGACCCATAAATTTTGAAGGTCTAGCTACCATATTATTACCCACAAGGGTAAAGGAACAGTACCACTGCTGGATAATTGGAAAGTCCCTGTGTGTCAACCTCTGTGCTTCGTGGCAAGGTAGACTAGCAAACATGCCCAACCTTTACTCACATTCGAGAAAACACTCCCAATAAGATTGCTTGCTCCAAAATCGAAGAGGCACCGTCCTCCGAATCTCGAGAGCCAGACTCCCAACATGACTACTTTATTAAAAATCGAAGAGAGGGTAAAGGAACAGTACCATTGCTGGATAATTGGAAAGTTCCTGTGTGTCAACCTCTGTGCTTCGTGGCAAGGTAGACTAGCAAACATGCCCAACCTTTACTCACATTTGAGAAAACACTCCCAACAAGATTGCTTGCTCCAAAATCGAAGAGGCACCGCCTTCCGAATCTCAAGAGCCAGACTCCCAACATGATTACTTTCTCAAAAATCGAAGAGACACTGCTCCCCGAATCTTCGAGAGCCAGACCCCCAGCCTGATTGCTTTCTCAAAAATCGATGAGGCATCGTTCTCCGAATCAATCGAAGAGGCGCTCGCTTTCTCAAAAGCTGGGCTGCTCAGAGACCACGAGGGCCGATCTCAGAAATCGAAGAGGCACCTACTTTTCTAGCCTTGTCAGCACCTGTCACACGCACACTCAGCTTTGCGGAAATTATGGGCATTCTGTCGAAGATTTCTGGTGAAGTAGAAAGCACATGAATCTTACTGTTCAATTACCCACTTCCCACACGCAACAATAGCTCATGGGTACCACAGATAACTTTGCCAAAGTTCTCTGCCAAAGTTGAGCACGTGAAGCTTGCAGCTCCCACTAAATCGCTCTGACCAAGAAAGGTAAAAGAATAGCAAAGAAACAGCACTAACAAAGTTTAGACACATAAATTTTGAAGGTCTAGCTACCATATTATTACCCACAAGGGTAAAGGAACAGTACCACTGCTGGATAATTGGAAAGTCCCTGTGTGTCAACCTCTCTGCTTCGTGGCAAGGTAGACTAGCAAACATGCCCAACCTTTACTCACATTCGAGAAAACACTCCCAACAAGATTGCTTGCTCCAAAATCGAAGAGGCACCGTCTTTCGAATCTCGAGAGCCAGACTCCCAACATGACTACTTTCTCAAAATCGAAGATAGGGTAAAGGAACAGTACCATTGCTGGATAATTGGAAAGTCTCTGTGTGTCAACCTTTGTGCTTCGTGGCAAGGTAGACTAGCAAACATGCCCAACCTTTACTCACATTCGAGACAACACTCCCAACAAGATTGCTTGCTCCAAAATCGAAGAGGCACCGCCCTCCGAATCTCGAGAGCCAGACTCCCAACATGATTACTTCCTCAAAAATCGAAGAGACACTGCTCTCCGAATCTCGAGAGCCAGACCCCCAGCATGATTGCTTTCTCAAAAATCGAAGAGGCATCGTTCTCCGAATCTCGAGAGCCAGATACCACAGACCACTTTTTCAAAGTGCTCTGACAGAGTTAAAACATGTGAAACTGACAGCTCCCACTACCGTGCTATGACCAAGCAGGGTAAAGGAATAGCATTACTACTTGTTGTTAGGGAGACTCCTATATATGTCGACCTCCATCCCCAACGGACAGGCAGACCTGCAAAAATGCTCAACCCTTCATCATATCTGAGAGGGCACTCGCAACGAAGCATTTCAAAATATTCAGCTTTCTTTCCCCCCGATAATACCTCTGCAAACAAGCTATACTAGAGCAAGAATATCTCATATCATCAGGGTTAAAAGCAAGAGTATCCCATATCATGCTTTTTCCCTGTCTTTTCCTTTGGCCTTGTTTTTACCTGTAAGACAAGGAGAAAGAGAGCAATCAGTCAGCACTTGGAATCAAGCTTCCAGCCAGGAAGTGACTTCCTGGAACCCCTTACCTGATTACTTACCTGGCATTGCTCTCGAGTACTCATCTTCAACATCTTATGTTTCCAGGGAAGATTCCGCATCTGCTTGAGGAACAGATAGGGCAAGTGCGAAGGATACAAGGAAGCATGTGGAGACAAGCGTAACAGCACACGTGCCGATACATCCATTACTCTGTCAAAAGCAAAAGTATCCCATATCAGCAGGGTGGAACGTACTCTAGATTTGATGGACTTGTTTTGACCCTCAAATTCTTCAGTCGGCCTTATACTCTGGAGGAAACCAGAAAACCCTCCAGCTCAGTTCAAGAATAAGCCTGTGGAAAGTTACTTCTTCAAAAGCAAAAGTATCTCATATCATCTCTCCTCATTTTTCTTCTCTTTATCCTTCATGCTGTTGCAAGACGGGGAGAAGGTGAACAATCAGTCGGAGCTCTGATTGCTTACCTTGTCTGTCACCTCTTTCAGCAGACCCCCTAGCTCGGCGACTTGGGGGACTCCTACTACATGATTTGTATCGCGCTTGACCAAGCCTGAAACTACAAGTAAGCTTCAAGTGAAATTGATACATTACCTTGTGCATCTCCACCAGTTAAAGATACCACCCCTGGATGGAGGAAAAGTACTTCCAGAGAAGATGCCACATCTACCTATGAGACTATTAAGGCAAGTCAAGACGACACCACACTCCGATACTTAGAAGTTTCGTGATTACGAGATCATTCTCCCACAATATTTCCTAATGTCATTTGTACTAAATCATTCACTTGTACTCACTAAAGGAGAGCTTGAACCTATGTACTTGTGTAAACCCTTCACAATTAATGAGAACTCTTCTATTCCGTGGACGTAGCCAATCTGGGTGAACCACGTACATCTTGTGTTTGCTTTCCTATCTCTATCCATTTATATACTTATCCACACTAATGACCGGAGCAATCTAGCGAAGATCACAAAAAGCGACCGTTTTCGCTACCTAGGATCGATCTTGTAAGAGAACGGAGAATTAGATGGAGATCTCAACCATAGAATACGAGCTGGATGGATGAAGTGTAAGAGCGCATCCGGCGTGTTGTGTGACCGTCGTAGGCCACTGAAGCTCAAGGGAAAATTTTATAGGACGGCAATAAGGCCAGCGATGTTGTATGGCACAGAATGTTGGGCGGTGAAGCATCAACACGTACACAAAATGGGTGTAGCGGAGATGAGGATGCTTCGTGGGATGTGTGGGCACACGAGAAAGGATAAGATTGGGAATGAGGATATCCGAGGTAAAGTAGGAGTAGCCGAAATTGTAGGAAAGATGAGAGAAAATCGGCTCCGGTGATTTGGACATGTGCAAAGAAGGCCGACTGACGCTCCGGTTCGAAGATGTGACTACGGGACAGAGGTTCAGGGCCGAAGGGGTAGAGGAAGACCTAGGAAAACTTTGGAAGAGACTCTAAGAAAAGACTTAGAGTACTTGGATCTAACGGAGGACATGACACAAAACCGAGCGCAATGGCGTTCTAGGATTCATATAGCCGACCCCACTTAGTGGGAAAAGGCTTTGTTGTTGTTGTTGTTGTATTTGATTCAATGACTAAAGATTGGGACGAATGTGTGGAAAGTAAAAATGATGTGTAAATAACACAACCCTAAATAGTATTATATAATTTTGACGAAAAAAATAAAGAGTATTACTGAGACACCAAATGGTTGTTGATCAAACAATCCTCTTGATCACTGGCCAAAATATTTAACGTAGCGATATTTCAGTACCACAAATTAATTTGTCCTATAATTTCACTTTCACGATATTTCTGACTCCAACTCTCATCATCAACAATCGTATTATATTTACACGCAATAGAAAAAATAGCACTAATTAACCATATGTATTATATTATATGTAAAATCAATAGAAAAGATAGGCCCTCTTTCTCTCCCTTTTTCTTAAAAAAACTAACAATTCCTACTACAATAATCATGTTGGAGAGATGTTGACATGAAACGAAACCACAATTTTCATTAATATTTAAATGCACAATATAGGAAAGAAGATAAACACGAACACTGTGACAGAAATTAGAGAAATAAAATCCTACTTTGATTAAACAAATCGTCATCATTACTTGAGGTATAAAACATGCGACATTGCGGTACCATACAATAATTTTTCAGCATAATTCGTCCAGCTTCTCGTCACTAATTAAATTATACACGCATTGTTAGGCATTAAACATGTATTATAGACAGTGGCGAAGCCACGTGAGGGTAAGGAGTAACGGCCGCCACTCCCCTCGCCGAAAAACAGGACTGGGTGATGTCTGGGTTTGCTGCGCGCAGCAGCAGACTGAGTTTGAATATATTTTTTTTAAACATCCAGACCGAAACGACGTCGTTTTGATTCTGGTAAAAAAAATTAAAAAAATAATTAAAATAGCGCCTGTAGTTTCGTACTTTTCAAAATAAAAAATATAGATCTTGGGGGACCGCGTGTTCCCATTTCACTCTCAATCCTTCTCACCACTCGGACCTCAGTGCTGCCGTGTCCTTCCCCCTTTTGTTTTGTCAACCTTTCTGCCAGAGAGCACAGCATGTCAGCAACCCAAAGTACCATCAGCAACATAAAAAATATTTTTTAATTCCAATTTGGATTGTCAATCTTCCAGCCACTCTCCTCCACTTCTCTAGCCGCTGAGCGCCTGAGCCGCCGGCTTCAGCCTTCAAAGGTAAATTTTTTTAATTATTAAATTTACAATCCCTAACTAATTATTTAATACAAATTTTGTTTGATAGGTATAGAATTTTATGGTAATGCACTAATATGGTTATTGGTTATTGATTATTGATTATTAATCTGATTCTATGATTATTGATTAAAATGTATTTTTTGGGTGAAAATTAAAATTAAAATTCTTGATTATTTCATACAATTAGTTGAATTGAATATTTATTTATTGAATAATTTGTATGCTTATTGGTATTGTTTAATTGAATTGTTGGTTGGATTAATTATTATGCATATTAGTATAGTCTACTCTAGGATTAAGAGTGTAAGAATTTTTTTTCCTTTTCATTTTACAGTTACATAATGGAACGATACTACAAAAAACAATGCTTAAATCATCCTTCAAAGATTAAGGGTGTAAAGATTTGATTGTTGCTATTTTTTTTAACCTTGCAATATTTTAACTTCTCCCCTCCCCCAGTCAATTCCTGGCTTCGCTACTGATTATAGAATATATCATCCTTCCCTTCCCTCTCAGGGTGCTTCTTCTATCCCCTTTTCTGGTGCCCCCTCGGCCCATTGAACTTGACTTCTTTTCTTTCTTTTCTGAGCTCGAACCTTTTTGTTTCACAATAAGACCTGGACGATAAACTCGAAGAAAAAGCAACATGAAGTATTCATTAATATTTAAATGCACAACATTGAAAAGAAGGAAAACACAAACAGGGTTAAAGCAAATTATAGAAAATAAATTCCTACTTTGAATATTCCTCGTCTCCCCTTACGTTAATTTGTTTGACTGCTAAGCTTCTTTTCTTGAAACTTTCTTTAATCTCCTATTTTGGCCGCCCTTGATCCGTATCTGAAATTCTGCTAAACTTCTTCACCTCGATCAGCAAGCGCCCTGGATCCAAAGAAACGTGTTATTTGGAGAGGTTGGAATTGCACCCTTTGACATGTGTACTGGGAAAATTAAGGGGATGACCTGACTAATTTAATCCCTTTACTTTTCATCCGATACATGCGATATTGGATGTGTTGGAAGTTTGATGAGCCCATGTCATACTTAACAATAAAAATAACGAGAGAAATAATACTCAAAAGCGTGCAATAATCGAACATCTAAAATATGCTCTTTTGACATATTTGAGAGATCTATTACTCTTTCACATCTCCTATTTCTTGATTCTTTTTCTTTTCTCACTCTTGAAGAATATGCTGCTCATGGCAACTCATGGTTTGGCTCCTTCAATTTTGTAAGGTCATAATCTGTTTATATATTGTAATGGTTTAAACCTCATGACGATTATGTGAAAAATAGTAATTTGATGGGGTTATTTCAAGGGGTTTGTAATTACCTCTAAAGGTAAAATTTTAATTTTAATTTTTTTATATGATAAATTTTCGAATGAAATTTTAACGGATGGAGTTTTGTGAAATCAATTTTAAACCCAAGGGGTGCTAATGTAATTTTAAAAGTCTCTAGGAATTTTTATCAAAATATAAAAAACCTAAATATGGGTGGTATAATTTGAGTGTAAGTGAGGGTATGAAACTGCACTAACAAATTAGCTTATCTATATCTCAAATCTGTATGAACTACAAGCCCGCCTAACATGACTCGAAATGTATCATCATTTGACATAAAAGCTAAGAAATAGGTTATGACTTTATCTTATCAAATAAAAAACCTAATTGATGGGTACGGTACCATATGTATTTTGATAATTCAAGAGAGGAATCAAATTATGACATGTTACCCTGAAGGTGCAAAATGGGATCGATCCAGTAAATGTTATGCATATATATAAGGATATTATTAATGATAATAAAAACTTTTGCGGGTGTTCTTATTGTTGGTCATAACAACTACCAAATACACATACATGAGATATACAAGCAGACTGAAAAAAATAAAACAGAAAAGAGAGAGAAGTAAGACAGGACATTGTCTCAATAAAACTAGCTACGGCCATTGCAGTAGGGACTAAAATAACAACATTATAGAGAGGATTGGCTTGGGTATGATTATTCACTATATTGAAGGCATTTAAAACGAAGAAATGGATGACAAATTCCTTATTTTGTCCAAATTGAAGGCTACTCATGCAAAAAAGGTATGCCTACAAATCTCCCAAAAAAAAGATTAAAAGAGACAACTATTTTCATGAGTAACCTACAAATCCTGGAAAACTTTCCTTAATTTATATTAATTATAATGATCAATCAGATTTAACTTGACAAGCAAGAAATAACAGACAGGGAGGGAAAGGTCCGTATTTCAACTTTTGCTCCTTCATCTCCTAGGTTCAATGTGCCTAACAGCTACGCCTCTTTTTTTTTGACCTCCTATACTTCAGGAAATCACAAGACATGTAGAAAGGTAGCTCAGTAGAAAAGTAGCTGAGGAGAAAAGTAGCTCAGTAGCACTATAAACAGTCTGCATTTGTGCAAGCAATGCAAGGCAAACACAAGACCTCAAATGGATCCCACAGCAGTAGCGACTAAGCCTCATGCTGTTTGCATTCCGGCTCCAGCTCAAGGCCATATCAAGGCAATGCTTAAATTTTCAAAGCTCCTCCACCATAGAGGTTTTCAGATTACCTTTGTCAACACTGAGTACAACCACAAGCGCTTTCTAAAATCTCTGGGCCCCAATTCCCTTGATGGCTCACCTGATTTCCAGTTTGCAGCCATCCCAGCCGGCCTTCCACATTCAGATGAAGATGCCACCCAAGATGTCCCATTGCCTTGTGATTCAAATATTTGAAGTAAATGAATAATTTTAGATCATGCTAATAAGAAGAAATCCCTCGTAAACCAATTAAAGTAGCTGAATTCACATAATAAACCAATTTTGGGATGCCACTGACCAGGCATTTCACAACTCCTCCAGACTCCAGTTTGTGGCCAAATGCCATCGCTCAGCTGCTCTTTAGGCAGTCCTCCTTTCTAGTTCGCAGTTCCTAGTCATAATTAAGATAATACTACCTCACTCTATTACTTTATTGACAATTGATGTCAACATTAGCTGATATGCTCCTTGCCTTGGATATTCTTACGAAAATGCATCTTTGTCGATGATAGTCCTAGATTTCTGCCAATGAAGTTAAGATAATTAAATCGTATCTGATTTCTTTCCGTTTATTGGCTAACTCAATCATTATTAACTATACTATCATTTGATTTGCCCATGTCGATATTGCTATGCATTTTTTTCTGTTTCTACTTGCAATTTTCATACGAGAGGAGATTGTCACCTACCTGACCATCCCAGTCTGCTCCTTAGCTTAAAATTCTGTCGCATGCACCTCTACCGTTTAGCTGATTTGACCAAACAGTATGATTTAATGAGTTATGCAAGCATGACATGACAATTTGTTAGTGACTTTGTTTCCTCATTACTAGTCAAGGTATTTGAGTCTCATCTTGTATTTGCTAATGGAACAATGTACAAGCATTTTATGCTAGAAAGCCGGAAAAGCTCCAACAGTAACAGTTGTGATTGCTGATTGTTGGTGAACAATTCAGAAATAAATATAAAAAAATAACAGAAATAATAGAAACTCCAACACTGATGCATTCTCATCTTGTACTTTTAAAGCGTTTGCGCTTCTGTTAGAGGAGGTGTTGGCGACTTGTGTATTTTTAGGAATTACAAGGGCAGTGATTTCAACTCTCTTTTTTACTTTTTGCACACCCTTGTTAATCTTGACTGTTGATTTTACTGTAATTGTTTATCTAATGGCTACAAAATAAAGAGAAGACAATAACAACAAAGGCAATGGATCGAAATAGAGAGGATCTGGCGTGAGTAGATAGAGAAGAGAGAAGAGATGAGGAGAAGGAAATAGAGTAGAGAGAGGGGGACACAAAACAAAGCTTTAAACGAGAGCCATTCGCTGAATGATAGGCCCTACATCCAGAATCTCATCCTCTCCTCTCCTCTAGTCCTCTTGGTTTTATTTCAGTCACTCCCTTCCAACGACACACTACACTAGTACCTCATCTCATAATCTTGGTTTTATCTCATTCTTAATGAATATATAACGACCTTGTGATTTCCTTACCACTGCTTAGCTATATCCTCCCTCCCTCCCACCCACCCTGCCCTGAGCTAGTTAGTGCCTAGCTCAGTGCAAGCACATTCTAAGACGGATTCCAAGGCAGCAGCTAACAACAAACCTCATGCTGTTTGCATTCCCCTTCCGGGTCAAAGCCATATCAAGGCAATGCTTAAATTTGCACAGCTCCTCCACCATAGAGGCTTTCATATTACCTTCGTCAACTCCAAGTACAACCACAGGCGCTTTCTAAAATCCTCGGGCCCCAGCTCCCTTGATGGCTTGCCTGATTTCCAATTCAAAGCCATCCCAGATGGCCTTCCAGATTCAGATGCAGATACCACCCAAGATGTCCCATTGCTTTGTGATTCAATCAGAAAACAAAATTTCTTGGCTCCCTTCCGTGAACTACTCATGAAACTCAACGGTGATGCCATATCAACATCCACTAATCCTCCAGTAACTTGCATAGTTTCAGATGGTTTCATGTCGCCGTTCACAATCACAGCCGCTGAAGAGATTGAAGTCCCTATAGTGCTGTTCTACACTATTGCTGCATGCAGCTTTATGGGCTGTATACAATTTCGTGCTTTGGTTGAAAAGGGACTTGCACAACTCAAAGGTGACATAAATACAACTTTTCAAACAATTGCTTAATTTGTCTTTTAACTCTTATTTGCTTATTTCTAAGCATGTAAATGAATTTTTTCGTGTTGTAGATGATATCAGTTTGACAAATGGCTATTTGGAAAAGGTTATAGATTGGATTCCAGGAATGAAAGATATCCGTTTAAAGGAGCTCCCAACCTTTTTTCGAACTTCAGATCCTGACGACATCATGTTTAACTTCATAATGGAATCAACCGATAGAGCTCATAAAGCTTCTGCAGTTGTTCTTCATACTTTTGATGCCTTGGAGCCAGATGTTTTGGGGGCTCTCTCATCTATGCTTCCACTTGTTTATCCAATTGGCCCTCTTCAATTACATCTCAATCAAATACTAGAACACCCCTTGAATATTGGATATAGTCTATGGAAAGAAGAAACAGAATGCCTCGAGCACAGTGATAAGTGAGCAAGGGTCGCTGTATCTCCATCGGCACCGGATGCAGTGTTAAATGAGCAAGGGGGCCATAGAAACTTCTTTTCGAACGACTCCACTCAAAGTTGTTTGGGAGCATATGCTCCTATCAACTTTACACAGGACACACAAAAGAAGTACTTTGATCCTATTAGACGGAGGATGATGAAGAAGCTAGGACAGAAGGGTAGAGTTCAAGAGGGTAGAATGCGTTTAGGAACGTGGAATATAGGAACCTTAACGGGAAAATCTATGGAAGTAGTGGAAGTTATGGTGAGGAGAAGGATAAATATTATGTGCCTACAAGAAACTAAGTGGGTTGGTCTTAAGGCAAAGGATCTAGAAAACTCAGGGTTTAAGCTTTGGTATTCGGGCACAAATAGAACGAGAAACGGTGTTGGCATCATTGTGGACAAGACCTTGACACAAGATGTTGTAGATGTCAAGAGGGTAGGAGATAGAATCATGGCAATCAAGATTGTAATAGGACAAAAACTCATCAATGTGATTAGTGTGTACGCACCTCAAGTAGGGTTGGATACGAGTTCGAAGGAGAAATTTTGGGAAGACCTTGGAGACTTGGTGCAAGGAATTGCCCAGACGGAGAAGTTATTTATAGAAGGAGATTTAAATGGACACGTGGGCAGGGAGACAGGCAACTATGGAGGTTTTCATGGTGGCCATGGTTTTGGGGAAAGAAATGAGGATGGGGAAGCTATCTTGGATTTTGCAATGGCATATGATCTCTTCTTAGCCAACACCTTCTTTAAGAAGAGAGAAGAACATGTGATCACCTACAAGAGTGGGTCGTCAAAAACACAAATAGATTTTCTTCTAATGAGGAAAGGGGATCGTATAACTTGTAAGGATTGCAAAGTTATACTGGGGGAGAGCTTGGCTAATCAACATCGCTTGTTGGTGATGGATGTACATATCAAAAGAGTGAGAAAAAAGAACAAGACTTGGAAGTGCCCAAAGACTAGATGGTGGAATCTAAAAGGAGAAAAACAAGTCATTTTCAAAGAGCAAGTAATCACCCAGTGTGTGTGGGATAGAGAGGGGGAAGTTAGCCAAATGTGGGATTCCATGGCTAGCTAAATCCGAAAAGTAGCAAAAGAGGTATTAGGAGAGTCCAAGGGCTTTGCTCCACACCAAAAGGAATCTTGGTGGTGGAATGAGGAGGTACAAACAAAGGTGAAGGCTAAGAAGGAATGTTGTAAAACCTTATACAAGGATAGGACCGATGAAAATGATGAAAGGTATAGAAGAGCGAAGCAAGAGGCGAAGAAAGCTGTGAGAGAAGCTAAGTTAGCAGCTTATGACGATATGTATAAGCGACTAGATACCAAAGAATGAGAGTTGGATATCTATAAACTAGCTAGAGCAAGGGAAAAGAAGACAAGGGACCTAAACCAAGTGAGGTGCTTCAAGGATGAAGATGGAAAGGTTCTTGCTACAGAGAACGCGGTCAAAGACAGATGGAGAGGTTATTTTCATAATCTTTTCAATGAATGACATGAAAGGAGTACTCCTTTAGGGGAGTTGAGTAACTCAGAAGAGTGTAGAAACTACTCCTTTTATCGTCGAATCAGGAAGGAAGAAGTGGTTGTAGCTTTGAAGAAGATGAAGCATAGAAAAGCAGTGGGCCCAGATGATATACCGATTGAAGTGTGGAAAGCCTTGGGAGAGACAGGTATAGCATGGCTCACTGACCTTTTCAATAGGATTTTGAAAACGAAGAAGATGCCAAACGAGTGGCGAAAGAGCACCTTGGTGCCTATTTACAAAAATAAGGGCGACGTACAAAATTGCATGAACTATAGGGGTATTAAGCTAATGAGTCATACAATGAAGCTCTGGGAGAGAGTCATTGAGCATAGATTGAGGCAAGAGACACGGGTTTCGGACAACCAATTCGGGTTCATGCCAAGGCGCTCAACCATGGAGGCAATCTATCTCTTACGAAGATTGATGGAAAGATATAGAGATGGGAAAAAGGATTTACACATGGTCTTTATAGATTTGGAAAAAGCGTATGATAGGGTCCCAAGAGACATTCTTTGAAGGATTTTAGAGAAGAAATGAGTACGAGTAGCATATATCTAAGCTATAAAGGATATGTATGAAGGAGCAAAGACTGCCGTAAGAACTCATGAAGGACAAACCGAAAGCTTCCTCATAACTGTAGGATTACATCAAGGCTCATCCTTAAGTCCTTACCTTTTTGCGTTGGTAATGGATGAGTTAACAGGACATATTCAAGATGATATTCCTTGGTGTATGCTTTTCGCAGACGATATAGTGTTGATAGATGAAACTCAGGAAGGTGTAAATGCGAAGCTTAACCTTTGGAGAGAAGTGTTAGAATCTAAAGGTCTTCGCCTAAGCCGATCAAAGACAGAATATATGGAGTGCAAGTTCAGTGCAAATGGAGGCCAAAATGAGTTAGGGGTGAGGATCGGAGATCAGGAAATACCAAAGAGCGACCGTTTTCGCTACCTATGATCTATCTTACAAAAGAATGGAGAATTAGATGGAGATCTCAACCATAGAATACAAGCTGGATGGATGAAGTGGAAGAGTGCATCCGGTGTGTTGTGTGATCGTCGTATGCCACTGAAGCTTAAAGGAAAATTTTATAGGACGGCAATAAGGCCGGCGATGCTGTATGGCACAGAATGTTGGGCGATGAAGCACTAACACGTACACAAAATGGGTGTAGCGGAGATGAGGATGCTTCGTTGGATGTGTGGGCACACGAGAAATGATAAGATTAGGAATGAGGATATCCGAGGTAAAGTAGGAGTAGCCGAAATTGAAGGAAAACTGAGAGAAAATCGGTTACGGTGGTTTGGACATGTGCAAAGAAGGCCTACTGACACTTCGATTAGAAGATGCGACTACGGCACAGAGGTTCAGGGCCGAAGGGGTAGAGGAAGACCTAGGAAAACTTTGGAAGAGACTCTAAGAAAAGACTTATAGTACTTGGATCTAACGGAGGACATGACACAGGATCGAGCACAATGGCGTTCTAAGATTCATATAGCCGACCTGACTCAGTGACTTGGATTTTTCAAGTCTCCAATCGAGAAGTTTTCCCCACCCGGGAAATTAAGGGAACACTACCTCAACCTACATGCTCCACTCACAAAGCTTCAACATACAAGTTTCAACAAAAGAAAAATTCAAAGAACTTAGTGAAGAAGGCTTTGGTGTATTTAACACAATACGTTGAAATGAAACAAAGCTTATTTATTGATATCTCTAAGAAGTTACAAATATGTACATATACACGAGTCAAAATAAACAAACAAGAGGGAGCCTTCACAAATGTTGCTTAGGAGAAGTCTCAGCAGTTGGCAGAGCCCCAGAAAGAGAAGGCACCGGAGGGGGATCATTCGGAGCCTCAGTACTGGACAGCACCCTAGAAGGAGGAGGCATCGGAGGTTGATCATTTGGAGTTTCATTACGTGGTACAGCCCCAGAAGACGAAGGCAATAAATGCCTTTGGAACAAACCCACAAACCTCTGATGATCATGTAAAATCTGACCATCAGATTCCTTCAGCTGGTCAAGCTTCCTCTTCATGTTTGTAGCATAGTCATGAGCGAGCCGGTGCAACTGTTTATTCTCATGCTTGAGCCCTCTAATCTCCTGTTTGAGACTCATCACTTCAGTCGCCAATGATTCAACTTGGCGGGTTCGAGCAAATAGGCGTTGGGCCATATTAGACACAGAACCTGCACACTGAACACTGAGAGCCACAGAATCCTTAACAGCCAACTCATCAGACCGTTTGGAAAGTAGTCTGTTATTTTTTGGAGTGAGAAGGTTCCTGGCCACCACCACAGCGATCATATCATTCTTCATCACGGAATCCCCAACGGTAAGAGGACCAGTAGAGGATACGAAGGATGGGCGCCATATGTTGTCTGGAGAAGGCGTGGCTGCCTCTTCAACAAGGTTCAAGTCAAAACGACGGTCGGAGGGGCCAGACATTTTCAAAGGTGTTGAAGAGAAAAGAAGTCGGACAAATCAAGATCTTAGAAATGCAAGAAGGGAGCTTCTACTGGTGGAGATTCAAGTGTGCTTTGGAACTTAATACCAGCCTCTATAAAAATCCACACTCGATGGAGCTTCAGAAGTCGAAGACGCGCCTGCTTAGAAATTGAAAAGGCGTTTGCTTTCTCAAAAGCTGGGCTGCTCAGAGACCACGAGGGCCGATCTTAGGAATCGAATAGGCGTTTGCTTTCTCAAAAGCTGGGCTGCTCAAAGACCACGAAGGTCGATCGCAGAAATCAAAAAGGCGCTTGCTTTCTCAAAAGCTGGGCTGCTCAGAGACCACGAGGGTCGATCTCAGAAATCGAAGAGGCACCTGCTTTTTCAGCCTTGTCAGCACCTGTCACATACACACTCAACTTTGGGGAAATTACGGGCATTCTGTCGAAGATTTCTAGTGAAGTAGAAAGCACGTGAATGTTACTGTTCAATCATTCACTTTCCACACGCAACATCAGCTCACGGGTACCACAGATAACTTTGCCAAAAATCTCTGACAAAGTTTAGACACGTGAAGCTTGCAGCTCCCATTACATCGCTATGACCAAGAAGGGTAAAAGAATAGCAAAGAAACAGCACTAACAAAGTTTAGACACATAAATTTTGAAAGTCTAGCTACCATATTATTACCCACAAGGGTAAAGGAACAGGACCATTGCTGGATAATTGGAAAGTCCCTGTGGGTCAACCTATGTGCTCCGTGGCAAGGTAGACTAGCAAACAGGCCTAACCTTTACTCACATTCGAGAAAACACTCCCAACAAGATTGCTTGCTTCAAGATCGAAGAGGCACCGTCCTCCGAATCTCGAAAGCCAGACTCCCAACACGATTACTTTCTCAAAAAGCGACGAGACACCGCTCTCCGAATCTCGAGAGCCAGACTCCTAGCAGGATTGCTTTCTCAAAAATCGAAGAGGCACCGTTCTCCGAATCTCGAGAGACAGATCCCCGACAGGATTGCTTGTTCGAAAACCGAAGAGGCACCGCTTTCTCAACTTCGAGAGCCAGATCTCCTTGGATAAAGCTTGTCTGTAATCCTCACACCGCTTTCTCAACTTCGAGAGCCAGATCTCCTTGGATAAAGCTTGTCTGTAATCTTCACACGTAACATCAGCTTTCCAGATACCACAGACCACTTTTTCAAAGTGCTCTGACAGAGTTAAAACACGTGAAGCTGGCAGCTCCCACTACCGTGCTATGACCAAGCAGGGTAAAAGAATAGTATTACTCCTTGTTAAGGAGACTCTTATTTATGTCGACCTCCATCCTCAACGAACAGGCAGACCTGCAAAAATGCTCAACCCTTCCTCATATCTGAGAGGGCACTCCCAACGAAACCTCTCGAAATACTCAGCTTTCTTTCCCCCCGAGAATACCTCTGCAAACAAGCTACACTAGAGCAAGAATATCTCATATCATCAGGGTTAAAAGCAAGAGTATCCCATATCATGTTTTTTTCCTGTCTTTTCCTTTGGCCTTGTTCTTACCTGCAAGACAAGGAGAAAGAGAGCAATCAGTCAGCACTTGGAATCAAGCTTCCAGTCCGGAACTGACTGCCTGGAACCCCATTGCTCTCGAGTACTCATCTTCAACATCTTATGCTTCTCGAGAAGATACCACATCTGCCTGATGAACAAATAGGGCAAGTGAGAAGGATACAAGGAAGCATGTGGAGACAAGCACAACAGAACACGTGCCGATACATCCACTACTTTGTCAACAGCAAAAGTATCCCATATCAGCAGGGTCGAACGTACTCTAGATTTGATGGACTTGTTTTGACCCTCAAATTCTTCAGTCGACCTTATACTCTGGTGGAAACAAGAAAACCCTCCAGCCTAGTTCAAGAATAAGCCTGTGGAAAGTTACTTCTTCAAAAGAAAAAGTATCTCATATCACCTTTTCTCCTTTTCTTCTCTTTATCCTTCATGCTACCTGCAAGATAAGGAGAAGGATAACAATCAGCCGGAACTCGAAATCAAAACTTCTGATCTGGGACTGATTGCTTGGAACTCTGATTGCTTACCTTGTCTGTTACCTCTTTCAGCAGATCCCCTAGCTCGGCGACTTGGGGGACTCCTACTACATGGTTTGTATCGCGCTTGACCAAGCCTGAAACTACAAGTAAGCGTCAAGTGAAATTGATACATTACCTTGTGCATCTCCACCAGTTAAAGATACCACCCTTGGAGGGAGGAAGAGTACTTCCAAAGAAGATGCCACATCTACCTATGAGACAGATAAGGCAAGTGAAGACGATACCACACTTCGGTACTTAAAAGTTTCATGATTACGAGATCATTCTTCCACAATATTTCCTAATGTCATTTGTACTAAATCATTCACTTGTACTCACTAAAGGAGAGCTTGAACCTATATACTATGTAAACCCTTCACAATTAATGAGAACTCTTTTACTCCGTGGACATAGCCAATCTGGGTAAACCACGTACATCTTGTGTTTGCTTCCAGTCTCTATCCATTTACATACTTATCCACACTAATGACCAAAGCAATCTAGCGAAGATCACAAACTTAATATTTAAGATAATATTCTTTGGTGTATGCTTTTCGCAAACGATATAGTGTTGATAGATGAAACGCAGGAAGGGGTAAACGCGAAGCTTAACCTTTGGAGAGAAGTGTTGGAATCTAAAGGTCCTCGCCTAAGCCGATCAAAGACAGAATATATGGAGTGCAAGTTCAGTGCAAACGGAGGCCAAAATGAGTTAGGGGTGAGGATCAGAGATCGGGAAATACCAAAGAGCGACCGTTTTCGCTACCTAGGATCTATCTTGCAAAAAAACGAAGAATTTGATAGAGATCTCACCCATAGAATACAAGCTGGATGGATGAAGTGGAAGAGTGCATCCGGCGTGTTGTGTGACCGTCGTAGGCCACTGAAGCTCAATGGAAAATTTTATAGGACGGCAATAAGGCCGGCAATGCTGTATGGCATAGAATGTTGGGCGGTGAAGCATCAACACGTAGGTGTAGTAGAGATGAGGATGCTTCGTTGGATGTGTAGGCACACGAGAAAGGATAAGATTAGGAATGAGGATATCCGAGATAAAGTAGGAGTAGCCGAAATTGAAGGAAAGAGGAGAGAAAATCAGTTACGGTGGTTTGGACATGTGCAAAGAAGGCCTACTGACGCTCCGGTTCGAAGATGTGACCACGGGACAGAGGTTCAGGGCCGAAGGGGTAGAGGAAGACCTAGAAAAACTTTGGAAGAGACCCTAAGAAAAGACTTAGAGTACTTGGATCTAACGGAGGACATGACACAAAACCGAGCGCAATGGCGTTCTAGGATTCATATAGCCGACCCCACTTAGTGGGAAAAAGCTTTGTTGTTGTTGTTGTTGTAGATGATATCTGTTTGACAAATGGCGAAAAGGTTATAGATTAGATTCCAGGAATGAAAGATATCCGTTTAAAGGAGCTCCCAACCTTTTTTCGAACTTCAGATCCTGACGACATCATGTTTAACTTCATAATGGAATCAACCGATAGAGCTCATAAAGCTTCTGCAGTTGTTCTTCATACTTTTGATACCTTGGAGCCAGATGTTTTGGGGGCTCTCTCATCTATGCTTCCACTTGTTTATCCAATTGGCCCTCTTCAATTACATCTCAATCAAATACCAGAACACCCCTTGAATATTGGATATAGTCTATGGAAAGAAGAAACAGAATGCCTCGACTGGCTAAACACTAAGGCGCCAAATTCAGTTGTGTATGTGAATTTTGGCAGTATAACAGTTACGACACCTGAACATCTTGTCGAGTTTGGCTGGGGACTTGCAAACAGCAAGGTTCCCTTCTTTTGGGTAATTAGACCTGATTTGGTTATTGGCCAATCAGCGCTTTTGCCGGCTGAGTTTTTGGCTGAAACAAAAGAAAGAAGTCTCATTGCGAGTTGGTGCCCACAAGAGCAAGTCCTGAACCACCCATCAGTGGGAGGATTTTTAACACACAGCGGTTGGAATTCAACCATGGAGAGCCTCACTGCAGGAGTGCCTATGCTCTGTTGGCCATTCTTTGGCGACCAGCAGATGGACTGCCGCTATAGTTGCAATGAATGGGACATTGGCCTGGAAATTAGTAATGATGTAAAGAGGGATGAAGTAGAGAGGCTTGTCAAAGAGTTAATGGATGGGCAGAAGGGTAAGAAGATGAAAAATAAGGCCATGATGTGGAAGAAGCTTGCAGAAGAAGTTACTAGTCCACATGGTTCTTCATCCAAAAACTTAGCCATGCTAGTGAATCAAGTGCTACTAAGAAAAACTTGACGTCATCTGTAAGAATATTTCTGGTCATGTATTTCTTCCTTTAGCTCTGGCGATGTTTTGTTATTGTTATTCATCACCTCAAATAATAATCGGCTATAGTTATATAAACGATAGGGTGGTGCTATCCACGTAGCCCCTTTTACTTTTCACACGTTTGTTACTTTTTATCTTTTGATTTTTTTAATTCATTCAATTCAATGACTAAAGATTGAGAGTATGTGGAAAGTAAAAATGATGTGTAAATAACACAACCCTAAATAGTATTGTATAATTTTGACCAAAAAAAAAGAGTATTACTGAGACCAAATGGTTGTTGATCAAACAATCATCTTGATTAGTAGCCAAAATATTTAACGTAGCGATATTTCAGTACCACAAAATAATTGTCCTATGGTTTCACTTTCACGACCTTTCTGACTCCAACTCTCATCATTAACCATCGTATTATATTTACACGCAATAGAAAAAATAGCACTAATTAACCATATGTAAAATCAATAGAAAAGATAGGCCCTCTCTCCTTCCCTTTTTCTAAAAAAGGTAAGAATTCCTACTACAATAATCATGTTGGAGAGATGTTGACATGAAGCTAAAGCACAATTTTCACTAATATTTAAATGCATAATATAGGAAAGAAGATAAACACGAACACTGTTACAGAAATTAGAGAAAATCAAATCCTACTTTGATTATACAAATCCTCATGATTACTTGAGGTATAAAACATGCGATATTGCGGTACCACAATAATTTTTCAGCATAATTCGTCTAGCTCCACATCACTAATTAAATTATACACGCATTGTTAGGCATTAAACATGTATTATATAATGTATAAACTCGAAGAAAACTAAGGGTATGACCTGGCTAATTTAATCCCTTTACTTTTCATCTGATACATGCGATATTGGATGTGTTGGAAGTTTGATGAGCCCATGTTAAAATTTTAATTTTAAATTTTTTTTATATGATAAATTTTCGAATGAAATTTTAATAGATGGAGTTTTGTGAAATCAATTTTAAACCCAAAGGGTGCTAATGTAATTTTAAAAGTCTCTAGGAATTTTTATCAAAATATAAAAAACCTAAATATGGGTAGTATAATTTGAGTGTAAGTGAGAGTATGAAACTACACTAACAAATCAGCTTATCTATATCTCACATCTGTATGAACTACAAGCCCGCCTAACATGACTCGAAATGTATCATCATTTGACATAAAAGCTAAGAAATAGGTTATGACCTTATCTTATCAAATAAAAAACCTAATTGATGGGTACGGTACCATATGTATTTTGATAATTCAAGAGAGAGGAATCAAATTATGACATGTTACCCTGAAGGTGCAAAATGGGATCGATCCAGTAAATGTTATGCATATATATAAGGATATTATTATTGATAATAAAAACTTTTGCGGGTGTTCTTATTGCTGGTCTTAACAACTACCAAATCCACATACATGAGATATACAAGCAGACTGAAAAAATAAAAAATAAAAAAACAGAAAAAAGGGAGAAGTAAGAGAGGACATTATCTCAATAAAACTAGCTACGGCCATTGCATTAGGGACTAAAATAACATCATAGAGAGGATTGGCTTGGGTATGATTATTCACTATATTGAAGGCATTTAAAATGAAGAAATGGATGGCAAATTCCTTATTTTGTCTAAGTTGAAGGCTACTCATGCAAAAAATGTATGCCTAGAAATCCCCCCCCAAAAAGAAGGATTAAAAGAGACAACTATTTTCATGAGTAACCTACAAATCCTGGAAAACTTTCCTTAATTTATATTAATTATAATGATCTATCAGATTCAACTTGACAAGCAAGAAATAACATACAGGGAGGGAAAGGGCCGTATTTCAACTTTTGCTTCTTCATCTCCTAGGTTCAATGTGCCTAACAGCTACGCCTCTTTTTTTGACCTCCTACAGTAAATCACAAGACACGTAGAAAAGTAGCTGAGGAGAAAAGTAGCTCAGTAGCACTATAAACAGTCTGCATTTGTGCAAGCAATGCAAGGCAAACACAAAACCTCAAATGGATCCCACAGCAGTAGCTACTAAGCCTCATGCCGTTTGCATTCCGGCTCCAGCTCAAGGCCATATCAAGGCAATGCTTAAATTTTCAAAGCTCCTCCACCATAGAGGTTTTCATATTACCTTTGTCAACACTGAGTACAACCACAAGCGCTTTCTAAAATCTCTGGGCCCCAATTCCCTTGATGGCTCACCTGATTTCCAGTTTGCAGCCATCCCAGACGGCCTTCCCGATTCAGAAGAAGATGCCACCCAAGATGTCCCATTGCTTTGTGATTCAATCAGAAAACATAAATTATTGGCTCCCTTTCGTACTAATGAATCTCAACAGTGATGCCCTATCAACATCCATTAATCCTCTCAGATGGTTTGATGTCCCCGTTCACAATCACAGCCGCTGAAGAGATTGAAGTCCCTATAGTGCTGTTCTACACTATTGCGGCATGCAGCTTCATGGGACTTATACAATTTCGTGCTTTGATCGAAAAAGGTCTGGCACCACTCAAAGGTAAAATATATTATATATACAACAGAAGCTTTAATCAATTTATGGCTCGCTCTTAATTCCTTGTTTCTAAACATGCAAATGAAATTCTTTTTTTTTTTTTTTTGGTAGAGGAGAGCTGTTTGACAAATGGATATCTGGAAAAGGTTATAGATTGGATTCCAGGAATGAAAGATATCCGTTTAAGGGAGCTCCCAACCTTTATTCGGACTTCAGATCCCGACGATATCATGTTTAACTTCATGATGGAGGTAACTGATAGAGTTCATGAAGCTTCTGCAGTTGTTCTTCAAACTTTTGATGCCTTAGAGCCAGATGTTTTGGAAGCTCTCTCATCTATGCTTCCACTTGTTTATCCAATTGGCCCTCTTCAATTACATCTGAATCAAATACCAGATCACCCCTTGAATATTGGATACAGTCTGTGGAAAGAAGAAACAGAATGCCTCGACTGGCTAAACACTAAGGCGCCAAATTCAGTTGTGTATGTGAATTTTGGCAGTATAACAGTTATGACACCTGAACATCTTGTCGAGTTTTGCTGGGGACTTGCAAACAGCAAGGTTCCCTTCTTTTGGGTAATTAGACATGATTTAGTAATTGGCCAATCAGCAATTTTGCCGCCGGAGTTTGTGGATGAAACAAAAGAAAGAAGTCTCATTGCGAGTTGGTGCCCACAAGAGCAAGTCCTTAACCACCCATCACTGGCAGGATTTTTAACACATAGCGGTTGGAATTCAACCGTTGAGAGCCTCACTGCAGGAGTGCCAATGCTCTGTTGGCCATTCTTCGGCGACTAGCAGATGGACTGCCGCTATAGTTGCAATGAATGGGGCATTGGCATGGAAATTAGTAATGATGTAAAGAGGGATGAAGAAGAGAAGCTTGTCAGAGAGTTAATGGATGGGGAGAAGGGTAAGAAGATGAAAAATAAGGTTATGATGTGGAAGAAGCTTGCAGAAGAAGCTACTGGTCCACATGGTTCCTCATCCAAAAACTTAGACATGCTAGTGAATCAAGTGCTACTAAGAAAAACTAGACGTCATCTGTAAGAATATTTATGGTCATGTATTCTTTTGGCCCTGTCAATGCTTTGTTATTGTTGTCCATTGCCTTAGTTTATAATCGACTATAGCTGTATTAAACATGTAATATTGCAGTACCATACAATAATTTTTCAATGTAATTCTTCTAGTTTCTCATCAGTCATTAAATTATACACGCATTGTTAGGCATTAAACATGTATTATATTATGTATCAACTCGAAAAGCAACATGACATAAGAAGCCATAAGTATTCATTAGTATTTAAATGCATAACATCGAAAAGAAGAAAACGCAAACAGGATTAAAGCAAATTTGTCAAATTTAGAAGATAATTTAATGATTTAGTTGACATATGAGATTTAACTAGGGGCATTAGTGAAAAGAGAAGAAAGAAATTTTAAAAAAAATTAAGACATAGATTTGAGTGTAAGATAAATTCACATGGCATCTATTGAGTGGGAAAGACAAATAGGGGAAGGCAAGTGGAGAATGTAGCCAGCATTCCTCTTAGAGGAAATCAAACCTATTTTGATTCCTTGTCTCCCTTACCTTAATTTGTTTGAATGCTAAGAACATTTTCAATGGAGATGTCAAAATCGTAAGTGGAATGTCACTGTGCATATTTGACATAAAAAATATCTCTAACCAAAGTGTTATTTGCATACTGGAGTTGAAGGCTTTGTGATTTGGAATCAAATTTGACATCAATGTCAAATTTATTTTTAATTCATTTTAATCGTGGGTCTCTTATTCCACTAACATTTGAACCAATAAAAATTTTGAAATTTTTTAATAATTACAAGAATTTAAAATTCTATTTAAATAATAAAATAATATTTCACAATTCTATTGGAGAAATACAAAATTTGACATAAAACTTCAAATTGCCATATCAGTCATCAATTGTAATTTGATTCTTATAATTTGACATTTCCTTTGAAGATGGTGTAATCTTCTTTCCTTGAAAATTTCTTTAATCTCCTATTTTGGCTGCCCTCGATGCTTATCTGCAGTTTTGCTAATTAAGCTTCACCTCGATCAGCAAGCGCCCTGGATGGCTGGATCCAAAGAAACGTGTTATTTGGAGAGATTAGAAATGCACCCTTTGACATGTGTAATGGGAAAATTAAGTGGATGACCTGGCTATTTAACGTGGACAAGTCTATTTTTAATCCCTTTACTTTTCATCTGATACATATGCGATACTGGATGTGTTGGAATTTTGATGAGCGCATGACATATTTAACAATGGAATAACAAGAGATAGAAATAATACTCAAGAGTGTGCAACAATGGAACATCCAAAATATGCTCTCAACTGATATAGCAACTTGACATACGTTACTCTTTTACACCTCCTATTTCTTGATTCTTTTTTTTTTTTTCTTTCTCACTCTTGGTCAACATAAGAGGTCGCACTTGGTGCGATGGCAAGTGCCTTCGCCCATGAGCGGTAGGTCTCGGGTTCGAGACTTGGGAGCAGCCTCTCCATAAATGGGGGTAAGGCTAGCCGACATTCACCTCTCCCAGACCCTGCGTAAAGCGGGAGCCTTGTGCACTGGGTACGACCTTTTACTCTTGGTCAACATAGTGTTAATACAGAAAATGAAGAGATCAAGAGAGAAGAACAGAGCTTCAAGAACTAGAGAGGGAAAGATTTAGAGAGAGAAAACTATCGAATCTTTATTATTTCTGTTTTGCTTAATCTCAAAACTATTACAATGATGTATTTATAGAAAGAACACATTCTCTAACAACTTAACTAACTAAGAGTTATAATCCTGTGACAGATGGCACAATCCTAGCCACTGTCTATATCTATATCCTTACATGCCCCCTCAAACTCATGAGTGGATGATCCAAGCATGAGGTTGAAACAATGAGACCGAAACAGAGGGGCATTGAGATCCTTAGTCAGAATATCAGCAAATGTTCTCGAGAGGATACAAACTGAACAACCAGTTGCTTCTTAACGACCCTTTCACGCACAAAGTGCACATCAATCTCAATATGTTTCGTGCGTTGGTGTTGAACGGGATTAAAGGACAACGCTATGGCAGAAAGATTGTCACAGAAGAGAACAGGATTAGTAGCAGACTTGATATGCATAAATTCCAACACCTATTGAATCCAATCCAGCTCGGCAGATGTAGTAGACATAGCTCTATATTCTACTTCAGTGGAAGAACGAGAAACAGTGTTTTGTTTCTTGGAGGACCAAGAAATAGGATTGTTGCCCAAGAATATAACCAAACCAGTAGTGGACCTCCGATCATTGGGATCACCAGCCCAATATGCATCATTGAATGCTTTCAGTGTCAAATCGCCCCGAGTATAGGCCATGCCAACAGATAATGTCCCCTTGAGATACCTCAAAATCCGCTTAACAGCTGTAAAATGTGACACCATTAGAGATTGCATAAATTGACACACTTGATGAACTAAGAATGCAATATCTGGGCGAGTAAACGTGAGGTACTGTAAGGCACCAACAATACTGCGATAAACTGTGGGATTGTTGTAAGGAGTACCATCATCCTTAAGTAACCTATTATTAGGTAAGCAAGGAGTATCACAAGCTTTAGAATCCATCATCTCAACTTTCTGCAACAAATCCGTAATATATTTAGACTAGAAAAGAAACAACCCTTAAGCAGTTTTGGTAACTTGAATGCCCAGAAAATAATGAAGCGCACCCAAGTCCTTGATATCAAATTCAGCAGCTAAAGAATGAATCACCTGTTGAATAAGTGGAGTAGAACTACCAGTGATAATGATATCATCAACGTAGAGTAAAAGCACCACAATATCACTACCAACTAGCTTAACAAATAGAAAAGAATCTGAATAAGTGGATTGAAACCCAAGAGAGGGAAGAAAGCTTGTAAATCTGTCATTCCAGGCTCGAGGAGCCTGTTTCAACCCATACAGTGACTTGTGAAGTTTACAAACTAATTCAGGATGTGCAGCATCTCCAAAACTAGGGGGTTGGGCCATATACACTTCTTCAGTTAGAAATCCATGTAAAAACGCATTCTTGACATCCAATTGTCAAAGATTCCAATTAAAATGAGTTGTCAAAGCTAGAACTAACCTCACAGTGATTGGTTTAACCACTGGACTAAAGGTTTCACCATAATCCAAGCCAGGCTCTTGACTAAACCCCTTTGTAACAAGTCGAGCTTTATGTCGAGCCACTGTTCCATCTGAATTCTTTTTGAGTTTGAAAACCCATTTGCAGCCAACAAGATTCTTATTAGGAGGCAAATGTACAAGACTCCAAGTGTGTTGATGATGCAATGCATCAATTTCTTCCTGCATAGCTTGAAACCAAACTGGTACTTTCATTACAGACTTGTATGTGGCAGGTTCTACCAAAGTTAAATCAACATTGCTAGAATCAGCAACATGACTCAAAAACACTTTCTTCTTGAAGATACCATTCTTACTTCTGGTTTGCATAGGATGCAAATTAAGGGGAGCAATTGGTAAGACCACTGGAAGTAAATCAGGACTAAAATCAGAGTCCACGGGGAGTTGAGGAGCACCACTTGTAGTAGCAGTAATGGACTGAGAAGAAACTGAGGGTGAAGATATTATCTCAGTAGATAAAGAGGGTGAAGATATTATCTCAGTAGATAAAGAGGGTGATGGTAAAGATGAGTGTGATGGTGGAGATGGAACTAAGAGATTATCCAAGGTTGTGAATGGAAGAGGTGAGGAGGAATGAGAGAAAGAAGATGGGACAGGGTTGTGCTTAGGTAATAAAGACAAATGAGGGTAGGGAAATCTAGATTCATCAAACACTACATGCCTAGAAATGTAGAACCTACCCTGTAGCACATCAAAGCAAATAAAACCTTTGTAATTGGATGCATACCCAAGAAAGACACACTCTGTGGTTTTAGCTTGTAACTTGGATTGAATATAAGGTCTCAATAAAGGAAAGCAAGAACATCCAAACACCTTAAGATGTGTTAAAAAAGGAGGAGTCCCAAAAAGCATTTCAAATGGTGAGCAATGCTTCAAAACTGGAGTAGGCATTCGATTTATAAGATAGACAGCAACTTGGCAAACAAAAGTCCAGAAAGAAGAAGGTAACTTGGCAGATTGTAACAAGGTGACAGTAGTTTCAACAATATGTCTATGTTTTCTCTCAGCCAAGCCATTTTGTTCTGGAGTATGTGGACAAGACTTATGATGAAGTATCCCTTTACTGTGAAGAAAGTTGGTAAGTTTATTGCTGCTATATTCCCTACCACCATCAGTTTGTAAAATCTTCATAGAAGCAGAGAATTGAGTGTGTACAAAGGAGTAGAAGACAACAAAAGTCTCAAAGAAGTTTGATTTATTAACAAGAGGGAACAACCAACAATACCTAGTGCACTCATCAATAAGAGTCACATAGTACTTGTATCCATCAATGGAATTACACGGAAAAGGACCCCAAAGGTCACTGTGTACAATTTCAAATGGAATTACAGATTTGTGTTCATTAGACTGAAAAGGCAATTTAGTGAACTTGCCCTCTAAACAACTATGACAGAGCATAGGAGCAGAATCTTTGGTACAAGATATGTGAGAACTACTAAGCATAAGAGAAGCAACATTATTTGACGGGTGTCCTAACCTATTGTGCCAGAGATTAGAACTAACAAGTTGTCCAAGCAATGCAAAATCTTTAGAATTGCCGTGAGAAGGAAAGGAATGATGATTGACAAGAGAAGGAATAGGATAGAGTCCATGACTACATTGGCCTTTGTATAATATCCTCCATGTGGCTTTGTCCTGGATCCAGAAACAAAAAGCATCAAACACCAACCAATAATTGTTATCAAGACAAATGCGATGAACTGACAACAAATTGTGAGATAGTTTAGGCACAGAGAGAATTGAGTTCAATTTGAGGGGCTGCACAGGTGTTTGAATAATAGAACTACCAATATGAGATATTTCCAAACCTGCACCATTAGCAGTTTGCAATGTCTCATTAGAGGGATAGGGAGAGGCCAATGACAAATTACTGAGATCTGTAGTCATATGATTTGTGGCCCCCGAGTCAGTGAGCCAAATTTGTGGTTGATGATGAGGTGTGGTAGCTGAAGATGACGGAGAAGAGACTGTATGCAGAGCCTGAAAATTGAACTGATGAGAGAAAGTAGGTGCAGAATGAGCATACGCATTGCTTGACATATGAGGATAATGTGGGCCACCAAAATTGGGACCTTTGTCATTAAAGAAGCAATACCAGGTAGTATGATTCCTCTTACCACAGATTTGACAGCCCTATCGTTCCAACGGTTTTGAATGACAAAACGGAGCAGTGTGACCAAGTTGATTACACAATTGACAAGGAACTTGCTGTGGAGAGGAACGGCCAAGATACTGTGATGGAGAGGGTCCAAGAACCCCAGAGAATACAAGTGCAGGATGAGATCCATGAGCTGGAAACTGCTGTCTTGGATTAGGAGGAGGATACCTATATCCCTGATTAGATCTTCCTTTACCCTTCTTATTGTTGTAGAAAGAGCGATATCCACCAGAGGAACCAGAATTATGTCCTGAAGCACCTGGAGGAAGACCCCCATATTGATGTTGAGACGCATAGAATTTAGGACCACCAGAGTCATTTGCCACCATGGCAGACATAAACTGAGATGGCACAATCCTAGCCACTGTCTATATCTATATCCTTACACATAGTGCTCATGGCAACTCAGAGGTTTGGCTCGTTCAATTTTGTAAGGTCATAATGTATTTATATATTGTAACAGTTAAAACCTCAGGACGATTATGTGAAAAAGTAATAAACCTGATGAGATTATTTCAAGGGGTGTCCATGTAGTTACCTCCAAGGGATGTCCGTGTAATCTCATAACTTTTTTTTATGATATGACAAGTTTTCAGATGAAATTTTAGTAAATGGAGTTTTGTGAAATCAATTTTATACTCAAGGAGTGCTATTGTAATTTTGAAAATCTCAAGGATTTTTTTTTATGAAATTACAAAAAACCTCAATATATGGGTGTTATCAAATCACATCCTTTGTGGTGGCCGGCGTATGGACCATTGCCTTGCCAACTCCTCCTAGTCCAATTGTAATCTCATGATCATATGGTCCAATCGAAAATAAAGTGAAACGACTTGTAGTTGTAGACGTGTAGTGCTTGATGTATGAAGTGAGGTAGCAAATGGAGAAATGATATGCCATCTATATTAGAATAATTTACATGGCACCGGTATATTATCGTGTGACATTTTGTGTCATTAAATTAAAAATATATACATAAAAACTTACACATATCTTCTTTTTATTAAAAAAAAGCTACACAAAGGTTTCAAAATTTTGAATTTTAACCAAAAGTCTTCTAATAACTTTATTTAATGAAAAATATTAAACTTCAAGAGCATGTCTGTCAAATTAATTACATTTTTGTTCTTTGTCCCTTAATTTGCTTCTATGTCGTAGCCTGTGTACAGCCATTGGATCTAGTTTCATGGCTTGTATAAGCCTTGCTGAGTCTACCTCCACCATCGATATGGGCAAAAAAGATTTACCTTGAATTTATGCCCATTTACAATGTTCTAGTAGAGCCATAAACAACATGCTGGCTAACCTGAGGTGGACTGGCCATCATATTGTAAGTTTACATGCTGGCTAACCTGAAGTGAACTGGCCACCAAATTGGAAGTTTCATTAATCGAGCCAATTAGCATCCGATGTAGAAGTTTCCTTGCAAAAAGTCTTAGATTCCGTCCATAAGGGAAAACTAAAACTCTCATTTCTTGGCTCTCAAGTAAAATATCATAATCATATATTATTAAGGATTCCATCAATCCTATTTCCAATATAAGACACCTTATATAGGATTAATATCTTTAAGAGATCAAATCACAATTAACATTATTCTCCAATATTACATTCCTGTTACATATAGTAGACCACTTAAAGGTTGATTTATATTGGATAAATCCAACATTCTCCCACTTGGTCTACAAACTGTAATATTCATGTTTATACTTGAGATTGGAGACTAATGTCACTTTAGTGGCCATGTAACAGTGATTATATCTCGTCCTTAATGCAGCTTCTGTCAAATGCATTTCTTAACATGGAACTAACAAGGTTGTAAAGTTGACACAACCCAGAACCTTCATAATCACACATGCTAAGATCCTCATTCACATGAAACACAAATTATGATCAAGAGATGAAACTTTAAAATTAAACTTTAAATTAACCAAAATGTCTTACTTTATATCATCTCAGGTCCACCTTATTGTAACTCACAAGTTACACTTTATGCTTCTTCGAAGCCTTAAATCTGCCAATGCAGATATCCTTCATCTAATGAAACCACCATAACCTGCAGGTGTGAATACATCTCCAAAACAATCATGCATCACTTTCATTAGATCAATAATAATACAAACGATGTTTGTAGCCAACGGACACAACTGAAAATACCAAATAGGCACATGTCCAAGTAAAATATCCCAAAAACTTCATAAAACAAATTAATTCAACACTTGTGAGCAAGATGAATTAATATGTTTTTGACACTAATCTATGCACCATACCAGTTACTTTCATAGTGATTTCCAACACCTGCGGGCAAGATGGAAATCCTCACAACTGAGGTAGTGCACAAACCATGCCATGACATTTAATATGCAATTTGATAACAACTTGAAATCTGATATATATTTCATCAGATGATTGACTAGCACACGAAAAATGTGACTTAATGAATCCAACTGGAGATTAATATGAATACATGGATTCTATACATACTTTATAGGTCATCTGCAAATGTAAGGCATTACTAACACGAAACTCAAACTCCCACTGATCTGCAACATCGTTACTTAATTTGCAAATCAAAAGTCACTTAAATCATACTGCCTTTGGGAATAGCCTTACTTAGTCAATGAATGCATATTACCTCAATAAAAGGTATAACTAAGCATGAAAGCATTCACTGCTGTTTACACAAAAAATGTGCATCCAACAACCATCTTATATGTATTAATAAGTCCACATTTATGCTAAGTCCTTATGAGCCCCAAAACAATATGATCAATCGAGAAATCTAAATGATTGCAAGTAATAGAAAATGTACGCATATACCAAGTATCCATTTTTGCAACTTAAACATATTATAGACATTCAAGTAACACAAATTCATGGAAGATAGAATAATGCTTTAATAGATTCATGCAAGTCCACTTAGTGCTCAAAAGTTTAGAACAACTCCCACTAAGTTATCAGAGTTTATGCTTGCAAATAAGTTAATGAGTGTGAAGCCCAATTTTCGTTCACTAATTCTCCCACTTGGGTAAACACTCATTAATATATTCTTTCAAAGATGTACCTAAAGAAAATGTCTTTATATATTAGACATAATAAAATAGACAGCACAACCAAGATAAAGTTGTCAAACAGAATTTTAGCAATGAGTTACACTTACTTTAGAATTTATCATAATTAATTTACAAGCTTGATTGCTACCAAATTTATATTGATCAAAATAGACATACTAATCTTCATAAAATAGAAATAGAGAGCCATTTTGGGTCAAAATAGTAGTCTAAAGTCACGTCTCAAAAAACATCACAATCTGCCAGTAAAAACTGTCTATACGAGCATGGGTTACTAGTAAATTCACCATAATTAACATACATGGCAGAAAATTACGAAACTTTTCAGACACATAGTAGACATTTATATGTTGAACATATCCAAAATTCAGGTCATTTGGTGATCATTAGACGTGTCATTCACCCGATTTAAATCAAGACACGCAATCTGCCAGAAACAATTATGTGCATCTATCATGAATTTATATAACAAATTCAATTTCATATCATTTCAATTTCGATGTCCAAAAGAAACTTTAGTAGTCAAATTTCATCCTCTAAACCGACATCATAATTCAAATTGAAAAGATTTACAAGCATAAGACTTAAACAATGCGTACCTTAGCAATCATTGATTAACCTTCATGGGTCCAATACTTTGCATCAACAAGTCTCATAAAGAGATACAAAATACATCATGATGCAACCGATTTCCATGCTTTCAAACCACAACCTTTTATGGGGCTCATTGTGGAAATATTTGTCACTAATGGCGTGGAACTTTATCCCAATAAACTTCATGAAACTAAATTAATTTACACCTGTAGGCAAGAAAATTAACTAGTTTCTAGTACTAGATTTTATGTCACAAAAGTTCCTTCATGAAAAACTTCAACACCTGTAGGCAAGATGAAGGTTTTCACAACTTCTGTGAAATGAAACCCATACTATGCCATCTTAATTAAACTAAAAGAAGTAATCCACACCTGTAGGCAAGAAGATTATCCCTTTTATTCTAATTAAGATGCAAAGTTGACCGAAGTAACTCAAAAACATAGTCCCATTGCAAATTAAGCCGTTGCGTCTTGCTTAGTTGAAAAGGCATTGGTCAACTCCGCCCTGAAACAATACAAGAAGTCACATGGATTAATTAACTGTAAGTGACAAAATTATGATAAACTGATTCGAGCTTTGAGTTTTTGCCAACAAATGGCACTAATTCCTTCATGACTCCCTTTGACATCAAATTAATCTCAAAAATACCTGACAGCATACTTGAAAGAGATTAATCACATATAGAACAAGTTTTATTCCACCACAAGAATGTCAAAACTTATCATTATGGAGTCAATTACTCAATAGAAATACTTTATGTAATGGGAAAGAACAATACATTCCTTTAATTTAAAAACTAAATTGTTCAAATGTTTTCTTAAGTCAAACAGGTTCCTTTTCTTTTGTACATTTCTTTCCGTAGTACAAGGCTCCTAAATCATTAGCATCAAAATCGTGCATTAGCCTTGTAAATACCAAATTAAACGAAGGAACTAACAAAATTCTTTTCTTTCAAAAGAAACATCTCCAATACATGCCATACATTAGGCTTGTATAAGTTTCTTTTCTTCTCCCCTTACGACACATAAAAATTACTAATCAAAGTACTGTTTAAATTCTTTAGGAATAGGAAAAACCACAAACAATAATACATGTTTGAAAATTCATGCTTATCAATTAAGCCACATACTTGAAATGGATTACATACCTCATGCCTTCATATGTTCACCACTTCTTTGTAAACATATGTATAATCACATGACCAATCAAAATTCTCATATAAGAATAGATAAAAATACAAATGAGAATGGTCACATAATTACTACAAACCTTATTCATTTGTATAATACCCTTGTTCTTGTCACTGGATGCTTTCTGTCATTCTCAGTCAATTTACAAATTATACATCAATTTTTCACAAGTAACTAGTCATGTATAATTTAAATGACTTTTGAGATAAGAAAGCAAATTGTAGACAAACTTTATTGATTAATCATGCATATTTCTTGTGCTATTAATGGCATAAAAGTTCATTCACATCTCGTGAAAATTAGTGAAAACAACACTACAATTCACTATAGTCCAAAACCCATGGCAATATTAAAAATATGTTATCTCATGCTTGAACCAAATTAGCCATACAAGCAACACTATACACGCCATTTTCTTAACAATATTAAAATTTGGTTCAAGCAAATTAGTTACAATTTATCATATGCTACGGTCATGGAAGAAATTGTGTCACCTTACACATCTTTGAAACATATCCGTGATGTTATAGATGCAATAACAAAAATTGCCAAAATTTATATTGACCTGCTTTTAAATATAGACATATATAAACTTAGCATATGCATTCCTACAACACAACTTTAACATATGTTATCACAATCATAGGCACAACATATTCCAATAGTATTGATAAATTATAGAATATGACTAATTCCGTCTCCTACAATCAGTAAGACGTCACGACATGGTTGGATTGTGGGAATAATATAACACTTTATGAATCCAACATAACCATTCCTTATATAATTTATCATGAAGACCAAAAGGAAAGATCATACCAGAATTTCATATACCGATGTATATACGAACCTCTTCATTGGGCTTGCTCGACGAAGAAATCTCAAGAAATTCTCCAATGCAAGGTTAGAACATACATGTTTACAAAACTTGAGATTATAATTGTATATAACCTACACTTTTGCCGAGCTCATTAACGCTAGTTTGTGACCCAAATATGAAGACACAAAAATGCCGCAGAATAAATTCATGAGTCGTACTTCACAAAAGGAAATAGATCTCCAGTGCTTACTATTTGAGGTATACTCATCACCCCCAAAGGCTTGTTAGCATTTGTCTTCTCTCGGGAAGTGTTTTCTTGTGTATGGTTGGTTTTAACTTTAAGAGAGACAACCATATGGGCCTCTTTACTAAGACGGCACTGATGGTTGAAGTATCTACAATATTAGCACATCACTCATGCAAGTATATTTTAACCTTATAACCAATTTAAGCTTCAGGGATCCAACCAAATACATATCAACCAAAATACAATACCATAAATCATCATGAAAATTGAAGTCAATGAAACAAACCATTATGCTATGGTAGATGACTTTATTCAGCCTGAACGAAAACATGGTGATATGAATATGATTTTAATTAGCATAATCCAATAAAAAATGGCAGAGATTAAAACCATGCTCTGTGATTTGTGACCCTATGTTGTTGAAAGAGAAAAGGAATACAGCGGTCAAATTTGATGATTTCACTCACGGCAATTGATGTTATGGGTTGCACAAATTTTTCAAGACATGTGAATTGTATTTCTCCACACTTAATAGTACAATGAATTATATATATATATATATATATATATATATATATATATCAAAAAGTCTGCGCAATGCTATTGCCTAATCCTGATTTCCCTTCTTAATCAGCTCTTAGTCATTGCCGAAGAAACCTGATTCTGATTCAATTTTGTCAATTTTTTCTCGACAACTTTAATCAAACTTTAATCTTAATAGGTTTTAATTATATAACCAATGGCTCTGATACCAATTGTTAGCCTTATTGGGTTATACAATTAAAACACAAACGAATGAGTGACTGACCTGATTCCAATGGTAGTTATCGAAGATATAGCAGCCATGCAAGCAAAACGTGATCGATAAAACTCCAATCTTTATGTTTGCCGTGACAAACAAAAAAAACACCAACTCTTCTGTAAACTCCTAGCTTTATGACAATGCTCTATGGGAAGCCTTAGTTGTCGTGTCTAGGGTTAGCAGGGACCGGTGTTTATATACTAGCCAAAAAGTCTTAGATTCCGTCCATAAGGGAAAACTAAAACTCTCCTTTCTTGGCTCTCAAGTAAAATATCATAATCATATATTATTAAGGATTCCATCAATCCTATTTTCAATATAAGACACCTTATATAGGATTGATATCTTTAAGAGATCAAATCACAATTAACATTATTCTCCAATATTACATTCCTATTACATATAGTAGACCACTTAAAGGTTGATTTATATTGGATAAATCCAACATTGCAGCCTCCCACGCCCACATAAAAATCATAGACCTTCCCGGTGTGAACCGCCCATTCGAGATTCTGCAACAATCTGTGGAGAAATACGCCACAGTTTACATAGAGAACTACAAGTCCCACGTCAGAGACGCCATAGCTGACCATGTTCTGCCCAACTCCTTCGTTTCTGGTTTGGTTATTGATATGTTCTGCACCACCATGATTGACGTAGCCAATGAGTTCAAGGTTCCATCTTATCTATTTTTCACTTCCGGGGCTGGTTTTCTAGGGCTTCTCCTCCACCTTCCGGGCCGGTATGACCGACTCGGCACATTTTTCAAACCATCAGACCCTGAGTCTGTTGTGCCGAGTTATGTCAACCCAGTTCCTGCAAATGTGCTTCCTTCGTTTGCTTACATGGACACCGGGTACAGTTGCTTTGCGAACCATGCTAGGAGGTTCAAGGAAACCAAGGGTATAGTCGTCAACACAATTTTTGAGCTGGAGTACCATGCGGTTGGCTCACTTTTGGATTGTGAGACTGAAATCCCTCCTGTTTACACGATGGGACCCTTGATTGGTGAGCATCATGTGCAGCCGTCTGATCGGGCCAAATTTGGAAAGATCATGACGTGGCTTGAAGATCAGCCTCCGAAATCAGTGGTGTTCCTCTGCTTTGGGAGCTTTGGAAGTTTTGATGAGGCCCAACTGAGAGAGATTGCGGTTGGATTAGAAAAGAGGGGTAAGAAATTCTTGTGGTCCGTACGGAAAACGCCACCTGCGGGCCAGTTTGTAATGCCAGGTGAGACAATTCATTTTCGGAAAATGATTTTAGCACATTTTTTATGTATATATATAATTTTTTTTATTTTGAATTTTGAATTAATATTTGAATCAAAATAAAATTAAGAAACATGCATAACAATGTAAATTGAGGTTTTAAAATGCATTAGTTGCTAATCAGGCGACATGCAAGGGCTTAGGGCCTATACATTTAGACGGGCCTAGGCCCATTTTTTATTTTAATTAAATTTATTATGTAACATATAAATAAATGTTTATACTTTAAGATTATAAATAATTATTGGATTTAAATTGCAAAATAACATGACATAAAATCATAAAGTACTAAAACATATTCAAAACATGAAGAACAACCATATAATGAGTGTTCATTTAAGTATATAACAAGTCTCTTACAATTTACTGAAAAATAAAATCCAAAATGAAAATTTAATATTTTTTGTCTAAGTAAGTAGCAACTTATCAAACATTACTTCTCTTACTCTCGTAGATAATTTAATCATTATTTTTCAACTTGTTAGTGAATTTGGTCTCATCCCCTCCAAGTGTAAATTTTGTGAACATTTCTAAGCTTATAAAATGTAATGGCAGGTGAGTACGCAAATCATGACAAGTTTTTGCCTCCAGGATTCTTGGAGAGGACCAAAGATGTTGGTATTTTGTGTGGTTGGGCCCCACAAGTGGAGGTCTTGGCCCACAGAGTGACTGGAGGGTTTGTGTCGCACTGTGGGTGGAACTCCATATTAGAGAGCTTGTGGCATGGTGTCCCTATTGTGACTTGGCCTGTGTCTGCAGAGCAGCAGATTAATGCCTCTCAGATGGTGAGGGATTTGGGACTGGCCGTGGAGCTGAGATTGGACTACAGAAGGGACGGTGGTAATCATTTTGTGGTGGCGGATGAGATCGAGAAGGCTGTGAGGTGTGTGATGGACGGTGATGGTGAGGTGAGGAAGAGGGTTGAGGAGATGAGTGAAGTGTGTAGGAAGGCTGTTGGAGATGGTGGATCTTCCTCTACTACGTTTCGACATTTGATTGAGGTTATGTTGGCAAGCCTTGACAAAAAGGAGGAATGATGGGATTAGTCGTACATATGCTCACGGCACAATATAATTGTTTTTATTTTGGGGAACTACATATATAAATAACTAGGATTTGTCCATTTGTGCATGTGCGACGATCTTAGCTGCTTGATTGTAATCACAGGCAATGTGAAATTCTCCATAGTCTTTTCGGGCCTGGAAGAAGTGGATAACCGTGGTTTATCACCAGTTGTCTTCCTTTTTCTAAGAAAACAATCAAGTAAAAGCAACTGATTTTGTGTGCTCAATAACAATTCTAGTGCAATGTTTATTAATGCATGGTTTGCTTGAGCAATGGACTTAACGATAAGTGATTTTCACACTCTGTTTTCTTCATGCACTCCTTTGTTTCTTTTTTCTAGCATGTGGAATAAATCAAGAGGTAGAAACACAACAAATGCCGAATGAGCAAAGCAAGTGCGGAAATCACTACCCCAGGTAAATTCCTATATTGGAGGAACGTAGGAAAATGGAATTTTAAGGACAAAGAGAACATATTTCTTCTACGAAGTAATGTTGCCCTTATTCATCATCCAGATTACAAAGACAATTAAACGAATTTAAAAAATTAAATGAAACAATAAAGAATTACAAATGAGGAATTAAAATTATTCCTTCATACATTTCCATCTGGTCTCAAATAATTGGAGAACCTCACATGATCCATTGGATCTCTCTTCTTTTTCTTGAAATGCTTAGAGGCAGCTTTCAGCACCTTATTCCACACCTGAACACCAATTACACATACTTATATCTTAGAGATCAAAAAACGGATCAACCAAAAATTTTCAGTTACCAGATTGATTGATTAAACTTCCAATGGGTAAATCTCAGAATCTCAATCAAACATTAAAAAAAATTTTAAAATTTAAAACGAATTAAAAATCTAAGAACACAGATTACCAAAAAAGGGTAGTACCTTCGAGGCTATGGGGTTACAGTTAACGTTAACAGGAGTCGGAGAGAAATCAGAGGCCAAAACCATCTTGCTTTTCTTCCTCTTCATCAGCTTGTTCTTCAGAGCACTCCGATTCAGATTGAAACAAGTTGTGGCTGTGGGGATCTTCTTCTTCTTAATGCCGGAACCCGCTTCGACGAGGCTGTTCTGATTCTTCACTTCCAACCCCATCTCAAAATTGAGCTTACGCGGCGTCGCGAAATCCAAATCCAAATCCAGGTCCAAATCCATGGGAGCATAAGCCCGGGGGACCAACGGGGACCATATTGAGCTCTGCGAGTAGTCGAAATCAAAGGCGGAGTTGTCCGGGAACTTGCAGAGCAGTTCGTTTGACATCACTGGCTGCAAATACTCCACCACTTTGCAAGCGCAGCTCAAAGCTAAAAAACTCTCTCTCTCTTCTTCTTCTTCTTGCTGTCTGAGTGAAGTGAGATAATATGTTTCTTCTTCTACGTCCATTAACGAAGTGAAAAGCTAACAACTTTGGCGTTTTTTGGTCGCAAAAGCTAAGATCTTTTGTGTTGGGAAGTTTGGTTTTGGAGCAGAATAAAGGGGAAGGAGGACAAAACGGGACATGAAAGTTACCGTTGCCGTGGGTTTTAGTGTCTGCTTTTAAAATGTCCAACGGCCGAAACAATGTGATGTCTGACCAAAAAACATTCTGATATGTCGGATCTAGGCCCAAACGTCTGATATGTTAGATTTAGCCCTGGTTTTATTTCAAGCCCAAAACAAGTTTTTTTTTTTTTTTTTTTTTTTTTTTTTTTTTTTTTTTTTTGTACTTGAGATTTTACATTTCTATTAGCTCTTGGAAATCAAGATTACTCAGTACTTTTTCTACGTACATAAAACACATTAATATTTAACTCAAATTATAATTCTTATTATAACACATTGAATGGTACACAATGTGATTTGTATTTCTAGTACCGATTTAAATTTCTCTAACATTAAAAGTATGAACCTCCAAAATAAGAGAAGTAATTTCCACACTCTATTTTTTTTTCAACCTTTGATTGAATATATCAAAATAAATTAAAAGTAGAAACAAAAGAGGGGTGTAAGAAGAGAAAAAGAGTACTACACCAGAATAAGTCTCCTCCTTATCTCGTTGATTTCCCCTACACAAAAGTAGAAGAGTACATATGTTGAGTGGTACCGTGAAGTTCAAGTACATAAAAAGAGGGTTTTTGCCACTTAATATTGTAGTCTAATAGTATTCCTCTTCATTTGTAAGTGAGATGTCTTAAGTTTGATTCTCGTCAAATGCGAATTTGAATTACATTATTATCAGCCCATTGTGAGACTTAGCCCAATCCCCCGACCTCCATAGTGTAGATAATATCGTTTGTTAAAAAACATATAAAACTAAATTAATAAATTAAATTAAATTAAATTAATAAATAAAATAAAATAAAATAAATAAAAAACCTCAGCATTATGTCGGATCAACTGTGTCAAGTATGAGAACAAATAACGCGAGTGATTTAAACACATCTCTTTTAGCCTCTGCGCTTCATGTGTATTAAAGACAAGTGCCACAATCGCTAGTGAAACAGATATAGACAAGCATGTAACTCATAGGTAATAAAAACCCCACTATTAATCATAATTAATATTGACTATTGTCAAAATTTCCACTGTAGTAAACTAAGACAAGTTTAACTTGGTTATTACACGATTAGTACAACCACAAGAGTTAAACCTCAATGTATCTAACCTTAATCTTTCTCCCTTATTTGACTTAAGTTTGAAATACAATCAAACTATATTGGAAGAAAAGATGATGGCTCCCTCAAAGTTTAAGGAAGCACCCAACGGCCGATGACATCCAGTACTAGGCTTTCAGCTACATCCTTAGGAGGGATGTCGGCCCAAAACTCGACTCGCTTGCGCTCCGCAGCAATCCTGGCAAGCAAGTTAGCAGCAGAATTGTCACCCCTAGTGACCGAGCGGAATGTCACACTCCTAAACTTCTGCAAGTCATGAATGCAACGAAAAACAAGTTCCCTGGTCTCGGAGTCAGGTATCTTGGTCTCACCTGTTATCATCTGAAACAGAAATGGATGATTACCTTCGATCTGTAGGTAATCAATGCCTTCTGTCATGGAAAACTCAATTGCCCGGGAGAAAGCAATCAAATGCGTTGCCAAACCGTCCCTGACCTTGCCTGAAGGTCCAGCAATGGCAGATTTGAATACAGCATTGTGATCTCTCACAATGCAAGCAAAAGAACCAGTCCTTGATTTCGGCTCATGGTGACCAGCGAAGCTGATCTTCCATGCATTATTGGGGGGCGGAGTCCATGAAATGTGCCGGACAGGCACTATCCGTTTAGCATTTAGCATATCTAGGAGAGGTCTTGCAGCCATATTTGTTTTTGTACTGAATGAGGCTACAGCTTAGCAACAAACACACAGTGGCTACTAACTCGAACACTTAGACCCGAATTTATACTATGAGTTTACCTAACCGCCTCGTCCAAAACAGGTCATCATGCCATTTCAGGTCATAGACTATAAGAAAGGTAAAAATCGTACTATGGAAAACGACCGTTGAATACAGTCAATTGCCTTCCAAATGCTATAAATCTACCAATTCTAGATATGCTATAGATGGCAAGAGACCGTTGCCAACGGCATCATAATTATATAACATTTCGAGCAAAAACATAATTGACATTCCGAATAATGAACATGACTAGATTTTCTTTTTAAACTCAATAACAGTTCAAGCCTCACTTGCCGTAGCTGGCAAGGGGTTGTTGGCAACGGTCATATAACTTATTGTGCAAGTTTAGATGCTGTGTTTAAATTTGAACTCTAAACATAATTTGAACATACCGGGTAAGTAACTTCTTCCCAAATTCCCCAAAGGAGGAAGAGTTAGGTTACAAGTAGCAAAATCTTGTTGCCGAATGGTAACAGAACAGCCAAATTATAACAGGTTGACATAGAATCTTCAATTCAAAAGTTATCAACAGGAATGAGAGCTCTGGACTTATAGTCAACCAAGCGTGATTAGTGAAGTGTATAATTTCTCTCTTCTGCAAAATCTAGTAAAGGAGTTTTATGCTGAACTTAAATTTTGTGTCTCGATAATTCTTAGACCTTCTAGTTGTTCTTAGCTAGAACTGAAAGTCAGTACCTACTACGTGTCTGCAATGAAATATACAGAGAGTAAGACATGCCAAAAAATAAGATGGCATCTTATCCTTAACGACAAGTGAAAGTTTTATGCTGTTCTTTTGTTCCCAATTCCAGTATGGTGTGTGTTTGTGGCCTGTCAGCCTCCGTGCCTTCGTGGTTACATTGGCAAACAGAAACTCCTAGGTATCAGGTTCAATGACAAGCACGAACCAAGATTTTGGTAGGTACGAAGTTTAACTAATGTCAAGGATTTAGTATTCATATGTCCATCAAATATATACGTTTCTTAATATTCTTAAACTCACTAAACAGAAGACAAATATACGAGATAATATTTTTAAGGTGTTCCATCATGATGCAAAAGAAAAGATGCTAAACATCTAGGGATAGTAAGAGATGAGCTAACCGAGACATGATCAAGTTCAAAAACTACTTATCGAAGGACTCATAACTTCCGGAGAAATGCAGAACCTAATATAAAGAGTGAGAGAGAATAGAAGTGTGCGTCGCTTTTGAGTGGAAAGCAAGCAAAATAAAGTTCAGAAAAATCTGCAATGTTCATATTTTCTCCACTGCCAAGCAAGAATATATTCAAAGGAAGCAACAAAAAATCTTAGACTACAAAGTAGTGAAGATGAATCTTCTTTAATTAGCTTTACTTTATGTCCTGTCTATATATATCTCCCAAATGTTTTCTTGGAAGATGACTCAGTTAAGCAGAATATTTCAGACTGGTTTTCTGAGTGTTTTGGAGTTCACAATGTATTGCATGAGATTGAGCATCATACCAATTTTCTACATCTCCATTTCAATCACAACTTTCTCCATTCTATGTGGTAAGCAAGTGCTTTTCTTTGTGTTCAAAGTCATTAATTTAGCCCTCCTCATTAGCAGAGAGAAACTTACTTACGTCTAAAATGTCTCAGTGACAGTATCTCAAGCCTATCACATGCCACAATGTGTTTTCACTTCTCACATTGAAGTGTGTTATTGACTTATAATACCGTCATTGTGGCAATATGTCACTATAACAATATTACAAGCCTATCATTTAACTTTGCACTTTGAAGTGCTTGATTGACGAGTTACGATTAGTGTGACGTAGTAGTTGCATGCAAGTTCTTTCTTCCTACACACAACTTACATTACTTGGACAACTTTTACAACTAATTCTATGGTTTGTTTTGGTGCAGATGCAAGAAGTTTTGCCCAATTCTTTAAACCCCATGACACAAAACTACACAAAAGCAATTCAATCCATGAATTAGAGAAGTACAAGCTGAAAGCAATATATCACCTGGACTTACAATTTCCATTGCCTTCCCCAAATATTGAATTTACACCGTTCGATGCCAGCTCTCCCTCTCCCTCCTCATCACCACCGTTGGATTCACCAGCACCAGGAAATCTCCCTCTTCCAGATCCGTACTCTGTACTCCCACCGATTCCTTCAACCCCACCTCTTACAAATCCTCCTTCATCTGGGCCCACATCCTCACCCATCCCCAACCCACCACAAAATGGGCCTAGCCCATACCCACCAACCACAACCCCAATCCCGCCCGAAAATTCTCCTATCCCTCCCAAATCCATCCCAACCCAACCAATCTCTCTGCCCCCCATAGCTTTCCCTCCGCCGTCCGGGCCACCATCTCCTCCGCACAAAAAGCCACCGCAGTCTGCAGCATGGTGCGTGGCCAACCCGGCGGTGCCGGACCCGATAGTCCAAGAAGCCCTAGACTATGCATGTGGGTCGGGGGCAGACTGCAAGTCAATCCAGCCCAGTGGGTCCTGCTACAAGCCCGACACATTGTTGTCGCATGCTTCGTACGCCTTCAACAGTTACTGGCAGAAGACGAAGGCTGCTGGAGGCACTTGTGATTTTGGAGGGACTGCCATGCTTGTCACAGTTGATCCCAGTAAGTACAAATTGTTCCCAATCAAGATATAAATTTCTTGTCCTTATATATATTTGGCATATTGTACTTGATATCTCGCAGAGCTTTGATCTAGACATTTATTTTTAATTTATTATTAATAACGCAAGGGAAAGGGTTCAAAACTTTTACAATATTTTAGGGTTAGGAGAGTTTCGAATCCGAAACGTACGGCTAGAAATCCAAGACGTTATCTACTAGGATATTGCACCCATGCTCATTCAAGAACACTGACACACAGCATGCTAATTAACGAATTAATCATTGCATGGTTGTGACATGGCAGGTTTTGATGGATGCAAATTCTTCTACAAGGGATGATTCATGAAGAAGATAAAGAAAACTCTATTGCACGGAATATATTCCCTTTGAGATTTCCAGATTGTCCAGAATCTGCAAGCACTTGTATAATCTTTCATTTAGCAGGATTAGCAAGAAGGATGAGTTTTTATTCTATCAATAAGTAATAATTAACTCGTGTGGAGAATGATCTCATATAATTATATATTTGGTTGGAAGGGAACGAACAGCTGCCAAATTACTTGCATTCGATGCCTACATTCTTTGAAGGGTTTGTTAATTAATGAACATTATCAAGTGAAAGCAAATGAAATGATGTAATTAATAACTAATTTTAAACAGAAAAGTTATTTAGACTCGCTCAATTGGAACTTGCTTACACATGTAATATTTTTCTTTTATTGAGCTGTAACATATACATAGAGTTAGGAGCATCTCGAGTGGTGATTTATATCTAGTCCTTTTAGTCTTAGGAAGCCTTCAAGGGAAAGAATTTTTTTTTTTTTATAATAAAAATGGAGATTGTGTGTGAGGTCCACACCACATCGAATTTTAACGATCCGAACTGTCTATTTTTCAAGTGCACCTCATAGATCATCCTTGCAAAATATTAGCCAAATCGGAAACATTTAAAAAAAAAATTGAACAAATGATATTATTTACACTAAAGGGAGAAGATGTGTTTAGCCTCACAATGGGCTAAGCAATAATATGGTTCAAATTCGTATTTGGTGAGAGTCGAACCTAAGACCTTTCACTTATTAATTTAGTTATAAAAAAAATTAACGAATACTTTGTTATATAAAAAACATTGAAATTTTATCTTGATAATTAAATAAGCAAATAATTTTAGATTGAATTAAATCAATGAAAAATACTTCAAAACTTTAAATTTTAACCAAAAACCATCATAAAACTTTATTTAATGATAAGTATAAGAGAAACTTCAATGTTTAGATTGACAAAGATAAACCATCAGCACTTAGTGGCATATACTGCAACAACTAGGCCAGCTGCTTTACCATTTTTGGATGTTAATTCAAATGGCTTGGGGAAGTGACCGACAGGTTGGACTTTCACCATTAAAAGCCAATACATATACTTGTTTGCAATAGGAAGACGACGGCAATACATGCTCATTATTTCCTCCATATTTACATAATTCTTTGGCAAACATCACTTTACACATTACAAAATAATACAAACCCTAATGCACGGCCACAAGTACAACCCTAGTCACTTTTCAATGGAGGTTCGATGACATTTTTTGTAGCTGCATGTGAAGCATTATTTTTAGTTTGTTAAAAAAAATGCATCAATTTTTATCTTTTACACGTCATTGTTAATTTTGTTATCGTAGATCTTTAATTCGTTCAATCCGACAACCAAAAATTAAGAAATTGTGTAAGAAATAAAAATGAGCATACATATAGCATTACCCTACATTGAAATGCAATTGCATGCAGCTAGGGTTATAACAGTTGTGTAAATTAAAAGGAAAATTAACGAAAATAGCTTCAAAACTTTGAGTTTTAACAAAAAAAACCATCATATAACTTTATTTAATGATAAATACAAGAGAGAGAAAAAAAAACCTAACTAAATGCGCATGCAAAGAGCACCCAACCAATCCTTCAGTTGCATAACCCTTTAACATAATCCAAATATATTTTATTCCTCTAAAATTAAAATTTCAAATTAAAGTGGGATCCGTTCAATTCAGAACCATATCTGAGGCGGTATGGTTGGGAGGGAGTCGGTCATGTGTGAGTTGGGATGGTTGGGGGTAAGGGTGGGGCAACATCATTGACAATATCGTTGGACTCATCACCCATTTTTCTAGTAATGGTATTGAGCTATTGGTCATGCATCACTTTAATGTCGTGGACGTTGATCTCTATCATGCTTTATTTTTTTAATCTTTTTATTGCATTCTGGTGAAAGAACTTGAAAATCTGAGACGAGCATATACCGTTAAGTTTTATAAACAATGTAGTATCGTTAAATTTCATAAACAGTGTTGAAAGTTTCATAAACAGTGTAGTAAGTTTCATAAATAGTTTGTGTGAGGGGAGCATGGATCCGCGCATCAGTTTTTTTTTTTAATATTAAAATTATATCATTTTCATTAAAATTTAAGTTTTTTTTTGTCCTTTTTTATTAAAACTTAAGTCTTTTTCATTAAATATAGTTATAGCATAATTTTTTATTAAGATAAAACTTAGTCCAAGCTATTTTCATGAAAGTTCTCTAAATTAAAAGGAAGTTCCTACATCCGAATTCCAATAATTTAATTGAGAAAATATATAATAAGATGTTGGCCGACACCCAAATGCGATTGCATCTGTCTATTCATAAGAATGCCTTAACTCGAACTAAGAAAGAGATAACAGTAATTGACTAGTCCTGTTCAAGAAAAGGAAAACAAAACCCTCCCATAAAAATAGAAAAAATTTATAAAAAAAAAAAAAAAAAAAGGCATGCCCTTTAAGTTGAAAAAGTCTAGGGCCTCTTTTGTCCCCATTGTTTTTTTTATACAAAAAATTTTTGTTAGTGAAAGCATCACATGTGTAGTTTTGGCAGCATGAACCCCAATCACGGGTTGAAAAGCACACTACATGTTAAAAATTTGCCTATAGCAAAATCCGATTTCTTGCTTCCTTACCTTTGTCCTTTAACATTATGATTGGATTAGCAATTTGCTAGTACTAAATTATTTTTATTTATTTTTAATACAATGGTTAAATTTGTAGTAATGAAGTAAGATATTTAGAAATGCGTTTCTGTACAAAAACATAAGCAAATGATTTAGAATTGGTTCGTTTCAAGTAATCAATTTGCACATCCTCTCAATTTATTGTATTTATCATTTCAAATTCATTCATCTACTATTTTACAATGGAGTTTTAACTAATTTAACCTGAAGTTATTGGTGCTTACAAATCTCTCCTTCAAACATACCCATATTTGGCTAAAGATCATGACCACTGATTTCAAATTACAATACCCTACTTGGATATATCTTGAAATCTGAATGTAAAGGAAGGAGTGACTCCATTCCTCCATCTTGTTTTGTGGCGAATGTGAACTTCAACTTGGTTTTGGAAAAACCCTCAAGTCAATGAGTGATGACAATTTGGCAAATTAAATATACACAAATTAGTAATTTTATATATGCAGTTGGTACGACAAAGAAAGGAGCAGGAGTATCTCTCTCTGTCTCTCTCTCTCACACACACACACACACACTGTCAAGCACACACACTAAGCGCGTTAAACTCTCTATAAAGGCATTTGCTTGGTATTGGGTTTCAATATCTAGTTTTGTACCCAGCTCTCTTGAGGGTTGTGGAGTGTAGCTAGTATTGAACATGGAGATCAATCATGCTCTGGCATTGCTCTTAGTCCTCATTCTCAACTTGGGTAGTTTGCTCACTTCTCTTGCTAACTCCTATTGCCCACCACCAACATACCCTCCAGTTCCTCACTTGCCACCCAAACACCCTCCCCATGTAACTCCACCCTTCCACCCTACACCACCAAAGAAGCCACCACCATATGTCAAACCACCTCATGCAAAGCCTCCTCCTCATGTACCAATCAAACCCCCTCATGTTAAACCACCCATTGTAAAACCACCTCCTTATCCGAAACCTCCAGTTGCCAAACCACCTCCCCATCCCAAACCTCCTGTTGTCAAACCACCTCCCCATCCCAAACCTCCTGTTGTCAAACCACCTCCCCATCCCAAACCTCCTGTTGTCAAACCACCTCCCCATCCCAAACCTCCTGTTGTCAAACCACCTCCCTATCCCAAACCTCCTGTTGTCAAACCACCTCACTATCCCAAACCTCCTGTTGTCAAACCACCTCCCCATCCCAAACCTCCTGTTGTCAAGCCTCCAGTTGTCAAACCACCTCCCCATCCCAAACCACCAGTTGTACTGCCTCCACCATATACCCCGAAGCCCCCAGTTGTCCTGCCTCCACCATATACCCCGAAGCCCCCGGTTGTGCTGCCTCCACCATATACCCCGAAGCCCCCGGTTGTACTGCCTCCACCGTATACCCCGAAGCCCCCGGTTGTACTGCCTCCACCATATACCCCGAAGCCCCCGGTTGTACTGCCTCCACCATATACCCCGAAGCCACCAGTTGTACTGCCTCCACCGTATACCCCGAAGCCCCCGGTTGTCCTGCCTCCACCATATACCCCGAAGCCCCCGGTTGTACTGCCTCCACCATATACCCCGAAGCCCCCGGTTGTACTGCCTCCACCATATACCCCGAAGCCTCCAGTTGTACTGCCTCCACCATATACCCCGAAGCCTCCAGTTGTACTGCCTCCACCATATACCCCGAAGCCTCCAGTTGTACTGCCTCCACCATATACCCCCAAGCCCCCAGTTGTACTGCCTCCACCTTCACCACCTGTTGTAGTGCCAAGCCCACCATCAACACCAACCCCAACCCCAGTTGTCCCAGTGAAGCCTCCTCCACCCACTGAAACACCATGCCCTCCTCCACCACCAAAGGTAGTACCACCCCCAACATCACCACCTCCAAAGTCACCACCGAAGGACACGTGCCCCATCGACACCTTAAAGTTGGGAGCTTGTGTAGATGTGCTGGGTGGACTTATCCACATTGGAATTGGGAGCAGTGCCAAAGATGCATGTTGTCCGGTGCTTCAGGGACTGGTGGACTTGGACGCTGCTATTTGCCTTTGCACCACGATCAAGGCTAAGCTTCTCAATATCAACCTCATCATCCCCATTGCTCTTCAAGTGCTTATTGATTGTGGGAAGACACCTCCCTCTGGATTCCAGTGTCCTGCATAGGTGATCATCATGTCATATTCCTAAATCACAGTTAGTGGTTGTTAATCATGTCGTCATTTAGCAATATGTGGCGCCACCTAGCCAATAATAGCATGTCAACGCGTGGAAGTAAAAACTGCTTCTTAAGGATAAATATCTGTAATTTGGTTTTGTTTTGCTTATTTGAAGAGTGTATCAGGTCGATCGAAACACTGTGCTAATTAATTAAGTTATGTTAATTTGGTGAGCTGTGGATGTTTCTATTTTGGAATGTTATAACTTGAGCTTAAAGAACTTGATTAATTCACTGTTAATCTGGTTTTCTCTGTAGAATGACTTGGATGGAACCACCGTAGTGTTTCGGTCTATTAATATGATAAAAACTCGTACATAATATTATATTATTATATCGAAACGCTAATAACATAGCAATGTAGGTTCCTAGCTCTCCCTTGTCGGTGGCTATGTAAAGTGTGTTTGCAGGTGCACGTGATTGTGTACTGCATTATTGAGTTACTTTTTGACTGCATTCGTACCTAAAGATACAGTAGGAATAAACTATCAACGTCAAGTGCCACATGCATGTCGATGCATGCATGCATGCAACACATATGTCAACAACTTTCTTAGGTCCTGCTGAATCACATGCACCAAATCCAAAGGGGAATCGGAATAATATTCTTTCGATGTTTCAATTATTTGATCAATTTATCCCAAAAAAACATGTTAGCGATCATATGATCGAGATCGACCACCATATCGACAATTTAGAGAGAGAAGAAGAATTTAAAAAAAATTAATGAAAAGAATGTGAAAATTTTTAGTTTTAACGATAAGGACAAAATAAAATGTAAAGTGAATAGCATCAGAATTGATTTTTGAATATAAAAATATGATTTTTCTTTTAAATAAACAGTATTAAAAATTTTTCATTAAAATTTCTATAAAAAAAATGATATGTCCTCACCTAACTTTCAATAGTGTTACTAAAACATTTCAAGTTCCAATTCAATTACTTCTGATGAGCAATGTTTGTCTCACATGCTGCCATGCAATACCAAACTCTCTACCGAAAGGAATCTTCTTTGCGAGGATTCTGAATATCATCATATCGTATATGTTTATTGTATATTGTGTGATCAATTTTTATCAAATACAGTTTATATTTAATTTAAAATAAAAAATTTAAAATAATTTATATACAATAAATGTACGACATGAGTACAGAGAAAATTTGGAATGAAAAGAATCATCGTTCTACAAAAAGCACTTAATGTCACTCCTACAGTCTCAAATAATCTTTTTATATAACGGAGTGAATGTGGGGTATTATCTGTCGTTGAACCCAATAACAAATAAATCCCCTCGTTGAAATTTTGTTTGACTCTTATATTAGTTTAAGACAAATGAAAGAAAAAGACCTTTAATAATTGACACAAACCAAAACCAATGCTAATAAATTTATGGATAAATTTATCGAGCCCACCAAAATTTTCCTATTATTTATCTCATTCATCCCTACTATATATGTATGTATGTAGTCAAATATCTGAATGAATAAGGTATTGAGTTTTTACCTATATGTCTTGAGTTCGAAACACCTTCCACCCTTAAATTATTGTAATAGTTTCAAACTTTCTCCCTTATCTTAGTAATAATATTTGTATTAAAGAAAAAAAAACCACAATCCCTACTATATCTTCTCATGTTTTTATCAAAATTTTAAAAACATGCTTGAATATTATGGGTTGCATACGAACCAACATTTGGGCTACCCACGTCAAACAGGCCCATATTTATCCCCATCGTTTTGCCCAAATTTTCACGAAAGCCCTTGCTCCAGAGCAAACAAAGTGAGACCTTTGGTTACTTCTTGAGGAAGAAGACGACGAAGAACTGAAGAAGAAAGAGGGAGCTGAGCCGAATAGGCGGCAAAGCTATACAATTTCTTTGACTATCTGCACGAACGGAGCGTGAGCGAATCTGGGTAAGATTCGCATTCACCAACGATCGTTGATAAGACCCAATTCTCAATTTCCTCAATCAACCTGCAAGTAGCACAAAAAAGCTATGGAAGTAGAGGGAAGGAGAGATGAAGGAGCAGAGCTCGAAATATTTTTGTATTTAATTTCTTTGTTGTAAATTCTGATCTCCCTTTTACATCCAAAACATGAGCTTATATAAGTTTCCACTAAAACAAATTGCCAGCTGGCAATAACTAATCACTCCCTAATACTCATATTTAGTCTGCTATTACATCACTAATTGTGATCGAAATATAGGATCATAACAATACTTCCCCCTTGAAGAACAACCTTGTCCTCAAGGTTGAAAATTGAAAAACTTATTTGAACGAGCAGAAACTAAGGAGTCTTGCAACAGAAGGGAAGCTGTAGGGAATGCAAATACAATCTGCAGGTAGCTCACAACTTGAGGAGATGAGCCTGACAGCAACCCTGAGCTGGTTATGGCAGCTCCCCATAACTTGGTAAGTGAGCACTTGTTACTTGTAGCCTTTTCATAAATTTCGACCCACGATATCATTTCAATTTCCATGCTAGTTGCCAAAAAGCATGCAACAACATCAAATGGAGAAAATGGGCAAACTCCCAGGGAACCTGCCAGAAGATTCTCAACTAATGCATCTACTATAGCAATTGGACCATTGCCAAGAATTATAGCCTTAGAGATGGTTCTGAGCTTGATATCCTCGAGAGCAAGACGAGAGGTCTGATTGAGAAGAGACTGTCGAAGATTAACTATCCTCTTCTTAGGTCCAACACACCATTCAATGTAGCCATCCTTCACCACACCACAGTGAGGGAAGCCACCCATGGGAGTGATGTCTTTCTCAGTCATATTCCCCTCGAGGAAGCATATCTCATAGCCTTTTTCAGTGATACCGGGACCACCTAATGTCTGATTGTCATAAAACTCCATTTTCTGAAATAAGCTAATGGATGGGACCAGCCTATATAAGATATTGAAAACTGTCATTCTTTCTGAATCATTGAAATCATTGAACTTTAAACCTTCATAAGCAACACCGATATTATGCATGGAAGATTTAGAGGGCCTGAGCAAACCTAAAGCTTCAACCATGTCCTTTATCACCTCTGTTAAGGTGTATAGTTGGCATTTGAATACATAAGGTGGCTGAGTAGTATCAAGTTCCAAAAATTTAAACAGCTCATTTTGCCAACTTACATTCACGGTAAGACAAATATACAAAGACCATGCAAAGACAAATGTGATGTACATACTTCCTGAAGAACAGGCAAAGAAATAACACCAGCAACAACCAAATGAAATTACACCAGCAGCAACCAATACATTGATGTGTGCCATATTGTCTAACAAAATTACTTTCAGCTTATGACAGACTTTGCAGATACCTTCATAATTGTACAACCATGCATATACACTAGCACCATCAACTCTTAGATTTGGCCTGAATACTATTAGCTCTTCACTACCAAAAGTGAGCATCCGAATACGTCTGCCAGTTTTCTTATGATGCAACTCCAACAATACCAAAATCCATTTTTTACCAATCACATAAGAGAAAACATGATGGCTTACACAATGTTGCTCAGGTACAGTCACATATGGTGTTGTCCGAGATTTCCATTGCTCCTTGAAATGCATTCTGTTTGTACCATACTTAGGGCCTCCGTATTTAGATCTCGTATAAATACTCGGATGACTTAAATGTAATTATGTAATAAAGGAATGGGCAAATATGTAATAAGTAAGGAGTCCTTATTCTATAAAAGGACCCCCCACCCTCACAATTAAGGAGGCCAATTCCTAAGCCTCCTTACATCCCCTAAGCTCTAAGCTATCTCAAAGCTCTCACTCTCATATTCAGAGCTCTCTCTCCCTCATAAATACAATATCAGTGTGGACGTAGCCCAAACCTTGGGGTGAACCACGATACATCTTGTGTTATTTATATTTCTTGTAGATTCACGGTCGGATTTACGTTGTTCCAAGACCTCCGGTTTTGTGCATCAACATTTGGCCCCGTCTGTGGGAATCGATACAAAAAAACTATGTCAGTTCTCTTTCATTTTTTCACCTCCACCATGGATCTGCAAAATCTGCAAAAACCCAACAACCCAAAGTTTTCCCGGAAAAACCCAAGAAACCAGTCCCATATCTCTATCTCTCTTACTCTCCGCAACTTCCACAACACACATTCTAAACCATCTCTACTCTCTCTCCATGCCCGTTGCTTCCTTCACACGTACATCTTGTCATCTATAAACCATAGCTTTTCTGCATTTTAATTCACAACTCCGACGTCGATTTCTTCTCCAGAAATCTAGATTCTTCGATAATATGGCCGCCAAAAAGAGTGTGTGCGTGTGCTTCGCCGTAATTTTCATCTCGTCGGTTCTGGTTTCCGGCGCCGAAGCATTTACATTCCTAGATTCAGGTGGACTACTTCAAACCCTATTCCTAGCAAACGGTCTCTCAGCTGACCATCCTCACTCGGCCGGACCGCCACCGCTAGATTCCTCAAAAACTCGATTCCAAATCCTTCGAATCGCAGATCTAAACCTACCGTCAATCCGAATCTCTCATGCGCTGCAATGGCGAAACTGAAACAATAGCGACTGAAAGCATAAAAGTCTCCAAGCTCAGCTGAATAGCTTGTGTGGAGCTCCAATGGCGGTAGACGATGAACTCCCTCAAAGCCTGTGGCGTGGCAGTAAGGAGGTCGATATGGTTTTTGAGAGGCTGGAAAAAGAGTATGAGGGCATGCAAGGAGGTCGATATAGCAGGACTGAAGCTAGATGAAGAAACAAAGTCTCAAATGTTGTTGCAATTAGAGGAAGAAAAAACGCTGCTCCTGGTGCCACAACGTCCCTGCACAATTGAAAATTGACGGATATGTAAGTTTCAATTCTTACAAGTAACTGGAATATGAATTCATTGCTAATAGCGCTTACCAGTGGCGTGTCAACTTCAACAAATATGGAGCTTAGATTGAACTCCCAGTCAAGTTCACATATATGAGATATGAAACTTAGCAGTTCAGGCATGGAAACTGATCAGTCCAGCAAGAAAAATAGTGTTTCATGCAAAAGGCTTGGGGGTATCTTAGACAACAGAAAGGAAGGCTCTACATCATTAGGAGATGTGTAATCATGCTTCTCTGCTGGCACGACTAATTTTCCACCCACAAAGTCTTCAACATTTGTAGTTTGTTCAAAATGTGAAAATATCAAAGCAGCATAAATTTGAAGATGCAGAAGATGATCACCGTGATCAGATTAAGTAGACCACAACCGCCAGGTTTGATATTCACAGTCAAACTTTGGCCAGAAAGCTACCGGAGTCCGATTCAAGCAGGCTACAAGTGTTCACATTTCTTATGAGAACAATAACATGGATAAGCAGCAGGAGGAACCCACTTTGAAAACTGGCAGCGCACAGACATACAGAGACAGAGACGCAGTGGAAAGCAAAAGGGCAAAGAGAAAAAGAAAAAGAAAAAGGATGAGTGATGGGCACGACCTGGCTGTTCAAGAAAAGCAAGTGGTTTGCAAACAAAAGATACCTTACAAAGCAACATAGGTGGACAGAGAATGAGCGGGGAGGAAAGCATAAGCAAGGAATAAACATCCCACCAGAATGATGTGATTTACTTTTCTTGTTTTTTTTAATGATGTAATTTATTTTTCTTATCTTTCGGAGACATCTGTATAAACTTCATCAGAGAGTAATAAAAAAAAACGGCAAGCCCAAAATAATGGGCTGCAATGTTATGTAGAGGGCGAAGGCCCATATGCCCAAAAGAGCCAGGCCCTATGGCTCCAAATTTATTCGGCACCCTGCCGCTATTATCACCAACCAGGTGATCAAAAATATGCCCAGTACTCCAAAATTATTCGGCAACCTGCCGCTATTATCACCAACCAGGTGATCAAAAGTACATCCACTACTCCAAAACTATACATGAGTATTACTCATGTCAATCATACATAAACATTTCATGAGCATCACTCATGTCAATCATACATAAACATTCATGACCATCATTCATGTCAACATTCATGACCATCATTCATGTCAACATTCATGAGCATCACTCATGTCAACATTCATGAGCATCACTTATGTCAACATTCATGAGCATCACTCATGTCAACATCCATGAGCATCACTCATGTCAATCAACATAAACATTCATGAGCATCACTTATGTCAATCAGCTTCAAAAGCTTCATTACAGAGCTCTAGCTTCAAAAGCTTCATTTACAAAAGCTCTAGCTTCAAAAGTTTCATTTACAGAGCTTCAGCTTTAAAAGCTTCATTTACAAAAGCTCTAGCTTCAAAAGCTTCATTTACAGAGCTCTAGCTTCAAAAGCTTCATTTACAAAAGCTCTAGCTTCAAAAGCTTCATTTACAGAGCTCCCGCTTCAAAGCTTCACTTGCAAAGCTTCACCTACAAAGCTTTAGTGCAGGGTATACAAATACCACTTCCGAACAACTGCCACTTTGGCCCATACATGGATTCAATTTGAAGTCTCCAGCCAACAGACTCTATTGACCGAAGACTTGAGAGACTACACTATACACTATATATTGGGCCTCAACTGGGCCTCATAAAAAAATACTTGGGGGACTTAGCCCATCACTTATGTATTGAGGAGCGAGCCCTTATTTTATAAAGGGGACTCCCTTACTTTCATTAGAGAGCATTCATTCTTCATGTACTGAGGAGCGATCCCTTATTTTATAAAATGGACTCCCTCACTATCATTAGAAAGCATCGCCGCCTACTGAGCAACCGCCTCGCCACGAGCATCAACTCTAGCCCATCATTTATGTATTGAGGAGCGAGCCCTTATTCTATAAAAGGGACTCCCTCACCTTCAACACCACAAGCCGAACCAACCAAGGCAACATAAGCCACAAGCAAAGCAGCCTCGCAACATGTGCTACTTCTAGTTGAGCATCATTTCAGGTTGAGCACCACCTCATATCGAGTATTAGTCCTAGACGACATCTAGTTACTTCGGCCCATACATGGACTGAATTTCAAGTTTCCAGCCAAAAGACTCTCTTGACTGAAGACTTGGGGGACTACTGTTTGTACCATACTTAGGGCCTTCGTATTTAAATCTCGTATAAATACTCGGGGGACTTAAATGTAATTATGTAATAAAGGAATGGGCAAATATGTAATAAGTGAGGAGTCCTTATTCTATAAAAGGACCCCTCACCCTCACAATTAAGGAGGCCAATTCCTAAGCCTCCTCACATCCCCTAAGCTCTAAGCTCTCTCAAAGCTCTCACTCTCATATTCAGAGCTCTCTCTCTCCCTCAGAAATACAATATCAGTGTGGACGTAGCCCAAACCTTGGGGTCAACCACGATACATCTTGTGTTATTTACATTTCTTGCAGATTCACGGTCGGATTTACGTTGTTCCAAGACCTCCAGTTTTGTGCCTCAACACATTCCATAAACCAAGAAAAATAAGATTGAAGCAATAGTTGTTCCATCCTCTTGCAAAAGAAGCTTGAACTCAATCTCTAAATTCAGGAGACTTGTTAAACTGTTGGCAACCATGGAAATGATTTCCTTGATTTTGAAATGATCATTTCTGTGTTTATGGCTGAGTATTGCAAACACTTCCTCTTCTTGTTTAAAATGTCCATCTTGAAGCCCTTTCAAGTTAGCATATTCTTTCAAGAGCCAGATCATGGTTGTAACAATTTGCACTAGCAAGAGCACAATTTGACCAAAAACACAATTGTTACATGCTTCTGTAATATTTGTAGCAAGTTCCAGACCCTTGTAGCAGACCACTTCCTGAGACAACGTAGGGTTTAGAGTGTTGGAAAAGATACGGAGTCTGTTATCATTCTTACTTTTCTGAACAAATATCGATACATATAGGTTATTCCCTTTACTGATTGTATCATTGAGAGCACTAGCAGCTGCCATATCTGAGTCCTCTTTGCCAAACTGATCAAATCTGAAACTTTTCTCTTCCCATTTTCTTCTAATACCTTAAAAGATAGGAGAATGCAGGGCCTCTCCATCAACCATATTGTATAATTCCTTTTATTGAACTTGTTCCTCTTATTGAGGACAACCCTTTGATAAGATATATTGTCACAAAGATCAGTTAGAGTGTGACACCAACCCGGTTGCTGGAAAATTTGGTCATTCGCTAGAAAACAGCATCAAGGTGTACACCAACCCTATTACACAATTCCTGATTCAATTTTGAAAACAAGCTGGTGAAAATAGAATAGTCATGCTGGGAAATGGCCATGACTGTGAATGCACAGATGTGTAACAGTGATAAGCAGATGAACTGCTTGATAGCATTGATATGACCCAAAGTCCCATTCTTCTCAGTGAAACTAGCTGCAAGATCTTTAGGTAAATAACGACAAACGAATACAACAATATCCAAAGCTTCCAGGTTGCTACTCAATGACATATTATCCCTATTATGCCTCTTAGACATATCATCAAACAGATGCAATGCATAGAAAATTTTCTTCACCAATTTACCCACAAGATACCAATTAACTCATCCAAATTTATCTTTCAAGTATGCACCATAGTAATCAGTCAAAAGAGAATGGAATTTAGCCTTTGGAGTTGTTGAAATGATACTCAAATTAAGAACTACCTCAGGTCTAGTTTTCGTAGTATTGGAGAACAAGTGCTTAAGGAGTAGCTGCGGAGCAGATATCATCGTCTTCGATTTCGGAAGCAATATTGTAGATGCAGCGGAGTTGTTCGAGTGTGGCTTGACGGCCGAATTTGCCAGTGCTCGCAACATCGGTGAAGATGAGAGCAATGGTAGAATAGAATTGGTGTGGATTGTCGACGAAATTCGCAGTGGGTTGCCGTCTCCGTTCTGAGGTTTTTGGTGACCGACCTCGATCGATTTAGCTTCCTCGGAACACATCGAGGCTGGATCAGAATCTCCCTCGACGTTGAGAGCCAAGTCACAGTGTAACTAAGCAAGGTCACTACGGATTTCTACGAGGACAGGATTCATAGCCTTATGAATGGCGGTGAGTGCAGAATCCATAGCTTCACGGATCGCAGCACGCGTCGAAGCTTTGAAGGAGTCGATTGCAGCTGAGAGGAGCGCATCCATGGCAAGAAGACGGGTCGAGTGGGCGTGCACAAGAGGGAAACCAGGATTCGAGAAGGATGATACCATTGATAAGACCCAATTCTCAATTCCCTTAATCAATCTGTAAGTAGCACAAGAAAGCTATGGAAGATGAGGGAAGGAAAGATGAAGGAGCAGAGCTCCAAATATTTTTGTATTTAATTTCTTTGTTGTAAATTCTGATCTCCCTTTTACATCCAAAGCATGAGCTTATATAAGTTTCCACTAAAACAAATTGCCAGCTGGCAATAACTAATCACTCTCGGACTCATTTGGCAGCTCGGACTGTACTGACTATTTCTGTCGGATAGGATAAATAGCCACCGGATAGTACTGACTAAATTAGTCGGGCGTTTGGTGCAGTATCGGACTAATGATCGTATTATTTATACTGTGTTTGGTACTGAACCGGATAAGAAAATGGAAGAAAAAAAATCAAAGGGTACAACAACCAAGTTATCTCATAGCAACTTTCCAATTGAGCAAAAGAGAAGAACATGTTAATCCTCCAAAACTCTGATGACACCAGTGCAAAGAGACAACAAAAACCTCACCCATTGTGAAGGCTCTTCTACCCCACCCCCCTTAAAATGTCAAAAATCCTCATGTTCCTCTCCACCCGTAAACCCCACAAAGCAGCCATCATGCAGCAGCCCCTCAGCAGTCTAGCCTTATTACCTCTACCAAAAGCATCCAGACTTTTACTAATCAGTGATTGGAACCCTTCTGAAATTTACCCAACTCATTACAGCCTGTCCAAATAATAAGAATCACAAATTTAAAGCTCCTAGACAGTGGACAACAAATGATCTCCATCATCTCCTTTCCTTTCACACATGATACACCAAATAGGAGAAGACGGCAACTAGGTCTCCTTTTCCGAAGCAAATCAGAAATGTTCACCCTCAACAAGCCAACTCAAATCAATAACTTTTTAGCTGCACACCAGAGTCTTCCTCTATATGCAAAAGTTGAAGAACGTGACCAGAAATCTTGAATTCGAGCACCATAATTGAAAATCCAGAAGCAAAAAGATGGAGAAGATGAAAACCCAGAAGCAAAAAATTGAAAACCCATAATTGAAAACCTAGAAACACCATAATTGAAAACCTGGGTTTCGTCTGCCCAGCTACCTTTTCTTCCTTCTTGGGCTCCTCCGTCGCCGGAGCCTCTGCTGGCAGTTGGGAAGGAGGGAGAGACAGAGCAGCAATACCTTGGTGGAGAGAGTTCGCGTTGGGCAGGAACAGAGAGGGTCGAAGAGAAGGAGCGCGAACCCGACTAATTATACCAACCTATTGGAGAGGATTGCTAAGCGGGTGCAGAGTGTATTAAAATGGTGGGCCCGGATTATTTAATCCGGTGCCTATTTAATCCAAACGGCCACCAAACACCGTACACCGTATTATTAGTACTATCCGGTGCCTTATACTGTGTGCCAAACATGACCTAATACTCATATTTAGTCTGCTATTACATCACTAATTGCGATCGAAATATAGGATCATAACAATCGTTTTTTCAATTAGTTTCTGAGAAATTTCTCAAATGTCGACAGCTTCATTGTAATTCGCTGGTTGGTACCTCTGATTATCGTGCATTTTAATGTTTGTTAATCCATTCATCTGTTCGGTGATATTAATGTTGTAATTTTTTTATCTGGGTTCTGATGTTCTTAGTATTTCAAATATGCATTTGCCGAATTGATGATATTTAGTAATTTTGTATGTTAGATTGAAGAAGAATACTTGCCGAAATTGTATTCATATTTTGATTTCTGGGTTTCCCTTGTTCTTCCTTTTCGAATTCGAATTCAATTTCCGGGTGTTCTTACTATAAATTTCGATGTTTACTTCACAGTTGTAATCAAAGATGTCTAGGAGATATGATAGCCGGACAACAATCTTTTCCCCTGAGGGTCGTCTCTACCAAGTTGAGTATGCAATGGAGGCCATTGGGAATGCGGGTAGCAATCGGAAGACTGTCGAAAGACGGGGTTGTCTTGGTTGGTGAGAAGAAAGTCACATCCAAACTCCTCCAATCCTCAACTTCCACTGAGAAAATGTACATGATTGATGACCATGTCGCTTGTACTGTGGCTGGCATAATGTCTGATGCCAACATTCTGATAAACACCGCTCGGGTCCAAGCTCAGCGCTACATGTTTGCATATCAGGAACCGATGCCAGTTGAGTAGCTTGTTCAATCACTTTGTGATACCAAGCAGGGGTACACACAGTTTGGTGGTCTCTGGCCATTTGGTGTTTCATTTTTGTTCGCTGGTTGGGACAAGAATTACGGTTTCCAGCTTTACATGAGTGATCCGAGCGGAAACTATGCCGGCTGGAAAGCTGCTGTGATTGGGGCTAACAACCAAGCTACGCAGTCAATGCTTAAGCAGGATTACAAGGATGATATGACTAGGGAAGAGGGAGTCGAGCTAGCGCTGAAGGTGCTCAGTAAAACCATGGACAGCACAAGTCTCATCCCAGAGAAGCTTGAATTGGCTGAGGTATTTCTCTCACCTTCTCGAAAAGTGAAATATCAAGTTAGTCCGCCTGCATCTTTGAGTAAGTTGTCGGAGAAGGTTGGGGTTAACCAGCCAGCTCCCGAGGATTCGTAAGCTCTTTCTGCATTTTGTCCTGACCTTTATAATCTTGGGGAAAGTTTGAAGTTTGTGCTGTTTGACACATGATGTGATTTGTTTTTTTTTTAAGTTTGTTCTATCATATTATCACGTGTTTAAATTGCCTGCATTCTACTAATTTTTGCATCTTTCTTTGGGTTGATTGTTGCAATAGGCTTAGATGGTGTAGTTACAGCTGCTTAGCAGATTGATTCCGGTACTAGATGTGCAAACTTCTATTGGTTTTGAGTGGATTAGGGTTGAAAACAAACGAAGAGGATTCTCATATGAGAAAGTTATGGCAGAATGTGTTTACAGAATGTTGTCTAGTCAGATATGTCGGAACTTGAGAAGAATGTTTAGTGTGCTTGTGCTACTGCTAACCTATGCTAGGGAAGGATTTGTAGCACAATAAATGTCAGTTTGTTTGTTCGATCATAGGTATGATGGTGATCGGTGTCCAAAACCAGCAGATGTCGTGGAATCTGCAACTATAGTTATCTGCCATATGTGTGTTGATTAATGTTTAGAAAGTAAGAGCATTGCCTTAGATGTCTCATGTTGATCATTAAGGAAAGAGGCAAACAATCTCGGTTTCGAAACTCTCTGATGATTTCCTTGAAGAAAGACTCACCCCATGCAGTTTTAGCCATCTATACTTCTCATTTCCCACCAGCATCCAAGCCTTTGAAGGCTGCTGAAATATATACAGTTAGGCCTAGCCCAAGGTTTTCCTCACTTCAAGACTACAGCAGGATAAAACGTAGGCCCAAAATCCTTTAAAGTGACCAAGAAGATAAAGCCTATATTATACATATATCCCTCTTTAAGACGTACACCGTCTCATGGAGAAAGACTTGTATTTTACGGGTTTTTGTTCACCATGACCACCAATACAAGGTAATGTGTAAGTCTCGCCTCCCTGCGGCCTTGTACATGAACCCGTTCCATGTAGTTCTTTCTCTGTTTCAAGGTCCAAAACCCATTTTCCATCTCAAATTTGGAGGAAAATTCTATATGTTTTACTGTCAGCTGGCTCCATAAGCTTGTTATGAAAGGAATCTTTGTACTATGGCGGCCATTTCTCCATGTGCTTTTACTAAATCATGTGTGATAACATGGGTGGACGACATAATTGACAGAAAATAGAATATTAATAAATGAATACACGTATCATAATATGAATGGATTAATAACACTACTTGACACGGTTTCTTCTACTTGAAAGACAAGCACTTTTGGGCTAAGTTTTTCATTAGCTCGAAGTATTCCATGTTTTTTCTTAAAGTCTCTATTCAAGTCTTCTTAAGTTTTTCTCTATCCTTTTGCCCTAATGTTGAACCATTGTCTCATAATCATATTTTCTAACCAGAACATCTGTAGGTCTTCGTATATATAACTAGCAGTGGTAGCTAGATTCCACAAGCACCGAATTCTTGTACTGAAAAAATCTAGTGAGGCAAACCAAAGTAGCTTCCAAATCCTTCATCATATATAGATGTATTTTGGGTGAAGCGTGGAACGATTTGCATCGTAGCAAGGGTGTTTTCCACACCCCTTTCGACCCTCCCTTTTTTTCATTTTTTGTTTGGTTCTCTGGTTCTCTTTGCAGGTGTTGCTATTGATGTTTTGGATCTCGAGGGTTCGATTTGGTTCGGTGTTTCAGAATTAATCTTATGGTTCGTGTGATTTGGGATTTTGTGCAAGCATCGTGGGTGCGGCGGGCTGCTCTCGTGTGTTGGAGATTAGGGTTTCCTTTTGTTGCTTTGTTTCTTATGCTAGGCATAAGCTTGGTTGGGCCTCCCTAAATGTTTTGGGTTGTTGCTCACTTTTTGCTTTAGCCTTTTATTGTTTGTACTTATTTTCTGAATTAATGAATGTTCTCTTTCCGACCAAAAAATTTAAAAAAAAAAATATATATATATATATATATATATATATATATATATGTGTGTGTGTGTGTGTATTTTGGGGCATTCCGCATGCTCTACAGTCAACTTTTTGCAGCCTTTAAAACCCACGTACTGAACCTACTCACTCAATGCTCACTCCAGTTTCTCACTCACTTCCCATTTCCTAAGGCCTTTGGACCATTGCCAATTTGGCATGGGTCGTCTGCCTTTTCTAAAACCCAGAATTAACCAACCAAAAGTATTTTAATTTACGAAAAAAGATATTCAAATTTGAGTGTAAGAGTACAAGAGAGCGGGTACACCGCTCTGACTTTTACTTGTAAACACTTCTTTTCTTCTACATATATAATTTTTTATCTTGTATCTTATGGTTCGTGTGTGATTTGGGATTTTGTGCGAGCATCGTAGGTGCGGCGGGCTGCTCTCGTGTGTTGGAGATTAGGATTTCCTTTTGTTGCTTTGTTTCTTATGCTAGGCATAACTGCATAAGCTTGGTTGGGCCTCCCTAAATATTTTGGGTTGTTGCTCACTTTTTGATTTAGTCCTTTATTGTTTGTACTTATTTTCTTAATTAATGAATGTTCTCTTTCTGACCAAAAAAATAATAATATATATATAGATGTATTTTGGGGCATTCCGCATGCTCTACAGTCAACATTTTTGCAGCCTTTAAAACCCACGTACTGAACCTACTCACTCAATGCTCACTCCAGTCTCTCACTCACTTCCCATTTCCTAAAGCCTTTGGACCATTGCCAATTTGGCATGGGTCGTCTGCCTTTTCTAAAACCCAGAATCAACCAACCAAAAGTATTTTAATTTACTTAAAAGAGATTCAAATTTGAGTAAACACTTCCTTTCTTCTACATATATTTTCTTTGATCTTGTATCATTTTCGCAGCATCTGCATTTACTATTAGTGTCCTCACCTTTTAAATGTTGACTGATTAAATTAGTAACTAGTGGAGCATCTTTCCAGCAGTGGCGTCACGAAGCTCCATCTCACCTCTGTCTCTGGATCTCTCTCTATATCTATATCCAGTGCTTTTTTTTAATGCTCATAAACAATGCGTCATCTATACTACATATGTATGTACCAAAATATTAAGAATAGACTGTCGAGAGTTATTCTTTATTGCAAAGACTCACTGTTTCGCATGCGTATATAAGTTACTTTTATATATGTGTCATACTGTGATTTGTAAATAAGAATATATGAATCTTTGCATGTAAGAAGTCATTCTTCATTGCAAAGAACTCACAATGTGACATGCTTGTGCATAACTCAAGCATATTGCTTTTATGTACGTATCATACTACAATTTATGATTTGCAAGTAAAGAGAAACTGTCATGCAGTTTCTGTTACAATTACTTATATATTTTGTCATGTATGCCTTGTTGCAATTAAAAGGTTGCTCATTTGTGATCGAAATGTTACAAGTTCAATTCGTGGAAACAACCTCGTTATAAAACAAGAGAAAAACTGCATACGATAAACGTTCCCCTCTTTTATGTGTTTGAGTATTAGAGCATGCATGCATAGTTTGACCAGTATTAGAACATGCATGCTTTTGAATCTAAAGACATCCTTTTAATTTATAACCCGATTGGGCAGCAGTTGTGAGTTTATAACCTAATCTCTGGTTTTCTGTTAAGCCTTTGTCATCATTCGCCATTCAGTAAACCAAGTCTCCAGATGTGTAGAATCTGTGTAAGTAGGTGATTTAACTAGGTTTAGTCAGTAATTAACTAATTTCATCACACACAAAAAAACGTCAGTGATTAACTAACATCTCTAGATATTATCTTAATGTATATTTTGATGGTGGTCAATGGGTAACGGTTGAAGGATATAACTATTGATTGGGATGTGGGAAAAATGTTGCTTCTTTTCTTGCATTATTTTTCATGATATCCATTTGGATGATCTAATACAACAAAACGGATAATATCTAAATTGCTGGATCTTCGTATACGTGATTATTATGGAGGTGCGACGGTCAAACTATTATATAGCATTAGCGTTGTCGATCCTCATAATGTAAGTATGAGTAGTGTATCTTTTGATTAAGGTAAAATTTGAAGTACTTGAAATATCAATCATATCGTTTTCTATTTTCCAAATTAGAACATCATGTTTTGGCGTGACTATCTTCATATCTATTCTTGACTCCAACTTATGTGGTTGCTTCAAAGTTTGCTCGTAAATTGAACCTAAGACTTCATAGTGAAAATAAGTATCACTAAACTGTAGTATTAAATGACTATAAATCAAGTCAAGAAATTGGCTAAAAAAACAAAAAACAAAAAACAAAAAAAAAGTCAAGAAGGTGACCCAAATAAATAGCGTTGGGGCCATACCATATTACGCCACCCAACGGTTATATTATATCATCTCACACTCCCACCATATATTACACGAACCCGCACCAATTTTAACTCTCGGCGGTCTTTTTCTTGTCACCCATGGCCAAACCACACTCTCACTCCTCACTCCCACTCTCGCTACTACTCCTCTCACTCCTCCTCACTCCTTCCGTCCAACAAACTCACAAAATCTCCACCGTCGATCTCCGCGCCCTGATCGCCATAAAAAACTCCTTCACCGACGTCCCCTCCCGCCGCGGCTCCCCCGCCGCATTCTTCTCCACCTGGAACTTCTCCGCCCCCGACCCCTGCTCCACATTCACCGGCCTCACGTGCGCCTCCGGCCGCGTCACCACCCTCACCCTCGGCACCGGCCTTTCCGACTCTCCTGGTCTCGCTGGTTCGCTCCCGCCCTCCATCGCCGACCTCACCGAGTTGACTCAGCTCATTCTCTTCCCCGGAATCGTCACCGGTCCTATTCCCTTCCAGCTAGACCGGCTCGCCAGCCTCCGAGTCATCTCCCTCACCAACAACCGCCTCACCGGCCCGATACCTCAGTCCCTCTCTCTCCTCCCCAACCTCCACACCCTCGACCTCAGCTACAACCGCCTCGCCGGACCAATTCCGCCTGGTCTGACCCGTTTACCCAAGCTCAAGGTCCTCATCCTCGCCTCCAATTCCCTCTCCGGCGAGGTCCCCTACGAAGTGTCGTCCCAGCTCCTTCACCTGGACTTAAAACGCAACGGCCTCACCGGCCCGTTGCCGCCTTCTCTCCCGACGACTCTCCGCTACGTGTCGCTCTCTGAAAACGACATGTCAGGCCCCATCGGCTCCGTCTTCGACTCGCTCGCCGATTTAGTCCACCTAGATCTCGGGTCCAACCGTTTCGGTGGGCCCCTCCCTCAAACTCTGTTCCGCACGAACCTCCAGTCCCTCCTGTTGCAACGGAACAATCTCTCCGGGTGGGTCCCGCCAGCAGGGTCCCAGCCGCCATCGTACGGCGAGGGTTCGATCGTGGATTTGAGCCACAACGTCATAACGGGTGAGCTGTCGCCGATCCTGGCGGGTGTTGAGAGCTTGTATTTGAACAACAACCGTCTGATCGGGACGGTACCGAGGGAGTACGTTAAGAGCGTGTACGTGGGGATCACCAAAACGTTGTACCTGCAACACAATTACATTTACCGGTTCGCGGTGGAGCCCGGGTCGATGTTGCCCGATACGGTGTCGTTGTGCTTAAGTTACAACTGCATGGTGCCGCCGGCGGGGATGGAGGCGTGCCCGGCCAACGCGGGAACGGATCTGTCGCGGCCGTCGTCGCAGTGCTCGGTGTTTAACTACGGCTAATGTGGAGAACTGATGATTTAGCTACTATAATTAGGGAGGTTTGAGCAACTTATTAACATTATTAATTCGTTTGTCTTAATATAGTTACAGATTTGTATTTTCCACGTTGGTATTTGTAAATAGTAAAAAGAAAAATATTATGTTCGTTTTACTTTTAGAGTGATGTTATTCCCATCCTAATATCTTATCTTCCCACCCATCTTTTAATGAAAATTTTAATTACAAATTTGTCCATTTACAAAAAGATTAATAAGGACATTAATTATCTTGTTTTGCTTAATTAAAAAAAAATTAGGTTGGGCATGGGAGACAATTTGTCTAACTTAAACCCTAACTTATATTTTCATCTCCTTTCATTGAGAGAAGGTAAAAAAATAGCAATGAACTTAGAAGATGACGCTTCTATGGAAGAGTTAGAAGATTATGTTTCCATTGAAAATGTAGAATAATAATTTGTGTGTATGTCATTTGAATTTGTCCATCGTATTTTTAAATTTGTTCTTGTCGAATTCTTTTGAATTTGGATACCTCTGTCGTTTCCATTTGAATTGCAGACCTTAGTGGTTTTCATTTATATATTATTTGTTATATTTTTTAAGAGACAATTTTATAATTTCATATGCACATATATATTAAAGGTTATTTTGGGAATAATAGTGAGTGAGAAAATAGCATTTTAATTTTTTTACTTTTTAAGGTGGGTGAGATTATAACATTGGTGGAAAAATAAGATAATATGATAAGTCTAGTAACTCTTTACTTTTATTAATTAATTATCGTGCCTGAGATTTGAATTTAAAATTGAATTTGACGTGCCTTTTACTTTTAAATTTGTTGCTGAGTACAATGTAATTAGCCTTCCATGTGCAACCAAAAATTCCGAGTGATTATTGGAGTAGAATTCTCTCCCCTCTTTTTGTTTTCTTTCCTTCACTCCTCTTCTATTTGAACGATCACGGTTAAGCCACGTCAACAAATTAATTTTTTATAGCAATAGAAATAATAAATATGAGAATGTGAGAGAAGATGATGGAAGGAGATGGAAAGAAGATAAGAGAGAATCATAGTATGTGATTATTAGGTGACAAATAAGTTAGGTGACAAATAACTATTTTGTGATCAATAATTAGCTGACACATTAACTGTCACATTTTAATATGTTAATAGTTATTTGAACAAGACTTGACTGCTGAATTGTTCAGCCAAGTTAATTCCTACTTATTTCTTCAATATTTAAAATATATTTTATGTATAAATTCTCACTCTTTAAAGAAGAAGACAAAACATGAAAGAAAATAATATGTGATATAATATATTTATAACCCATAACGGATTGACGACGTGATGTGACGTGCCGTGGCAAATGTACTTTTTTTTACCATTGACATGCCATGTATGTATTTTCAAGATTATTGTGACAAGACACCCAAGGAATCATGTATATATTTTCATTCATGCAAGGGAGGGGGTAAGTATAAATACAAATATTAATGGGGCTAATAATAATATTCGTAAATGTTTGTCGTGAGAGGTGTGAGGCAGCCAAACCAAGTGCATAATTGAAGTTTGTCACGCACCAAACGGATCTCGGCATGCCAAAGCAGCTCCTTTGTGGTCCACATATCACATATCCATGCATGCACGTCACCTAGAGGCCAGAGGTCCAATGCAAAACCCAACATTAATTCACTACTCCACGAGGTACGCCAACGATCTTGTTGTTGCGTGTTTGTAGCGGATTCAGAATTTTAGTCAATAATTTATTACACGTAGAGTGTAGTTGGAGAAAGCACATGACCAAGATGAGCCGCATAGCAACCAAATATAGTATGGCCCATTCCCTTGTGAGATTTCTGATCGCCCAGCTAGTCGTGTTGCACTACCCGTCGATGGTGTTTTTGCACCAATATATACAAGTTTATAAGAAATGCTAACGTTAGTCGTGCATGACACGTGAGTGACTCATTTTCTTTATATTGATGGCTGAATCCAAGTGTTGTGGTAGCCTTTTTTCCCCAAGTTTGTGAATCCACTCAATTGGTATAAGGGAGTAGGAATATTCCCTTTTATTCTCATTCCCTTCATTTCCCTTCTCTCACATTTTGCTTTGTGTCTTTTTGTCCTCATAAAATGTTCAATATAAAATGATTACGTGGCTCAATCGCAATTGTTCAAGTATGAAGGGAGATAATGGTGAGATTAGGAGAGAAGATAATTCTCCTCTTGGTATAAGGGCCACAAGAAAGATAGGTCCTTATCAAGTAGTATGTTTTCAGTGTGTTGATGGTTGGGCCATGAGATATATCTCTAAGGGGTATCCCAAATCAATAAGGCCATCTCCAACCAAAGGGTCCAAATGGCCAGAGGGCCGAAAATAGCCCGAAAACCGTCTCCAACCGAGGGCTAGGCCAGAGGGCTCTGGAATCTGGGAAGGCCCCATGGAATCGGAGAGGGCTGGAGGGCTGGTTGCATGCAGCCAGCCAGCCAGTCCGGGGCTGGCCATTTTTTTTTTAATGTTTTGTTATTTCTGTCAGTTATAGCCGACAAGAATACATTATATTACTTAATATAAATGTATTATTGTTGGTTATAACCGACAGTAATACATTTATACTAAATAATATCAATGTATTCCTGTCGGTTATAACCGACATGATTTTATTTTATTTTTTACAGTTTTATTATTATTTTTTATTTACAAAAGTTTTCATATAACTTCTATTTTTTCCTATAACGTTTATTTTACAAATTTGTTTCATATTTTTTTTAAATTCCATTTTTTCCTAAAACTTCTATTTCACAAAATTTGTTTCATTTTATTTTAAGTTGTAGTTTTTAAATAATAACTTATGTTTGGCCTTATGGCCCTCTAGCTCACGGTTGGAGACGATTTTTTGTGACAGGGCTAAAACGAGCCCTCTGGTCCTCGGTTGAAGACGGAGGCAAATATGGCAATGTACTGTTCATTAAAATATTAAGGTCATCTCCAACCGATGGCTCGCCAGAGGGCTCATTTTAGCCCTCTGGCCCTCGAAGATTTTCCAAGATATTAATATTTTAATGAACAGTACATAGCCATATTTACCTCCGTCTCCAACCAAGGGCCAGAGGGCTCGTTTTAGCCCTGTCACAAAAAACCGTCTCCAACCGAGGGCCATAGGGCCAAACATAATGATGTCTTGCATCATATTACACGATATGATAGTGGAGGATGAGCGAGATGGGTATATTGATGGAGAGTCCGATGACGATCAGGAAGATCCAAATAGGTTAAGAAGGGCTCGTGCAAAAATATATGATAAGCCTAATTTGCCTTTCAATCCAAGAACTGGTAGTATCTTTATAAATGAGTACATGAGGCGTTATAGAATGATATGTTCTCGTGCCACAAACAAGTACCTAGAACAAGATCTTGTTGCACATCTTTGGGCCCAAAGAAGCATGGAGTAGGCATTTACATTTTATGCTTTTAAATGTTTTTTAAAATGTTGTTTAAGTTTCTATTTGTATAATTTTTATGTTGGTTAATGTTATTTAATGTTGTTTCATATTGTTTAATGTTGTTTCATGTTACTTAATTTAATTTAATGTTGTATAATGACTTAGAAAGTTATAGGAAAAAAATATGAAACAAATTTTGTGAAATAGAAGTTATAGGAAAAAAAAAATGGAATTTAAAAAAAAATATGAAACAAATTTTGTGAAATAGAAGTTATAGGAAAAAAATGGAATATAAAATAAATATAAAATAAATTTTGTGAAATATAAGTTATAGGAAAAACATGGAATTTAAAAAATATGAAATAAATTTTGTGAAATAGAAGTTATAGGAGAAAAAATGGAATATAAAACAAATATTGTGAAATAGAAGTTATAGGAAAAAAATGGAATTTAAAAAAAAATATATGAAACAAATTTTGTGAAATAGAAGTTATAGGAAAAAAATGGAATTTTAAAAAAATATGAACCAAATTTTGTAAAATATAAGTTATAGAAAAAAAGTTATAGGAAGTTATAGAAAGAAAAAAAAGGTTTAAATTCATAAAAAAAAAAAAAAAATTTGAATACAACGGCTAGTGACTGGCTAGCCGTTTGAATTCAAATTAGAATTCAAATTAGTGTCGGTTTTAATCGACACTGTTAAAACTGATATTATATTAACATTGCTATTAGTGTCGGTTATAACCGACACTAATAATATAGTATATATTATTTCTGTCGGCTATAACCGACAGAAATAACAAAGCATTAAAAAAAAATAGCCAGCCCTCCAGCCCTTTAGCCCTCTCTGATCCCGTGTGGCCCTCCTTGATTCCAAAGCCCTTTGGCCTAACCCTCGATTGGAGACGATTTTCGGGCTATTTTCGGCCCTCTGGCCCTCTGGACCCTTCGGATGGTTGGCCAGTGGCTCGTTTTAGCCCTCTGGCCCTCCAAGATTCTCCAAGATATTAATATTTTAATGAACAGTACAGGGCCATATTTGCCTCTGTCTCCAACCAAGGGCCAGAGGGTTCGTTTTAGCATTTTCACAAAAAACCATCTCCAACCGAGGGCCAAAGGGTCATAGGGCCAAACATAATTTATTATTTAAAAACTACAACTTAAATTCAAATCCAACGGCTAAGTGACGTCAGCTAGCCGTTGGTAGCTGACATCATGCTGATGTCAGCTAGCCATTGGATTTGAATTTTTTTTTGCTATAAATAGGGTGGAGATTGGGATATAATTCACACAACTTTGAATTCAATCTATTTAAATTCAATCTTTTTCAATTCAAGTTTGCAATGAATTCCAACTTTGGATCCTCTTCATATTCCAATTGGGGGTCCTCATCCAATTCCAAAATAGAAGCAAAATGGGCGCAAATGAGATGAGAAGATGAGGAATCTGATGAAGAAGTTCAAGTAAGGAGCAACAAACAAAACATAGCAGCAGCCATGGCTGTGGCCATGATGTGTCAGCTAACTGAGGAACAACCTCAATGGGGTGGCTCTATTGCTGGTCACTCTTACGAACCATGAAACAAAGCAATGACGCATGCCAATCTGATGAATAACTACTTTGACCCCAACTCGGTGTACACAGAAGATGATTTCAGACGTCGCTTCCGGATGAGGCGTCATGTCTTCGAGCGTTTAGTTTGTGATGTCCAGCAAGTCAATCCGCACTTTCGATAGAAGCGGGACCGAACAGGCCGCCCTAGTTTCTCACCTCATCAGAAGGTTACTGTTGCACTCCGAATGATGGCCTTGACTCCCCAGCTGATTTGATTGATGAAACCCATGTTATGTATGAGTTTACATGCCTTGATACTCTTCAAGAATTTTGTGACACAATTGTTCAGCTTTACAAAGACGAGTACCTCCGCGAGCCAAATCAAGAAGATCTGAATCGGCTCCTTCGCAAAGCTGAAGACCGTGGGTTTCCGGGCATGATAGGGTTATTAGACTGCATGCATTGGGATTGGAAGAACTGTCCCACCGGATGGCAATGAGGCTTTAGCGGAAGGTCGAGAAAGCCAACTGTTGTGTTAGAGGCGGTTGCCTCATATGACACATGGATCTAACATGCTTTCTTTGGAGTCCCTGGATCCCAAAATGACATTACAGTTCTTGGGCGTTCACCCCTCTTCAATAACTTGACGGAAGGTAAAGCACCTCAACTTGACTACTACATCAACGGTCGTCAATACAATATGGGGTATTACTTGGCAGATGACATCTACCCAAAGTGGGCGACACTTGTCCAAGCAATTCCAAACCCTAGGAATGACGCGGAAAAGTTGTTTACCTTACACCAAGAGACATATTGGAAAGATGTTGAGAGAGCTTTTGGTATTCTACAAGCATGGTGGAAGATTATCAGCGAACCGGCAAGAGGGTGGAGTCGAGAAAATTTGGACTCCATCATAATGTCTTGCATCAAATTACATAATATGATAATGGAGGATAAGCGAGATGGGTATATTGATGGAGAGTCCGATGACGACCAAGAAGATCCAAATAGGTCAAGAAGGGCTCGTGCAAAAATATATGATGAGCCTAATTTGCCTTTCAATCCAAGAACTGGTAGTATCTCTATAGATGAGTACATGAGGCGCTATAGAATGATACGTTCTCGTGCCACAAACAAGTACCTACAACAAGATCTTGTTGCACCTCTTTGGGCCCAAAGAAGCATGGAGTAGGCATTTACGTTTTATGTTTTTAAATGTTTTTTAAAATGTTGTTTAAGTTTCATGTTGTATAATTTTTATGTTGGTTAATGTTATTTAATGTTGTTTCATATTGTTTAATGTTGTTTCATGTTACTTAATTTAATTTAATGTTGTATAATGGCTTAGGAAGTTATAGGAAAAAAAATAGAATTTAAAAAAAAATATGAAACAAATTTTGTGAAATAGAAGTTATAGAAAAAAATGGAATTTAGAAAAAATATGAAACAAATTTTGTGAAATAGAAGTTTGTGAAATAGAAGTTATAGGAAAAAAATGGAATTTAAAAAAAATATGAAACAAATTTTGTGAAATATAAGTTATAGGAAAAAAATGAAGGAAATTATTGAAAAAATATTGAAGGAAATTATTGAAAAATTGAAACAAATATTATAGATGAAGGATATATTGGAAAATATATTGAAGGAAATATTGAAGGAAATATTGAGAAATATATTGAAGGAAATATTGAAAAATATTGAAGAATGAAATATTGCAAATGAAGTGAAGAATTAAAAGAACTTCACCATATTTATAGAAGAAAGGAAATGTTTAAATTAAAAAAAAAAAACCCCAACGACTAGCTGACTCAGCTAGCCGTTATATTAAAAAAAAATTCAAACTATTAGTGTCGTTTATCACCGACACTAATAGTAAATAAATAAAAAAATTTGCCTATAAATACCTATTATAGTCGGTTATAACCAACAATATTAAAAAAATCCTTCTTTAATGTTATCGGTTATAACCGACAACAATAGGAAAACTATAAAAAAAAATAAAAATAGCCAGCCCGGGGCTGGCTGGCTGGCCGAAAGCAGCTAGCCCTTTGGCCCTTTGAAATTCCGTGGGGCCCTCCCAGATTCCCAAGCCCTCTGGCCTAGCCCTCGGTTGGAGACGGTTTTAGGGCTATTTTCAGCCCTCTGGCCCTTTGGACCCTTCGGTTGGAGATGGCCTAATATCTTGAAGGATTTTGGAGGGTCAGAGGGCTAAAACGAGCTCTCTGGCCAACTATCGGTTGGAGATGACCTAAGGCTTCAAGCTTTGAGAGGGTTGGAAAAGAAATATATATCGTACGCAACCTTATTTTTGTTTTGCAAATAAGCTATTTTCACAACTCAAACACATAAATCAAATAATATTTCCATGTCTCGCCAGCTCGCCAGGCCATGAGATATATCTCTGCTGGGGAAAAACCAGCTTTTAACGAACTTAGCGTTGAAGCCAAGGAAAATGATGTCCCTCTCTCTGTCTGTCATGAAAATTATAAAACAACCATGGCAAGTGAAAAGCCTCAATCAACATCAGCAGACGAAAGCAAAGCCAAGTAAATGTACGATGATGTTCAGAAAATGTTGGGTCCATTTTACCCAAATAATTTATTTTAAAAATAAAATTTGGCAAGTAACTGTTTTCAAATTTTCATGGAAAAAGCCAGGAAAGCAGTGAAAATCACGGTACAACAACCAAACTAGGACTTACACATAATAGGTTCACTCCTATTGTAACATCCTAATTCAATATTGTAATGTCATGTGAAAATTTGTATCCGTACATCATTACATTATTGAATTGGGACACTACGTGACAATGAAGCTGTTTCATGTATGTTCTCTCCAAGAACAGGGTTACTTGACATGTCAGTCTTAGAGATACCAATTGACACCATTAATGTCACCCATGTTGTCACCGGTATAAATCTCCTTGTGTATTTCACACAACTCTTCAGCCAAAATAGTTCCTGAGAATCTGAGATTAGCATAACTCCTCACTTTGGTCATTGAGATTTAAAATCAATAGAAATTGTCCCTAAGTTTGTCTATATTCAATCATTTTGGTCATTCTGTGAAAAATGTTCATTAAATACAGACCAAAATGAAAAAACCACCCCCAAAATTTATCAAATCATTTGGCCCGTTATTTATTAAATTAAGAGTATTTTTGTCATTCTGATACTTATTTAACAGAGATGTCACAGAATAACCAAAACGGTTGACGATGGACAAACTCATGGATTACTTATATCGATTTCAAATTTCAATGACCAAAGTGAGAAGTTATGCTAGTCTTAGAAATTATTTTGGCTAAATTGCCTTCACATAATCATGACCTATTCACATGGAGAGAAATATACAGCGGTGATAAAGACGGAATCTCTCCTCAAGCAAACATTGAAGAAGTAAATACAATAAGCAAGAGAAACTCGAAAGCTATTGGTGAAGAAATCATGGGGAAAAAATGTACTTTCAAATTACTTTGGAAACGAAATCATGAAAATAATTGCCGGACAATCACAGCCAAAGAAAATTTGTAGTAAAGTTTGGGCCAGTCTAGCAACTGGTACAACAAAGAACCACCATACGTTACAAGAATGTAAAAGAAGATATCCACCACCTCTGCCAATAATTTAAAGAGACTGAGAAGCTCTAATGTGTTTTCAATGACTGAGTTCTGTCAATGTCGCCATATCCTTGCAACAGGACTCTGATCTGTTGCATTTGGAAGCAGGTTCCTTGAGTAAGTTTAAGCAAGTTGAGTTGGAACACACGGTCGAATAGCACTTACGCCAGAGCAAGGAAGGGCAGCAACTTATTGCACTCAAGCGTTCACATTTTATTTCGTGTGTCGTATTTCTTGTATATCTTGACTAGACGTCATCTTTCTCGCATGCGATAATCTTTATAATCTCAAATCAGCTTACTTCAGAACCATAGATTTTCATTTTTCTCCTAGCTCAGTTGGACAATTCATCCCTGTTGCGAATCTATATATGTTAGAGAGAAGGAAAACGTTAGTAATTATCACCGTGAAATTTTTGACAAACGGACCTTGAAACCAAGCACATGGCATGGGAAGCACCAACTGCAACAGACAGCACATTGTGGGCTCCCAGTCCATCATCCTCCATTAAAAACTTGACTTCAACAGGAGATGGTTGGATCTCCGGCAGCCCAGGTACTCCTAACTGAGAGTCTTTGGTGTATCCCCACATATACAACTTTCCTTTATCTGTTACGAAACAAAAGATGGACACTCAGCAGGAATGTATGAAAGTTTCACCCTTACTGGTTTGAACCAAAAGCCAAAACATCTGCCTATCCATGTTCTGATTTATGCAACTAAAATTTGTAATGCTCTCTAAGACCATCTTTAAGTCTGGAATTGTTTCCTAAATACAAATATCTATGGATGACTAAACCTTCAACGAAAAACCAACCTGTTTTGCTACAATAGCACGTTTATGACTCATGATAAATGCTCTGGTAGAATGTAAAATTAGAGGATGCAAGGAATTTACGCATTTGAGTGCCAGAATAAAGTATTTCTAAGGCCTAATTGATTACAGTACCAATAAGGCACGAGTCATTACCTGTTATAGCTGCTGAAGATGAACCCCCGCAAGCAATATAGATAACACGCTCATCAGGTAAAGCCTCAACAACTGTAGGTGTTTTCTGACTTTGTAAAGAAGAGTTGCCCAACTGACCATGACCACCATGGCCCCAAGAAAGTACTTTACCTTCATCTGAAAATTAAACACCAAGAAAGAAGGACCATTAATAAGACTTAACCTTTCCAGAACTAAAGACAATAATAGTTGCTGCTGCAGTCAATTTACCATTTAACGCAAGAGAATGATATCCACCACTTTCTATCTGAATAATACGAATGCCTGCAAGACTAGGAACTGGTTTTGGTGTCCAACCACCAACCTTATCACCCCTTCCAAGCTCATAGTTAGAGTTTGCTGAGAAAATAACAAGAAAACGCAATAAGTTAGTTTCATTAAAGTGGAGCATTTAAAGTCAGTCATAAGTCTCAAAGATGGCAACAATATCAAGAGCCAATTAGCTAAGCTCCTTAATTTAACAGTCACAACAACGCTTCCCTCACAGATGTTCCAATGGCCTCGGGATTGCTAAAATAAACTAAATCTAGCCTTTTATTATCCCCTTATGGCTATCTCCATTTGTCAAATTTACAGGTTGATATGAACTTCCATTGACTCATTGACTAATGAATCAAATATTTTGGAGAACATTTGAAAACAATAACACCATTTCCTACAACAATTATACAAAACTTACTCAGCATTGGCAGTATGTGGTTAAGTTACAGTAAATAAATTTAATTCACTTGTATAAGAAAGAAGCAAACACTTTCCACATAAGAGGCTGCAACCTTACCTCCCCAATTCCAAAGTTCCCCATCTTCTGTCAGTGCCATTGTGAAAAAACCTCCGCAAGAAACAGCAGTCACAGGCATAGGTAATGCTTTTACTTTGGAGGGTATGCTGAGTCCACCACCCTCGTTTGGGCCTCGATTAGGACCAAGTCCCAATCTACCATCCCCTTCATCTCGACCCCAAGTATAAAGTTCTCCTACAAGCTACATCCAATTAGTAATACTAATAGCCTATTATATGTAACGACAAATCAAACATATAAACATAATCTTCATACTGGAATACGAATGCAGAAAGCCAGAAAGGAGTGAGAAACGGAAAAGCATGCCATCTGCAACATACTAGTTTAAATTCTTCCTATCCTAGCGGTTGGAGTCCATTAATTTGTTGCATCCACACGGTACCACATTTACTCCAGTAAAATATAACAGCAACAAACCTGATTCCGTGATGGCACCAGTATGCGTCCCACTAGTCGAAATATGACGTATTTTCCCACTCCACGATCCTTCTACCAATCTAGGGAACAACTCTCTAGTATAAACAGAATGCCCAAGTGCACCAAAACCACCATAACCCCTGCAAGCTTCATGTTTAAGGACAACCATGAGTCGATAGAGCAATATGGTCAATGAACATAAAGATTTGTAGCACACACGAAAACAATATAATTATATCAAACTTATGGAGCAAGTGTTAGAATTTGATAAAATTCATGCGGGCTGGATAAGTAAATAGTAAATTGGTCTTTCAACTTGTAACAAGCAAATGTTTTGGGCAATTTTACTCATAAAAAAAAAAAAAAATTTAACTGCATATAGTTGAGATTAGAAACGATTACTCTTGCGAAGAAACGAACTTTACAAGTTATGGGCTTACAATGCCACAATATGTTCTATACAGGTAAACCGTGAATTCAATACAATACTTCCTCTTTCAATAAGATCAAAGCAGTAAATATTTGTGCAAATTGAAAACAACAAAGAAAACCGAAGCAATCAACAAAATGCAGGGCAACACATCCTGTGATAAACTGCTAGAAATGTGTAATCTTTACTATTGTACTGACCAAGTATAGACCTCCCCGGTGGCGGTGAGCGCCACCGAATGCAACCCGCCAAGCGCCACAAAGCGAACCGAATCCAAATTCGGGTTCAAAGTGGGGAGAAACAGAGAATTCTCATGCCCAAAACCAAGTCGACCGCCGTCGCCTTTACCCCAAATCCAAACCTTACCGTCTACCAACAGCGATGAGTGGAACAAGCCACAAGAAATACCCACCTCCACAACACCGCTGTCGGCATTGTTCTTTTGATTTGAGCAATTGGGTGCTTGAATTCGGCCCTGGGTTGGTGAAAGAGTGAAGGATGAGGTGGGAACGACGAGGTTGGCGACTGGAGTTGGGTAGAGCCGGATTTCTTCGATGCCGCCGCCGAGCTGGCCGGAGGCGCCTCTGCCCCATGAGAGGAGTTGGAGGGTTGTGGTGGGGACGGCGTCGTTTTGGGTGGTGGTGGTGGGGGCGGCGGTGGGTTCGTAAAGGGTGGGGATTTTGGAGGTGGTGGTCGTGGAGAAGGGCGAGGAGGAAAGGCAGCGATTGAGGTATGCGAAAGAGCGGTGGCGGAGAGACAGACGGACACTCATGTTTACTGCTTTGTTCTCCTAAATGAAAATGGAGGGTTTTAGAAAAGGGTTTAACAACCATGGATTTGACACAAGTTCTTTTTTAGGGTAAAAGTATTTACTACCCTTCCTCATGTTTCGTGGTTTTTAAGATTTAGTACATCAAGTTTTTTTCGTCCCAGAGTCATACTTAAAGTGTAAATTTTGGGACAGTCTCATACATCCGTTAGTCAAACTGTTAAGTTTTTCGTTAACTGATATATTTCGTTAATTGATAATGTGGCACCCACGTGGACAATGATTAGGTGCCACGTGGATTAAAATTTTTAAAATAAATAATAAAATAATATTAATTTTTTTTAAAGGGTCTTCTTCTACCTCCCCTACCTCATCCCCGACACCCCATCCATTCTCCCTCCTTCATCCATCCCTCCCTTCTCTTCTCTGCACCCACCCAACCCTCATCTCCTATCTGACAGCCTCGTGAGCTCGAACCTTCGAGCCCCACCTTGGCAAAAGACACTGGCTTTTCCTAATTTTTCAACCCATCTTCATCTGTACCGTCTTCTTCTCCGGCACCTGCCTCGCTGTTCTCAATTGGGTTCATCCTCCTGGCGAACAACTCGTCAGTTTCCAAGTCCGCCATGAACTTGATCGCAGCCACTTCGCAGAGAACCAGCGACGGGATGACCGAGGCGGAGGAGAAATCGACGTCGCCGCCGGAGGCATGCCACAGCTTCGATCTCGCCGCAAATCTGAAGGCGCACGGCTGAAGATGGAGGGGGAATGGTGGATTCGCAGGGACCAGGATCCTCGCGCGGATCTTTCTCTGCGGATCCAGTGGGGATCAATCCATCTGAACCGTTCAGCTCATATCCTACGGCCCAAGATTATTTTGAATTTTTTTTTCAGCTTCTCCGTTTCTTTCTATCCCTTCATCCCTAAACCCCTCGACATTCGTTTTTCTTTTCCCATTCCAAAAGGCAAAAAGGAAGGATTAATCAAAGAATTAACCTATCAAACAACCCAAAAAAGCAAAAGACTTCTCATATACCCAAGAATTAATCCATCCATTTCCCAGAAAACACAAATAAAATCTTTAGCGTCTGCAGTGGTTTCAAGCAAGAATAGGGAAAAATTAACGGAAATGGATTTGGGAAAAATTTCAAAGGCAAACTCTATAGATGAAGAATTCGAATTCTACAAATCGGTATGATAGGCATATCATTTGGCCCGCTTCATTTTCCCCTTCGATCCCTCTGCCGGTGACCGATCTGGTCTTCGTACACCATCATCGCCGGTGGCAGCGAGAGGAAGATGGGTCTACTGGTAGTGACGGTGAAGGTAACAAGGTCTGCGCTGAGCTTTTCCCTCCGTCCCCTAAACCTCTGTTGAGGATTACTTGGTCGTGAGGGCAACCTTGCAAGGGTTGTTGGGTAGTTTTGGGGTGAGAGAGCAGGAGAAAAACCAGCAGGAAAGGAAAAAGAAGGAAGAGGCATCGCCAGCGCCTTCCTTCCTTATGACATAAATTGAAATTTTTATTTTTAAATTTTTGTAATTTTTTAATTTTTAATTTTTAATTTTTAATATCCACGTGGGACCCTTATTGACACGTGGCATCCAATCATTGTCCACGTGGGTGCCATGTCATCAGTTAACGGAAGACTTAACAGTTTGTCTAACGGATGTATGAGACTGTCCCAAAATTTACACTTTAGGTATGACTTTGGGACGAAAAAACTTTATGTACTAAATCTTGAAAACCACGAAACATGAGGGTAGTAAACAGTCTTTTGCCCTTCTTTTTATTATTTGAGTTATTTTTCAAAGCTAAATAGCTAAAATGGTCATTAAGATTTGCATAATCAATAGAAATGATTCTTTAGATTGAAAATCAATAGAAATGATCCCTAAGATTTGATAACCATTTCGTTTTCGAAATTTTCAGTTTAAGAAAAAAAATGAAATGGTTATCATATAGCCCGTAAATGCTGATCAATACAATGCACTACACGAAGTAAAAGGCGGATAAAAGTACTGATTCTAAATGTAGAGACTCGGGATCCAATAAATTGATCATGACTCAACTCAGTTTAGAAATACCTTCCCAAGTATATAGCTTCTCCTAAAATAAACAATCCCATAATAGCCGCAACAATCGTAGCCAGGGGTCTAAATGCTGTCATGAAAACTGGACCTCTTGTTTTTGCTACCAAAGTTTGCAGATAAATCACAAGTCCCAAAATCACTACTCCCTGTAAAAAAGGTTTCACCTCCTCAGATTTCCATGATCCGAGCAGTAAAAATATTAGACATTTAAAAGACCAGTCTTCGGAGTTTGGATTCTTACACTATACATAGGAGCAAGAAGTGTAATGTTCCATGATAACTTCCAAGAGGATGCTTTGTGATCGAGAATCGTTGCCATGATCCCCGTGAGTAAAGTCCCCGATAAGTAAATGAGTAAGGTAAGCGTGATTGGTGCTGGAAACATTTCAATTGTTACCGTCTGCATCAATAATATTACGTGGCTATGAGAATTGTGACAAAACTTGTATAAGATGTAGGTTTTTTTAGCACCTGTAAGATGTAGAATGCAGATAATGCAAAATACGAAACAAGAAGGACAAGAGAGCCCTTTATCCAGTCTCTGTCTATGGATGGTTTTGAGGTAGCTGCAGTTCGATGGGAGCCTTCAATGTGCATTGAAATCACAGCAATGCCCTTGTATAGGGTCATCAGTGTCGCGCCAGCAAACCTAACAAGAGTTCCCCCAGTCTTTGTTTACGTGCCAAGCTTCCCAATATCGAATTTCTTCATCCTGAGTACATCATGATGTAAATCCTTAAAATCCTAATGCAATAATCATATGACTTCTACGTGTGACCAAATGGATTGCATTACCTGCACAAAACTGCTATGATAAAGGTAATACATGGAATAAGGTTGCTCATGGCTGTTCCAAAAGTCGCTGAAGTGTACTCAAGTCCCATGTAATTCAATGTTCTTCCTAACACTCCTCTAAGATAGACACGAAAATTTAGAGGATTAATCAGAATTAGATTACTTGTTCTGAGTTTAGCAAGCTTCTCACCCAAGGAAGCCCAAGAAGAAGACATTTCGCAAGACTGGAACACTGATTTTGCTCTTGTTTTGTCTGCCATGAGATAGGTTACGCTTAATGAGAGGAGAAATTCATATCGGATACAACATAAACAAAAATACAAGAAGAATGAAAACTATATTGACCTTTCGAAAATTAGGGCAAGAAGAGCAGTTGCTAGAGTTCCGAAAACATGTGCATAAACCACAAGCACATAACAGCTCATGCCTTTGTCTAAAGAGACCTTGGAGACAACATTGAACCCTGCAAAGCATATGTTTTGATTGGAAACGCCCATATTCGCAATCTTCCTGAAGACATGCATCCTTTTGATGCAGAGGAAAGAGGAAGCCAATCATCGAATATCGTCAATGATTGGTTTAAGTCTCCAGGGGATGCTACATAATTAAATCCTAAACGGCATCGATAACAAGTTTGGTGTAATAATTTGCCTACGGAAGCTTTGTATGCCTGACAATTTGATTCATTTACTAGAAGTTGCTATTGTGAATTTTCGTTGAATTGTTTTTCTATAAAAAAAAAAAGAGACTGACCTGCCTCCCCCCCCTTTTTCATTGAATTGCTTTTCAATTGTGCACTTTTCAAACAAAAGTGCTACCGAATCTTTTTTAGTAAATGATTTTATTGATGCGATTGAACTTTCTAACTTTTGATATGTGGTGATCGAGTGACAAGCCATATCTACGAGTAACATTGACTGTGTGATATAACTCACATATGAGATGAACAGAGATTCTGCTTAACGGTTGTCCTTCACTTATCAAATTGATGAAGAAATTACCAATACAAACTTTATGGCTATTCTTATGTACTGTGGTTTGAATTAATTGTTCGGACTGTTTCCTGAAAACTGGTTTAGGAATAGGTCTCGAATCATATTTCAAAATTATCAGAATCCAGTTTGTACGTTTAGAGGCAAATGCCGGTTGCACCTAGAATAAGTTGTAACTTTCATGTTGTCTAGATCTGATTGTTGAAACCAATGGCTATATAAGCCCTTCCTTTTATTGGTTTTGCCTCTGAATTACATGTTTTCATGCAGTCATGTTCAATTTGCCGACTCTGACTTCTCGGATTGGTGACTCGGGTGGTCCTGAGACCACCTTGGTCCTATTTTCATCTGCCCCTGCTTGTATGAGCACTTGAGAGTGATGAATGCTAAGCTACCATAGTCATAGATAGATGTTCGAGGTGATGGATTGGAAACATAGTGGACAAGGAAGCGAATGAAGCAGCATCGTCTACTATAATTGAGAATGTTGTTGCAAATTCGTCTCAATGGATATGTTGATGCACAAAACTGGAGGGGTTTTGGAATAATGTAAATCCGACTGTGAATTTGCAAGAAAATAAATAACACAAAATGTATCGTGGTTCACCCCAATGTTTGGGCTACGTCCACACTGATATTGTATTTCTCTGTTTGTGAGAGGATTGTGAGAGCTTGGAATATGAGAGTGAGGCTTTGCTCTGAATCTCAGAGCTTGAGGATTATGAGGGTGAGGAGGCCATTTTATAGACTAAGGGCTCATCCCCTTTTTACATATTTGCCCCTTCATTTATTATATAATTATATTTGAGTCCCCCGAGTATTTATACGAGATCTAAATACAGAGGCCCTAAGTATGGTACAAATAGTAGTCCCCCAATTCTTCAGTCAGAGAGTATTTTGGCTGGAGACTTGCAATTCAGTCCATGTGTGGGCCGAAGTAACTAGATGTCGTTTAGAACTGATACTCGATATGAGGCGGTGCCCAATCTAAAATGATGCTCAACTAGAAGTAGCACATGTTGCGAGGCTGTTCTGCTTGTGGCTTATGTTGCCTTGGTTGGCTCGGCTTATGGCGTTGAAGGTGAGGGAGCCCTTTTTATAGAATAAGGACTCGCTCCTCAATACATAAGTGATGGGCTAAGAGTTGATGCTCGTGGCGAGGCGGTTGCTCAGCAGGCGGCGATGCTCTCTAATGATGGTGAGGGAGGCCCTTTTATAAAATAAGGGTTCGTTCCTCAATACATAAATAATGGGCTAAGTCCTCCAAATATTTTTTATGAAGCCCAGTTATGGAAGACCAATATATGGTACATAGTGTAGTTGAGGCCCAATTAAGGCCCAATATATGGTACAACGTAAATGGTAGGGAATCGACTAAAACTAGGAGCACCGCGTATTAAGCATGCTCGTCCAATGTGGAGATAACGGCTATAGCAACGAAGGTGGATATCGTGGTTCACGTGTTGTCTAAGAATGTGGAACCATAATTTGCTTAAGAATACCTAACTTAAAATATCCAATTCGACTCAAAATAGCCACCCATTTCGAAATAACACAACAAACGCAGAATCATTTTCGCTTGCAATCTTCCCTTCCCTGTTCCTCCCTGCACAACGCACAAACCTCTTGTCTCTTCATCTTCTTCCCTTCACCTGTCCCAATGATAATCACAGGTATGGATTTTTTTTCTTAACACATAGTTTGCTAATTTGATTCTTTTTTTTTCTACTTCTTTCAAGATTGTTTCGTCAACTTTACACCCATATATTTTAGGGTTTTATATTGGGATGATTCTGATTTTTTTTTTTTTTTGGCGTCGCTAGAACTCTATCATTCAGATGATTATTTGTCTGATTATGCTTTCCTCGTCCCAATATCATAGCAAAATTCTTAGGAATTTTTTAAATGGTAGTATATGAATTCCTAGCTCTTGCGGCATGTTGAACTTGGCCAGCAGACTGACCAGTACCTCCTTTCGTTTTATAAACCCTGTTGGAAATTATATATTATAGTATAAAATATTGTAATATATAATTTTAATAATTGAATGAAAAATAGTGTTAACCAATTTCTTAGAAAGGTTATGTTGTTTAGGTGTATTCTCTTGATAAGTGATGTATACTTATAGATGAAAAGTTACATCTCCTTAACCAGAAGTACTTGGGTTCTATATAAACTCATGAAACCATTATCATTAATATATAGAGAAATTAGAGTTAATTTTTACTCTTGAGAAATAGGGTTTCCCCACTTTGTTTCTCTCGTTCTTAGTCAAATTCTGAGTCTTGTCTTGAGAGTACGGAATATATAAAGTTTGCCAGAGTCCGAAGATTGAAGTGTTTTGACTTCGGATTATAGATTGTTGAATCCTAAGAGATGGACGCCTATTGAACTACAAGCACAAGAGTAGTGGCAAAATTCTGTCTTTAGGACATTGCATTTATACAAGCCTCAATCTCCAAGTTTGTCAGTTTTTCTAATTTTATCTCTAGTTGTTTATATTAATCTCATATATAATTGATGTTTGGAATTTCTTTATGATTATTATCATTGGAATTATATTGTTATTTTCATATTTTCTAAAATTGCTCCAACAATCTAAAGACATAAATTTTTTCTCTTGCAATATTAGAGAGTATGAGTCTGAGTACGTAATAGAAGAAGTTAAAATCAATAACATTGAACATAGCCCTAAACGCTAAGTAGAAGAAACTCTGATGTTGCTTTGGAAAATTTGTGGGGCTGGATTTTATTAGCATATTGATGTATATTAGTTTATTTGATGTGCTTGAATTCTTGATATATACAATAATATTTGTAAGTTGCCACACTAGTGGTAATTGCATTGTGTATATACTGATGTTTTTCGGTTTTCATCTGGCAATTATATGTGTGCTTTCATTGTTTGCATATGTATGTTACAACATATATGCCTTCTTGGCCTGGTTATTCTCACTAAAATGAATCTGCCATTCATATGAGACTAAAAGAAAATTAATAAATAGATATTTCTACATTTGACAGTGAGAGGGTATTGATGTCTCTGGCCATTTACCGCCATTTACCACCATGTTAAAATTTGAATTGTCATATGGGCTGATGCCCAGAGTGTTTCTTTCAAAGAACAAAATTAAATTATTTCATGAGTTACTGATAAGTGACCTGGATATCTCCATGAAAAGGTATTCGGTACTTTAACCAATCAGTTTAGTGTGGTTCGTGGTTGGGGGCTGAAATCAGATATGGCTATTCTAAATTTTTTTTTATTATCATGATTGGTTTTGAGATATTTTCAGAGAAAACATGGATATATTGATAATATATGTTACACTGCAATCATGAATCTTTTGTTTCACATATGCGATTCTTATGATTCAATTGCATCATTCATGAATATTTGGCAAGTATGTTTGGCATTGACTTTTCTATTAGAAAGGAGGTGACAGTTAAGGCTAAATGAAATGGCTTGATTCAAAAATTTGCATTATTTGCAAATCTAAAAGGGCAATAATGTGTACCAATTCGTGGACTGATGCAATGTTTCTTTCTTGGGACAAAGGAAATCAATATTTGATTGGGCACGAGGATGATTAATCAGGTTTTGTTGAGAAAACCCTTATATTCATAAAGATGTCAGCGAAAGCTCTCGATGAAGAATGACTACCCAAATAAAATGGGGTTGTTCTAAATCTGTATTGAAACAGTTTGGAAAACTCCAGTAGAAGATATGAACCCAACTTCCATGGTATCATAGAATATAAGTGAGTGCAGATTATTTATATTTATTCATGGATAGAATGGAATACATATGAAGGAAATTAAACAATTACTTAGGCATATGTGTGCATATGCAAAATTGGGTTTAGTCTTTAGTCATGGTCAGTCATGATAAGAACCCAGAAAGTGGATAAATTTGGCTTTGAGAAGCAACGAAAATAAAATGATAAACTGAACTCATTTTAGATGAGTTATCTGTCAACGTTGAAAGACGCTTATTTAATTATGGGGTCAAGGTCCAAGACTTATGTTGAATCAAATTAAAAGACACTAAAACTGTGGGGAATATTTTGCAATTTTAAGGGTTGCATGTACGATTCACAAATTACATTGTATAGGTTGAGGCCCATAATCAAAAGAAGATAATATTTCTCTAGGGGTTCTAGATCCTTGACAATTTTGAAATAAAAGCTAAGAAGTGCTTCTCATGGAAAGGCACGATCGTTTCCATCGTAGGGTCATGGATTTGGTTCATTCAAACTGTAACAATTCGGTTACTGGTTATGGAGATGATAGTTCTTTCTTAGACGGTAACCTTTGATAGTTGTGACGGTGCCCTTTGAATAGCATCATTTTGGCTTCGTTATTTGAGTAGCTGCACGTATCTTTGAGATATGAGATTTGCATAAGAAGAATGGAAAATGTAATTTGCTAATTGAGTGAGATAATCAAAATGTCATCTCTTGTCATGAGTTATTGTTTATGGTATGACAAGGTTAGAGACCTTCTTACAAATACCTTAAATGTGGGGGAAATCTATTTCCTAGTGTTAGCAAATTGTTGAAAAGTCTTAACCTATGTTTTGAGGACTTGACATTGTAAAACAATTATTCTCGTATGAAATATAATTTCATAAGATGGATTGTGCACACCATTAAAAATAGTCAACCTAGTAGTGGAAAGGTTAGACTAGAGAGTAAGTTGATCATCGAGGGGAATGAGGCTAAAGCCAACATAACTAATGAACCAGCCGAGCGGAATCCTAACTTAGTTGATTGGAGATCCCATAGTCTAAGTTCAATAGGCAAACTGGTTGGGTATGATTCAAAGAAGTTAACACACTATATATATGATTCAAAGAAGTTAACACACTATATACCTCATTCCTATGATGGAAGAAATGTGTTGTCTGCAGACGTTTTAGGTTGTATATTTATACTTAATGACAGTGATATCTTATAAATAAGAGGAATAAAGCAGACTATTCTTAATCAATGGTTACCTATGTGAGAGTAGAAGTGGGTCGCTTCTATGAGAATGAGATGGCTAAATTCTCTAAAGCTCTCATAAATCCGGGATTTGTTCAGGACCAAAATAAACACAACCATATGAACCGGAATATATTAGGATTAGTGATGTGTGTTGCTTATTGTCTCAGTTTAATATTGCGGTGAACAGTTCAAGATTTTATACTCACCGCGTCACCAAGTAAATCCGATAAGTATTCACTAGGGTAGGTTCAAGTCCAAAAAACACATCTCCCGATGCATCTCTTGTCCGCCTGTACTCTCAAATTCTTCCTGGTTTGTCATTCATGAGGGGGATTGTTGGAAATTATATATTATAGTATAAAATATTGTAATATATAATTTTAATAATTGAATGAAAAATAGTGTTAACAAATTTCTTAGAAAGGTTATGTTGTTTAGGTGTATTCTCTTGATAAGTGATGTATACTTATAGATGAAAAGTTACATCTCTTTAACAAGAAGTACTTGGGTTCTATAAAACTCATGAAACCATTATCATTAATATATAGAGAAATTAGAGTTAATTTTTACTCTTGAGAAATAGGGTTTCCCCACTTTGTTTCTCTCATTCTTAGTCAAATTCCGAGTCGTGTCTTGAGAGTACGAAATATATAAAGTTCGCCAGAATCCAAAGATTGAAGTGTTTTGACTTCGGATTATAGATTGTTGAAACCTAGGAGATGGACGCCTATTGAACTACAAGCACAAGAGTAGGGGCGAAATTCTGTCTTTAGGACATTGCATTTATGCAAGCCTCAATCTCTAAATTTGTCAGTTTTTCTAACTTTATCTTTAGTTGTTTATATTAATCTCATATATAATTGATGTTAGAAATTTCTTTATGATTATTATCATTGGAATTATATTGTTATTTTCATATTTTCTAATATTGCTCCAACAAACCCTACATACGTAAAAGCTTTAGGGTTTTTTTTTTTTCTACTTTTCTTCCCATTTTTATGGATCTTTTTGCAGTCAGATGAGATAGATTTGATAATCTTACTAACATGGCAGACAGCGGCCTCCTGGAACGAGAGACGCAACTGGTCCCCTCCGATGATGGCGCCTGTATTTTCAACGATGACATCATCCTTGAGATACTGTCATGGGTTCCAGGGAAGTCTTTACTACGATTTCGGCGGGTATGCAAGTCATGGTGTACCCTAATCTCTGACCCTAATTTTGTTAGAAAACAGCTCTGCCAAGCAGTTAGACACAACACCAACTGGAGGCTGCTAATGTTTACAAGCTGGAGGCATCTCAAGTCCATTGACTACGAATCATTATTGTCACTATTAGCGAAGAACAAGCACGAAAATATTAGTCGTATAGTTGTTCCACGCTGCAGAAAGCACAAATTACCAATAATGCAGCCTGAAAGAAGATTCGTGCAGATTATGGGTTCTAGCAATGGCCTGATCTGTCTTTATATAAACTGTGAGAACGTTTTCTTGTGGAACCCTTGTACTGGAAATTCCAACGAGATACCAAAACCTGCTCCAGCTGAAGTTTTCCTACCGACATTTTATGGATTCGGTTATGATTCTGCGACTGATGATTACAAAGTCATTTGCCAATGTCTAACTGAACATGGAACCTACGAAGTTTTTCTCTATACGCTGAAAATGGGTTCATGGAGGATTCTTGAAGGTCTCAATGATCGTGAACTGAGGAGGCGAGGTTTGTTGTTCAATGGTGCCCTACATTGGATAGACTATCAACATGGTGAAGATGGGCGAATACGTGCGAAATCAGTAATTGGGCGAGTAGGTGCGAAATCAGTAATCACCTCTTTCGATCTAGCAAAGGAAAAATTTCAGGAGCTAGTGCCGTTACCCAATGTTCTCGAAGATCAATCAATGGGGTATGATGTTGGGGATTATAAATGTTCTAACCTTTTGTGTTTACTTACCAATTTCAGCCTTTGGAATACGGAAATATGGGTGATGATGGAATATGGAGTTGAGGAATCTTGGACCAAACTGATTTTGCTGGAAGATCAAAACCTGTCACATACAGTGTACGTTTCACAGGATGATAAAATTTTCATACAGTCAACACAGGGTGGATTAAAACTATATGATATAAAGGAAAACAGATATAGAAGTGCTCTTAAACCTAAAGAGTCTCTGTCGCTTGACTTAGCTATGTATGTAGAGACTTTAATTTCACCGGCAACTGGGAAGTAGTGAAAACATCCAAACTCAGGTTGTAAGGCTTTCGTTCGCTCCTTTCTTAGGATGTAATGTAACTTTATTTTCATTCGAAACATCATATTGACATAGTAAGATTATGTAATACTCGTTCATATATTCAGTATTCTTTTTGAGAAATGAAAACGAAGCAGAAAGAAGTTGTAGATGATGCAAGCAAATCCACAATGGGCAACGTACGACATACATGTTACTGATGGATAAGCAACAACTATGGAGTCCTCGTTTAAACTGATAGCTAGGCAACGAAAAGAAGTCGATGATTATGGAATGTACAACAATTTGAGAGTCGTTCCCTAAAATAATCCACATTGAGAGCAAAAGTTGTTGCACATGTCTATCTGCAACAACTTGTCAAAGTTTTTGCATAAAACTATCCCCCTAGACTCCAAAGCTAACGACCCTGGCAACGACGTCTGTAACATTTAACGGGCTCACGTTTGCCTAGTTTTAGAGCTGTTGACATGACTCGAAGGTTTTTTTAACATCTTTGTAAATATATTTGGCTGCTGAAAGTTATGGGATCTAATTGTTTGTCCAGAAAGTCAATTTCCCCTTGTTTTCACACAAAAGTTAAGAATAAAAATAAAATAAAACGTGGGGTGCATGAAAAGAGTGTGGGATGAGACTATTACGGGAAAGTATCTAGCGTGTATTAGGATAAATTTTAATAGAAAAACAAAATATGGGGTGTTTTCAACTTAGGGTGTTAATACAACAACCAAAAAAATATCTACCTGGGTGTATTGAGTTGGAATTTTAATAGATTTTAAAGGATTTATAGAGATTCCATGTAAGACTTTTGATGAAGTTTAATTGATTTATAGAGATTCCATGTAAGGTTTTGATTCAATTCTCTCGAAATCTCAGGGGGAAGCGAGATTTGTGAATGCTTAAAATACACTATAAAATGAGTAATGCTAGGGAAACTAAATTTGTAAACTAAATTTTGGAAACTAAATGACATGAAAATTGATGATTGATTTATTACTTAAGCGTTGATAAACATGCTCATTCCTATTTGTGATACATCATTTAGTTTGTAAATTTTGTCTTCATAGCATTACCCTTATAAAATATCTTTAATTCACTCAAATTCCTCAACTTTTTAAAGTTCTTTAAAATCAATTCTTAATTGAATACACCGAGATTTCTAACCATTTTAATGGGAGCATTTTTGCTCACCACCATAAGCTATGGTGTATGGTCACCATACATCTAATCAATTGACACATGTCATTTCACTTAACTCTAGTTAACTTTCACATTAAATGTTAGTTTTTCAATTTTGAAAAAAAATTAACCAAGATTAAGTGAAATGACACGTGTCAATTGATTAGGTGTATGGTGAGTATACACCATAGTTTATGGTGGTGAGCAAAAATGCTCCCCATTTTAATAAACTATCATAAAAATCTTGATTGAAAACACCCTAAATTTAGAAAATCATTTAAAATCCTAACCTAGATTTTTGTTGTTGTCAAAAGATAGACTTTATGTATGAATGTTAAATAAAAACTCAAGGCCAATCTCGTCCCAAATAAACGAACCACCATGTTTGGCAGTAACGAAGCAACCATGTGAGAAACCAGGTTGCTATCCCGTGACACAAACTCGAACTTGACATCACCAACATGCTTCACCAAAGAATCAATATCAAACAAAAGACATTCCAAATCAGCATCCACTTCAATCTCATTGTCAATCATTTGCATCAGCACCTGGGCATCTTATTCAATCTCCAACTTCAAGAATCCTTCGTTTTTTGCATAACACAAGCGCCGCGCGACTTCTGCCAAGATTGCCGAATTAAAAGGCCTCTTCCCCACCCTTCTTACTCTTCGCAAACACCCTGCAAAATCCTGAATTACACACATATAACCTCCCAGCCCCGTTTTCGAGTTCCACGATCCATCACAATTTACTTTCAAAGTACCGAATCTCGGGTTCCTCCACACTTCAATCGCCCCACCTTCCTCCCGCACCTCATTCTTGTATGACTTAACCAAGGAATCTCGCACATCTTCTCAATTACCCTATGCTCACCCACATTGCCTCCTCCAGACCTCAATTGCCTCCATCAGATTCCATGCTTTCCCATTAAACACCATGTCATTTCTGCATTTCCAAATTCTCCAAAGCCCATAGACCATATCCTGAAGAGTCTCGTCATGCATTGCCATCTCTTTGATACGTAATTGCAGAGCCTCCCAACATCCTCTAAATTCTTCACACACCAGAGACAACGAATCAAATTTGTAAAGGGCAACAAAACCAAAAAAACTTTATTGAATTCACACTGGAAGAAAAGATGTTCCTCCGTTTCCTCCTCGGCACCACAAACAGCACACCTGCTATCCACATTCATGTGTCTCCGAAGTAAATTTCTTCTTACTGCTAGCGAACCATTGCAACATCTCCACATAAATTTTTTAAACTTATTCAAAACATGAAGTCCCCAAATTCCCTTCCACATCTAGTCTCCTTCAGCCTTCCCACTACTCATGCCCGTACCCCTTCTTCCAAACTCCCCATTCACTTGCAGCTCCATCTCAACCTTATACCCTGTCTGAACCGTATACCCTCTATGTTTCGTATGATGCCAAATAATCCTATCCTTACAACCCATCAAACTAAATGGTAATCCCATAATTAACTTTGATTCATTCTCATCAAAAAGCTCATGTACCAACTCCACATTCCACCTACCCAAATCAAAATCAATTAAATCTCTCACCATTCCGGCCTCAAAGCATTTTGAGTTTGAAGTTTGAAAGTATTGGGTATAGGAAGCCACAGATCACCCGTGACTCTAATATTCTTTCCCTCACCCACCCTCCAGCGTAACCCTCTTTCAATAATTTTTTTTTTCTCTGAAAGATACCTTTCCAACCCCATGACAATTTACACCCCAACTTTGCATCCAAAAAAGTAGTATTCGGGAAGTATTTATCTTTAAGTACCTGAGCCAACAACAAATTTGGAGCCATCACCAGTCACCACCCAATTTTGGCCAAGAATGCAAGGTTGAAGCATTGGAAGTCCCTGAACTCCAATCAGCCCCCTCCTTTTCAAATTTTCCCACGCGATCCAATGCATTTCAGAATTCTTTTTATTACCCCTCCACCAGAATCTCGTAATTTCCTGCTCCATCTCTTTGCACGTACTCACCAGAAGCTTGAAACATGACATCACATAATTTGGCATAGCCATTGTAACCGTCTTGATTAACACCTCCTTACCCGTTTGTGATAAATATTGCTCCACCCACCCGTTAAATCGTGCATCCATATCCTGATCTGCACTTCTTCGAACACCGCACACTTGGAATGCCCAAAATCCGCCAACAATCTCAAGTACTTCACAAACCCTTCCCTATCTCTTGAATATTGGTACACCGCCCAATTTTCTTCCTTTGCCATGTATTACAATTTGCCCCCAAGAATAAAGAACTTTTCTCCAAGTTGTCCGGAACCGTCCCCATAACAATCAAGCACCTCTAGAACTCCCCAAATCTCTTGTACTGTTGCTTGACAAAAAATAACCGAATCATCCGCAAAAAATAGATGTGAAATAGACACTCCCAGGGTAACCCGCATACCATGAAGCACCACAATTTCTTTGTTCCCTCTATTTATATTAAAGAATTAAAATCCTTTAAAATCCCAATTAAATACACCTCTTCTAAAATGGCCACCCATTCCGAAATAACGCATCAAACGCAGAATCATTTTCACTTAAAATCTTCCCCTCCCTGCACAACGCACAAAGCTCTTGTCTCTTCATCTTCTTCCCTTGACCTGTCCCTCTGATAATCACAGGTATGGATTTTCTTTAACACATTTCTACATATTTCCAGATTATTTCGTCAGCTTTACAACTATTTTAGGGTTTTTTATTTGGATGATTCTGATTTTTTTGGCGTGGATAGAACTCTATGATTCAGATGATTATTCCTTCCTCGTCCCAATATCATGGCAAAATTTTTATGAGATTTTTAAATGGTAGTATAGGATCGAATTCCTAGCTCTTGTGGCACGTCGAACTTGGCCAGCTCCTCTCATTTTATAAATCCTACATACGTCAAAGCCTTAGGTTTTTTCTACTTTTCTTTCAATTTTTGTTCTGACATTTTTATGGATCTTTTTGCAGTTATATGAGATGGATTTGATAATCTAATTAACATGGCGGACGGCGTCCTCCTGGAACGAGAGACGCAACTGGTGCCCTCTGATGATGGCGCCTGTATTTTCAACACTGACATCATCCTTGAGATACTGTCATGGGTTCCAGGGAAATCCTTACTACGATGTCGGCGTGTATGCAAGTCATGGTGTAGCTTAATCTCCGACCCTAATTTTGTTAGAAAACAGTGCAGCCAAGCAGTTAGACACAGCACCAACTTGAGGCTGCTAATGTTTACAAACAGGTGGCATTTTCTGATAAAGTCCATAGACTACGAATCATTACTGTCATTTTTAACGAAGAACAAGCACGAAAATATTAGTCGTGTAGTTGTTCCACGCTGCAGAAGGCACAAATTACCATTAACGCAGCCTGACAACAGAAATGTGTGGATCATGGGTTCTAGCAATGGCCTGGTTTGTCTTTTTCTAAATTGCCATTACACTTTGTTGTGGAATCCTTGTACTGGCAATTCCAAGAAGATACCAAAACCCAGTCCAGAAGCTTTCCTTCCGGCATTTTATGGATTTGGTTATGATTCTGCGACTGATGATTACAAAGTCATTTGCAACTGTCTAAGTGCAGATCGAACCAATGAAGTTTTTGTCTTTACACTGAAAACGGGTTCATGGAGGATTGTTGAAGGTATCGATCATATTGGGTCCGACCGGGGTTTGTTGTTGAACGGCGCCCTACATTGGCTAAACATTAAACGTCGTGCAGATGGGTCAATAGATCCGAAATCAACAACAATAACCTCTTTCGATTTAGCAAAGGAAAAATTTCAGGAGCTAGTGTCGTTACCCAATGTTCTCGGAGATATATTTCTGGGGGCAGATCTTGGGGTTTATAAAAGTTCTCACCTTTTGTGTTCATTTGACAATTTCAGATTTGGGAATACAGAAATATGGGTGATGATGGAATATGGAGTTGAACAATCTTGGACCAAACTGATTGTGCTGAAAGATCAAGACCTTTCACATCCCGTGTACGTTTCAGAGGATGATAAAGTTTTCATAGGCTTAAGACAGGGTGACTTAAAATTATATGATTTAAAGGCAAACAGATACAGAAGTGTTCTTAAACCTAAAAAGCAGTTGAGGCTTGCATTTGCTCTATATGTAGAGACCTTAGTTTCACCAGCAACTGGGAAGTAGTGAAAACATCCAAAACTCAGGTTGTGAGGCTTTCATTCCCTCCTTTCTTGCCTCAATTGACATGGTGACATAGTAAGATTATGTAATACTGTTTTATATATTCAGTATTCTTTTTGTTTAATTATCCTCAAGATTCTTGCCTCAATTGTTCCTGCCATTATGGATATAGTAACATTGTTTGCAGAACCAAGAGTTATTGGTTCTTGGACGACAAACCTTGATTCAACATTATACTTCAGGATATTTCTTTACAGGAGTAAGAAATCTATTCATTCACTCTTTATTTTCATGAAGACGATTATTTCTCGAACATGGTATTTGCACTGAAACCTAGTGGATTGCTGATCCGATGCAGTATACATTTTGCAATGATTTGAGTGATCCCTATGCAGTAGATCACAGCGAACCGCGGGATTCATATTAAAATTGGCTTAAAAATTCTAAGGATGGTACTCTTAAAAAATGGGAATGTTGTGTAGCTGGTGAAATGAAAACGAAGCAGAAAGGAGTTGTAGATGTAAACAAATCCACAATACGCAGCGTACGGCATACATGTTACTGATGGATATAAGCAACAACTATGGAGTCAAACTAGTAGGCAACAAATAGTAGAGGATTATGGATTTTACGACAATTTGAGAGTCGTTCCCTAAAATTGTCAGCAAGGTGAGCAAATTAAAGTTGTTGCACATGTCCATCTGCAACAACTTGTCAAAGCATGCGTAAAACAATCTCTTGGACCACAAAGCCAACGACTGTAACATGTAACGGGCTCACGATTGCCTAGTTTCAGAGCTGGTGACATGACTTGAAGTTCCAACTTGGTGCTGAATATTTGTATGGTCACCACTTAAGGATTGTTACCATCTTTTCACGCCTTGTACAAGGAAATGTTACTTTGTGGTTTACCAACATATTTTCTTCAAGAACAACTAGTCGTTGCTTATGACAAAGTTTCTTGTGGTGGCATGTAACGGGCTCACGATTGCCTATTTTCAAAGCTGGTGACATGACTTGAAATTCCGACTTGGTGCTTAATATATTTTCATGCTTTGTACAATGAAATTGACTCTTTGGTTTACCAACATATTTTGCTCTATCTGAGAAGCTTCATGAAATTTTTATACATCTTGTAATTATATTTGGCTGCCGAAGGCTATAGGATCTAATTGTTTGTCCTCAAAGTCAATTCCCCATTTCGCACCCTTGTGGTAATATATGCAATTCATTGTTAGCACCTTATACACTCCGGCAGTTTTAGTGATTCCAAGTCGATCGCCTTTGGGGATTTAGAGACGAGCTTGTTGTGCCTTGGCCCGTTCGTTAGTGCGGAAACGAGATTCAGATTACAACCTCACCAAATCACACTCAGTTGAACAGAATAAAATACAAGAAATAAAGACTTCGAGAAATTTACAAGGTTCGACAATCCTGCCTACGTCCCCGAAGAGATATTGCTCTTCACTATGAGAATAACAGTACAAGATACACATGAGTTAAATCGACATAACCCAATCCCAAATCCCTTGCACACTCACTCATAGAATTTTCCCAAGAGCCTCACTCTACCCCAAAAGTTCTTTCACTAGAATACTTTTCACTCTAGCTCTCTTGATTTTCTCTCAACCCATGTTCAACCTTTCCCATGGTAGAGCCAAATGCTCTCACCATCTCCTTGGATGCTTCCCTGATGCAAGCATTCTCCCTCGGCAAGCACACATAATGCAAGCATTTCCTTGCATTAAATAAAGGACAAGCCATCATCACATTTCTTCATAATCATTAAAGTAAAAGCAACCACATTTTTTCTATTTTCTTACAAGCATCATCATTGTGTCTTTACTCATGATGATGTCCACCAAACTTTTCTTTGTTTAGTTTACTAGCCGAAAGGCATTTGACTTGTTGTCCACTTTTGCTTTTACTTTGCAGCACTTGTCTGCAACTTTCATGCAGCCCATACCATGTGATATTTCCACCGAAAGCAAACACAGGTCACTTCATTGTTGCCAGCTCAAAATATGAGCAAATCACAACAATCTCTACCTTAGCGAATACACCATGCAAAAATCCTTGCACCCATCACCAAAGCTCATTGGCCTTACGTACCAGCATACACACACTGAATCAACCTCGTTGGTCATGTTCCGATTCAGTCACTGCCAATGCATGTGCAGCTGCTGCAAGCTAAAAATCACCATTTAGCTTCAGACATGATCTCGACACACCCTCGTCTCCTCCAACAGGTTTTCCTCCTCTTCATTGTCTGCAACCTAGAAACTCGTCAGTGCGCCTGTTTCCAGCAACAACCCATCGAGCCAGACAAAATTCCCACACTTCCTCCTACCTCAGGACCATCTCATCACCTGTGAATCTCATAGCTCCACCTGCTGCAAAACCCCTGCAACACTTGAGACTAAACATCACCAGGAGAAGTGTTGCTTTAAGTACCTAGAGGGCATACTCGAAGCCTTATGCCACAAACTTGCTACCACCCAGCCTTGCACCGTAGCACTGTGGACCTTGCCTCCGGAACCAGATATGAACTTGTTGTCTCTCTCATATCCTCTTTCCAATTTTCTTCCACGATTCCAACCTTGAATAGCTTAAGCAGTCTCGTGCCCACCATCATTCATGGTCTCCTTTGTGTATCATTCCACACTAAAGAAGCTTGCACCTGCTCCAAACTTACTGTATCTTTCCATGCAGTAAAGTTTCACAAGGTTCTCGTACGAATCTGAAAGTGAGGTAAGAAGAAAGAGGCATTTGTCTTCTTCCTCAACATCAACTTTCGCAGTTGATCCAAGCGTCCCTGAACATGTCTTTCATTTCTTCGGCCTTCCATTACTCTCCTTTACCAAGAGTAAAACTGTCTGTCCCATTAAACTGATCAACTGAAAATTCCATGGTGAACAACAAATCTGGACCTCCAACGAACCAAGCGTCCAACGATACTCTGATACCAATTGTTGTGCCTTTGCCCGTTCGTTAGTGCGGAAACGAGATTCAGATTACAACATCACCAAATCACACTCAGTTAAACAGAATAAAATACAAGAAATAAAGACACCGAGAAATTTACGAGGTTCGGCAAAAATTCTGCCTACGTCCCCGGAGAGATATTGCTCTTCACTATGATAATAATAGTACAAGATACACATGAGTTAAATCGACATAACACAATCCTAAATCCCTTGCACACCTACTCATAGAATTTTCCCAAGAGCCTCACTTTACCCCAAGAGTTCTTTCACTAGAACACTTTTCACTCTAACTCTCTTGATTTTCTCTCAACCCATGTTCAACATTTCCCATGGTAGAGCCAAATGCTCTCACCATCTCCTTGGATGCTTCCCTGATGCAAGCCTTCTCCCTCGGCAAGCACACATAATGCAAGCATTTTCTTGCATTAAATAAAGGACAAGCCATCATCACATTTCTTTATAATCATTAAAGTAAAAGCAACCACATTTTTTCTATTTTCTTACAAGCATCATCATTGTATCTTTACTCATAATGGTGTCCACCAAACTTTTTTTTGTTTAGTTTACTAGCCGAAATGCATTTGGCTTGTTGTCCACTTTTGCTTTTAATTTGCAGCACTTGTCTGCAACTTTCATGCAGCCCACACCATGTGATATTTCCACCGAAAGCAAACACAGGTCACTTCATTGTTGACAGCTCAATATAAGCCAATCACAACAGAGCTAACTAAGATCGAGTTTCTTCAGTTTCGGATAGGGAATTATTCTGCTTATGATAAGTTTAATGGATCTGGCATTTTGCAAGGGTTTGAACCTTAATTTGGCTTTAGGCTCAACATTTCTTTTTTTTCTTTGCTTGCAGCATTGATAAGTAGATAAGGATTTGAAACCTTATGCCCCGCATATCCTAACCTTACTAGAAACCTCATGCCTTGCTAGAAACTCTCTTCTGCATTTGAATCTCTCTGCATGTTTTAATCTGTCTGAATCAGTATCTGCATCTGAAGCGGTATTTGCTTAAGTGTATGGTTTTTGGTTTTGAACTTTTGATTGAGTTGGTTGTCACTATAGCTAGCAACTTCTCTGCTTCGAGTGAGATCTTAGGCTGTGTAACTAGACGGACGGTGTTCTTGGTGATCAAGCATTGCCCCTGTCAGCTGCATTCCATCTTCATCAATTCTCTCTCTCTCTCTCTCTCTCTCTCTCTTCCCATAAGTTTTTACTGTACCAAAGTTCGAACTGGAACTGGCATCGGCAACCAGCTTCAAAGTTTTTTCTTGGCAAACTCATGTCGTTTACTACCATGAGTTTGACACGACTTGAGTGCTAGGTTCGAAAAGTTAACAATTTGGTTTAGTTTGTATTTTTTATTTAACGTGTTGTCTTCGAGTTATGTAGCCATCGAGTTATGTAGCCATCTCGATCTTTTTTTTACTGCATTGTGCGGCAAAGCCCCTTCTACCCCCAAATACAGTTGTATGAAGTAGCTAATCAAGAAAAGAAATGGGATTTCTCCCCCACAAGCCTGATGTTAGACAACTTGGTCACCATTGGAAAAAAAACCCTATTCATGTCCGAGCCTTCTTCCATTGGAAAAACCGTACATCAACTTGTCCGTCTATCAGATTAGTTTTCGGGATATTAAGAAGTGCGAAAATGTTGTTCATCTCGAGATTTATTCAACAAGGGCTTCTAATCTTACAAAAGATGACAATTTTTTCAGGATTCACAGCTTACATCGCCTTGTACATATACTACACTTGATCAAGATACCGACTGCTAACCTCTAACTCTCAAACTAAAGAAAAAAATCGAACGGAAGATGATATAAGAAAAACGAGGAGTGGGGGCAGAAGTAAAAATCAAGGTCATACAGTTAAAGATAATCTTCAAAACCTTAAACCCATTCCTTTGGGTTGATGCAAGCATCTAATAGTTTCCATTCTTCGCTTCCCTCTTCTGGTTTCTGCACAGCAAACAATAAGATCACTCCCTCAATTACGAGTTCAAAAGTTCAAACCGTTCCATTTTCAGTAGTGTCAATAAAATATCGCTTACATGGTCATATTCCCATCGAGCAGTCAGTGGAAGAGAGACGAGAATACTCTCAATTCGACCTCCCGTCTTTAGTCCAAAAGTAGTTCCACGATCATAAACCTTTTGTATAAAAGAACAAGATGAATTAGACCTCATTTACTTAAGTCTTGATGATATGAAAGTCTTTAAATGCCTTAAGGACTTATTTTCATACCAAATTGAACTCGACATAGCGCCCTCTTCGCAATTGCTGCCATTCCTTCTGCTGATCTGTAAATGGTAGGTCCTTTCTTTTCTCTATAATCGGCAGGTAAGCAGGGACCACAGAATTTGCACATTCTTCATGTCAACAGAAGTCCATGCAGGAAGAGGATTTAGTCGCTCAACAAGAATGAAACAATTAACGGAAAATACACAAAGAAAGCATTCTATTTTTCTAAGCAATACCTGTGGCAAAAGAAAGAAGCATCTCCTGATCGTAGTCATTTAGATCATCAAAAAATATTCCTCCAAGTCCTCGCCTCTCATCTCGATGCTGCATACGAAGATGATTGTCAAATATAAAGCAAAATAATATCAGGCAAACATAGTAATTTGACATCTGCATTGAGTCCGAACTCATTAATAGTTTTACTTTTACCCATTTAGTCAGCATTGTAATTAAAAATAAACAAGTATTTTAAGAGTGAATGATTGGGAAGTGGCGAAAGGGTTTTACCCTTCATTGACTACAATCCACAAACATGAGAAAGTACAGACATTACATGCCTAGTGGATGTAGTATTGAATGTTATGCCTTTTATGTGTACATCAGGAACTTCTTGATGGGTAAACCTCAGTACATTTGTAATAATTCGTAATTTGACACAACAACAATAAAAATCCACAAATAACTGCATTACAATGAGAACGTCAACATACTCATTTCACAGAATAATATCACCAGTATAATATAAGCAAAAAGAAACAAGAACGCAGTTATTTGGCACAAAGGCACGTCTTTTGTTAGTTCCTGAGAAGTTGTCCAAATTGACTATTAGAGTTTAGAAAACATCAATGCATCATCAACGCCATATTATAGAATCATAGTACATAACAGTAAAAAAGGTTCGGTAAAATACCTTGATATAGAAATAATCATCACACCATTTCTTGAACCGAGGATAGAAGGCAGGATCAAATTTGTCGCAAGCACTTTTCTGAACCTACAGATTTAGGCTAACATTAGTATGCAGTTAGTTAAAGTCACCCAGCGTTTTTCAAAAGAAAAGAATGTTAAAACACCACAAGGAAAGTTGTCTGTTGTGAGTACATACTGAATGAAAATGCTTAACATCCTCCTCAAAAATATAAGCAGGTGTCAAGTCAGTACCACCCCCAAACCACCATTGCCTCGGTGCTCCAGGAGCATCTGCACAAATATGACAAATCAACAGAGTCCCAGCAGCTCTCTTTTTTCATAAAATTATATATACACGAGTGATACAAGGAACAGGCAAATTTTCCAGATGCTGACGAGAAGAAATATCTTACCTCGGTCACTAATCTTAATATTGTTCTGCTAATGTAACTGATAGTTTTATCAACATTGCAATTCTTATCATTATTCACTGTTAATTAACCCACAAAGGCATTACTCAGAATCTCAACATATCATTCATAGCATGTGAGTGAGCATAATCCGAGTTCCCAGCTGACTATGTTTTAAGGGTTTCACATTTTTCTATGTAAAAACAACCTCTGCATTATTCAACATAAGCATGAACGAAAATGATATACTCAATTTGAGATCATCTACTTCTTCAGCACTTCGATAAACGACGGATTCATGCCTGCCTACCTACAAACACCACCTAGCTAAGCAATGTACAATCAACAACAAAGTTACTAACCTTGGGGAGCATCGGTTTCGAAATAACGATAATTGAAATGCAAAGTAGGCGCAAATGGGTTCTTCGGATGCAAAACCTGAAAGCAATCAATCAAACCCCACATATTACACACACAAAAATAAGACAACCCAACATTTCTTTGTTCACAAACACAGCACAACTCACGAATTTACCGAGCTAACTCCGGCCGCGAAGAAGGGAACCGGGCCAGGCTTATGATCAGCTGCGGCGGCGCCCTTGGCAGCTCGGTAAGCCTCAGGAGGCATAACACCGTACACAACAGAGACATTGACACCAGCCTTCTCCCAAACGGCGCCGTCCTGGAGGACCCTGCTAATGCCTCCGCCACCACCGGGTCTCGACCACACGTCCTCTTTAAATGTGGCGCCACCGTCCGCGGCCTCAATGGCGGCGCAGACAGTGTCCTGGGCATCTCTTATCATTTTCTCAAAGCGGTAGCGGACGGAGGACGAGGAGGAGTTCTCGCGGAGGAAGGTATCGGGGCGGTGGGCCTCGGGGGTTTCTTTTTCGATGACGGCGCATCGGACGGCGGAGGAGGGGGCGGAGTGGAGGAGGTGGCGACGTGGGGTGATGGCAAAGGAGCGTTTTCTGGGGGAGAAAGGCGGGAGCTTTGGTTTTGGGGAGGGAGGTGGGGAGAGGAGAGTGAAGGAGGAGGAAGCTGAGAGCGCCGCCGGCGGTGGCATTGTGGGTGTTTGGAAACGATTTTTGAATCGGATTTTCTAAAGGATGGGTCTTTCTGGCATTGGAAATCGAGAGGGAGGGATTTGGAATTGGGATAAGGCGGTCAGTCAAAACCAAATCGAGATGTAAGCAGATACTTCTGTTCAGTGCCCATTGGATTGGATTGGATTGGATTATCCAGTTTTACTGTGGGAGCTTGGTCTTTTACTGTTGGCTATTTAAGGCCACTGGCGGTCATGTGAAAGAGGGTGGAAATGACTTCGACCAAAAAAAAAAAGAGGGTGGAAGTAAAATAGGGAGGGATATGAAAATAAAGAAGCACGATTAAACACTTTCATGGAACATAGAACATGAACAGTGGAAATTGGGTTCGATTTTTGACGTTAGTGGCCTTTAAAAGGGTGAGTTGTTGTAGCGAAGCTACCAGGTAGTCAATTTTCAAAAAAAGAGATGGAACCGATTAAACACTTTCATGGAACATGGAACATAGAACATGAAACGCGGAAATTTAGTTCGATTTCTGACGCTAGTGGCCTCTAAAAGGGTGAACTGTTGTAACGAAGTTACCAACTAGTAATTTTTCAAAAAAAGAGATGGAACATACAATGGCATAGTCAAAAATTATTTGGTGGGTAGGTTAAGCTAAAATTATTACTACGAAATTAAATTTGTAATTTTTTGTTGCCTACATAAAGTTATATAATAGTAAAAACTTGAATGTAATAATTTGAAGCAAGAATTTTATTCTATGTTTTCTAGGTTTCTAGCCTTCAAAGCTTTCAAGTGAATAAAATAAGGAACCATTTGTGGTATGAAATATTTAATTTATTACCATTAAAATATAATATTGGTTAAAGTGATGAGTTTATTTAACATGTGTTAGCTCTTATTACTCTTAAAAACGGTCTTAATCATCAAATTTTCATTTGCCAAGTGGAATATAACAATTAAAAATCATAAACTAGCCTAAAAGATTAATATTTTTAAGCTTGAGAACCAAAACTCTCCCCATGCTATAGCCTGGGGGAGTCTTGTGCTTGGCCCTGTGGAACATGGAAAATAGAAGGAAAGTGAAACTTTGTGCAAAAGACTCGAATGCCCAAAAAAGGCTAATAATCCCATCAAATATGAGGGGGTAAAAAATGGAAGTACATGATCACTTTATAATGTAATTCAATTGTTTTGAATAAATACTGAGAGTGTGAGAGTGTATTTTTACAGGTACCTCAACTTCCCTCATTGATGACAAACAAAGATGGTGCTCAACTTCTCGACGTGATTACAAAATTACTTGTGGGAGGGTTTGGGGACTCAAAATTTTTCACTCCAACAATTAATGCCATCTATAATAATAAATGGTTTCGATTATAAACATAAATTTCATTGAATTAGACACAAATTAAATTGAGGAGGTACTCCTCTCAATCTTAAGGAGCCAAGCTCCTCTCCAAAAAAGTATGTCCTAAAAATGCACCAAGTACAACCAAATATTTAATTCACTAAGGATGCGTTTGTTGTATCGGACTATCTCGGACTGGACTAGCTTCAGAGACTAAGTTGGATTGGCTTAGACTATACTAAGCTGAACTGACTTGGTGAAGCGTTTGATGCAGTGTCGGACTAAAAAATAGGATAACAACAAATTCTAGTATTATATTTTCTCGTTCATATTTTATTAATATTTTATATTATTTAATACATATTTAGTAATATTTTATTACTACCATTGTCTATTTCTTTTATCTCCCATCTCCATTCCTAATTTTTTTTCCTCTGATCTTCCTTTTTCTTCCTAATTTTGCCATGACCCTCTCCTTCTCTTCGTCTTTTTCTTTTCCTTTCCATTCTCTCCTCCCTCAAAACATCATCATTCATCACCCCCTTTTGTTCCCTCTTTTTTTCCTTTTCTGTTTCTTTGATGTTGTGATTCCTCTAAATTATTTATGGCACCACATATTTTGATTTCCCAACTTCAAATCCCACGGAAAATTGAAATCATGCAGAGGCTCCTCTCTGCGGTGTCATGGATTTCACAACCACTCTGTTTCTCGCCCCTCCTCTGATTTTCTCATAAAATCTCTTAATTTTTTGGGAAAAATGAAGATTTTGTTGTTGTTATCGAATTGATTTTTTTTTTCTTTTCAAATTTTGGTGGTTGGATGTTGAGAATTAGGCAGTGGGTGTGGTGGGTTTCAGGTCTGGATACAGGTGGCCAGAGTTGCAGAGAAGCAGACTTTGTACGCAGCGTGCAGACTTGCAGCATTAAGAGGATGGGGCAACTGTCGCCGTGGCGGCCGAGTTTGAGTTGAGCTTGGATCTCGACAGAGCAGAAAGAGAAGAAAGCGAGGAGAGAGGAAGAGGGGAAGGGGGAATTGGCGAGGGGGAATGATGGTGGCTCTCGGCGTTTGTGAAAACATAGGAGCAGAGGAAGACGAGAGGGAGTTAGTCCCCGCTAATCTCATGGTTCTCGACGGGTTTGCTAGCGAGGGAGTTAGTCTCCACGAGTCTCTTCTAATCTCATTAAACTTAGTCCCAGACTATTAACAAATACAGGACTGGACTACTACATAGTCTAGTCCAAGCTAGCAAAAGCTAGCAAGCTCAAACAAACGCCCCCTAACATCGCTGGATTGAAATAAAATTCACATGAATTTTTTATGTAACCATATATTCTCATTAATTACTCAAATTATTTGGCTCAATTGCCTATTTTTTTTTAGGAGTTTTAACAAAACACTTCGGTACTATTCATTTTTAACGAAATACCATATTTTTACCTTTAACTAGCACTATTCACTATACTTTTAAAAATGACTTTTTGTTAAAAGAGAAGTTTTTTTTTAATTGTTCGTTAGTTTTTTTATTTTTTATTTTTTTGTCCTTTACCGTCAATTTTACTGGATATATTTATTTTTCCGAGATTAAAAAAAAAAAATTGCCGGGAAAATAGAAAAATAAAATCAGTGTTATTTATGAACAAAAACACTGAACCAATACCAAGTATTAGCTTCAGGCTATAAAATCGGTATCATCGTCCTCGCATCGCTCTGTGTACCTTTCCGGGAATCCCAATTCGATCAAAAATGGAAGCGGCGGCGGCGGAGCCCATCAGGGTTCAAAGCCTGGCCCAAGCCGGTCTGACCCAAGTTCCGCCCCAATACGTTCAACCTCCCCAGTACCGACCCAACCAACCATCATCCTCAACCAACATTCCCATCATCGACCTATTCGGACTCGACCCGACCCGCCGCAACTCGGTTCGGGCCTCAATCGGACAAGCCTGCAGAGACTGGGGCGCCTTCCACGTTACCAATCACGGCGTACCCGCCGCCTTACTCGATGCCATTAAGCGCGCCGGCCTCACCTTCTTCAACGATAGCTCGGTCGAAGACAAGCTGAACTACGCGTGCGATCCGAGCTCGTCGGCGTCGGAGGGGTACGGCAGCCGGATGTTGGAGAAGGACGACACCGTTTTGGACTGGAGAGACTACTTCGACCACCACACTCTCCCCCTCGCGCGCCGGGACCCTACGCGCTGGCCCGGTTTTCCCGCGGACTACCGACGGGTGGTATCCGAGTACAGCGATCGAATAGCTTCGCTGGCGCGGGAGCTGCTGGGACTGTTGTCGGAAAGCCTGGGGCTTGAAACGCGGCGTATGGAGGAGGCGGTGGGGGAGTTTTGGCAGAACATTACGATTAGCTACTACCCGCCGTGTCCTCAGCCGGAGCTGACTTTGGGCCTGCAGTCCCATTCGGATTTTGGGGCGATCACGCTGCTGGTCCAGGACGAGGTGGGCGGGCTTGAGGTGCTTAAGGACGGTGATTGGGTGCCGGTGAAGCCTTTGGGCGGCGACGCCGTTGTTGTGCTTTTAGCTGACCAAACTGAGGTAACCTCTACTGTCAAATAACAAACACACCTTTGTTCTTCTTTTTGCTGCCTATAACTATGAGAAAATTGCAGACTTTAGTTTTATAAGCATTACCCAATCGGTTGTTTTATGGTTGTTTTATTTAACAAATCGAAGCGACAAAGAGCTGACATTACCCAATTGATTATACAAGTTCTTAGTATAACAGAGTTGAAAACTTTTGCTATAAAGATTAAGGAAATGGGCTAAATATTGTTGGTGAGAAAGAAAGGAGGGGCATAGAATGCAGGGGGTTTAACATTTCTTAGAGTGGAAGTGGGGACTGGGAAGGGGAGGGTGTGTTCCAAGTATTTGAAGTTTCTGTTTTTATAATGCAGTGTCAAATTTTCTTGATCAACGCTTTTGTAGGAATAAATTTGGCGTCAAGAAGCGCCTTGTAGTGTGCCTTTGTTTTATTAATAACAGATGTCATCCGTTGTCAATTGATGCCTACGCCCATTGAATATATGCAGTCCAATCACCATGTCATTGCGGAATTATCATTAGCTGTGTGGCATTTTTAATAGATAAGAATATTGCTTGAATCCCAGGAAACTCAGTGAATGAATCATGATGAACGTATTGCAAAGTATTCTTTTTGCATTTAGATTTCTTAAATGACGCTGAATTTAATCAAGTGGTACCAGTAGCAATATGTTATATTATGTGTAGGAATATTAACGTTTTTGGCCCGGTAGTTGTGCTTTTCTGTTGGTCTTGGGCAGGCTTCTGATCATTTTGTTTTCTATTTGCTCAACGTATGGATTCAGTTACTAGTCACAATATGTTATATCATGTGTAGGAATATTAACTTTTTTGCCCGGGTAATTGTGCTTATCTGTCGGTCTTGGGCAGGCTTCTGATAATTTTGTATTCTATTTGCTCAATGTATTGATTTAGGGCATGTTTTTTTTAGTAGGGAATTATTAATTCGTCTGTAGGGACTTGAAGACAAACTGACCTAGGAACCTCATTTTGTTTTCTTTCGGTTAGTTTTTGTTAATTCTCGGTCGAGTAGGATAAGTGATTAGACAATAAATATTGGTTAATATGGTTCTAAGTTGATTGGATGCGTAGCCAACCAAGTTAAGATGTACTGCTTTGTACATGCACTTTTAGTTGCAGTTGGACATCACACACTAAAAAACTCACAAACTGCTTAATCTGTCAATGTATGAGAGGTCGCATTGGAGATCATACGCCTGCTTTTTCAGTTTCAGCAAGGGTTAAGCCATAATTTCCTAATCAACTTTATTTTGTCTTCGATCGAGCTGCTAGTTGTATGATGTTACTGGCAACCACTATTTTTGGACATTGGCATGACATCAATACTCCCGTCGTATTTATTTTTCTCTCTCTTTTTGTTTGTTTTTATGTGTTCTGGTTAGGAATATATTTTGGGTCCCAAGGAACACAATGAGGCTTGGTCAGTGTCCTTTCTGATTTGTCTTAATAATTGTCTTCAACTGAGATTACGAAGAACTGTGACATGAGGAGGAACCTGTAATATTTAATTCAAACATTAGGAAACTGGCTTTGATTATTGGGTTTGGCTTTAGATCAATACTCAAGGGACCGATTTAGGTTGGTTCGGTTTTGTGTTTGTACCAAGTGGACTTGAGCTGTGACGTCTGAAACTAAGAATGCCGTTCTTAGGGTTAGTTTTGATATATGTGTATTCCGTTTCTCCGTAAGCTGACAACTGAATCACCAGCGTGAGCTTTCGTATGATTCTTGTCGATTTAAAGATAAAGCGTGTTTCATGCATTAGGAATTGTTTTCTGGAATTGGATGAACAAGTAGAGCAATGGTATCAATTTCGTTTGTTCTCTAACAGTGGATTATCTTGCCTGCAGATAATAACCAACGGCAAGTACAGAAGTGCCGTGCATAGGGCTCTAACCAATTCCCGTCAGCCACGACTCTCAGTGGCGACATTTCACGATCCGGCCAAGACAGTGAAAGTATCCCCTGTTTCGGAGCTCATCAGCGAGTCGACTCCTGCCCTCTACCGGGAAGTTGTTTATGGAGATTATGTGTCGTCGTGGTACACAAAAGGCCCCGAAGGAAAACGAAATATTGATGCCCTCCTGCTCGAACCTTGATTATTAGTTCGAAAACCCTCGTTCCGCCAACTTGCCTCCACCTTTGCATTCTTGTGGTAGAATGCAAACAGAGGCCATTTTAGGAACCAAAATGATAGTAAATGCATGATTGTATACAATTGGTGATACGTAAGATTCTTCTCGTTTTATACATCTTTGGACGGCAATTGTTTCGATAATTTTCGAAACATTGTGTATGTGTTCTGGATTGCCATTAGTGAAAGCGTAAAAAAAATTAACAGCCACTAATTGTTATTAGGGATTTTTTAATATGAGTTCAAAGTAACTAAAAATTAGACGTATTTCAAAAGTCAAAAGTTACTAAAAATTGGATCTATTTCAAAAGTAGGCTTGTAAAATTGGATCTATTTCAAATTTTCTTTTTAATAATAATGATATTTAATCTAACAAAATTTATTTTTTGATAAAAAATAAAATAAAATTATGGCACTCCCGCTTGCCGTCCGAGAACCAAAACAAAAATTAAAAATTAAAAAATTAATTACAATTTTATGATTGAAGAGAGTCCAAAAACATCCGACTCCCCCAACCTCTCCTCCTTGTTCTCTTCCGTTTATCCCCATCTGTCTCTGACGGAGGGAGACCGAGCTTCCGTTGGCGCCTTTTATCCCCTCCGATTCCTCCAAACAAACGCCGAATTCCAATCCCATCCGATCCAATACGATTCAATTGGACCACCGTGAAAACCCAGATGAAGCCCTACAGGAATGGCGAAATCTGGGACTTTGAGCACCAAATGCCAGTGGCCGCCGGCGCCGGAGATGTTATATTGGGTGTGGACGGCGGAACCACCTCCACCGTCTGCATTTGCATGCCCATTTTGCCCTTCTCCGATCCCCTCCCCGACCCGGTTCCCGTTCTCGCTCGAGCTGTCGCTGGCTGCACCAACCACAACAGCGTTGGCGGTAATTGTTCTTCATTTCTTGGATTTTCAGTTGATTTTTACTGTTTTGAAGTTTTGATGGTAGTTTTTTACCCAATTGGGATCACTTTCTGGTGAAATCGTAGAGGCGGCTGCGAGGGAAACGTTGGAGCAGGTGATGGCGGAAGCGCTGGCCAAGTCGGGTTCGAACCGGTCGGCGGTTCGGGCTGTTTGTTTGGCGGTTTCCGGCGTCAACCACCCCACTGATCAGCAGAGGATATTGGATTGGATGAGGTAACACTTCCAAGTCTCTATCTTTTCCTACATTGTTCCCATTTGTGTGCCTCTCTTTGGTTTTATCATCGTACCCTTTTGGTTTTTTTTTTGGGTTTTCGACACATTAATGTCGAATTAATGTTGTTTAGTTCTACATGTTTGATTTTTTCTTGGTGTCAATAGGGATATATTTCCCAGCCATGTGAGGTTGTATGTTCAGAATGATGCTGTGGCGGCTCTAGCTTGTGGGACTCTGGGAAAGCTTCATGGGTGTGTTCTAATTGCCGGCACAGGGACCATTGCCTACGGGTTCACAGAAGACGGTAGAGAAGCTCGGGCAGCCGGTGCAGGTCCTACCTTAGGTGATTGGGGAAGGTATAGCCTTGTTGCATTGTTCTTATTTCTGCTCTATCTCATTCTCTGCCTCATGAATCCATGATGCTCCTAATTTATGAAAATTATAGGGGATGGTATGGCCAATGCTTTATCTACATTATGGAGGTGGTTGTCATTGAACCATCCTAACCATGAAGCATATAGAAAGATATGAGGGTTGTGAGAAGAAAGAACTTAATGGGAGATGTTAAACCCAGAACCTTTTGGTCCTTTTCTGTCTTCTTGATCATATTTTGAATTAAAACTTAGTTTGAAATCTCGTAGAGTTCTTTCTGTTTTTCACGTTTCATCTTACTCTTTCCTGCTCATCATTTATCATATCATTATGATCATCCTATAGTCAGAAGATGCTCCATGCCTGACGGTATATGTTGTGCTTAATTATAAGATTTCATTGCCATGTGTAAATGAATCGATATGCTAAATACACTTATTATCAATCTTAGAATTCAATAGTCGATACTCAATAGCATTTGGGATGTGATCAGTAAAGATGTAGGCTTCTTTTTCTTCGCACCCTTTCTCTTTCCAGCAGTTCTATTGAAGGTAGTATCTTGTTTACTTGTAGTGGATACGGTATAGCTGCACAGGCATTAACCGCGGTTGTAAGGGCCAATGATGGTCGTGGTCCAGATACAAAGCTTACAGCTAGTATTGTAGAGGAGCTTGGTCTTTCTTCTCCAGATGAACTCATTGGGTATCTATCTGAAACTTATAATTGCCATCATCACATATATGGGTGAAGTTACTAGTTGTCATTTACGCAGTTTTGGTGAAATAGATGACAAGGTTTGTTCCATCCCTTGAATAGTCCTGGTTACGTGATGCAAAAATGTGAGACGTTTCCACTTATTGTAGCTATGTTCTGGTATAGATGTATATTATAAAAGTTTTCCAGTTCCATTGAAGTACAATCATTTCATATTTTGAGACTAATCTTGTCAGATATCAATATTGACACACCCTATATGTGAGGACAGTTTCCACTTATTGTAGCCACATCACACGTTAACGGAGGTTTTGACGGAAAGCCTAACAAAAGTATGAAAGTGACCCACAATCCTCACTTTAGGCATGAGGCTGAGATGAAAAAAACTTGATGTATGAAAGTTTGAAAACCACAATACTTAAGGGTAGTAAAGTGAGAATTACCATAATTTTTTATTGGATTTTAGTCTCTTGAAAATCTATGCGTATTTTTCCCTTGCACTTGTCATGCATTCTTGATTGAAATACATTTTATGTAAAAGGAATTTTGGTGTTTTGTGTATGTCTCTGTGAACCATCTTGGGAAAATGAAGTGAGAACTCAATCATTTCGTACATCTGAACTGTAATTCATAAGATATGTTGATATAAATGAGTTCCAGGGGTTTGATTGTATGGGACATCAGATAACAACTGTAATTTTATATTGGATTTTAGGTGGACATATGCAGATCCATCCTGGGCTCGCATTGCAGCGCTTGTTCCAGTTGTTGTATCTTGTGCAGAGGCTGGTGATGAAGTTGCAAATAATATCTTGTTTGATTCAGTCCAGGAGTTGGGGCTCAGCGTGAAAGCTGTTGTTCAAAGACTTGGCTTGTGTGGTCCAGGTACTGAACCAATAATTCTTGGATTTGTATGATGCATAATAAGCCATGACACGTGTGGTTATGCATGACCTCATGGACATTAATCATTTAGCGGTAGGGTAGTGATACTATTTAAATACCCAGTTGTAAAAACAAAATGATTAATACAACGTGGTTGTGTAGGGCCTTGATTTGATTCACTTTATGAGTTTAACTATCATTATAGTTGATTGACACCTATAGGTGTTGTCTCCCCTCTGTCTTGTGCTCTCTCGCTTCCCACTAGCGGGGGTACGGCTTATTGAAAGTACACCTAGTTGACCTTCCATCTTAACATGCAATGTTTATTTGAAGTACGGTGGTGTGGCAGCTGTATGGTCATGCCTTGCTGACTTATTTAATTTTCAAGTTTTATGCCTTTGTTCTATGCCCATTCCTTGTACATATGGGGATGTATTATTGTAGTGTTCATGAGAGATATTCTTTATGGGTATCAGATTCAAGGAGTTTTATGTGTTGCGAGTAATAATTGATATGTAGGACGTCCCTAACGTGCATGCTAATTTTATTTTTTTGTACGAAAATAATTGCAGAGGGGAAAGATTCTTTTCCGCTCGTCATGGTTGGTGGTGTTCTTGAAGCAAATAAAAGGTGGGATATAGGTAAGGAAGTCATCAAATGCATCTCCAAGGACTACCCAGGGGCAGTTCCAATTAGGCCAAAGGTAAACACATCTTATGCCTCGCTTCAATCAACTTTTGACATTTCATGCAAATAAGATTTAAATGGTGAGCCAACTTCTTTCGCTAGATGGCTTCTTGAGCGCTCACAAGAGTCGGGCTTCCTTGTCTTTCAATTTCACACTTTCCTTTGAATAAAACGGAAAAGCGAGTTCATATCAAACTGATAGCTAGAGAGTACATGAAAAATAGGCAACACGCAAATAGTCTGCGAAAGGAACAAATAATAGTTATTAGCTATAATTAGGTAAAGGTCCGGCTAACCACTGTCCCATATGCTTGTATATGCACATTATCTTGTTGAATTTCTAACGTTTTACTTACAATACTGCTTCATTTGTTATCTTGAATCACCGTCAGGTAGAGCCTGCAGTTGGAGCAGCATTGCTAGCATGGAATTTCTTCATGAATGAATCTCTGAAGGAAGCCTTCAAGAGCTGACTGTTGTTGTTGTGTTACGTAGTCTACGAATTGTATAGTTGAAAGGATCATGACGAAGTGAAACAGAAACAAGCAGATCAAAATTGAAAAGGAAAGCATCATCAATATATAAGAAAGTGACTACCAATTTTTAATCTGCATAGAATTAGGTATCTGATGTAACCTAGTGTTGCATGTAAAAGTATCATTGTTAATAGTGAAGTAAAGAAAATGATTTCAAGTTCAATTATGTGCTTTTGCTAAAAGCGTTTTTAGTAGAAACACGTTGAAATGAATTTTTTACACAACACTTGGCAGGTGCTTCTTTAGAAAACGCTTCTTTGGTCTAGAAAAACTTTTATTCACTTTCTGCCAAACATAGTCATAAACGCTTTTGGTAGTAAGAAAATACTTTTGGCCCTTCCAGAAGCCTCGTACTTAACTTAACGATACGTTCAATATGATCAGCTAACAGGCAAGAAATAAACACTTGTCAGTAAACCAAATCTACTCAACTTTCTCTTTCGAAGAAAATTGTAACGCACATGGCATGCATGAAAAACCTAACCCAGAGAAGAGGTAGGGAGTAGGGAGCATGCAAAGGATGCTCAACCTTCCCATATCAGAACAAGAAAAAGCACAAGTTCATTCCACAACGGCTTCTCATCTTCACCCCAAAAATCCCCTCATCTCTTTGGATCATATCTTCCATTGTCAACTATAAATACCCCTCAAACCCTACATATCATAACCTACATAACAATTTAAGCTCACGATTAGGGTAACTAAACACTCTAGCACTTCATTAATTGATATTGAAAATCAAACGTACAAGAAAAATGAAGCGCGTTGTTGTAGCGGCAGTGGCAGTGGTGTTGGCCATGTTGGTCTTGGTTGAACCGGGGCATGCCACTGTCACTTGCCAACAAGCAGTGTCATCTCTGACTCCTTGCCTTCCATATCTCACCAGCGGCGCTGAAACCCCGCCTGCGGCGTGTTGCAGTGGGGTTTCGGGTCTGAAACTGCTCACTCAAACCACCGAAGATAGGCGTACAGCCTGCCAATGCCTTAAGGACGCGGCAAGTCAGAACCAAGGCATTAGGGAAGACGCTGCTGCTGGTCTCCCTGCGTCGTGTCAAGTTCAAATCAACGTTCCCATTTCTAGGAGCGTTGACTGCGACCAGTAAGTAAATTTACTATATATGTATTGTGTTGAGAAGTCTTCCCCTACAACTCTTGCATGCAATAATCCATCATGTGATTATGACGTGATGAGTCTAATTTGAGAAACAATTTATATACGGTGGTCTTAAGAAGATTTTTTTGTTTGTTTTGGCATTGATGGTTTATCCTGATACAAGTGATATTGGGCAAAAGAGGTTTGAACTTAGGATCTCGAGCATAAAGGAGAGAATATCTTTAACTAACTGACTAAGCTACAAGCATCTTGATGTTATTGTTATTTGTGGCTTTTTGATTGCTTATATTTCAAAGTGTTCTTGCCTGTTTCTAATGTTTTGTGCTTTTTTATGCACAGGATTGAGTAAAATGAAGTTTACAGATTGAGTTAAAATAAAGAGAGAGAAGCATGCATGCGTGGTTGAATATGGTCAAGATATGGTTCGCACTAGAGAGCCATTCTATACGTACTTGGTTTATTCAAACTACTACTTGTAATGTACGAGATAATATTGTATTTAATAAAATAAAGAAATCTTAGTTATCTGTTGCACATCTCTGTGTGTGTATATATTATATTTGAGGCCTTCTTGCAAAGTATAACCTATAAAAAACATCAAATGAAAATCAATGTGTTACTACTTCAATTACACTTTCGTTGGAACGTACTACTTGTAAGAAAGAAAATAGAGAAAAACTTAAGAAGACTTTAAAAGTGACTATAAAAAAAGAAAATAGAGAAAAACTTAAAAAGACTTTAAAAGTGACTATAAAAAAAATATAGAATACTTAAAACTAACAAAAGTCATGCAATGCATAAACCATAAACCAGTCGAATGACATCGAACACATGTCAAACAAAACTACCGAAAAGCAGGTAACGCCCTTGGCAGATAGTCATGCATGAAAAGCCTAACAGAGATAAATCAAGTAGCTACACAGCATGCAATGCATTTCATGGCCCGTTCACGGAATATTGCTATGGCGTGAAGGATTTTACATGGCTGACTCAAAACCACCGAAGACGGGCGTGAAACCTGCGAGTGCCTTAAGGAAATGGTAATTCGCTACTCAAGTCAAACATTAAGGAAGGCCTGTAATGTTCAACTAGGTCTTCGCATTTCCAAGAAATGCTAACTGCAATGAGTAAATAATCGTATTAACAACTCCCCCTCTCTCCCAATTGTTGTATATATAACCGTATGATCATGTGCTTAGAGTTAGAGCATACGTGATATACGTTTCATTATACGATTAACAGGTAATCTATTTGATGCGAAAAACGATTATACATGACGGTTACAAGGAAGATAATTGTATGTAAGTTTTTTATCGCTAACGGTTTTTGTTTTTGCAGAGAGTTAATCAAAAGCAAGGCTACAGATTTAGTTCAAATAACTCAAGAAGCATGGGGTTCAATGTTTCTATATTCTCAATGGCCACACATAGCTATGGTTGAATGTGGTCAAGATATGGCTCTCACGATAGGGCCATGCTATACTTAGTTTATTCAAGATAATTATTCAAGAACCCTGTAATTCTCGCAACCTACACAATTTCTTATCATGATAAGATGCTAAATATTATATATGTTGTGAAGTGGTGCTAGATATGACAATCTTTACTCATCTTTGCGATTGACAAATAATTTTCGTACAAACATGAGTTTAATCAAGACCATGTTAAAGCGCTATAAACCAAACCAAGAACATAAAATTTGATAGTAAAATACAAGAAGTATTTCAAACATTAATTTGTGGCCGCTCGGATTGAATTGACAATTTAGATTCTAATTGCTTGATAGATGACACATTGAATTATGACCGGCAACCATCACAACCTATTGATTATTTCAGCAAACCCTTTAAGGAAATTGCCTCTTGTGGGCACACATGGAGAAGTTCAACATAATTTAGAAGCATTTTTAACTCAAACCATACACAAATTAAGGCCCCCTAATCAATATTTAAGGAAGTTGGATCAATGCATTATGGAGAAAACAATAGGAGATAAGAGACCTCCCTATAAACGTAATTTGATTAATCCCATTTATTAAATTCATATGGACAACCAAATGATAACCTAATCATCTTTTCCCAAAATGAATTTTTTTATTCCGAAAAGCTAACATGAAAAAGATTGGCAATTTCCAAATGAGGAAAAAAGAGAAAAAAACTAATTGGTATGGGCAAGATGGGAATTGGATATGCTCCGGACCTTAATGTTCGAGCCTAAAGATCAATCCATCTAGATCGTTGGTTAGTGTAAAAAAAAAAAATTAGAGCTATTGGTTTGTGTGTGATGGCCAGCGAAATAAGTTAATGGAGACCGTCAAATTCAATTTGTGCTGCCCAAATATATTGATCCTAAGGTTTCAGACACTAAGGTTTAGAGCGAATCCAATTCCAGCAAGATGGATCTCTTTTTTGGTCAGTTAGTGTCGAAAACATGGACTAGTACACTAAGTGTCACAGCACAATTAGTTAAAAAAAAATTCAACCAATTATATTATGACACTTGATAAAAAATCATGTTGTAATATCAAAGATTTTATTTAAAAAAAAATTGTATTCTTCACAACTAATATCAAATTTAAAAGTGATATGGGCAAGATTGCAAAAAGGGGGAAAGTGCTAGGGTAAAATAGGGAACGTCTGGTTAGATTTTTGGTCCTTCTATTTTAATTTGCTTTTTCTGACAGCCATCCCTATGAACATTACATTACCCCACCAGCAATAATTACTACTGTATTAATTGATCGTAGACCAAACACGCCCTCAACGAAGACCAATAAAGCTTTCTCTCTCTCTGTCTCCGACTTTCTCTCTCATCAGCAGCTTCACAAGCAGAGCTCAAGCTCTCTCAAGCTCAAACTTCACCTCTTTCGGCAGTCAAATCGGAGTTTCTGAAAATGTCGCTCTCGGCTCAGTGAGAGTTCCCCAATTCTCTGTTTTACTTCACTGTCTAAGTTACTGTTCAAAGTCTGAGATCTGGGTTGTCTAGGGTTTCTCTGGAGCATGCAAGAGTTGATAAATTTCTGAGCTTTGGAGGTGACAGTTAGGGTTTAGGGTTGTAATTGGGGTTAATATGGAGGGTGTTTGTAGGGGGAAGAAGATCTGGGGCGTATATGGGTGAGAGGGGTTGTGTTTTATATTGGCACTGGCTTTGGATGAGATTTTCCTAAAAGGGTAGTTGATTTTTTCTGGTTTTTTGCTTGGGGGGGGGGGGTGGGGGGTGGGCATTTTTTTTACAGCATTTGGTGATATAAAGGTGAAGGTGCTCAGTATGGGTGCTACATATGTTTAAGAAATAAGGAGGGACTAGTATTTGAATCTTTTTTTAAGTTGGGTTTGAAGGGGGTTTCAGTAGGTGGTGAAAGGAGGTTGCTTTTTTGGATTTTCGAACAATGAGGCTTTTGTCTTCGTCCTCGTCTCCGGGGTTTAATCATCAGCCTCAGGAAGGTATGCATTTTTTGTTCCTTATTTGGTTCTTTCACTTTTTGTCATCCGAAATTTAATACTCATCGAAGCGTTTGTTATTTCACTCTGAGCATTGTCCCGCTTGCTTTGATGCTATTTTTGTTTGGGGTCTGAAGTTACTGAGCGTACGTGTTAGGCAATTCTTATATGTGCATGTCTTAATTAAAAGGTCATTGAACATGCCTACTCTATATTTGCTTTACTAGTGGCTGTGTCTATTTGTTTAGTTATTTCATGGTAAGGAAAGTGACACTTTATGCATAAATTACTTGTATGTTTGAGAAATTAAGTTTGGTGACTGAGCACACAACTTACCATTTTTCAATTATCTTAACTGCCCACAATGCTGGATGGAGTTCGAGGTGGAAACTTGTTATAAGATTGAATTGGTTTAGGATTATGAATCTATGGATGCTTATTTCATGCGTACTGACACAAGCATAGAAGCTATTGCAGAGGAGAAGAAATGTTTGAATTCTGAGCTATGGCATGCGTGTGCCGGGCCTCTGGTGTCTCTGCCTCTTCTTGGAAGTCGTGTAGTCTACTTTCCACAGGGCCACAGCGAGCAGGTAAGCAACCGCATCATTATCTCATTTATTGTTGAATGCAGATTTTTCTTTCTGATCGGTATTTGCAGAAAACAATTGTCTGGTTTGCAGTTTGTAGAATAGGGAAGTTTGTTGTTTGTTAATTTAAGGACTTATTCTTTTGGTACCATTGTCTTGTTTTTGTATCTCCTTGCATCTTGATTATTGAGAGCATATCTTAAAATGAATAATTATTCTTGTGATCTTGGAGTCTGGATACTAAAATTAGTATGTATTTTGATGTTGGCGTGCTGTGTAATCACAGGTGTATATTAATTTATAAAGGATGATTTGTTACTATAGAAAATAAATAAATAAATAAAGGATGAATTAGAGCTTATTTTTTCGTTACTTGTTTGTTTTGTTTTTGTTTGATATTGTGCATCATGTATATAGCTACAAATTTGTATATTAAGCATTTTATACAAATCATTACCTCAATTACTATAATGTAGTCCAGTACTTTTTAAGTACACTTGTTGCTCAAACAGCTGAATCTTCTAATAACCTTACAGGGTATCCTTTCCGCGTTGTTAATTCCTGGTATTTCTTATACAGGTTGCAGCATCAACCCACAAGGAAGTGGATGCCCATATTCCCAATTACCCCAACTTGCCTCCGCAACTAATTTGTCAGCTACACAATGTGACAATGCACGTAAGTGTCAGCCTGTTTATGTGTTCTCTGTACAATTTCGTGGGACGCTCATTAAAATTTTAATTCTATGGTACAGGCAGATGTAGAGACGGATGAAGTATATGCTCAAATGACCCTACAACCATTAAGTCCGGTACTGCATTAGGCTGGTTTTAAATTTTGATTTGTGAGTCAAGTAATTTTCATGTCCTGACATAAACTGTTTTGTAGCAAGAGCAAAAAGATGTATACCTACTGCCTGCAGAGTTGGGTGCTGCCAGCAAACAGCCAACCAACTATTTTTGTAAAACTTTGACTGCAAGTGATACTAGCACACATGGAGGATTCTCTGTTCCCCGCCGTGCAGCTGAAAAAGTTTTTCCCCCTCTTGTAGGTGTCCTTTTCTTTGACTCATTTGATCATTTGATCATCACTCTTCTATTCTTTATTTTTTCTTCATAAACTTGGTTTCATTCATTTTATTTTACCGTTCCTCAGGATTATTCGCAGCAGCCCCCTGCTCAGGAACTAATTGCAAGGGATCTTCATGATAATGAATGGAAATTCAGACACATATTTCGAGGTGAGTATCATTTTGTTCGGTATTCTGTTTTGTATCTGCTGTCGGTATCTTTTATCATTTTTTTCACATATCACTCTTCAAGTCTGTTGATCTATCTTAGATGCCAAAGTAACTGAGGGCAGTGGTACTTCACACACAATTCAGACACTTCGTGGTTCTAAATCTCAAAATGAAAATTTTGGGGAAATTTTTTATTTATTGGCATGAGTTATATCCAATATCCATGTCATGATTGTCTCATTAAAAACATATGAAATGTCTTATTTACTTGAACTTGACTTTCTATACCTAGGTTTTTCTTGTTTTATTTCTTATTTTTCAATTTATACTCTGGTTTGACAAGAGGTCGCACTTGGTGCGATGGCAAGTGCCTTCGCCCATAAGCGGTAGGTCTCGGGTTCGAGACTTGGGAGCAGCCTCTCCATAAATGGGGGTAAGGCTAGCCGACATTCACCTCTCCCAGACCCTGCGTAAAGTGGGAGCCTTGTGCACTGGGTACGACCTTTTTTATACTCTGGTTTGACAAAAAAAAAAATTTATACTGTCTGGAATTCTGAACATGTAATTCTAGGTTCTAATTGTGTTTTGCCATGTTGTTGTGCAGGCCAGCCCAAGAGGCATCTTCTCACGACAGGATGGAGTGTGTTCGTTAGTGCTAAACGACTTGTTGCTGGTGATTCGGTCCTCTTTATCTGGTAAGTTAAAACTGTTATTCTGTTATTGGAGGGTTGGTGGTAGTTGTATTTATTCCGTCAAGAATTGTTGTAATCATTTTTCTCTCACTAGCGTGTTGTCTTGAATCAGGAATGAAAAGAATCAGTTGCTCTTAGGTATTCGGCGAGCAAATCGTCCACAGACTGTCATGCCCTCGTCAGTTTTGTCAAGTGACAGCATGCACATTGGTCTTCTTGCTGCTGCAGCTCATGCAGCTGCAACAAATAGCCGCTTTACTATATTTTATAATCCGAGGTGAGCATCTGCTTCTGATTGTAAATACTACTATTTACCTCTTATTCCTCAATTTTCTATTTTTTTTTACAACGCAGGGCAAGTCCATCTGAATTTGTGATACCCCTGGCCAAATATGTTAAAGCTGTCTATCACACTCGGGTTTCTGTGGGCATGCGATTTAGGATGCTGTTTGAGACAGAAGAGTCTAGTGTCCGTCGGTGTGTTATTTCTCCTCGTAGTTCAGTTTCATTATACAGTTTATGATTCACATTTAATTAAGTGGTTATTCATACTTGTATTATACTATTAAGTGGGTTATTTACCTTTCTTATTTATTTTGTTTGTTCTTTTTCTTAAGATATATGGGTACAATAACTGGCATCAGTGACTTAGATTCTGTTCGCTGGCCAAATTCTCACTGGCGCTCTGTGAAGGTGTGTTGAGAGCATTTGGTGATTATGGTGCTCATTAGAATTCCAATATTTTGCTATTAAAAATTTTACAATCTTTTGATTGAGGTGTGGCCAGTTTTTTAACTTTTTGAAACTTTGTAAGGTTTGTAAACGTGTTTTCTGCTAATGCAGGTTGGCTGGGATGAATCCACTGCTGGGGAGAGGCAGCCAAGAGTATCATTGTGGGAGATTGAACCACTAACAACATTCCCAATGTATCCATCCCCATTCCCCCTCAGACTAAAGCGACCTTGGCCATCGGGTGTTCCCTCTTTCCACGGTATCTTTGGGTTTTTGCTTGAGGTATTGTCACAAATTCTACTGTTTCTTTTGCCCCTTAAAATATTCAGTGGTATATTCATTTCAGGTCTCAAAGATGGTGATATGGGAATTAATTCTCCACTGATGTGGCTTCAAGGAGGGCTCGGAGACCAGGGGATGCAATCTTTGAACTTCCAGGGATTTGGAGTTTCTCCTTGGATGCAACCAAGGCTTGATGCGTCTATGGCAGGTCTACAACCCGATGTATACCAAGCAATGGCAGCCGCTGCACTTCAAGAAATGAGGGTAGTTGATTCTTCAAAAGGTTCTTCACAGTCTCTTCTGCCCTTCCAGCAATCTTCAAGTGTTTCTAATGGAGCTGCTGCTGTGCTTCAAAGACAGGTCTTGCCTCAGTCTCAAAATGCTTATCTTCAGAACTTTCAAGAAAACCAAGCTCCTGCTCAGGCTCAGGCTTTGCAACAGCAGTCACAGCGTTATCATCCCTATAGTGATCAGAGGCAACAGCAGCAGCAGCAGCAACAGCAACAACAGCAGTTGAATCAGCAGCAGCAACAGCAACAACAGCAGTTGAATCAGCATCAGCAGCACCAACATCAGCTTCAACAATCCCATCATCTGCACCAATTGTCTGTTCCGCAGCAGATCCCGAATGCTATGTCTGCTCTACCTAATTTTGCCTCAATCACTCAATCCCAGTCTGCATCTATACAGTCCATCTCTTCACAATCTCAGCAGCAGAGCTTTCCTGATCCTGTTGGAATTCCTATACCTTCATCTGATGTCCCCCCTATACATAGCATCTTAGGTTCGCTATCACAGGATGGAGCATCCCACTTACTTAACTTAAGTGGATCCAACTCAGCAATTTCTTCTTCCTTGTTACCCAAGCAGATCACTGGTGAACCACAGCTATCATCTGGAGCTGCTCAATGTGTACTTCCCCCAGTGGAACAGTTGGGAACACCACGGTCAAGTTTTTCTGAGCTCACTGCTTTGCCTCCATTTCCTGGTAGAGAATATTTCGCATTCCAAGGTGGTACTGATCCCCAAAGCAATCTTTTGTTTGGGGTGAACATTGATTCATCATCTCTCATGCTGCATAATGGGATTCCACCAAACCTGAGAAATATTGGCAATGGAAATGATTCATTGTCCCTGCCGTTTGTTGCTTCATATACCAGTGGCACAGGCAATGACTTTCCACTTAATTCCGATATGACTACATCAAGTTGCGTAGATGAATCAGGATTCTTGCAGTCTTCAGAAAATGTGGACCAAGTAAATCCAAGTCGAACCTTTGTGAAGGTAAGATGAGATAATTGTGATAGTTTATTTACATGTGTATTTATTCTTAACATGATGGTCAGATGTATGGACCATTGTCAGAGATTGTATTGGGCAATGCAAATGCATTGTGATCAGTGTTTGCTTTTTCAAAACTAGCACTTGTCATTGGTATCTCTTGTTTTTTCTTTAATTTTTTTTTAAATTTGTATTTTATTAAAATGGTGCAATTTGACAGGTTCACAAGTCAGGGTCCTTTGGGAGGTCACTGGATATTTCTAAATTCAGCAGCTATGATGAGCTGCGCAGTGAGCTCGCACGTATGTTTGGCCTTGAAGGTCAACTGGAGGACCGTCAGAGATCAGGCTGGCAGCTTGTATTTGTTGACAGGGAGAATGATGTTCTTCTCCTTGGTGACGACCCTTGGCAGTAAGTCCCAAATTTTCATGATTTTGCTTATATTTGTCAATTAATGTACACTCTTGGCTGTTTGCATAAGCAGTTCAGAAGGTTGAGCTTCCCATGAGTTTCAATCATTACCGATAGTTTGTGAAATGATTCATGCTGAATCACTGTGCGTAATTTTAGCGTTAAGTGGCTAATATTATGATCTTATGCTGTATGCCAATTTGTAGAGAGCAACAGTGATAAATTTAGACAACGCTCTGAGGTTCAAAGTGTCCTAGGACTAGCATCATCTAGTCTTTTGACTGTTTTCTCACCTTTTCGAGATTTTAAGTTCCTATTGTGGATGTCTGTTTCTCTGAGCCAAAGACAATTGGCTTCTGGAGTTTTGAAACTATTCTTGTCATGATTCACTGGAGGTATAATGATTCTTTATTTATTTTCAGGGAATTTGTGAACAATGTGTGGTATATCAAGATACTCTCGCCTATGGAAGTGCAACAAATGGGAAAGGAAGGCCTCAACCGTGTGGCTTCTATCCCAAACAATAAGCTTTCCAATGGTAGCAACACCTGCGATGACTATGCGAGTCGACAGAACTTGAGAAACCCAAGCAATGGGATTGCATCTTTGGGATCACTTGACTACTAAAGGCCAATGCTTTGCTAAAGAAGGAAAATTAAGAAAAGTGGCGGCGAATGATATGAGTGTTTAACTATGCTTAGTAGTGTTTTCGTAAAAGGATTGGTAGCATTCTTTTAGCTTTTATGTGGTCAGTGAGATGTAATGCTTAGGCAAAGTCTATTTGAAGCTGGCATGTCAGCTTATAATTACATACTGTAAATTATAGTAGGAAGGAACCTTGTTTCTGAAACTACCGCAACAGCATGTCGAACAACACGTACCGTACGAGTTTGGTGTCCGATGGCACTTTCTATGCTCTCATGTCTTGTAATTTGTTATTAATTGGAGTCGAAAACATATCAAGAATCAGACCGATCAAGTTAATTTACTATATTGAAAATCTTGAGCCTTGAGGTAGGTTTCAGTAAGTTGTATATATATATATGTGTATGTGTGTGTGTGTGTGTGTGTATATATATATCCGAAAGTAGTTGTATTGGTTCAACTCTAGGTCATTGAATTTGTGCTCTTTTGCTGACTGCATGCATGTATTATCTAAAGATGTTGTTTGGCAGTTTATATGTGAGGATCCATCAATACTGCGTGTTCTGTTTTGATGTTACCAACCTAACCCTAACCCTAACCCTAACCCTAAATGGGTCTCCTCTCTTTGTCCTTTTCCCGTATTGAGACTGGCCTTACTTGTGGAAGCTGATGACAAATAAAACCTAGCTATCCTTCCATGCATTTAAACCCCTTCGTGGATGAAATAAATTGAATTTTTGTTTCTTCATTAATTAATTAGGGTTTTTTCATTTGTTTTTTTCATGTCTGTCGACTTGCATCTTTCACTACTTACCAACCCGGGCGCTATCAACAAGTAGAATCTACTAATAATACTTCTTTGGCCTATTTCTTTTGTTTTTAATTACCCTTAATACAGTATGCCGGACCCGTGATTAGTATCAATTTTAATTTTCCTTTAATATAATTATGTTGTTTACTTCCTTTCTTTTAATTATTTCTTTCAATTCTGTCATCGTATCAGACCAAAATATGAATATAGTGGAGCAATCTACTGTCATGGTTTCTCCGTTTGAACTTTCACAGATTTATTCGGAATTCATATTTTTGTCAATGCATGTGTTTTAATTCTATTTATTTATCATGCTGGAAATGGCCTTTGCCATATTAAATAAAAATATTTTGTGACCTCAAACAAATTACCCCCATTAATTAACTAGTCGATTGCACAATTTGAAACTCGCATAACCCTCGCATCCAGTGTAACACTTCTACAGATTTTTATCCCTACAGAAGCAATTGTACAAGAGAGAATTTGTAACTTAATTTCCGATGTTCGTGAATAGGCGTTTCCATCATATAAAAGACACAAGTAAGGGTTCAGAAGGAGGAGAGAATCCATCAAGAAAGGGCCAAAAGAACAACAAGAAGCTAAAAAACACACGCACGAAAAACAAGGCAGTGACCACAATCACAAGAAGCTAAAGAACAAACCCGCACATCAGGAGGCAACTAATTGACCAGTCCTATGTTAGAGGTTGCGAGACAACCTTAACTCTCAGCAAGAAAGTTCCACATATACTTCATACTTGGCAAAAATAAAAAACTAAGAGAAAGAAAATAAGATAGAAGACCCCGTTCATGAGTGCAATATGCATTTGCTTCTTCGTTTGATCATTTCGTTGTTATGGCGCATATGCATAGTGGCAGCATCATCATCAGATAAAGTTTCACCGATAGCAGGGTCCGGTTGCGAAACTCATTGCGGAGATGTTAGCATCCCATACCCTTTTGGGATTGGACCTAGCAGCAATTGTTACTTGTACGATTGGTTTGAAATAGACTGCAACAACTCTACCAGCGGGCCCAAGCTTTTATTGAAGAACACCAAGATAGAGGTGCTCGATATTTCAGTTGAAGGCACGCTTCGAGTTAAGTATCCTGTTATGTTCTTCAACAGAAAAATGGTTCCCCAATTGCCAAATTTTACAGGAAGCCCCTTCGTGTACTCTCATGAACGCAATAAATTCACTGCAGTCAGTTGTGGCTTCTTTGCCTTGGTAAGGTCATACTGGGACCAGCGTGTTGTTGGTGGATGTATGTCAAATAATTAACTAAGAATATGATAAACACAAATTATTTGAAACAATCCCGATGACAGCGCCAATTTCTTGATAGAGATTTTTATTACTTGCAAAAGTAGGGATAAAAACACTTAAAAATACTTGTAAGAGTACAAAGTTATTGTAGTATAGCAGCTCAAGTAAGATCGTTCTCCATTGAATGAATAATTTATGCAAAACCAAAATCTTAGTTAATTATTTAAAAACAAGGATTGGAAAAAGTTGATTTTGAATTTAAAAATAATAAAAACGAATTTAATTAAAATGATTAAAGAAATTAACAAACAGAAGAAAACAAAAGAAAATGTTTTGAAAACCAAATTGTACAAGCCTAGGGTTCAGCCATCCCCTTAATAATCTTATGTAGATTTACCAATTACTTATAAATTACACATGTAACTTTGAATGTTAGATTTTCCTAATGTATACTCTACTTGTGGCATTCAAGCTAGAACGTATATCAAACATGCAATTCGTCTGTGGCATTCAGATCAAATATAAACATACATGACTCATTACGCTTTGTGAAAACCCTTTGAAAAACCATGCAACCCCTAAGACGTGGCATTCGTCCTAGGTGAACTTACAACTATCAATCACAAGAAGCAATACTCAATCCTCTAGTGGCATTCCGACCAAATTGCATCCGATTACTTATCTAAACATCCTAATGATAGTTAAGCATTAAGATATAAATGGCTTAGACTTTGTGGTGGGATTGGTTGGAACTTTTGGAAAAATGTTCTGATTTTTAACGTTTTCTATGAATTACAACTTGAAGGTGAAAATTATCTTAGTAAAAAAGTCGGCCTTGTTTAACTAGGTTCAAGCCCTTAACCATTCGTGATACTCTTCCACTGGTTAGAGAATACACCCGAAGATGACGATCAACATAATGGTATCATAACATGCATGTTTCAATATGAATGTGATTTCATCATCAGTGTGTACTTTCACATATTTCTGTAGACTCCCAATGGAAATGTGTATCACCTGTTGGGAGTAACAATTCCACGTTGAGGAATGAGATATTGCATGTACTTACAAGTAATTGGGCAACTCTCTTCTTGCCAATTAGTATTATATGGTGGGACCTCAACTTCTACATGGTATCAGAGAGCAAGTTGTTATGTGTGTGAAGCCCAACAGCCACACTTCATCCGATTTATGTTGTTCATGTGCTAGGCTTGATAATTTGCCACATGTGAGGAGGCGTGTTGGAGTATCAATCCTACATCAGGAAAGGAAGGAACCTTGCATGTGGTAATTGTACTCTTGCCCTTTGTTTCCTGTTTACTCACATCTTTCACTACCTACCAAACCCTACAAGCGCAAGCCAGTACAAGATTTTTATGTGACGAACAACATTCCAAAAAGATTATGTATCCAGCGCAAGTTTGTATGTGACGCTTTCCTAAAATTCCTCACTTTTTATACCAAAATATGATGAATTTATATGTGTCACATAAAATGTCGTAAGCTAATCCATGTTTTCTTGTAGTGAGCGTTATCAACAAGAACAATGTCCTGGGACCATTTTCTGTGATACAAAGTCTTTGCTTTTTTTGTTTACCCTTAATGCAAGATATCTGAATTGTGACTAGTAAGATTAAATAATGTTTTCTCGTAAGTCCTATTCATGTTATAATTATATATAACCATGAAACTTTCTATATTGCGGTTAATTACATTTAAAAAAATGTATTCTTGTCATGATTCACTGGAGGTACAATGATTCTTTGTTTATTTTCAGGGAGTGTGTGAACAATGTGTGGTATATCAAGATACTCTCGCCTGTGGAAGTGCAACAAATGGGAAAGGAAGGCCTCAACCGTGTGGCTTCTGTCCCAAACAATAAGCTTTCCAATGGTAGCAACACCTGCGATGACTACGTGAGTCGACAGAACTTGAGAAATTCAAGCAACGGGATTGTGCATCTTTGGGATAATTCGACTACTGAAGGCCAATATGCTTTCCTGAAAATTGAGAATATATTAAGAAAATTGGCGGCGCCGGCTAATGATGAGTGTTGAACTGTGCTAGTAGTGTCTTCATAAAAGGATTTGTAGCATTCTTTACACTTTTATATGGCCAGTGAGATGTACTGCTTAGGCAAAGTCTATTTGAAGCTTGCATGCAGCTTATAATTATATACTGTAAATTATAGTTGGAAGAACCTTGTTTCTGAAACTTCCGCCACAGCATGTAGAACAACGCACGTACATTACGAGTTTGGTGTCCGAGTCCGTTGGCATTTTCTATGCTATCTTGTCTTGTCTTGTAATCTTGTCTTGTAATTTATTAACAATTGAAGTCGAAAACCATGAATTTGACCGATCATGTTAATTTACTATATTGAGAATATGGAGCCTTGAGATAGGTTTGAGTAAGTTGTATATATATTTTTATAGCCGAAAGTAGTTTATTGGTTTAACTCTAGGTCATTGAATTTTTGCTCTTTTACTGGCTGCATGCATGTATTATCTATGTGAGGATCCATTCTTCTTTATCTTATCTGCAAATCTTAGTCTGACACATGCAAAAGTAATTTATCAAAAGATGACAAATAGTAGAGTTTCAGTACACGTTATTACGTGCAAGGCATCGGTAATATACAATGAATAGCTCGGCAGCTCTGGTGGTACAGTTGTTTCAGTAAGAGCATCTCCAATCATGTTCTTGATTTTTAGTTAACCAACTTAACCCTAGCCTAGATGGATGAATAAATTAAATTTTTATTTCTTCATTAATTAATTAATTAATTAGGGTTCTTCATTTGTTTATTTCGTGTCTTCCCGTCGACTTACATCTTTCACTACTCTACCAATACCTGCAAACCCAGACGCTCTCAACAAGAAGAATCTCTAGAAACTTGTTTGCCCTATTTCTTTTGTTTTTTAATTACCCTCCCTAACTAAGCCGGACCCGTGATTAGTAGTAACATTAATTTAATTATGATGTTTACTTTCTTTCTTTCTTTCGATTCTTTCATCATCAGACCAAGATTCTTGTTTAATGATTCATGATTTGATTCTTCCTATTATCTTATGGAGTCATGTATATATTTTGGGGTGTGTTATTCACACATTTTTTTTTACTTCTCACACACCTCTTGTTAATTTATGTCTGTTGATATTTTTCAATTCACCAGATCCGACGGTTAAAAACAAAAAAAATACAGAAAAAGTAAAAAAGGATGTGTGGATATCACACCCCTACATTTTCCTCATGCTGTCTTCTCTTGGTGGTCGTTATGCGCAGCTACGTACTGCTGATCACCTAAGTTGCATTCACTTGCTGGCTACTAGGCTGCAAAAAATTCTAAAAACGACAAGACACTAATGTTAATTTTCAAAGTTTGTGAAGAGAATGAGAAATGGGTAATGCTAGAGAGATTAAATTTTTAGACAAAATTTGTAAACTAAATGATCTGTCACCAATAAGAATGAGCACGTTTATCAACGTATAAGTCATAATCTAATCATCAATTTTCATATCATTTAGTTTACAAAAGTACAATTTATTTTTTGTCACATTGTCTACAATTTTAATTCTCTAGCATTACCCACAAGAAATTATAAGGTAGTATTGCATTACCACGTTATCTGTGGTCCTTCCATTTAAAATTTGACATGTGTACTATTTTATCACAGCTGGATTAGAAATTTATTTTAAGAAATTAAAAAAAAATTAAATACCTGAAAGAAAAAAAACGCAAAGGCAGCGACCCTACCCCTCCTTTGCAGACAAGTCCCCATCCCAGTCCTCTGCCTCCACGGCTCCAACCCGACTTCAGGCCACTGGTGGCTATATCAGCTGCCTTCCTTATCTCTTCCCCTCTTTCCCTATACAAATTTCAACTAAGACTATTTCTTAAGAGAGTTTAGGATTCATCCAATATCATGAACACATGTTCTTCTCTCACCGATTCTTCATAAACTACATTAAGCCGGTAAATTCACCCAATTAATGTTAGTTGATTAAGGTCTAAACTGTATTTTCCTTACTTTAGCAAGTGTAAATAAATCAGTTAGTGATCAAGGGCTGAGATTAGATAATATTGTGCTAGGCTCAGATGTAAGCATGTGTCAAGATCTCATAGGGTCTTGTAATGAATGGTATGATGAGCTCATAGGCTCACGTAGCTTCTCTCTCCCTAGTAGTCATGTAACTGTTGAGGAAAGAATGAATATATGCAGTAGAGCATTTCTTTGGCTCTCACTGAGATATTTTGAGAACTCTCTCTGCCTCTTCACTTTCTCTCTAAACTTCTTCTTCCTATACACATTTCTAAACTACATCACTGCATAACAGGAAAGTCCAACATGGTATTCAGAGCCTAGGTTCGATTTCGGATTGGGCGTTGAATTCTGTGAAATTGTGTGAGAGAATCCAACGTGAAATCTCTCAATTTCATTCCGATTCAAGCTAAATGGCTGGATCTGGAAGCGGTGATTTACGAGCTCCCGTTTTTTATGGAACGGAGTTCGAGTTCTGGAAAGTGAGAATGGTCACCATTTTCAAATCGTATGGGATATGGAAATTGGTTGACAAAGGGATTGCTATTCCAGAATCGAAGAAGAAAGGAGAAAAGAAGAAAACAAAGAAGGAGAAAGACGAGGAAGATTCATCCTCATCGGATGATGATGAAGGAGATGATGACGAGTTGGATGCACACATGGAAGATCAGCTCATGAAAGATGCTAAGGCACTGGGCATTATTCAGAGTGCTGTCTCGAAGGAGATCTTCCCTCGGATTGTAAATCAAGAGACCTCAAAGGGTGCTTGGGATCTACTCCAGGAAGAGTTTCGCGGCGATGAACAGGCAAGATCTGTTAAACTTCAAAGTTTACGTCGTGAATTTGAGTATATGAGAATGAAGGAGAATGAATCTCTATCTGTCTATCTTACTAGACTATTTGAATTAATTAATCAAATGAAATCTTATGGTGAGAACCTCACTCATCAAAGAGAAGTGCAAAAGGTTTTGATTAGTTTGTCCAGTAAATATGATCCAATCTGTGTTGTGATTGAAAGAACTTCTGATTTGAATACTGTGACTGTGCAAGAAGTGGTAGGATCTCTTAAGAGTTATGAGCTTAGATTGAGTAGACATGTTGATGAAATTACAAGCACGGAGCATGCTTTCTCCACTATGGGTCTTGTACCTAAAGCACAGAATAGGCCACTCACACAGGGAAATCACAGTAAGGGAAAGAAGAATTGGAAGTCTATGTCTAGGAAGTGGGAAAACAACACTCGACAGCCTGAGAGACAAGGTGAGATCACTGAGGGTGTTAAACAAAAGTGCAAGATCTGTGATAAGGCTCATCATGGAGAGTGTTGGTTCAAAGGAAAACCTAAGTGTCATAACTGCAACAGATTTGGACATGTAGTGAGAGATTGTCACCAGCCAAAGAAAAATCATACTGCAAATTATTTGAATCATGTTCAAGATAATGCAATGATGTTCTATGCCTGTCATAAGGCCTCTGTGCAAGAAAATAGTGGTGTTTGGTATCTGGACAATGGTTGCAGTAACCACATGACCAGTACTGAATCATTGCTGATCAACATTGACAGAAGTATAAGGTGTAAGGTGAAAATGGGCACATGGGAATTGGTTGACTCAGTTGGCAAAGGCATACTGATTGTGGAGACCAAAAGAGGCACTCGGTTCATACCAGAAGTAATGATTGTACCTGGTTTGGATGAAAATCTTCTCAGTGTAGGACAAATGGTTGAACATGGCTATTGGTTGTTGTTTGGTGATTTCATGGCCTGCATATTTGGAGATCGTGAACTGCAAGATCATATAGTCACTGTGAAAATGAAGGGAAATAGATGCTTTCCACTAATGTTTAATCATGTGGATCATATTGTAGCAAATATTGTTACCACTGAAGGTAACACATGGAAATGGCACAGAAGATTTGGGCACCTAAACTATGACAGCCTGAGAATGCTACAAGAAAGGAGTATGGTGTATGGTCTGCCATATCTAAAGGAGTACAATCAGGTGTGAAGGGTGTGCTACTGGAAAAGCTCACAGAGAGGCTTTTAGCAAAGAACAGAAATGGAGAGCAAAGTTGCCCTTAGAACTTGTACACACAGATGTGTGTGGACCCATGAGTGAGACACTTGGAGGTAGTAGGTATTTTCTTACCTTTATAGATGACAAGTCCAGAATGTGTTGGGTCTATTTTCTGAAGTGCAAATATGAGGTATTCAGAATTTTTAAAATGTTCAAGGCCATGACTGAATTACAAACTGGTTACAAACTGAAGAAACTCAGAAGTGACAGAGGAGGAGAGTACACATCTCTAGAATTTGAAATTTTTTGTGAAGATGTTGGTATTGAAAAGCAACTCACTGTTGCTTATTCTCCCCAGCAAAATGGTATTGCTGAGAGGAAGAATCGTACCATAGTAGAGATGGCAAGAACCATGCTCTATGAAAAAAAATTACCACTCAAGTTCTGGGGTGAAGCAGTTCACACTGCTGTCTACTTGCTTAACAGGTGTCCTACCAAAGCACTAGAGAACAAGACTCATTTTGAAGAATTCTGTGGTAGAAAACCAGGAGTAAAACACTTGAGAATCTTTGGTTCTGTTTGCTACACTCATGTGCCAACCCAGTTAAGACAGAAACTGGATGAAACTGGACAGAAATGTGTATTTGTTGGATATGGGACAAGAGAAAAGGGTTACAGGGTGTATGATTTGAAACACAACAAGATCATTGTCTCAAGGAGTGTTATTTTTGATGAAGATGCTGCTCTTAATTGGGAGAATATGGAAACTGTGCATTTCTCAGTACCTTTCTTAGAAGCTAATAAGGGTATAAGCATAACTGAGATAGAAAATGGTGTGTGTGAAGAAACGAATATTAGTTCCTCTGATTTATCTTGCCCAAATACAAGAAGTGAGTATGTTTCCAGTGTACACAATGATGCTCCTAACACTGTGAATATGGAGAGTGAAATTCCACTCACAGAAACTTATGACAACACACCAAAGAAGTGGAGAGATCTGAATGAAGTGTTTGCTCAGTGTAGACTCAGTGTCATTGAACCTGAGAACTACATTGAAGCTTCTCAAGATGAAGCTTGGAAGAAAGCAATGGATGAGGAGATTACTATGATTGAGAAGAATGACACTTGGAGATTGGTTGATAGGCCAAGTGACAAACCAATTGTTGGGGTAAAATGGATCTTCAAAACCAAATTGAATTTGGATGGCACTGTACAAAAACACAAGGCAAGATTAGTTGCCAAGGGTACACTCAAAAGCCCGGAATTGATTTTAATGAGACGTTTGCACCTGTGGCTAGATTGGACACTATAAGAACACTAATTGCTTTGGCAGCACAGAAAGGGTGGAAACTGTACCAGTTAGATGTAAAGTCTGCTTTCCTGAATGGGATCCTTGAAGAGGAAGTGTATACAGATCAGCCAGATGGGTATATTGTCAAGGGAGAAGAACACAAAGTATATAAGTTAAAAAAGGCCTTGTACGGTCTAAAACAAGCTCCCAGAGCTTGGTACAGCAATATTGATACTCATTTGCTGCAGAGTGGATTTAAAAAAAGTCCAAGTGAGGCCACCTTATATGTGAAACATGTGGATGGACAGGGAACTCTGATTGTCTCTATATATGTGGATGACATAGTTTATACTGGAAGCTGTTTAGAAATGATTGAAGATTTCAAATGTGATATGATGAACAAGTATGAGATGTCCGACTTAGGCTTGTTGCATCATTTTTCTTGGAATTGGAGTAATCCAACAAGAATGGAGTATCTTTATTCACCAGAAAAAGTATGCACTGAGTTTACTAGACAAGTTTGGTTTGAAGAGCTGCAAATCTGTCTCAATACCCTTACCTCCCACGGATAAGCTAAGGAAAGGTGATGGGAGTGAAGCTGCAGATGAAGAATTGTATAGGAAAATTGTCGGCAGCCTTCTATACTTAACTGCAACAAGGCCTGATATCTTGTACTCAGCGTGTGTACTTGCCAGGTACATGCACTGTCCTTCCATCAAACATCTTGGCACTGCAAGGAGGATCCTCAGATATGTGCAAGGAACTGTTGACTATGGAATTAAGTATGAAAAGGGAAATGCAGCTCTACTCATAGGATTTTGTGACAGTGATTGGAGTGGAGATGAAGATGACATGAAGTCCACATCAGGGTATGCTTTCAGCTTTGGCAGTGGTGCATTTTCTTGGGCTTCTGTAAAGCAACAGAGTGTTGCACTCTCAACTGCTGAAGACGAGTATATGAATGCCTCAGAAGCCACCACTCAAGCTACATGGCTGAGATTTGTGCTGCATGATTTTGGTGAAGAATTGATCGAACCAACTCCTTTGATGTGTGATAACACATCAGCAATTGCAATGTCAAAGAATCCGGTATTCCATCAGAGGTCTAAACATATCAAGAGGAAGTTTCATTTCATCAGAGATGCAATTCAGGAAGGAACAATTGACCTGCAATACTGCAAAAGTGAGGAGCAACTAGCTGACATTTTCACCAAAGCGCTTGCTAAAGACAGATTCTGTGCTTTGAGGGATAAGCTTGGGGTAATCTCAGTTAAGACCTTAGAAGGGAGTGTTACTTGATTAAGGTCTAAACTGTATTTTCCTTACTTTAGCAAGTGTAAATAAATCAGTTAGTGATCAAGGGCTGAGATTAGATAATATTGTGCTAGGCTCAGATGTAAGCATGTGTCAAGATCTCATAGGGTCTTGTAATGAATGGTATGATGAGCTCATAGGCTCACGTAGCTTCTCTCTCCCTAGTAGTCATGTAAATGTTGAGGAAAGAATGAATATATGCAGTAGAGCATTTCTTTGGCTCTCACTGATATATTTTGAGAACTCTCTCTGCCTCTTCACTTTCTCTCTAAACTTCTTCTTCCTATACACATTTCTAAAACACATCACTGCATAACAGGAAAGTCCAACAATTAAGTGTTTTCCTTATCAAAACGCACAAAAAGGTACTCACAAATCTGTAAGAGACGTTGTTTTACTAACATCGCTGCCACCAAAGGTACTCAGAAATTGTAGAAACGACACCACCAAGATGATTAATGGATTGGGATTTCGAATTCGTTGTTATATTCATCGGGTTTTCAAATTAGTACACCAATATGAGTATTGGGTTTTCAAATTAGTACACCAAGATGATTAATCCACAAAACCCTCAGTGGGTTTTCAATATAATTAATCCACACCACAGCCATGGCGTGGAGACGGAGGACTGGGACGGAGACTTGTCGGGAATGGAAGGTGGGATCGCTGGTGTTTTTTTTTTTTTAGTATTTAATTTTTTTTGAATTTTTGAATTTTCTAAAATAAATTAGATGTCCAACTGTGATAAAAATTATACATGTCAAATTTTAAATGGAAGTACCACAAATAATGTGGTAGTACTGTACTACTTAATAATTTCTCATCTTAAACAAAATTGAGGATATACTATAAAACCAATTGGCTATATGAGAAGTAGTCCAACTTACTTATAAACTCATACAAGGCCTCTTCTTCCATCAATATAGGATTCATTCTCAATAGCCACCCTCATATGTGGCGGATTTTAAAGTCAAACATGTGGACATGACAAACGAGAAGAAATTTAAAGTTTCATCGTAAAACCAATTGACAATATTATAATATAATCTTTTATAAGTCCATGCAAGATCTCTTCTTTCTGTTTGATTCATTCTCTTCATAGCCATCATATAAAGACATAAAAACGGCAACGGGTTCAGAAGGAGGAGAGAATCGAACAAGAAAGAGCCCAAAGAACAAGAAGCTAAAAAACAAACACGAAAAAACAAGCCAGTGACCACAATTACAGGAAGCTAAAGAACAAACCCGCACATCAGGAAGCAACTGATTGACCAGTCCAATTTTAGAGGTTGCGAGACATTCTCAGAAAGAAAGTTCCATATATACTACGTATTTAGCAAAAATAAGAAGCTAAGGGAAAGAGAATAAGGGAGAAGACCACATTCATGATTGCAATATGCATTTGCTTCTTCGTGTGATCATAATTTCGTTGTTATGGCCCATCAGCATAGTGGCAGCATCATCATCAGATAAAGTTACACCGGTATTAAAGTCTGACTGCGAATCTCATTGCGGAAATGTTAGCATCCCATACCCTTTTGGGATTGGACCTAGCATCAATTGTTACTTGTACGATTGGTTTGAAATAGACTGCAAGAACTCTACCAGCGGTCCCAAGCCTTTTTTGAAGAACACCACGATAGAGGTGCTGGATATTTCAGTTGAAGGCACGCTTCGAGTTGAGCATCCTGTTAGGTTCTTCAACAGAACAATGGTTCCCCAATTGCCAAATTTTACAGGAAGCCCTTTCTTGTGCTCTGAGGAACACAATCAATTCACTGCAGTCAGTTGTGGCTTGTTTGCCTTTGTAAAGTCATACCCGGACCAGCGTGTTGGTGGTGGATGTATGTCAACTTGTGATACGAGTGCTGGGCCTGAAGACAACTATGGATGTATTGGTATTAACTGTTGCCAGATTGCGCTTCCCAGGAATCTCAGTTTTTGCTCCTACGTACAGTTTTTGCTCTAGCATGCATTCAATCCATGGGAGGAACGAAGAGATGGAATCAGTATTGAAACTCAACTTGGAAACAACCAAACAAAATAAACCAGACGTTTCGACGTTTTCTTTGGAGAACGGAATAACATAGACAGGGCAAAGATGCCAAAGTATTACAGCAAGCCTACCCTGAGGCAAGCAGTCAACACAAACTACTGGGAAAGAGTAGTGTAAGGAGGTACAGGGAATCACGACGCCGCATCTAATGCTAGAAGCGTCCCTCCTCACACTACCTAATCATCTAGGGGGGACAGGGAAGGCCGTCATTACACAAAACATGTACCAGGGAAGATGGCGGTCTATCGACCCAAATTACATCACATACTTCCCTACAACGCTGCGACGTCAAAAGGTCTGCAGCCGAGTTGACCAATCTTGGAACCCAAGATCAGCGGCAATTTTGAAAAGACCTCCCCATCCTGTAGCAATTCACAAGAATGGGAAAAGCTTCCCAACTGCCCAACTTTGCCCTATCCCAAAGGTAAGAGATGGATTCGGAGGAGTCAGATTCAATGATTACAGAATTCCAGCCCTTAATAATCCCCAACTTACAATCATACAGGATAGCCAAAGCCTCTGCCATTGCTACACTAGTCGCCTTGACACCATATCTGCATGCCACCAAGAACCTCCCCTCGCCATCCCTCGCCACCACACCCGCAAACCCCATACTCCCCCCTGCCATCCAACTTGCATCCACATTTATTTTCACAAAGCCCTGACACGGAGGACACCAATGGGTGATATTCTCCGAGATAACAGAGGAGGGCAATGTCCGAATACCTGTAGAAGAAGTAGCCTCCTTGAAAGCATTAACCGAGTGGGAGGTGGCTGCCAATACCTGCCTTGGGTATATGGGTTTCTGGTTGAACAGGAAGTTGCACCCGGCTAACCATATCTGCCAGCGGGAAAAAGCAATATATGCTAACCACATACGCTTCTCTTCCTTCGAACCAATGACTGAATTAAATGTTTCCTGCAGCCACATCGCCCATGTGGTAGTGTCCATCCTGATAATCTTAAGTTCATATTCCCCCCAAACCAAACCACTTCCACCCACGGGCATTGTAGGAAGAAGTGTTCATTACAAGCACAAATACCCTCCTGCTTTTATGTCGGGTGGGTGGCCTCCCCTTTCTTCTTCTCCCTGTCATCCCTTCAGACACCCCACAGCTTCCAGATCTGACCAACTGACAGGGGAAAGGTATATAGTACACTTAGGTAGCAGGGAGGAAGAACTGCGAGATTTAGGTAGACGGAGGCTTGCGGGTGGGCGTCACTGACGAGTTTTTTCACGATTAAGAGGAAAATAGGAGGTTTTTTTAGTAGGTAAATTAGTAATTGTACCCAACTTTTGGTTATAATTACCCTAAATTTATAAAAATGGCTATTATTCTATCTGGATCTAAATTTTGATTATTTTTCTAAATTTCCCAATCAAAATGACTACTAGCGTGGGCCCTGCATAAGATTTTGGGTATTTTTTATGGAGGTAGATTGTCTGCCCTCTTGTTTGGGTGTCCTTCCTATCCACTCTTATTTGTGCGGTCACGGTTAAACCACGTCAACATTTTATATTCTTATTACTTTTTGTCTTATTATCCCAATAAAAAAAATTAATATAAAATGTTGACGTGACTTAACCGTGATCGTACAGGAGGGGATGAGAAGAGCACCCAAACAGGAGGGTAAACAATCTGCCTCTATTTTCTATTTGGGTCTTTTTAGGGTTCTGTTCTTGAGTATTTTTTTATTTGGACATCTTTTGGGTTTTGAATAGGGGTAAGCTTTTGTTATTAGAAATTTGGGGATTCTCCAAGTTGCGAGGAGCACCAACAATCGTGAAGAGGAGAGAGTGAGGAACTTGCCAGATCTTCTTTGTAAGGATCTCGATGATCTTTAAGCTCATCGTATATCGTGTGATAAAAAATTATTGTAAATTTTTTTATTTAAATTTGAATATAAACAGTACCTAACGAAAACTGGATGCACGATGTATGATGAACGGATGTGATGGAAGATCTCTGGAATCCTCACAAAGAGAATCCGGTAAGGATCCTCTCTCAAGAAGAGAGGGCTATGCCCTTTTTTTACATATATTAATTTTGATATTTTAATAGAAAAGAAATTGAAATACAATAGTAATTTATTGTTAGTCTAGCTTCTTAGTCTGACACAATACCAAATGTTTCATTAAGTTAGTCATGCTTCATTAAGTTAGTTTGACTACACAATTTAGTATTGAAATCATTATGTACATTATACACGCACATATCGTCCTCCATCTGTGCGATTAAAATTTTATTTTATTTTTTTGACTGAACGATAATGTTAGTAAGCTAAATCCTCTACCACGAGTGGTCCAGTCACGTGTTAAATCCTCTACCACCAGCCATGTCTGACGGCTTTATATCTACATTTCCAAGCAAATGACAAAAGAAGACTTGAAAAGAGGGATATTTGTAAGTCAATCACCGAGTGGCAAGTAAAGATCTGTTTGGGGGCCTTTTACTTTTAAGTGCCATCGTTTCATTAGTATTTTGCAAACTCTATAACACCTTTAGCAAGCTCCATGTGTTTCCTTTTTAGCACGAAGCAGAGGAAACTGGGGAAGAACCAGAAAAGAGGAATGCAATATAGTTTGCTAGTTCAAGTGGCACCGTTCATTGTGTTGTTATGGTGTTTAAGCACAACAGCGTCGGGAACAGAAGCACCGACGGCAAAGCCTAACTGTTCAAGAGATTGCGGAGGTGTTAGCATACCATACCCTTTCGGGATCGGACCTAACAGAGATTGTTACTTTGATGAAGGGTTTGAAATAAGCTGTAACAAGACAACCGGGTACGCGCCTGTCTTAAGACAAACCAGCCTTGAGGTACTGAATATTTCTATTGCCGATGGCACAATTCAGGTCAAAAACCCTGTCGCTTTCTTCTGTGGTGGGAAGAGCGGTCGTCAACCGGCTAATTTGACGGGAACCCCTTTTGTATACTCCGAGAGACACAATAGATTCACTGCAGTGAGTTGTGGCTACCTTGCGATGGTGGGCTCAGATGAGTATCTTGTTGGTGGGTGCAGGTCAATTTGTGAGGGGACTAGTATAAACTATGGTAACTGTGAGGTTGGTATAAATTGTTGCCAGACTACCATTCCACCGCATCTCAGTGCTATCAGTACGGACATAATAAAAGATAATAGAGGAAGAGGAGATGATTGTAATAATGCTTATGCATTCCTTGTCGACAAAAACTGGTTTAGGAGCATTGCAAGTGTTTCCAATTTCAGTGTCAATGGGGATACAGAGAACGTTCCAGTGGTTCTACGGTGGAGCTTAAACTATGACAATACTTCTGCCAAATTATTTCACAGATTCATCGGTAGAAATGAGTCAAGGGCAGACGATGATCCAATGCCCTGTTGCACAATTCTAAATGCCACTTCCTTGTACAACCGGTCAAGGCTTCTATGCTCTTGCCCTCCGGGTTTCGAAGGAAACCCCTATCTTGGCCACCCTTGTTACGGTAAACCAACTCTCTACCATATCTTATAATTTTCAACCACATCCACAAATTAGTTTACAGTATCTGTTTTTTTTTTGGGTCCCTGCATTGCAGACATTGATGAATGCACAGATCAGAAAATATGTCGGAATGGAGGAGCCTCATATTGTATAAACTATCCCGGGGGTTACGCATGCTACATCGTGGGTGAAAAGACAAGGGTCAAGCCGATCCTTGTAGGTATGTATGTATCAGTCTTCTAATTGATTCATATATGAAAGATGATCATAGTGTAAGGATAATAATGACATAGGCAAAAAGTATGCAGGAAAAAGTGGAGTCAAAGGTGGAATTTACTTATTGAACATGTAAAATTTACTCACAGAAGACCTACACGAATTGGATTTATAAAAGTTCCACATGTTAAAAGAACACTTTTTAAAATCAAAACAGAACTCAATCAAGTACGTACTCAAGTGATGCAGTCATAGAGTAATCTATAAAACTTCAATTTAACGTTACGCAGGTCTTGGTGCGGGCGTGGGACTATTGTTACTGCTTATCAGCGCGTGGTGGATACACAAGGTCCTGAAGAAAAGGAAGAACATAAAACGCAAGCAAATTTTCTTCAAACGAAATGGTGGTTTATTATTAGAGCAACAATTATCTTCAGGTGAAGTTAATGTGGAGAAAATCAAGTTGTTCAAGTCGAAGGAGTTGGAGAAGTCTACCGACAATTTCAACGTCGATAGAATTCTTGGGCATGGAGGCCAAGGTACTGTGTACAAAGGCATGTTGGCTGATGGTAAAATTGTTGCTGTAAAAAAGTCCACAATTATTGATGAAAGCCAACTTTCAGATTTCATCAATGAGGTTGTAATTCTTTCACAAATCAACCACAGACATGTTGTTCAACTATTGGGTTGCTGCTTGGAGACTGAAGTTCCGCTTTTGGTTTATGAATTTATTCCGAATGGAACACTTTCCCAGTATATCCATGAGCAGAATGAGGAGTTTCCACTTACATGGGAAATTCGCTTACGAATTGCCACAGAAATTGCAGGAGCCCTTTTCTATTTACACGCCTCAGCTGCCTTTCCCATTTATCACAGGGACATCAAGTCTACCAACATACTCTTGGATGCAAAATACAGAGCGAAAGTTGCCGATTTTGGAACTTCAAGATCAGTTGCCATTGACCAAACTCACCTTACCACACTTGTACATGGCACATTTGGATACTTGGACCCGGAATACTTCCAGTCAAGCCAATTTACGGATAAAAGTGATGTGTATAGCTTTGGAGTGGTCCTTGTTGAGCTATTAACAGGACAAAAACCAATTTCTTCTAACCGGTCACAAGAACAAGGCAGAAGTCTTGCTAAATACTTCATTATTTCGATGCAGGAAGATCGTCTGTTCGACATTCTTGATGCTCAAGTTGTGAAGGGAGGGTCTAAAGCAGATATCGCAATAGTTGCTAACCTTGCAAGGAGGTGCTTGAATTTAAGCGGACGAAAACGCCCTACAATGAGAGAGGTCATGGCAGAACTGGAAGGAGTTCAAATGGCAGAAAAGGCTACTTCTCACGGTGGAAAGAATTACGAAGAGGTTGAATATCTGAGGACTGAATCAGTTGAGCCATGGGATGTTATTTCAAGCTCAACTGACACAGGGCCTGCTGTGGATGGTGGTGCTTCATCACGAATGCATGAAATCCCTCTCTTACCTTTCAAGTCACTGTGAACAATAATTCTATATTTCTAAATTTTAAATATTGTAATGAATGTTCCAGTTTCATATATTTAGGTTTTTCATTTTTTTCTTGAAACTCTTCTGTCAGAGTGAATGAGACTACAGTTTGAACCTTCGGATCCTTAGGCCACATATCAGTGATGCCTGGCTGATTAACTGGTGATTTTTTTTTTTCTCACACATGAATGGAAACAGAAAACTAATCTTAACAGATCAACAGTCAATTAGCTAATTGATCCTATAAGTCATACTCAACAAATACTTGTCCTCTAACCAATCTTCTACCTGGCCTGTTTTTGTTATATAAGCAAAAAATAAAAATAGTAAGCTCAAATAAAACTCTGGTTTTTTCCTTTCTTCATTCAAGCAATTGGGGAAGCGGAACTGAACTTGGGACCTCAAGTGCAGGAGTTGAATCATCTTAACCAACTGAACTACAAGTCCGTTACAGTTAAAGCTAAAACTTTGTTTCTTAATGTGGCTTGATAAGGCAATATGTGAAATGAGCTTTGTTGAAAGCTAAAGACAACATGTGTTTCACATTGTTGATCTTGATATTGTTGAAGGCTAAAGACAACATGAGATTTATACTCGCAACAAGACACCCCAAACAAAACTTCTATGTTAAAGTTATAGAATTACCCTGTTCCTAACTAGCCTCTGATCGAACTAAATCCCCAGATTTTAGCATCAACATCTGAGAAAATGGTTATATGGGATTAGATTTATATTTCACTGCCTGAAAACTTTATATTACACAGGGACATCAAATCTTCCAACATACTTTTGGATGAAAATACAGAGCAAAAGTTGCTGATTTGGAACTTCAAGATCAATTTCTAGCGACCAAACTCATTTGACAGCACATGCTAATGGTACATTTGGTTACGTGGATCTCGCATATTTCCTAAATTGATTTACGGAGAAAAGTGAAGTGTATAGCTTTGGAATCGTCCTTGTCGATCTCTTGACTGGACAAAAACCAATTCGAGCAATAACAAGGTCACGGCAAGGAGATGAAGATTACACAAGTCTTGTCACATATTTCACTACTTGGATGCAAGAAGATCGTCTATCTGACGTTGTAAGATGTTTGAATATGAATGGAAGAAATCGCCCTATAACGAGAGAAGTTACAACCGAGTTGGAGGCCATTCAAATGTCAGAAACAACTTGTTCAAAATGAAACTTGAGCATTAAGGTGGTGTTGGTGAAGAGAACGTTATTGTATGTTTCATTTGCTATCATAGAAAATTACATATGCTCTTTTGGACTATAATCCTCTGACTATTTATTTATTTTACTTTGTATCTACAAGGAAGTTAGGGCAAATCGACTGGTCAAGCATGGCAGGTAGATTTTAAAATGTATATGTGCATATTTCCACACAAACTACAAAAGTAAGTGCCCTACTTGTATGCTTCTAAATTATTTTCAATCTAAAGTTCTGAGTGCGAGGAAGCGAATAAATGTCTTACATTAGAAGTTTACCAAATCTTGCATGAGTCCGGCTATTTCTTATGTTGTCAATTAATTTTATAGTGGAATATTAACTTACTTCATGGTATCAAAGCATAGGCCTACATTTGAAGCTCAACGGTCACACTTGCTTAACAACACCTAATTTATATTATCCACGTGTTAGACTTTAGGTTTGAACTTCGCAATAGGAAAGGTTCCATTGAGAAACTAACATCTTTCCCTTTGTGTTCCACTAAAATCTAACAGCGCATTACTCGGGCAATATGTTTGAAGATTTATTCCATGTCCAGAAACTACTGATGATGGTTTCGTGCATGCCATGGCGAAACCTTAATGATCGACCAACTCATATATCATTATCACTACAAGAAAAATGAGCTTTGGGTGCAAAACGAATGACACAAATAAGAATTTTGTGTCTATTTAACCACCCAAAGGTTGAAACAGTTCCCATTCCATAGAGGGCCCAATGTAAAAAAAAAAAAAAAGAAGATGCAAAACAATAATGGGCACGGAAATTGTGCCGAGTGGGATCAGATGACAACATTTTTACTGAAGATGGGCACAAAAAACATTTTGTGTCTATAAAAAAAATTTGTTAGCAACACTGTATGTGTTTTTTTTCGTTTGTCTTTACCTCTAGCACACCAAAAAATTAAATTTATAAAATTGTGGTAAATAATGGTATGGAGCTGTTTATTACTGTGTAATGTTTTAGCCTCAAAATAAGTTAGCAATAATGTTGTTCAAATTCATTTTTGGCGAGAATTGAATCTCAGACCTCTCACTTACAAATAAAGAAAAATACCACTAGACCGTAGTTCTAAGTGGTGTGTTTTAGATTTACAATGGATCATTTCCATCTGCAATGAATGTTTGTTAGATTCTTATCTTTTCAACTGTTTTTTAGATTGTTATCTTCCTACAGGTATGTTTTTGATACTTAGTGACACATAACCAAAAATTGTGTCCTTAGGATCATCGATCTATTCAACCATACAAAGGTGTAGTGGGTCTTCAGATAGACAAATGACTTAATAATTATAAATTCCTTTTTATAACACTAATGTTAAAAATTGTGTCCAGTAAATATTAATAAATAATAAATCACTCTACTTTCCGTACAAAGGTGTAATGGGTCTTTAGATTGACAAATGACTTAATAATTATAAATTCCTTTTTATGACATTAATGTTAGAAATTGTGTCCAGTAAATATTAATAAATAATAAATCACTCTACTTCCCAAATAGCAAAAGAATATGTTGGCACAATTATGGATTTGTGCCTTTATTCTAGTATAAAATGTCCGCACTCCTTTACTAATTTGTCTATGGAAAATTACAAGGTTGCTTCATACACTTGTGCTTCTTTTGAATTTGATCAAGTTCTGCATCATTGAGAATGGGGAACAGGCGACGTCGCAGAGTTAGAATTAGAATCGAATCTCCAGTATCACATTCGTTTATTGCTTCAAACATTACAACATCAAATTCCACTATGAATCCTCCAGCTCGATGTCCATGACAACATGTTAATGTCGGGCGCATACCTCATTCTATTGATAATCAGTACATTCTTACTACTGTTGTTGATGTTCACCTTGGCTACGCATTACCTTCCAGTAACGGATGCATACGTGCACCTCAAGGATGTGTGTTGCTAGCATGGGCATACCCGGGTAGGACAAAACAATACCCTATCAATTTGGTTTCTGTTGAAACAACAACTGAAGAGTTTACTAGTGGGTTATCATACGACACATCCGCATATCTCAAAACTTGTAAGTATGATAACCCACTAGGTAAGTATCAAAAACATATCTCAAAACTTGTATCAAAGCTCGAACCATCTTCATAACCATAATAAATCCATATCCATAAATCCACCATATTTGTAAATTCGTAATATAAATTATATTAAAAAACCATAGAAACCAATATATGCAAAACCAATAATTCATTCTCTTTAATAAAACATAATTTTGATAAATAGTAATTATAGAAGTCTGGAAAACATAATATAAAGCATATTCAATGCATGAAATATGTAATGCATGCTAGGTTAATGATTTATAAAAAATATAGTTAAGAAGGGATCCACTCACTAGTTTTTCCATTGCCTGAAGTCGCTTGAACTATCGAGGATGTAATCATTTCCCACTAACACGCCTAAACACAAATAGGGACCTTTTAGTAAAGCTCTACTTAAACGTTATAATTTTGGAAACGGATGGCGGATTCGGATTTGGCACGTCGAGGAACCTTGGGTTTTTCCTCCATGCACCGCCGTGTGTGGCGGTCGGCCACCCTAACTCGCCGGAAAATCCAACAACTCTAAAAATTCTCAAATTTTACAGGAAGGAAGATCTCGATGAGAGGAACAAGTTTCATACCTGAGACTAAGGCCAATTTGGCCGGGAAAAGCCCCATTTTCACTAGAACCAGTTAGAAACCCTAAAAATGGTGTTTCTTGATTCGTCCTCAAATCGACTATGACGCTCCAACCAATGATTGAGAATTGTTCTTGAGATCAAGCGAAGTTGTTTGCTTGTGGGGATCGATGGGATTGCATTCAGAAATGGCAAAATCGCCGCCTAGGAACTCACGGGGTTGCCATCGGAGCTGACGACTTTGAACTCCATGAAATAGGGCTTATTTTCTTCGATTTTGGTGTGAAACCTGAAGAAGGAAGGCTGTGGAGTTGGTTCTAGGTGGTTAGGAGGAACCGGGTCAAGGGTGATCCGGTGCTTCTCCTCTCTCTCATTTCCCCTCCTTTCTCTCCTCTCTAATTGGTCACTTTCTCTCTTATATCTGATTAGGCTTCCCGCCCCTCCTTTCTCTCCTTTATCTCTTCTCCCAACCGTCCGTTTCTTCTTTCATTCAATTTGGGCCACGCACGTGGCTTTCCAGATTTTGCTCCAGAAATCTGGAGCTTTCTAGAAAATAATCAATTTACTAAAATGCCCCCAACTTTAAACGTTAATATCTCCTTCGTTATAACTCCAAATCACGTTCCGTTTACGCCCACGCATTCATAGCAACGAGTACTATCCAAATACACCAAGAAAATGATTCTTATGTGACATACAAGACGGTCAAAAAAAGTCAACGTCTTTGCCTCGAAGGCATTTTTCGTAATTTCACATTTTAAAATTATAAAAATCATAATTTTTTGAGACGGTTCGTTACACAACTTCCATTGCACATACTAGTTATTGTTTTCATGTATTTTGGGGGAAAGATGCAAGTGTCTAGAAATGTTTGCGGAGGAGCAAAGAAAGGGTGAAGTGCAAAGCTTTCTCGAAAGATGCGATTGTCCATAAATGTTTGTTTTCAGTTGTTTTATTTATTTATTTTTTTTAACTGGTATAAAATTGTAAAGTTATAGTTTTGTTAATATATATTTTGATGGATGATTTTGAATATCTTTGTAAATTGTAATATTCTAGATGCTTGTGGGCTATTTTAATTTATGAAAAAAATTAATTTTTTTGTTTAGCCTCAATCTCAGTTTTTAGGCTATTTTGAATTTTGAAAATTTTATAGTTTTTAATTTAAATATATATATATATATATATATATATATATATCTTGCTGGGCAAAATGATAAAAATTGTGCAAAGGTTCAAACATAGATGGGTAAAGTCATCTGACAGCTTTGTCAGAACTGAGGCACAAAAACACTTTTATTTGTGCTTACCTTTTTTAGCACCAACACCATATTGTGCTCGATAATCAAAGGACACGCCCATAGAGGGCACAAATAATGTGTTAGTTGCTGCAGTGTTGCTATTGATCAATGGGCACCTATGTTGGTGCCCTTAGGTCTCATAGGGCACAAATAACTTTTTATGTGCAGTGCCCATATTTTTTGTAGTGTATGAAAACATTATACACTTGGAAATGTACGTGGTGCTTCTTCACCGGGCCCCTTCAAAAGTTCAATTAAACGTCCTTGGTAAACCTGAGTGGTCATTAATTAGCACTTAATGTTATAACAAATTAACAATGCAACCCCGCTGACTTGATCACCCAAGTCATAGATCATCTCATATTTAAGATAGAAAATACATTCACTGTAAAAATAGTATGCAGAAGGTCATCTTATAGTGGTCAAGTCCGGCTGCTGGCGGCTACTTAATTTTCATACTGTAATGTTTCCACACTAGGAACCATAACAGAAGTCCTGACCAACGAAACGAATAATTCCCTTCCTGGCCTAAATAACCAGGGTCTTATGCACCGTGGAAGAGCTTTCCATTGTAATTGGAGGAAAATATTTGGCTCCTTCGGTCTTTTCATTCTTAACAATCACAGTTTGACATGTGTGCATAATTTTTCTATGTGTATTTGATGAGTACCTTTACTATGTGTCAAATTTTTATTTGCAAGAACGAGGAATGGCTATGTTCGTCTGAAATCAGTCTCGGCTACCGAGAATTTGGGGATCTTGGTTCTAGTGTGTGTGCGGGTGTGCCAACTTGCAGCTAAGGCTAAGCGAGTAAAGAGAAGTTCATGATTTTGACTGCGCTTTGGTTTTGATTTCTTTCTGTACGTTACAATACTCTAAGGGGGCGTTTGTTGCACCTCCTTAAGAGGGACTGGCTTGGACTGTCTTAAGCAAGACTATAATCCCATGTTTGGTAAGTTGTTGGACTAACATAAGTGGGACTCGCCTCGACTACGAGTCCCACCGCACTTCACTAAAGCCGTTTATCTAATCCCAAGCTTTCGCTTGGTATTAACAGGGACTAGAAAGGAAATGAGGCCTACGTCCAATTCCCAATTTTTGCTTGCTAAACCCAGACACCCAGTCCCTCTGCGCTCCACCTTCTTCTCCGGCGCCGTCACCATAGCCAGGCTATCACCGTAAGCCTAGGGAGGACGACGACTGCCGCTGCAGGAAAACTTCGATTGATTTGGCGGTGTGGGTTTAATTTTGAGCACCGACCATGGCGTCCTCCTCGAGGCCTCAAGCGCTCCGCTAGGAAGATGAGCCAGCAAGTTTGTTGCTTTCTTCTGCAAGAGCGATTGACGTCAATTTGCAAAAATTGACGACGCCTCTGTAAATTGAAAAAAAAAATTGGGATTTTTCTGTGTTTGATTTGAAGAGAAATAAATTAAAAGAAGAGAAGGTTTGAATTGAAGAGAAAGAAAATGAAATGAAGAGAAAGTATGGGTTTGATTTTTCTGAGTTTGATTTTTAATGGGAATGGGAGCAATCTGGCATGCCAAGAACAGGAAACGTATGAAAGAAAGAAAGAAGAGAAGTAGAGAGACAGGGGAGAGAGGGAGTCAAATTAAAAAAGTGTGTATAATAATAATAAATTATTAAAAAAATGAATTAAAAAATGACAGAAAAATATTTGATCTACAAAAATAATTGAGTCCGTGATTTAGTCCGACACTGCACCAAACGCTTCACTAAATTAATCCAGCTTAGTCTAGTCTAAGCCAATCCAGCTTAGTCCTTGAAGCTAGTCTAGTCCGAGATAGTCCGGCGCAACAAACGCTCCCTAATTGCAATAAAACAATATGCAAGAACGTAAATTGCAAAAAAATAAATTGTAAGAAAATAAATCACGAGAAAGTAAATTGCGATAAAAAATTATTATTCAAAGTGCGCGAAAATTATTTTTACTCTAAGTGAAGAAAAAAGAATTAAGCTAGGTGCTAAAAAATTATTTGCGGGAATAGGTTACATTTTGAATAATAAAAATAAGATAAAAGCACGCAGGGTGCAAAGAAACTAAAAAGATAAGTTGAATGGGTTGGTTGAGAGCATCCAATTCTTAATGTCTTCTCTTGATTTCCTCCTCATCTTTGACTAACTTTCGTTACAAATTCAAAATATACTTGGCTTCTTTGTCTTCAATATTTTTGCAATCAATTTCCTCCTTGAATATCATGGCTGACTTGAGTAATTATTACTCTATTCAAGGTGATGACATGCCATGTAGAAGGTGTCAAATATGGACCCGGCTTCTCTTATTTTGTGCGGTTACGGTTAAGCCACGTCAACATTTTATATTGATTTTTTTTATAGAGATAATAAGATAAAAAACAATAGTGATATAAAATGTTGACGTGGCTTAACCGTGACCGCACAAATAAAAGAGAATGAGAGTGTATGAGAACTTGGAGAGCAGAGAAGCCAGGTCCGTCAAATATGGGTCCAACCAGGCTCATTCATGGGAAGGGAGCCAAGAAGTGCCCATAAATCTGCGGTGTTGCTTTACATTCTATTTCACTTTAGCCTCTGGGTCAGGGTGTGTTTGGTTTTTCTTGTTTTGAAATTAAATGAATAAGCTTTGATAACTTGTACGTACTATTGTGGACATGAGCGACTTGACTGCAAAATTTATGGACGAACCTTCGAAAATACTTTTCTAAGGTAACAAGAACTATCTCTGCAGCTTCCTAACAGTGTTTTCTTTTAGCTTTATCATGGGTAGTTGAGAAGGTTTCATACTTGAAAATGATTGTTTGGTACTTTGATTGGATCCAATATTTTTGTTTTTAAGTATTATCTAATTTAATTACACTCATTTGAAAAGTATAAGTTAGCTTCAAATTGGATACCACCCTTAAAATCCAAACTTCTTACAAGACAAAGAGGTGACTAAAGAGAGGAAGAAAGAAGCAAAAATGGACACCGTCGGCCGGTTTCTACTTCATATTACTTTGTTCTTGTGGTCTATGACTGCGGTAGAAATAGCAGCAACATTAATAGCACCCGTATCAATGCCTGGTTGTCCATCGTATTGTGGTCAAGTCGATCAAATCCCGTATCCTTTTGGAATTGGAACCGGTTGTTACCTTGATGATTGGTTCCAAATAATCTGCGACAACTCCACCAGCCCTCCAAAACCTTTCTTGAACTCTACCGGTCTAGAGGTGCTCGAAATCAATATTGAAGGCACACTAAAGGTGGCGAGCCCTGTTACCTTCTCCAATTGTAGTCACAAGCCATCAGGCCGCCAGACAGCAAACTTAGAGGGAAGCCCTTTTGTGTTCTCCCAGAAGAACAGATTCACTTCAATGAGTTGCGGAGGAATTGGCTTGATGACATCCTTATCCGGATCAACAATTGGAGGCTGCTTGTCCATATGCGACGATACTAGTAATGCTTTAAGAAATAACAGTTGCAGTGGGCTGAATTGCTGCCAGACCACCATTCCTTCATCTCTTAGCACCTTCCGTACTAGTTTCGGTGAAATAACAAATGCGGAGAGAGCAAAATTATGCAAGTATGCTTTCCTAGTAGACCAAGATTGGTTTACATCAGATTCAACTAATATTTCAGACATTGGTCACATGGACAATGTCCCTATAGTTCTGGAATGGAAGTTTTTTAGCAATACGACTTTCAATATAAATGGAACGACAAATTTGACAGATATTGATAAGAACATGGATTGCTCCGGTGATAATTGCTTCTGCTCAAAGGGCTTCCAAGGAAACCCCTATCTTCTTCATGGATGTGAAGGTAAAACCTTTAGCTACAATTGTCCTTAATTTGTATATAATACATGCACAAATTGAATTTCTTTTTGACGTCTTCAATACGATAGATTTATTAGTATTTAAACCACTTTTTATGTGGCAATAAGAATAAGTCTTCAGGCACAAGGATCCTTAGCTAAATGATCTCTTGCAATTAAATTTTAGATATCGATGAATGTGAGGATCCAGTCCACTTCAACAGATGCATTCCCGGCATTTGTATTAATTATCCCGGGAGGTATCAGTGTGTATTCCCCGATCCACGACAGTCACGAGTTAAGCTGGCCATTATAGGTATATGCTCCTGAACTATCATAAACTACGATATCATTTTATTATTGATGAACTAAATTTAAAAACTGAACCTGAAACGTTCTTGACAAAAGTTTTGTGTCCTTTCTTGTTTTATTGACCTACTCAGTTCCCATCAGTGTTCTTGGACTATTGTTTCTACTAGTTGGTGCATGGTGGCTGCGCAAAGTCATAAAGAAAAGAAAAAATACTAAACGCAAAGAGAAGTTTTTTAAGCAGAATGGTGGTCTATTGTTGAAACAACAATTATCTTCAGGTGAAGTCAATGTTGAGAAGATTAAGTTGTTCAATTCCAAGGAGTTAGAGAAAGCCACAGACAATTTTAGTGCAGACAGAATTCTTGGTCAGGGAGGCCAAGGTACTGTTTATAAAGGAATGCTGGCGGACGGAAGAATAGTTGCTGTCAAGAAATCGAAAATAGTTGCTGGAGGTGAAGTTGGGCAGTTCATTAATGAAATTGTCATTCTTTCACAAATTTCCCACAGGAATGTGGTTAAACTATTGGGGTGTTGTTTAGAGACCGAAGTTCCCCTTTTGGTTTATGAATTCATACTCAATGGAACACTTTCTCAGTATATTCACCACCAAAATGAAGAGTTCCCCCTCACATGGGAAATGAGGTTGCGAGTTTCCATCGAAGTTGCAGGAGCTCTTTCCTACTTACATTCAGCAGCTTCCTTTCCCATTTACCACCGCGACATCAAGTCTTCTAACATACTCTTGGATGAAAAATACAGAGCCAAAGTAGCAGACTTTGGGACTTCAAGATCAGTTGCCATTGATCAAACTCACCTTACAACACGAGTACATGGAACATTTGGTTATCTGGACCCAGAGTACTTCCAATCTAGCAAATTTACAGAGAAGAGTGATGTTTATAGCTTTGGAGTGGTCCTTGCGGAGCTCTTGACAGGAGAAAAACCAGTTTCAGTTTTGAGTTCGCAAGAAAGCAGAAGCCTAGCAACTTATTTTCTTCTTTCTATGGAGGAGAATCGTCTATTTGATATTCTTCATGCTCGAGTAATGAAGGAGGCTGGGAAAGACAAGATTATGGCAGTTGCTAACCTTGCACAGAGGTGCTTGAATTTGAATGGGAAGAAACGACCCACCATGAAAGAAGTAGCAGCGGAGTTGGAGGCAATTCAATTGTCAGTTAAATTTTCTAATGTGCAACAAAAGTTTGCAGAAGTTCATTATGTTCGAAGTGAAATAACCGAGCCCTGGGATGTTGTTTCTATATCAACAGCTTCTTGTATGGATAGTGGCACAGGCTCTTCATTGGATGTACAACCACTATTGTCCTTCAAGTCATTCTGAGGAATAATTTCAACTTTCCATCCCCTTTCTTATATGAATCTTTCACATTGTAACATCTTTTTTGTTTCGAATATTTTGAGCTTGATTGTGCAGTATGGTAGTTTGGAGGTTAATTTAAGGTGCGGCAACTGGAAGTGGATAGCAATCCGTTGTGGCTTATGTCAACCTAGCTTGTTAATATATAATTCGTGTTCCCATAGTATCAGATGTGTTCTTCACTTTGAAACTGGTATGGGAGTGGCAGTAAGTTCAACCTCTCCTATTCTCTAGGTTGTTACTGCATAATGTTTCACCCATGTCACCGGCCAAAACATCCCCTTTTTAGGTGAGAAAGCCCATCGGTGAAGCACAGAACAAACACAGAGAATGCTAGAACATCCTAGAACTGTGCGGTCCCCGCTGTCGCCGGAAATCTCCAACGCCACCATCACCACCATCACCTGCTGCCCAGCGAACCAACCAATCAAAACCCTGGTGATGAAGGAAACCATTACACCAGCGCCCTGCAAACAACACCACAAAATCCACTCCCACAAAACCAAGGAACCCGATGGGAAAACACAACCCATCAGAGAGAGCACCAAGAAAGGCAAAGACGAGGAAGGAGGTGGTGCGAACACCCGAGCAAGAGCTCTACTCACCTTCCAATAAAGCCGCGACACACCGCGGTAAGAAGATGGGAGTGCAGATCGTGGTTGCTTGAGGGAGGGGGCGAAGTGGTCTGAGAAGGAGGGACGGAAACGAAGGGGGAAGAGACGGAGATGGAAGGAGCGAAAGGGAATCGGAATGTGGGGCTCAGATTGGGGAAATGGACAGGAAGAGGGGATGGAGAACAAGAGATCGGGAACAAAAGCAGGGAAAAACGCAGGTAGGAGAAAAGAAAAAGAAAAGGAAACAGGGGGTTGTATGGGTTTTAAAACCGGCTTGAGGAGATCCGCAAACGAAGAAAACTCAAACATATTGCAATTTTTGTATTTAATTTTACAAATGTACAAATCAATTTTTGACGATTTCATCCTGATATCTGTTGGTTATTTTAAATATTTTAATAATATTTTATTTTAAAGATTCAAAACTTATTATTTGTTTTATTTTATTTATTTATAATATTTAAGAGTTGTGTTTTATTTGAAGAGGCATATTCCTTTTAAAAGGGTATGAGAAGTTCTTTAAATAAGAAACCTCATACAGAAAACATATACGCTTAAAAACTTTTCTGTCTCCCTCAATTCTCACATCTCTGTCATTCTATTTACATTCCTACTTCATAATTCTTGGGCAATTGATCACTACTTGGCAATCCCGTCTGCCGTTGACGTGCATATCGGATCAGATATCCTGTGAGGCTTTGGGTTGTATCTTGGAGTTGTAGGCACCGCCATAACCTGCACGTAGGGAGGCGTCTACGGCTTTAGATTGTGAAATATATTGCAGAAATATACCAATTATTTATATGATCAAATATATCAAATCAAATGTATAATCACTACCAAAGCCTAACAGGATGTCTGATCCGATATGCACGTCAACGGCAGACGGGATTGCCAAGTAGTGATCAATTGCCCAAGAATTATGAAGTAGGAATGTAAATAGAATGACAGAGATCCCCAAGATATAGCTGCTCCTCCCAATAAAAATACATAACCTGAAGTGGATTTCACTTCGGAGCTATCAGTGATCCAATTTGCATCACTATACCCTTCTACTACATAAGGAAATCCTTTATAGTGTATAGAATAATCCATAGTTCCTCTTAGATACTTAAACACTCGCCTTAAAGCATTCCAGTGTTCTTTACTTGGATTATGAGTGTATCTACTTAGCCTTCCAACCGCATAAGCTATATCGGGTCTAGTTTTATTTGCTATATACATCAAAGACCCAATCATTTGAGAATACTCGAATTGACACACGGGTTCACCACTATTTTTAAGTAAGCACACATTTGGTTCATATGATGTCGATACAGGATTGCAATTGAAAAAATTGAACTTCTTAAGCATTTTCTCAATTGAACTAGCTTGGTTTATAATAAAACATGCTTGTGTTCTTTCTACTTTCATTCCCAAAATAATATTGGCTTCTCCTAGATCCTTCATATCAAATCTCTTTGATAGATAAGACTTTACATCTTTCACAATTTCCAGACTTGTTCCAAATAGTAATATATCATCAACGTAAAGACATAAAATAACACACTGTCCATTGCATTCCTTATAGTAGACACACTTTTCATGCTCATTAATTTCAAAATCATATTCTAGAATGACTTTATCAAACTTCTCATGCCATTGCTTAGGAGCTTGCTTGAGTCCATATAGCGATTTAACCAACTTACACACTTTATGTTCTTGGCCTTTCACTATAAATCCTTCGGGTTGCTCCATGTAAATTTCTTCATCTAAGTCTCCATTCAAAAATGCTGTTTTAACATCCATTTGATGTACTACTAAATTATGTATAGAAGCTAATGCTATGAGGATCCTAATTGTGGTAATCCTAGACACAGGAGAGTAAGTGTCAAAATAATCAATTCCTTTCTTTTGAGTGAATCCCTTGGCTACTAGCCTAGCTTTGTACTTGTCTATACTTCCATCAGGCTTCAGTTTCTTCCTAAATACCCACTTACAACCAATTGGTGTAGTACCGGGTGGTAAATCCGTTAACTCCCAAGTGTTGTTTTGTAAAATAGACTCAACTTCACTATTTATAGCTTCTTTCCAAAATGGAGTATCGACGGAGATCATGGCTTCCTCATATGTTGTTGGATCACCTTCAATTAGAAAAGTATAAAAATCATCACCAAAGTTCTTCTCCACTCTAGGTCTCTTACTCCTTCTAAGTTCAGCTAGAGGTTCTTCTTCATTTGTAACTTGATGGCTAATACTTGTAGAGGCTTTGTCAGTACTAGTGCATGATCTATCTACCACATGCTTTTGCATTCTAGTCTTGAAAGGAAATATATCTTCAAAATATGTTGCATCCCTAGACTCCAATATAGTGTTATTCGAAATTTCATTTATTTCAGAGTTGATGACTAGAAATCTATTGGCACTACTATTATGAGCATAACCTAAGAGAACAGTATCCACAGTTTTAGGTCCTATCTTCTTTCTCTTAGGTTCTGGGATTGCAACTTTAGCCAAACAATATCAACCAAGTTGTATGTTAATTCTAAAGGATATATATATATATATATATATATATATATATATATATATATACCTCACTAGAAAGCAATTTTTCCAGACAAATCATTGAGCAGATATTGGTAATATTCTGTCTCTGTTTTTGGTTATATATGAAAACATAATTAAACTCCAGGTTTTAAAATTTGCTTCCTAGATTTGTTTTGCTTAATGAGCTAAAATTTTCTCCATAGACTGAAGGTTCATCGCATCTGGAACATATTAGTAGTCAATCTTCATGGCGGAATCAAACATCATGCAAATCGGTGTTCAGAATTTTCAAATTTGAGTCTTTTACTATTTGAAGACGACTGCTATAGAATATACTAATTATGTATTAATTAGTCTTAAAGTTGCTCTGCGAAACATAACAAACGGGAAAAACAAGACCTGCACTTTTTACCTCTTCTTTTACATGTTTTTGGTTGCTCTTTCCGCGCACATATCCTATTTCCTCACTTACCATTTCAATAAAAATATTTATTTTTTATTTTTTATTTAGTACATTGATATTTTTACACTATGAGAGGGGAAAGTTCGGTTAAGCCGCACGATTGGCAACCTAAAATCTCTCACTCCCAAATGAAAAGGAATACCACAAGATCGTAATACTGAATGACATTTCAATAAAAATGTTATTGACAAGCTTATTGCATTGTAAAATGATATCGAAGGACCTGGTGGGCATAGAAACAATAGTACTCTCTTATACGAAACAAGGATGAGAGTTGACTTATCATTTTCTTTGTTTATTATTCCAAGGTTCACTACAAACGGTGTGAAACAATGTTCCCCTAATTTCTCTGGTAATTGTTGTATTTTCAAATTCAAAAATTCCAGTTTGACTCTTTAAAACTTGAGTTAACCCTTCTTTTTCGAAATTTTGTCTGTCAGCTTAGTTATGCAACTCTTGTATTTTTTTAATAGAGCTCCATTCTATGAAGTTTAGGTGAAAACTATCAGCGAAACCGGGTTGACTACTAGAACCATGTATGATAAATGAACTTTGACTTAGCCTCCAAGGACTCAGGAAAGTTTCAAGAATACATGAATTAGTATGCTTCTGAAGACAATTCATCCTTGATTAATAGTATAGATTAATGCAAAAAACCAAAGAGCAGGAAGGGGGGAAAGAACTTTCTCTGAACACAATATATAAAGAGAGAAATATCTATATATGTACCTTGAAGAATTAGAAGAAGAAGCAGAATAATGGATTTTTTACAGTTTCTATTTCATATTACTCTATTATTTTTGTTTAAGAGTAGTGCAGTGCTAGCAGTACCATTATTAGCAAAGCCTAATTGCCAATCACGTTGCGGAGACGTTGAAATCCCGCACCCTTTCGGAATTGGAGCAGGCTGTTACATTGACGACTGGTTTCAAATAACATGTGTCAACTCAACCAAACCTTTCTTGAACAAGATCGATCTAGAGGTGCTGGAAATTTCTGTTAAAGGTACACTAAAGGTTGTAAACCCAATTACCTTCTCTTCCAACTGCAGTGCTAATAAGCCTATTCGCCAAGCGGCCAACTTGGAGGGAAGCCCTTTTGTGTTCTCCCAGAAGAACATATTCACTGCAATGGGTTGCGGCGTTATGGCCATGATCACTTCAAACTCAAATGGCTCTACCGTTTCAGCCGGTTGCAAGTCCGAATGTGACAATATTTCAACAAATGTGAAAAAGAATGGAGTTTACTTCTGCCAGACCCCCATCCCTTGGTTTCTCTCTGCCTTCAATACTACTTTCCAGGTTTATGATGATTATACAAAAAGTACTAATTCATGCGGTTATGCATTTTTGGTAGACCATGACTGGTTTCAGTGGTTTCCCAACAATTCAACAAAAAATATTTCTACCATCAGTGACATGGACAATGTCCCTGTCATGCTAGACTGGAACTTGTATCATTCGACGGTTGAGGTATTTGGAGTCATGGTAAAAGTAAATCCGATATCTTTGGGTTCCGAATCATCCTTCTATTGCCAAAGTCATAATGACAGCTCTTCAATACATGAATCCTCAATCAGGCTGGAATGTTTCTGCAATTGGGGCTATGAGGGAAATCCCTATCTCCCACAAGGATGTCAAGGTAAACAATTCTAATTTATAATTTTATAAATCAACAAATTCCATCCTTCTTTGTTTGTCTACCTTCTCTACTTTCCATTTTGATTTTAATGAGCAGGAAATTTACAACATTATTAACTTTTCTTTTTCATTACAAAATATTGCAGACATAAATGAATGTGAGGCTGGGAACCATTGTACTGGAGGCTCCATATGTAAGAACCATGTTGGGTATTATGAATGCTACCCAACACATAGAAATTCTTGGCTTAAAGTGGTCTTTATAGGTATGCCCTTGTCTCCCCACACTACGATATGTAAAATATATTCTGCTTTCTTCTATAGTAACTTTTCTTCTTATGTACATAACACAAGGATTGTTTGTGCATGAAGTTAGTTCTTTATAGATCGATATTGTAATGATACTGTAGAAATATGTCGATAACATCGTTTTATAATTTGTTGTCAACGACGATATCGATGGCATTATCGACAACCAGTTTCCAGACTAATATGCATTGCCAATATTACAAATAGCTATCCCTTGACCTTTATAAAAAGAAATAAATATCTTCTTGACCTGGTTAATATTCTTATGTTACTCAGCTATATTTTCAGGTATCGGCATCGGTCTTGGGCTATTGTTTCTACTCGTTGGTGCTTGGTGGTTGTATAAAGTCGTTGGAATTAAACTCAAGGAGAAGTTTTCGCAACAAGATGGCAGTTTATTGATGGAACTACAGCGTTTATCTTCTGGTGAAGCCAACTTGGATAATTAAAAGGGGTTTTTGAACATTAATCCTTGCAAAAGATTAAAATTTAAAAAAAAAAAACCTGGTGCTAGATTAAATATTCAATTTAATCCCTTGCGTGTACTTTTATCAAAATTTACATTCAATTTTTGTTATTTAATGTGTATTTTTATTTAATCTCTCCATATTAAATTTTAATTTTATTAATATGCACACATTTAGTTTTTTTTTTAATTAGAAATGAATGTAAATGAGAAAATATTAAAAAAAATTGTGATACAAAAATATATAAATACATAAGTGTTCAGAAATGATTGTGCCAAAATATATAAAATTAACTTTTTTGTACCGAAATATTTGTATCTACATGATTGTACCGAAATATATTATAATGAACCTAAATATACGTACCGAAATGTATTATATTGAATTAATGTACCTAAATGTCAATACCGAAGTGTATGTACCTAAATGTCAATACCGAAATGTATGTACCTAAATGTCAATACCGAAAATGTATGTACCTAAATATCAATACCAAAATGTATGTACCTAAATGTATTTACCGAAATATAATAATTGAATTAATGTACCTAAAAGTCGATACTCAAATGTGTGTACCAAAGTGTACGTAACGATATACATTATATTGACCGAAATGCATTATATTGAATGAATGTAACTACATGTTTGTACCAATGGATATACCAAAGTATTCAAATGTATTAATGTACCTAAATAAAGAACATACAAAATTGTTATCGGAATATATATTATAAAAAAATTAGTTGCCTAAATGTAGACATTACAATATATTATGATGAATGAAATAAAAATTAAATTTAAATGTAATTAATACATTAAAATAAAAATAAAAGGATAAAATAAAACATCAAAATACAACTAATAAATGATATGATTAAGGCCCCGTTTGGGATTGAGGTGATTTTAAAAAAAGCCACTGTGAAAAAAAGCTGTGGGTCATTTTTGTGTTTGGTAAACTGAAAAAAAAGAGGCTTATTTTGGAAGCTGCTGTGAGAATAAGCTGAAAATCAAAGGAAAAGCTGAAGCTGCTATTTGCTGCTTTGAAAAAAAGCCAGTTTTTTCAAAGCACACGGAGCTACAGTGCTCCTTTAATGAAAAGACACACTATCATCCTGTTTTTTTTTTCCAAAAGCACTTTCACAAAAAAATTTACCAAACACTCTACCGGCTTTATTTCACAGCCGCTTATTCTCACAGCACAGCCGCTTATTCTCACAGCAGCTTTTTTTCAAAGCACAGCAATACCAAACCAGCCCTAAATGTGCTAGAGACTAAAATTGGATTTTAATCTTACATATGGTTATAATCTAAAACTCATCTTTTTTAGGGATTAAAATGAAGTTTTCTATAATTAAGGGGTTAAAAATGTTCAAATTAGTTTACGAGTTAGAATGTATTATACATACAGAGTTTATAAAGGAATTGTTTGTTTGTCAAATGGAAGAATTAAAAAAGTCTAAAATAGTTTGTGGAGGCTAATTTAAGTTAGAAGCCAATGGAAACGAAATTTCATTTTCAATCCTCAATTTTTAATTCCATTTCGCTTGATAAAAGAAAACTGAATTTTTTTTTTTTTTTTTTTTTTTATACCAGCGGCATTGGGGAGGGGAATTCGAAGTTAAGACCTCGGATGCAAATATAAGCTAATACCAAATAAGAAGGGACCTTTGCCCACTCTTTTAAACACGGGGCTTGTCCACCGTAATCTTGGGTGTAGCTTGGCAAAGCCAACAAAATTTGTGAATGCTTAGAAAGAACATCAAGTTTGGCTCCTCATTTCAACAGTTTTGTCATATTTTCTACCTTAAGAGTGAGATCATGTAATCTGATACTTTGGTAAGTAAATTATGGGTTAAAGTACAAAAAACTACCTCAATTATTGGTGTCACGACATTTTCATACTTATCTTTTTAAATTGACAATGTCATACCTCATCTTACGAATTTGTGTCAATGTCGTACCTCCGTCAATTTTTCTGTTAATTTTTTTGTTAAGTGCTGACGTGGCTAGATACGGGGGCCACTCACTAATCCAACTAGATTAAAATATAATATTTTAATAATTAAAAATTAAAAAAAAAATTATTAAATCTCTCTCTCATCTCTCTCTCTCTCCCCCCCATCTCTCTCGCCTCTCTCTTCTGTGCATCCCCAAAACCCCTTCCCACCCGACCCCCCTGACCCCTTCCCACCCGTCCCCCCCCAACCTTCCTACACCACCCTCTCTCTCTCTCTCCTCTCTCTAGACACCCACATGCATCCCTCAAACCCTTCCCACGAGTCCATCTTAACCTTCCTCCCCTCACCCTTTCTTCCCCTCGCTCCGTCTTCCCCAAACTCAAAACCAGAACCACCCAACCCATATCATACCCTGCTCCAAACTCAAAACTAGAACCACCCAACCTAGATCCCACCCCGTTCCTGTCTTCTCTGTCTTCCCCGAACGGTTTAGACCACACCCAGATCCGACAATCCGTCAACCTGGTGTACATCGTCCCATCGTTCGACACTGCCAACGCATTCACGGCGTCCTTATGCGCCTTGACCAACTCGACGCAACGGAGATCTGAGTCCAGCCAAATCTTCAAGCTCAACGCAGCGGAGATCCAAAGGCATTTCTTGTGGCCCGATGCGACGTAGAAGAGGTTATGGTTGACGGGGAGGCAAATGATTAAGAGGGAGGGACGGCGGGGCGGGAGAGTGGTGAAGCAGAGGTGGGAGACGAAGAGGTCGAGGGGCTTTAAAGGGGAGAGTTTTTGGAGGGAGAGGTTGCGCAGAGAAGATGGGAGCGGGGGGAAGAAAGGGTGAGGGGGAGGAAAGTTGGGGGGGGACGGATGGGAAAGGTAGGAAGGTTTTGAGGATACAGATGGGTGTCCAGAGAGAAAGGGTAATGGAGGAAGGTTGGGGGGATGAGTGGGAAGGGGTTTTGGGGATGCAGAGAAGAGAGAGAGGCGAGAGAGATGGGGGAGAGAGAGGAGAGAGATTTAATTAAAAAAAATTAATTTTTTAATTTTTAATTATTAAAATATTATATTTTAATCCAGTTGGATTAGTGAGTGGCCCCCGTATCTAGCCACGTAGGCACTTAATGATAGAATGGAGATATTGGTGTATAAGATGTTGCCACTTGTAATTAGATTAGAGAAGAAGTTAGTTAAGGAAGTTAGTTGTGTAAGTGTAAGACTATAAATACCTCAACACTGTATTACTTGGGAGTTAAAGAAAATATATCAGAGATATTCATCTTCTCTCTAAGTTCTTTCTTTCTCTCTCTCTCTCTAAGTCTGTTACATTCTTATTCTTCCTTACTGTATAAGATTGATCATAGTTAACATGGTATCAGAGCCAGGTTGTCCTCGTGTGAAGCCAAACGGCCACACGCGCTCCACGTCACCCAGTTGTTGTCCACGTGTAGGCTTGAAAATCCGCCACACGTGCGGGGGCGTGTTGAGAGTTGTCCCACATTGGTGAGGGACAAGGTTTGCTATGTGCTTATATGGTCTTGGGCTACTCCTCATATTGCCAACTATAAATACCTCAACACTGTATTACTTGGGAGTTAAAGAAAATATATCAGAGATATTCATCTTCTCTCTAAGTTCTTTCTCTCTCTCTCTCTCTAAGTCTGTTACATTCTTATTCTTCCTTACTGTATAAGATTGATCGTAGTTAACACTTAACAGAAAGATTAATAGAAAAACATACAGAGGTATGACATTGACACAAATTCGTAAGATGAAGTATGACATTGTCATTTTAAAAAGATGAGGTATGAAAGTGTCGTGACACCAATAATTGAGGTAGTTTTTTGTACTTTACCCTAAATTATGTGATTTAGAGAGCTCGAGCTATCTTTTTTCTTGGTTAAATAACATTTTACACCCTCAAGTACGAGATCAATTACAATTTCATACAACATCTTTAAAACATTTTAATTTCATACATTTAGTTATTTTTTCTTTTCAGTTCATACATCCGTTAAAAAATCTGTTAAGTTAACCGTTAAGTGATGACATGGCAAATGTAGGATCCACATTTGTAATGTAATGGCTGTCCATTTGCACTATGTGAATAAAAAATAATAATAAATGATTATTTAATAAAAATAATCTATATTATAATTAAAAGCTAAAAAAATTTGAAAATGGAATGCTTAGCCCGATAACCCCATCTCTTCCTCCTACCAATGATGTAGCCGTCAATCACCCTCTTCCTCCTCTCCCTCTACCTCACCTCCCGCCACCACTCCCGGGCCTAGAAGGCCCAACCCAAGCCCGCCGCTGCCGTCCAGCTGGTTCCGCCAAACCACATCCACCACTGCGAGGTTCGATTTCTCCCCGAGTTCTTCGATTCTTGCTCGAACTCGACGGTTTTCGAGTGGAGCGGGTCGCCATGGCCTGCAGTAATTTCGCCCATTACACCCCTGTGCGATTCTGAAGCCGACGATATGAATCTTGGTGAGATGGCGGCATCGTCATCTTTAAATCTCACGAAGAAGAATGATATTTGCATCTGGGTTTTGCTGACGAGTTTTCAAGGAGGGTGAGAGTGAGAAATTGGGTGTGTGAGATTTGTTAAGAAATGGAAATTTCATGGTGCTAAATGCTAGAGGGATTGTGAGGTTTCAACCTGGGAGGGATTTGAAGGTGTTTCCATGGAAGATGGAGATGCAGAGAGAGGGGTAGCTGGAGAAAGAAGAAGGGAAGGTTACGTTTTTAATTTTTAATTTTTTTTTATATTTAATTATCAAAAATTTTAACGAAAAGCTTCATTACTGTTTATTTTAACGAAAAATCACACATTTATACTAAAAAGCTAATTCTAATATTATTCATTTTACACTTTATTTTATCATTATCGTTAAAATTCAAAGTTTTTTAAGTATTTCCATTAGTTTTCTTTTAATTATTTTGGTTCACGGCATCAACAAAATATATTAGTTTTATATTTGCTACGTCTTCAATTAACGGTTTGATTAACGAATTTATGAAATTGCAATAAAATGATAAATAATGCATGAAATTAAAATGTTTTAAAAATATTATATGAAATTACAATAGCACCAAACCTGAGGGAGGGGTAAAATATAATTTATCATTTTTTATTTGTTCTAATTTTTTAGAAGCAGGAAAGTAATCACATTATCAAACAAATATTTGATTGATCCCTCCGATCCTTTTCACATACTCTGATGATTTTTCTTCAGTTTGACTGATATTTTTACGATTTGACTTTTGACTATATTTATTTGAGAAAAATCAACATTACTCATATTCTAATGCCGCCCTAATCTTCTCTTGTGTTATAGTGAACTCTTCAAAGTCAGACTTGAAATGGATTGGCAACAAAGAAAGAGCTGGTCTGGAATTCTAGAATGCTGGAGAATTTTATTAACTGCTTGGAATATTCCTTCAATCGTGGAAGGTGCAGAGAAATCAGCAGGAAAGTGCTGAGGACCGAAGCACTTTTACTTTTATTTTGAACAAGGTTGAGAGTTGAGGATCATTTTCTGTGCAACCTAACTCAGAGCTTGCAACTAGAAACCGCCAATATAGGTAAACAGAATACGAAAAATAACCAGAATGGTTGTCAAGTTGCTTAGTCATGTTATTCTGTTTACGCTTTTGCTGCGGTTACTAGCAGTAGCATCATCACAGAAACCGCCCATAGCAAAGCCTAACTGTCAGTCTCATTGTGGAGACATTGAAATCCCGTATCCCTTTGGAATTGGGGCAGGTTGTTACATTGACGACGACTGGTTCCAAATAATCTGTGACAACTCTACTGGCAATCCCACTCCTTTCTTGAACCGTACTAATCTGGAGGTCCTCGAAATTTCTGCTGAAGGAGGTACGCTAAAGGTCACAAACCCGATCACCTTCTCAAATTGCAGCAACAAGCCAATCAACCGCCAGACGGCCAACTTGGAGGGAAGCCCTTTTGCGTATTCCACCAAGAACGTGTTCACTGCAGTTGGTTGTGGTTTTATGGCCACGATCACCTCAAACTCAAATGGCTACTCCATTTCAAGTGGATGCAAGTCCGAGTGTGACATTTCCATAAATAAGAGTAACGGTACCAGGCATAATGTATGCAACGGTGTGGACTGCTGCCAGACAGCCATCCCTTCATTTCTCTCTGCCTTCAATACTAGTTTCCAGCGTGATGACGATAAAACACGAAGTTCATGCAATTACGCATTCTTGGTAGACCGCAAATGGTTTCAGGGGTATGCCAACAATTTAACAAACATTTCTGCCATCAGCGACAGGGACAATATTCCTGTGGTGCTTGAATGGAACATGTTTCACTCCACAACTGAAGTGTTTGGGACCTTTTTGGAAGTAAATGCAACGGTATGGAGGGATGATCCAATCCGGCCTTCATGTGATAGCTACAATGACAACTCTTCCGTGTATGGATCCTCAAGGCTTGAATGTACCTGCGGAGGGGGTTCGGAAGGAAATCCCTATCTTCTCGACGGATGTCAAGGTAAAACTCGAATACCATTTTCAATGTTTAAAGTTCTTTTCTTTGTGTTTGGAATGAGTTAGTAGGTGATTGATCATCACTTTAATTTTTTCAACACATTAATCCAGACATCAATGAATGTGAGGTTGGCAAGCATTCGTGTTCCGAACCCCTAGTATGTGTGAATCATCGTTCGGGTTACGGATGCTATTATCCTCCGAAGAGCAAATCTCCAGTCAAAGCCATCATTATAGGTATGTCCCTGCACTATACAGTATAATTTTCTGATTTAATAATGCATAATCTAGAATTAACAAAATGATTTGGAATTTTGAAGAGCAAAATAAGCAACCATATATATAACAAATCTCAGCAAAAGAAAAAAAAGGAAATGATCTTTGCTCACACACACACACACACACACACACACACTATCCTTTCTTATCTTCTTTAGTTATTCAGGTATCGGCAGTGGTCTTGGATTCTTGTTACTGCTCCTTGGTGCCTGGTGGTTGCATAAACTCATAAAGAAAACAAAAGCCATTAAACGCAAGAAGAAGTTCTTTAAACAAAATGGTGGTATACTATTGGAGCAACAACTGGCGGCTGGTGAAGTAAATGTTGAGAAAATTAAGTTGTTCAATTCACAGGAGTTAGAGATGGCCACAGACCATTTTAACATCGATAGAATTCTTGGCCAGGGAGGCCAAGGTACTGTTTACAAAGGAATGTTGACGGATGGAAGAATCGTTGCTGTAAAGAAGTCTAAATTAGTTGATGGAGGCGAAATTGCGCAGTTCATTAACGAAATTGTCATTCTTTCGCAAATTAACCATAGGAATGTGGTTAAACTGTTGGGTTGCTGTTTAGAGACAGAAGTACCTCTCTTGGTTTATGAATTCATACCGAAAGGGACTATCTACCAATATCTCCACAAAGAAAATGAGGAGTTTTTATTTACGTGGGAAATGCGCTTAAGGATTGCTGCTGAAGTTGCAGGAGCTCTTTCATACTTACATTCAGCAGCAGGTTTTCCAATTTACCACAGGGACATCAAGTCTACAAACATACTCTTAGATGATAAATACAGAGCAAAAGTTGCAGATTTCGGGACTTCAAGATCGGTTTCCATTGACCAAACCCACCTCACCACAATAGTACATGGCACCTTCGGGTACTTGGACCCAGAGTACTTCCAATCAAGTCAGTTTACGGATAAGAGTGATGTGTATAGCTTTGGAGTTGTCCTTCTTGAGCTGTTGACTGGAGAAAAATCCGTTTCTCTAACAAGGTCACCAGAAATCAGAGGCCTAGTTACATATTTTAATTTTTCAATGGAAGAGAATCGTCTGTTTGATATTATTGATGCTCGAGTTAAGGAGGAGGGTGTAAAAGAAGACATATTGTCAGTTGCTAACCTCGCAAACAGATGCTTGGATATGAGTGGAAAGAGACGGCCTACGATGAAAGAAGTGGCAATGGAGTTGGAGAGGATTCAAAAATCAGTCAACGCTTCTAATAATCTGCAACAAAATTCCGATGAGGTCGAATATGTTAGAAATGAAGTAACTGGTCCTTGGGATGTTACATCGACAGGGTCGTGTTTGGCTGGAGGTACTACTCCGTCAAAAGATTCACTACCACTACTATCTTACTGATCACGACCAGCAATTGGTGGAAACTGGAGATTTCCCTGATCTTGTTTTCGAAGCAAGAATTTGTCTTGTATTTTTTTTTTTCTGGTTTTAATCAACTTGTTTAGTGGTGTCTGTATGCTCCGATTGTTCTTGATGTTTTATGTGCTAATAATTTTGATGTGTCCGACAGTTTTAGGTTTTCTGCCCAAACTGTTACTAGCAATCTGAAAAGTCATCTTGCATCTTTCGCGTATTTTCTGGTGTTTTTTTCTAGAGCAAGAGTGCAGAATGATGTTTTGGACTAGGAATAACGGCTCCCTGTTTAAATAATCTAAATCCCAGTATGCTATTGTGTTGTCCACTTTTATGTGGTTTAGTTTTCTGTTTAAATTTCCACCACCAGTAATCAAAAGAAGGGTGACATTTGGCAGCCTATTTACTTTGGCTGTCAAATGTCAAAGGGCAGTTGGCTGAGAACTTTCACAGTCAAGCTTCAAAATTGGTCTGCTCCGAAATGTTTGAATCAATTCTAGAAAATAAAGGAAAATTACACAACTTAAAAACTTTTAAAAAATAATAGGAAGATCAAAGTTTGGAAATTAAGGGAAAAAGAAGAAAAGTCTGGTAAAACTTCCTTAAGACAAATTATCTTATTGCCATGGTTGCTTTTGTGGGATTTAGTTTTTTTTTTGTCCCCCCACCCCCCGGTCTTTGTACTACCATTTTCTTCTTCATTAGTTTAATAAACGCAAGGGGCCCCTTTTATTTTAAAAAAAAATAATAATGTAACCGGATAATAAATGATACATTGCAGGAAGCATGGCAAAACCCTAACCAAATCTTCAATATTTCTTCTTTGAGGATAATTCTGCACAAAATTCTCATATGGGCCAAAAGAAATATTTTCATATAAAGTTATCCCTATTGTAGGCCTATTTGATTGAGCGATCTAGGATTAGAGAGAGAGAGGGGTGCGGCAAGCTTTAGGGAGAAGAGAGATTGATTTAATTGTGAGGTGTGTTTGATTTACCCCATTATGCCTTTACTTCCCCCTAATGATGGGAAGACTATCTCATCAAAGTGACAATCCGTAAAACGTGCGGTAAAGAGATCTCCTGTCAAGGGTTCTAAGTAGCGAACAATTGATGGCGAATCATAACCGACATAGATTCCCATTTTTTCTCTGAGGACTCATTTTGGTATGTAGCGGCGGCGTTATTGGCACATAAATGGCGCACCCAAACACCCATAAATGCGAGACGTCATGCTCGTATCTAGTGACCAACTGTAACAGTGAATGTGGTTGGGTAGTGGTGGGCCTCAAGCGAACCAACATAGCTGTGTACAATATTGCATAGCCCCAAGCAGATACCTGCAATTTGGTTCTCATAACCAAAGTCCTACCTATCAATTGAATGTGCTTTATGAAAGCTTCTGCCAGGCCGTTTTGGGTGTGAACATGGGGTACAGGATGTTCCACATTTATCCCTACTGACATGCAATAATCGTCAAAAGTCTGTGACGTAAACTCTCCAGCATTATCCGGTCAAATCAACTTGATCGAATAATCAGGGTGGTGAGTCCTTAGCTTAATGATTTGAGCTAGGAGTTTAGCAAACGCGGCATTGCGTGTGGACAACAAGCAACCATCGTGTCGATGCATCAACCAACACCATAAAGTATCTAAATGGTCCGCAAGTTGGTTGGATTGGCCCACAAATGTCCCCTTCAATCCTATGAAGAAATTTATGGGGGTCGTGAATGATATTTGTATTGGAGAGTTGAGTATTCAACTTTCCTAAAGAACACGCTTTGCATGGTGGGAGTCCAACATAGGGATGTAACTTATGCTTGTGTGAAGATTTGAGAATACAACGCATCATGTCACGTCCAGGATGTCCCAAACGATCATGCCAAAGCAACAAAGTGTCTGGGAACTCAGGCATAGGATCGGCCACACTGTGGGCTTCTATGCCGCGAATGGTTGTGATGTACAACCCACTCGGCAAGCATTCCAACTTCTCGTGAATATGCTTCTGGTCATATTCATACGAAGTGATACAAAGAAATTCAGAATCATGATCTTCAGTGGTTTCAAGATGATATTGATTATTTCGAATATCTCTAAAAAGCAGCAGCGTTCTTCCGGAACGTGGAGAATAGAGTGCCTCCTTAATGGTCAGAATTGTACCATTAGACAACATAATACGTTTATTTCCGTGTCCTTCAATCAGGTTGGATAAGCCTGAGAGAGTTGTTAAAGGAGCTTTCTTAGGTATGAAGTTAGTAAAATAGTGGTGTTCACGCAAGATGGTGTGCGTGGTTGCACTATCTATCAGACAACTAACTTCCCCACTAGACATACCTAGAAATAAATTAATTGAATTGGTCACATGTATAGATATAAGTCCATTCATTCAATTAAGCAATTCGAGAAAATAATATTCATTCAAATAACAATCCATAATTCAAAACAAACCAAAACCAAACAAATTATTCCAAATACTTAGAAAAAGTATTCAAAATTAAACCATAAACCTAGCAAAATAGGGGGCTAGGGCCGGCCACTCCTAGTGGGTTCGGCCACTAGGGGTAAACACCCTAAATACATGTCTAATTTATTCATCCATAGGTGATGACGCCTCCTGGAAATCCGATATCTCCATTGATGTAGTTGCATCTTCTGGATGATCCACATGTGCAAAGTTAGACTCACGACGGGAATGATACTTGGCAATAGCCTCAGAGGAAGCTCAGCATATACGTGACCAATGATCCTTTGATCCACAGTGATAGCATATGTCCAGTTCATTAGAAGCAGCCTGAACTGGAGCTTTGCCCTTGTTCTTGAAGTTTGGGACCTTATAGGCGATTGTGGACGCTGCTGGGTCGCAATTCTTCCCTTAGGTGGGGCACTCTATTGACCTTGGGCTTGCTGCCCATTACCACGGCCACGACGATTCTTTTGTCATTTATGGCTGCTAGAATAGGTCGTATGCATTTCAGGCGCAGCGTTCGAGCCAGTGGGTCGAGCTTGATGATTCTTCATCAAAACCTGGTTCTGCTTTTCAGCGATAAGTAAAATAGAGATCAAATCCGAAAACTTGGTGAATTTATGTGCCCTATATTATTGCTGCAGGATAATATTGGTGGCATGGAAGGTTGAATAGGTCTTCTCTAAGAGATCTGATTCAATTAGTTCCACTTTGCAGAATATCAACAGAGAATGGATTCTACAAACTTCAGAGTTGTATTCATTCACAGACTTAAAGTCCTGGAAGCGAAGATGTTGTCAGTCGTGTCTTGCTTCAGGCAAGTATATGTGTTTCTGGTGATCGAAATGGTCAGCTAGAGTAAGCTAAAGGGTGCGTGGGTCCTCCTCAGTGAGATACTTAGTTTGCAATGCATCATGAATGTGTCTTCGGATGAAGATCATTGCAGTAGCCTTTTGAGCTTCGTCAATAGGTTTGTCGGCGATAAGTGTCTCGATGGTGGCTCTAATACCCTTTGCAGTGAGATGGAGCTTCACGTCTGAAACCCACTTCAGATAGTTTCTTCCACAGACTTCTAGAGCGGAGAAATCAAAATTATTCAAGTTGGACATATCCCTAACACGGAGGGAGAAAACGTGATGAGTCATATGGTAAGTCATGGACATATATCAGGTTCTTTAGACATGTATTGGTTTAATTTATGCATGAAAGCTACGGGTTTCATATGGTATGTTTTGAATGAAAACTTCGAGTTTCAAAGGCACTAAATTTGAAACTACAGGTTCAATTTAGTTTTATGAACAATTGGTTCATAATGAGAGGTTCATGCAAGAAACACAAAATGTAATATATTAACCAAGTGTAGTGGATTTGAGTTGTCTTCGGGAACTAAAGTGTGAGAGCTTCGTTACTACGAAAGTATGTGACGGTTCAAAGTATAAAAATACATTATTGAATTGTTAATGTCCAAAAGTGATTTTCAGGTCAATAATTTTGGATTCATTATCAGATTAATGTACTGCATGTCACTTTTAATTAATTCAATAAATCGGGCCATACGGGTCGATTGTAGAAGCAAAATAATATTAACATATGGGTGAAATTATTGTAGAATGCTAAAATAAAAGTATTGGGTCGAAAAAATTGCCCCAAAAATACAATTGGGCTCGGGTTGTGTGCCTAGAGTAAAAAGGCATGGCCCAAAAACCTTGGGTGTGGGCTACAGGCCATGAGGGTGGGTGAGAAACCCCTAGCCGAAGCTAGGTTTCATATATCGGCCAAAGGGGGGCATGGTACAGGTCCAGCAAGGCTGACATGTTGGTTGTTGCGTGGGGAAGCCCAGCCGCAAGGCTGGAGTCATGCAGTTGATGCGGGCCAGGGCAACAAAGCCCAGCAACCAAAGAAAAAAAGGTTGCAGCGTGCGTATGGGAGGATAGCCCAGACAATTGGCCAGGTTGGATGGTTGCAGGCCAAAGTCAGTGTGCAGAGGTTCAGGGCTACAAGCCCTATCGAGGTAAAATCCAGGCCTAAGCCTGATGGTTATTTGCACAATGATGGTGTGGTGCATGAAACAAATATATGAACATATACAATATCTATATCGAAAGGAAAATATAAACATAGAGGGGTTCATGCATCATAAGGAATGTTTTCATGCTTCGTGGACGTTTCAAATATCTTCTTTTATTTTAAACGTACCTGATTAGCAGAAAACGAATAAGCTTTTGAATTTGGTGGATGATAGCCTCCTCCAACGATGCGTCAATTCCTTTGCTTCTGGCAAGAGCGTGCTGATAACGTGTTGTGGGCCTATTTAATTGAACGATCTAGGATTAGAGAAAAAGAGGAGTGCGGCAAGCTTTAGGGAGAAGAGATATTGATTTAATTGTGATGTGTGTTTGATTCACCCCATTGTGCCTTTATTTATAGTAGTAGGAAGGGTAAAACATTTCTCTTTAGGATTACAACATTTAATAGGTAATCTAATCCTAAAAGGAATATAAGATACATTCCCAGATTCCCTAGGATTTACACAATCACATTCCTATTCTAAATATGACTACAACAATCCCGATATATGAAATTTTTTTGTTATCACTACATGAAACTCAACCATGGTCCACGTACACTCCGATGAGATGGTAACCTAACATGTTTGATAATTTAGAGCCTTGAGTGTTTGATATGGAATATATAGGTTATTTAATGATTTTGGGGTAAGGTTATAAAAGATGCTAGGTGCTAGTTAGGCGATGGGTTGGGGCCTAGAGTCCTACTTAATTGCATTGAGATAAATAAATTGCAAAACAAAATGACATATAAATTAAAATATTATAACATATTGAAGATATAGAGAACAAGCATATAATGAGTGTTCATCCAAGTATTAACAAGTCTCTTATAATTTAATAAACAAACATAAAATCCAAAAGTTAAAGTCATCGATTTTCTGTCTAAATAAGAGTCATGACTTGGGGGTGCCTAGACAGGCCAGGGGAATGCCTAAGGAGGTCTAGACGCCATTTCTTAATTTTCAAATGCCTATGAATTATTCGGGACGGTGGCTAGCCGCCTAACACCTAAACGGGGCATAGGCGGCGCAAAGCGGGAGTTTTTAGAACAATGCTCTGAGAGATTCAAAGAGCATGTGAGTAGTGTGAAATCCCATCCTCGGATTTCACTGTTTTAAATTACTTATTTCATATTTTGTACTCTTATTCATAGTTTCGACGCGTTTTTATTTGTGGCATACAAATTTTTCAATAAGTAAAATGATGAAAACACATTCAATGAACTAAACGGAATTTTTACGAACGTATTTGAATCTTTCAAGATTTTCTAGATTTATTTACATATTTGGATAGTACGTGTCGATATGAACGCGTGAGCGCAAGCATATTGTAATTTGGAGTTATAACGAAAGAGTTATTAATGAATGAAGTTAAGGGCAAAATGGTCATTTGACCATAAATCTAGAAGGCTCCAGATTTTGTTGGAGCAATGCGATAGAGCCACATGTGTGGCTGTGATGGAAATAAGAGAAGAGAAATTATGTATGGAACTGCCCAATCAAGAAGTAGAGAAATGAAAGAAAGGAGAACATGGAGGAACACCGAATCCTTAACTCGTTTTCGACCAGCACGACCCGATGCCCAACCTGGACACCCTGTGTAATTTTCGACTCTGATTCTGGTATTTTCCTGGCAAATTGATTATCGCCACCACCTGCACTCTACTCCATGACCCTCCCTCTACCAATTCCACCCCAAACCCAACGAGATTTTGACACATTTGATGGTGCACAAAACCCTTCGCCGGTGATCCACCGTTTCTGAAATGATCTCCGTCAACCACCACCACCCTCAGGTGTCTCTTGAGCCCAAAAACAAACCCTAAACAAGTTTGGGGGTGGCAGAGCTTTGAATTCGGCGAATCGAGGTTCACCCATTTTCGAGGTTTCCGACGGTTCGAGGGATTTTCTGGCTACTTCCCGGCCAAACTGGACTTTGTCCCAGGTATGAAAAATGTTTCCCTCATTGAGTTGTACATTTCTGCAAAATTTGGTAAATTTTGGAGTCGGTCGGAATTTGTGGTTTCCGTTCACCGAAAACCGCCACCCGCGACGGCGCGTAAGGTGGCGCGTGGTTAGTGGGTTGATGCTGCCTTTTTAAGTTCAATTTGATGTCTTTATTTCAGATTTGATGTCCATTTGATGTGGCTCAATAGTTTGAACCTATTGTTGAATATTACGTCACTTGATCATTTTATGATTTGACGATTTGACCGTTGGATCGTCACCCAACTTTAATATGTTATAGTACATAATATTTGAGGACATTACAAACTAACGTATTGGGAATCTGACATACGGATCTTCCCGAATTGGATTTCTAAGTTTGTAAAATCAAACGTTGATGGCCACTTAATCTTAGCAATTGGCGGAGATCCAACCGATGAATCGTAATGAAATTTTAGTAAGTTGTTCTAGAAGAGTAGTGAGACTCTTGGGAAGTTACAAATCAAAAATTTGATAGGCAGATGTTCCGTTTAGATTTCTAGGGTTATGGACCCTACTCTCGACCTTGATCGACGGTTGGTTTTTTAGTCAACTAGCCCGAGTTTTTCTAGCGTGTTGCTGATCTTAGAGTGTTGTTGAGATTCCATAGAGCTTATTGGGCTCAGCATGGTGACGTGTCTTCCTCGATTGATGTGCACCTCGATTTATGTACTGATGGCATCACATTGTGTTATGCTTGTTTATTTTATGTGATTTGACATATGTATTGAACTTGTTGTGGAGTGTGGTTGATTCGAGAACCCATTGTCATGGGGTTTGTTGCTTCAAGACTTGTTTCACATATCGTATCATTATTTCTCGTTTCATTGAGCCATTCTAATTATGTACCTTGTGCTTTGTTCCATTTCTTATTTCGTTGAGCTTTTGTATTTTGAGTACTTGATTCATGTCTTGTTCTTCAAGCGTCGCTATATTCCTTGGACTTCCTCTCGGTTCCGTTGAGTGATCCGGAATTGGGTTTCCACTAGGGTTCCGTTGAGTGGTCTGGTTCCCTACTCCATTTGGATTCCATTGAGTGGTCTGGAATCTCTCGTGATCCGCGATTCCGTTGAGTGGTCCGGAATCGTATCCAGCTTGAATTTCATTGAGTGGTTCAATATGCATTTATACTCCGCGATTCGGTTGAGTGGTCTGGAATCGTATCCACGCGGATTCTGTTGAGAGGTCTGGAATCTCTTCTACTTCGCAATTCCATTGAGTGGTCCGGATGTTGATAGATTTCGTTGAATGGTCCGAAATCACATCATTTGACTTGTTAGTTTCTTGAATTTGATCAGTTTCAGATATGTAGGTTTCGGCCGAAATGTGTCGCTCTAGCCCTGCATTTTGGTGTATGGTATGTGTTATTGATTAATGTGATTGTGGAATGATGTTGGTTGTGATTGTTGTCATTATGATTAGACTCATTGACCAATATGTAGGGGTGGTTCGGTATAGGATACCATACCGAAACTAGTATCCCGAATCCCAAACCAAATTTTCGGGAATCCCAAATTTTGGGAATCTCGAAATATTTTTGGGATTTCTGGACAAATTGGGAATCCCAAATTGAAATATGAAATTATGAATTGTTGTTCAAATATATAATTCAAGAACACATTCATGAATTAGGAATGTCATTTCATTCACACTACCATTTAATCTAAAACTGGCATGTCTGACTGTTTTTATCAGAGTCAAAATTAAAATTAATTAAACCATTTTTGCAAGCCTTCTGAAATCATCAGTCATGGTAGCAGCAATAATAAAATCCAAATCAATATCAAACAAAACATGAAAAATATGCAAGATGTAGGGCATTCCAGGTTGTGGAGCATGAATTAGAAACTACTAGCATCAATTATAAAAGAATAATATATAAATATATATATATATAATTAATATTATATATTTTCGGTTTAGTATGGGATTCCCGAAATATCAAGAAGCCAATCTCGAATCCCGTACCGAAATTTCGGGATCGGTTCGGGATAGCAACTCGAAAATTTTGGGAATTTCGATTTGGGAAATTTTTGGTTTGGGATCGGGATTTTTTCGGTTCGGTTCGGGATTTTCAGGAATTTTTTCCACCCCTACCAATATGGCTAGAGATTTATGTTACGCTTCATCGAATGTTCCTCGTGATGTTGCATGCATGTTGTGTGGTATTATGTTGAGACATAGTGATTTATGTGATGATTGTTCGAGTGTAGTGAAGGACAAACCACAAATGGCTTGATCCCTGTTTAGGGTACGTGGCAGTCTAACGAGGAGTTTAGATGCAGCCATAAAGTATACGAAAATTACTACACAATTCGAATCTTGAGTTATGCTTTGTACATATCCCGGAGGCATGGTATGTTAGATATATGGGTATTTGGTAATGTAACGTGTCAATCCAGGATGTATGTCGGGATCGGGACGTGACAAGTAGAGAGCTTTTGGGATCATCTAGATGTTGTATTCGGTCCCATACCTATGAAAGTTTATCTTATATTACCGGCCCCAAGTCCAGATAAAGAAGGATGTGGACTGTATCAGGTAGTCAACAGCCATAACTCATTTTTCACGTCGAACTCTTATGATCTAGATGTTATAGTCTGTTCATGTTATTTCCAAAAGTTATGGGATTGACTGATGATTCCTCCATTCTATCTTGAACAACTCTGATGAAATTTCTTTCTTTTTTATTTTGGCCAATATTTTAATTTGAATTTTAATTTGAATTTTAATTTATTCGTTAGGATACTTCAGCCTTTCACTATCAAGTATGACTACTATACCAGATGATGCAGAAACAACATGAATTAGACAATAAAATAAGAAAATCTTGAAAATACTTTTATCCGTAATAATAATTTTACGGCCCTCCTAAAAAGAAGAAATCTGCATTGAAACCAGTGGTTATAGGTACACCTCTGTCCCCTCAGTTGGCCTGGAACAACTTTCAGTGGATTCAAAATGAGAAAAATTTGAACAGTTCACTAAAATTCTCAAGAGGTTATGATCACTCATATATTTCATGCATTTATACAATCAATTTCTAAAGTCTTTGTGATGTTTTTATGTTAAAATTGTGGCATTTTACCTTACCTTATGTTATTGTGCAGTTAAATGTGTTTTATGATCAATTTCAATTAAAAGGAAGAAAAGTGAAGACACGGACAAAGAAGCAGAGAGGATGGCAGGAAACAAAGTGGAAAAACAGCATGGAAGAATTCTGACAGAGTGGAGAGAGCATTAAGAGAGTGACGAAAAGAAAAAGAAACAAATAAAAAAGACAGACTGGCAGACAAAGAGGTGTGGAAAGAAAAGAAAAAAATAAACAAATAAAAAACAGAGAAGAGTGGAAAGAGAGTGGAGTGCACACTGACAAACAAAAATAAAATAGGCAGAAGGGAGAGAGCACTGAGGCAGTGCGGAAGGAATAAAAGAAGAAAGAGCAAGCGTGGAGAGAGGAGAGACACGGGCAGAGGGGAATAAGTGGAGTGCGCAAACAGAGAGCAGGGCAGACCAGGAGAAAACGTGACTGGCAGGGAAAAGAGAGGAGAAAACATGAATACGTAGTTTTAATTTTCAATTGCTTAAGTGTTGTTATATGCTTGCTTTGATATTTTCAATCACTAAATTAAACTATCTATGTATCTTGATGCTTGAACACCATTAGGATGCTTAGAAAAGTTATCGGATGCAATTTTGAACGAATGTCACGTTAAAATTGGTTGTGCTTCTTATGATTGAGAATTATACTCTCCTAAGGTAAATATCATGCTCTTAGGGATTATATGGTTTAACAAAAGGATTTTCACCAAGATTAATGAATCACTCATGTTTATATTTAATCCAAATGTCATGGATAAGTTGCATGTAGTGGTATGCGTTTTAGCTTGAATGTCACAAGTAAAATATACACAAGGAAAATCCAACCTTCAAAGCATGTGTGCTTTCAATTATTTAAGCAATTGGAATAGCTACGTAAAAGTGTTGTTGGTAAAGGTTGAACTCTAGCATATTGTCAATTTATTTTTCTTCAATCATTTATTTTATCTTGAATTTCCTTATTTACTTGTTTTGTTTAAGTTGAATCATTATTCCTATAAACCAATTTCCATTTTAGATATTTGTTAAGTCACACCCAGTAATATTTAGTTTCGTCAAATTAGTGTAATTCTTAGAGTTAAATAAGTTAAATACACAAAAACTCGTAAATTGTTTATATCAGTCCCTGAGGAGATCGACCTTGCTTGAGCCATTCTATACTACAAACACTTGTTCTCTTGCAAGAATTTTCTATGGTTTAACCCTTTGTTTTACAAGTGGTAAAATCGCTATCAGGTTAGCTAAAGAATTGGGTACTTTTTTTGTAACATGTATTGATTTATGTAGATATTGGTGGAAGCTTGGGGGTATTACTTCTTCTTGCTGCTCTATGGTGGTTATACAAGGTAGTGAAGAAAATAAATAACATTAATTGCCGAGAGAAGTTCTTCAAACAAAACGGTGGCTTATTGCTCGAAGAACAATTGAGTTCCGGTGAAGTCAATGTTGAAAAAATAAAATTATTTAGAGAAGGCCACAGATCATTTTAATGTGAACAGAATTCTTGGCCAGGGAGGCCAAGGTACCGTTTACAAAGGTGTTGACAGATGAAAAAATTGTTGCAGTAGAAAAGTCCAAGGTGGTTGATGAAGGGAAACTTAGGCCTTTCATTAACGAGATTGTCAGGTGGTTGATGAAGGGAAACTTAGGCCTTTCATTAACGAGATTGTCATTCTTTCACAGCTTAACCACAGGAATGTGGTTAAGTTATTCGGGTGTTGTTTGAGGACAAAGGTTCCTCTACTGGTGTATGAATTTGTTCCAATCTGTACCCTTTTCGAGTATATCCACAAAGATAATGAAGAGTTTCCGCTTACGTGGGATATTTTCTACCTGCATTCATCAGCTTCCATTCCCATTTATCATCGCTATACTAAGTCCACAAACATACTTTGAGACGACAAGTATAGAGTAAAAGTAGCTGATTTTGGAACTTCGAGATTTTTCCATTGATCAAACTCATGTGACCACACAAGTACAAGGCACTTTCGGATACTTGGATCCAGAGTACTTCCAATCAAGCCAGTTCACAGAAAAGTCCGATGTTTATAGCTTCGGAGTTGTCCTAGTTGAGCTCCTGACTAGTAAAAAGCCGATTTCATACAAGATCGGAAGAAGGGAGAAGTCTGGCCACATACTCCATTCTTAAAATTGAAGAAAACCGTCTGTTTGAGTTGATGTTCAAGTTACGAAGGAGGGAAATAAAGGACAGGTTGAGGCAATTGCTTGCCTTGCAAGAAGATGCTTAGACTTGAATGGAAAGAGACGCCCCACGATGAATGAAGTTGCAATGGAGCTGGAGGAGATTCAAAATCCAGTTGATCGTTCTAGTGTGCAGCAAAATTATGAAGAGGTTGAATATGTTGGAAAGGAAGTGACTGGTCCTTGGGATGATGTTTCTGCATCAACAGGATCAGCTGTCGACAATATATAGTGCTGCTTCATCAACTGATGTGCTTCCACTATTATCGTCGAATAACGATGAACATGGGCAGCTTTTGAATTACGTCCAAAGTGTCTGTCGTTCAGAAGTGCTTGCTAAAAGTCCAGAACCTACTTTGGCCTAAAGCTAAGGGACCACCAATCTGTTTTGATTGAGAAACCTGGTCCACCCTAGCTTTTAGCATTTGTGGAAAGCGAGATGACTTTCACAAATCCTTTTTAGCCTCTTTCTTATATTTGTACGTTAATTCTGTTTGACTTGGTGAATTTGGTGGTCAGAATTAAGAGTAAATTGTAACAATGTTTCATCAACTTTAATCAAATTAGAGCAATGGTCTCTCAACTAAAAATTCATTACCATTGGTCCTTCAACTTATCAAAATGTGTAGCTATAGTCATTTTCATCAATTTCGTCAAAATTTTGTCAAAATAAGTTATGTTGGAATAACCATTTATATAATTAGGGTCCCTCAACTCATCAAGGTGTGTAATTATGGTCCTTTTTGTCAACTATATCAAAATTTTTGTCAAAACGAGTTATGTTAAAATGACCATTGCTACAATTAGGTTAAAGTTAAGAGACAATTTCTCTAGTTGAATTAAAATTGAGGGATCAATGATAATGGATTTTTCGTTGAGAGACCATTGCTCCAATTAAGTTAAAGTTAAGGGACCATAGCTACAATTTACTCTAGAAATAAATAGGGATATGTGAGTTCCTTGTATGAAAATCAGTTTCCTTGTGAATGCCCACAATTTTTCTCATCAAGCAAATTCTTTTAATTTTTTTTCTGTATTTGTTTAAACTCTAAAGATGATGTTTTGTACCTGTTTTTAATTTTTTCTGTATTTGTTTATTTTTCTGTGGCTGTCCTGCTTATTTTATATCTGTTTCTATTGAACAATCTTTGATTGATCAGAATGAAAATTTTGAAGCCATTTTATAAATGAGGTTTCTTATACATATTTTCCTAATTTTATATTGGAGGCAGATTTGTTACAGCACTGTTTTACACAAAATTTGACACACATTTTGTAGGATCCACTTCGTAATGTATTTTAATGATCCGAACCGTTTATATTTTAGAACATCATTCATGGATCATCCTTGAAAAAAATTAGACATCCGAAGCAATTAAGACATTCATTTGTAGTGAAGAAAAGTGACGAATACAATTTTACAAAGAAACACTAAATTTAATCCAACAATCATATAATTTCAGGTCAGGTTGATTTTGAGTGCACATGATATTTGAAGGAAGACTTAAAAGATACAGCCTACATCATTGAAATACATTACAGAATGGATCATACAAAAACTTGTGTAAGAAATTATGTAAAAAAAGTGATATCACGTATCTGCCCTTTGTGTGTGTGTGTGTGTAAGCATGATGTTGGATTTGTAAAACCCATTCAATTTGTAGTTATAAATGGAAAAGAAAAGAACATGGAGGTCCTTCCAAAAACTAGTTGGATTTGGAAAACCCATTCAATTTAAGAATGGCTTGTGAGACCATAATTCAAATATAATTTCTACAAAAATGCTACGGTCAACATGGCATCTAAGATTTCAATGTACACAAGAGCTGTGAAGTGAAGGTGTTAAAGTTACGGCCCCCTTTAAACCCCTGATCACAACTACTAATGGCCAAACCCTACCTAATCAGAAAGAAAACGCAGTTAAAAAAATTGGGTGCTGACCTTACCATGTACACGTGCTTACTTAACCCACCTTTGGATAGAAGCATCTTCACACCTTTCCTCCAAAAGTTCATTGTCCATCGAGCTGCAACACAAATTCAATGCAGTTTTCAAAATAAATGGATTTGACTTTAGTAACCCCTTTACAAAGTCATATAGTGAATTGCCCTGTTTCGCAATAGCTGGATTGTTTTAGTGGTTGTGTTTTTTCCTTCAATTTACTGCGATCTGATTTTAAATTATCCTCGTTTCTTTTAATGTAGATATTTTAATATAAATAAATAAAAACCTTGGTTCCAAATATAACATTTTTTTTACCAAAAATACCTTGTTTTATCGTCAATATTGTATCAATTTACTATTAACTCAATATCATATATCAATATTGTATTTATATACTTCCAGTATTAGCGATAAAGTGCATATTAGTGCTCGAAAACAAGGCTAATTTAAAATTTTAGTTGGTGGTTTTGTAAACTAAAGCCAATTTCCCACCAAAAAAAAAACTTTAAAAAATTGAAAAAAAAATACAAGAAAATTGAAATGTCCAGTAACCTAAGGACACTTGTGTTTATTGAACGCTGCCTTCGAATGTGAATATTTGGCTTAGTTTAATCCAAAAAATCAAATATTTTTAACTTAGGTTTATGCATGGTTTGGTGTAACTAATTGACAAAAATTAGGTAACTTATTCGCAACTAAACTTCTCTTGCTAAGAAAACACATGTATAAACTGGTAGGCACCAAACAAACATATTGAACGGTAGTTCTACCCCAGTTTCTCCTCTCTCCCTTCTATTTTTCTACAAAATGTGACAGGACATAAATATACATAATCCCATTACTCCTCCCAGGTAAAACACACACTCTCTCTCTCACAGTGTCATAGCAAGTAGTGGTGGCTCAGCCGTCTGAGGTTACCATGGGATCGCAGGAGGAGTACCAACCGCTACTCATCCGGCTTGATTCATACTCCCAGATACCTAACTTGTCGTCCAGTGCCATTGAAGAGTTTCTGGAGCACAAGCCCGTGGCGGTTCGATGGTGGCCTAAACTGGTGGCTTGGGAGTCGAGGCTCCTCTGGATTTTATCCGGTTCATCTATCGCTGTCTCCATATTCAACTACATGCTCAGCTTTGTGACTCTCATGTTTTGTGGGCACCTGGGTGCCTTGGAGCTTGCTGGGGCCTCTATAGCTAGCGTTGGAATTCAGGGTCTCGCTTATGGTATCATGGTAAGTCCTCTAGTTTAATGTACTTTATAAATAAGGATATTAGCACACTCCAGCATCTAATAATCCTGAAAATGCACTATGGTAACTATTATGTTGCGCAGATAATAGTTCTCTGATTAATTTATATAGCAAAATTTCATCATGTTTTTTCATACGCTTCAGTATAGTATTTGTGTTTTCCCTTCGCGCATGAAAAACACACAAAGTATTCGATTAGGAGATATGACAGAATTTCATCTCCCTATTTTTCTTGTGTGGTTGGATTAACACTTTTTGTGTTCTTAATTCTTGGTTTGGAATCACAGTTGGGAATGGCAAGTGCTGTCCAAACAGTGTGTGGGCAAGCATATGGAGCCAAACAACTGCCAGCAATGGGAATCATATGCCAAAGGGCAATCATCCTGCATTTGGGAGCAGCAGTACTACTCACATTTGTGTACTGGTGGTCAGGACCAATCCTCATAGCCATCGGCCAAACAGAAGACATAGCAGAGCAAGGCCAAGTATTTGCCAGAGGAATAATCCCACAGCTCTATGCATTTGCCATAAACTGCCCCCAGCAGAGGTTTCTCCAAGCCCAGAACATTGTAAACCCTCTAGCTTACATGTCGTTCGGGGTCTTCCTCGTCCACATTCTGCTCACTTGGGTGGTCGTTTATGTGGTGGACTATGGGCTGATGGGGGCGGCTCTGACACTCAGCCTCTCTTGGTGGCTTCTTGTCATCACATATGGAATTTACATTCTTGTCAGCCCGATGTGTAAGGAGACTTGGACTGGCTTCTCATGGAAGGCTTTTAGGGGCATTTGGCCTTACTTTAAGTTGACTCTTGCCTCCGCTATCATGCTTTGGTAAGTATAAGATTTTGAGAAATATGCAAAAATAGAACCGGTTACACATTTTTTCCACTTTTCACTTTACCATTCACTTAAAATATTTTTTGCTTGCAATTAACTGTTGGGTTTTATGGTAGTTTGGAGATATGGTACAACCAAGGACTAGTGCTGATATCAGGGCTTCTCTCCAATCCTACAATCTCTCTAGACTCCATTTCTATTTGGTACACCTTTTGTTAAAGCAATCCATTTTTTAACCTTTTTACTTTTACCCTTCAACTTGATAATTTTTGTAACTGCTATTTAACTTTACATTTTCTCATGTGATACAATTCCAGCATGAACTACTTGAACTGGGACATGCAATTTATGTTAGGCCTATCCGCGGCAGCCAGTGTTCGTGTTAGTAATGAGCTCGGTGCCGGTCACCCGAAGGTGGCCAAGTTTTCAGTGTTTGTGGTGAACGGGACGAGCATATTGATTAGCATAGTCTTCAGTGCGATTATATTGATATTCCGAGTTGGATTGAGCAAGCTTTTTACAAGCGACGCTGAAGTTATCGCGGCAGTATCTGATTTAACCTCATTGCTCGCCATCTCTGTTTTCTTGAATGGCATTCAACCTATACTCTCAGGTATTGAAAAATGATGGAAGCCGTAGAGAAACAAACTAAGTTTGCAGGCACTATCAGCATCATTTCTAATTCATGTTGTGTGGAATTTTAGGTGTGGCAATCGGAAGCGGATGGCAAGCTGTTGTGGCGTATGTTAACCTGACTTGTTACTATATTATCGGTCTTCCGATTGGATGTGTTCTAGGCTTCAAAACTAGCATGGGAGTTGCAGTAAGTTGAATCTCACCTCACTTTTGCCGGTAAAGTGATTGCTTTGCTTTGTGAGTGATGGAAAATGATGAACTTTTGGTATTTTTCAGGGTATTTGGTGGGGAATGATCATTGGAGTTTTTCTACAAACAGTAACTTTAATTGTTCTCACTGCAAGAACAAACTGGGATTCTGAGGTAATTTAAATTTCAAATTTTGTGGGAAATATAATTATTAAATGAATATATATAGACATGAACTGCATTTGACCAAAACTTCTCACCATTGATCATGCTTTTGTAGGTTGTAAAAGCAGCTGAACGATTGAAGAAATCTGCAAGTGCTGAAAGATTAGACTTGTTGACCGATATATAAGGCTGCCGTGAAGGTTTCTGAACTTCATTTCACCTGCGATTCCTGTTCAAAATCCTTTGATTCGACAGTGCATTGCGGTTCAACGAGAACTAGCATAGATGTTTGTTACGTTTCTTTTTTACCCTGCACACAACTAAGCAGATTATTACCAATTTTGATGATTTAAGGGAAAGAAAAAAGTCCTACTTGTTTGGAGCAGTAAAAATTTCTACCAGGCATAATTTCAGTAGAAGCTGCACTACTCGAATCACATTGTGCTTGTAGTTAAACTGCTACAACATCAAACGGTTCCATTCTGTTCTCCATCCGTCTCACCCCGAATGGTAAGACGAAGGGTGGCCAGAATGCTGAGCCAATACAGTTCACAAGCGGCAAAACGTACTGGCTTAAGCTGGTGATCATCGTCAAGATTGTTTGATTTGGTTTGATACCAGTTGCCTGCATTTCCTCATATTTCTCCATCATCTTCTCGATATTATTTGTCTTAGTCTTTGATCCATGTCAGATGCATTTACATATGCGGATAGCATCGTCGCATAGGAGCAACGATCAGGGTTAAACCTGAAGCAAAAACAAACAAAAACAGGGCTATTTCTACCCTCCTACAAAAGCATGTCTTTAATTATCTGTCGAAGGAGCACACTGTTTTTGCCTTGCGATACTCACATTACGACAGACAACCACCTAATGAATTATGGTTCTATCATGTTGGAAAATTTCAAAAACAAAAGAGGAAAACGAAAAAATCCGACCAATCGGCGATATCGAGCGACCGATAGATGAAGGCAGAATATCGTGATTAGAACTTCTAGCATGGGCAACCAGTCGATCGGCTGGGCCAAAAGCACGAGTAGCACTCTTTGCCGTGGTCATACCGGTCGCTCGACTTCGCACGAGTGCCCAGTTCTTTTCTATTCGCATCTAAGCATTGGTATTCCGTATATAAAAAGAAATTGGCCAACGGACTAGTTTAAAATTTAAAGGACAACTTTTGAAAAAATAACAAGAGGCGCCATCAATTGGAATGTGCCTCATTAATCTAATGAGGCGCCTAGTGAAATTGTTGTCCATACGTCCTTATTTTATTGGCACGTGACGCCACGTGACAATACATTTGTGCTACGTAATTTCAACACTGGTATGGCTATCCGACCGGTCACAATCAATTTCAATTTATAATGGAACACTGCCTTCGAATGCGGATACTTGACTATATTTGACTTGGGTTTATGGATGGTTTAGTGTAATTATGAAAAAAAAACAGGTTGCTGCAGCTAAACTTCTCTTGCTAATGTCACGCGTTTATACACTGGTGGTCACCTAACATTTTTTAATGGTGGTTATACCTTACAGTTTTCCTCTTTCAAGACCATCAAATAGTGGTGGCTCAGCTGGTGGCTCAGCCGGCTGAGCCACCACGGTCAGCGAGAATTAGACATTTTGATTAGAAGCTAATCAGATTGTTACAAAGTTTGATGATTTAAAGGAAAGAAGAGAATCCTACTTGCTTCGCAGAATGGAGTAGTAAAAATTTGTACCAGACATTTTGTGTAGAAGCTGCAATACTTGAATCACAAAAATTGTGCTTGTGGTTATACACATTAATTAGGCTGCTACAAGATCGAACGGTTACATTTTGTTCTCCGTCCATCTCAAAGAGCAAAATGATCAAGGGTGGCCGGAATACAGAGCCAATATAGTTCACAGGCGGCAAAATGTACTCGCTTTAGCTGGTCTGAAACGATACCGCTCCCACGTAGTAATTCTTAACTTATATTCTCGACCAACCATCAAGCCTGAGTAACGTGACTATATCACAAATTAGGATATCCCAACTTTACAAATCTGCAACTGCAAGTAAGCCCTCAAGGTTTTTCTCGTTAACACCGTTGAGATAAACCAGTTCATGTTTTTGCTCAGCATTTGATGAAGTGACCAGTGAAGGACCATCTAATTCATCATCATACTTTTCATCCTCATCCTCATCCTCATCCTCGTCCTCATCCTCACTATCATTCTCATCGGTAGGCACCGGATACTTACCAGATCCTTGTTCATTGCTACTCTGATCCAGATTTCCTACAAGTTGGTTAGCCACCTTCTGTTCCTCTGCTGTTTTTGCCAAAGACAAAAGGATATTCTTTGCTTTCTGATCAGGCGGAAGCCTACAGGATTCCATTTCCTGGTACCAAACAACAGCACTGCCAAAATCTCTGTTTTTTCCATATGCATCCATGATTGTTGTCAAGATTGTTTGATTTGGTTTGATACCAGATGCCTGCATTTCCTCATATTTCTCCATCATCTTCTCGATATTACTTGTCTTAGCATACCCTTTGATTAATGTCCCATAAGTGACGACATTGGGTTTAAATGCATCTTGTTTTATTCTTATGAAGAATTTCTCAGCACCCTCCATGTCAGATGCATTTACATATGCTGACAGCATCGTCGTATAAGAGCACAGATCAGGATTAAACCTGAAGCAAAAACAGACAAAAAAAGAGGGATCACTATCCAGATCATAGAGTGTAAACTTTTAGGGATAGGGCTATTTCTGCACTCCTACAAAAGCATGCCTTTGATTATCTGTCGATAGACCACACTGTTGTTTTAGACATACGATACTTGACATTATGACTGAAAACAGCTTAATAAATTTGTGGTTCTAACAAACAGATAGTAGAACCATTAGGTGCATTCAATTACACAGGTATTTCACTCCAGCAAATATGTGTGAAGATAATAGGTGAAGGGAGAGAAGTAATGAAAGGACTGATGGATGCCAATTGAATCCAATGGTAAGGAATGGACTGATGGGTGCCAATTGAATCCAATCTAATGTTGACTGGTTTGTAGAATTCACAATCTGATCTAATAATGATCAGTTTGTGGAAATGCGAGTCAGTTGTTATGCATGCTCGGATACATAAACAGAACAAATTCACCATAAAACAAAATTTTAAGCAAACGGGATGGACACAGGCAACACGTCATATATACATGAAAAATCCTGCTTGCAAATGATATTTAAATATCTTATCAAGTATGAAATACTGACATCATCCAAGTTCCCCTGTTAACACGTAAACATCAGTTAACTATAACTTCCAAGTCCCAGACTTCTAGGTCCTAGAATCTAGGATATGTGAACCTAACAACTAACAGGTCTAACCTAATATGTCAACGTAACCACTTATTTGTAAATTCATTCTGCTCATGATAGAGCTAGACAAGAAAGAGACACTACGTAAATATTTTATAGTTGAAACCTTTTCGTATACAGTTTTGGTTATTAGGTACTATCCCACAAAGAGTGTGCTAGGTATTCATTTATAGCAACTAATTAGCACAACAACAATCCTTTGGGAACCAAAACAAGAATATAAGGTTTAGCAAGTGCAACTCATCTTCAACTATAGCATAATCAACATAAAGGTACTGAGAAATATACCTGTCCCTTCTCATGCTTTTAAAAACTGTTCGAGCTTGGTCCACCATTCCTGATACTGCAAATGCGTCAAGCAAAATGTTATAAGCTTTGCGGGTTGGTCTGCAAAAGAAAGAGAATGGTGGCGATTATAGGTTTCATCAATGGTGAGGAATCAATGTCAAAAGTTGAAAATCCATTTTTAAGTTTCAAACACTTCAGCTCCCTGTATCACAAGAAATAGTAGCATTAACCCTGTACCTGACACCAGCATCAAGCATCTCCTCAAAAACAGCTAAGGCTTCTTCCTCTCTTCTAGCTTTCCCATAAGCACTAATGAGTAAGGCATAACTCACTACATCGGGTCGGAGACCAGCTCTTTGCATCTGCCATTAGAAGTTTCCTTTAATTTCTGATGCATATATTAAGGTCACGGAACTTTAAGTGGGTAGTTTGTACCAATTTCAACAAAACGAAGTAACGTGATAAGCATGAGAAAGGGAAAAATACAGGACTTTTAAGTCTGCTTTGATCAATAAATTTTGTCAAATCTCTTTCAGAATTATACAGAACATTGATAAGTAACTTTTATGTGTGATTGGGAACCACGTAACATTATTGTTAAATCTGGGTGATGAAAAACGCATCGGTTTTTCATTAAGGTAACTATTTTTTTAAATTAAACAAGATATCATTGCTGCAAGACCGGACATTTTCTATTTCGATCATAGATCAACCAATGATGCTTAAAAAACAGACTAAGGAAACTATTTTTCTTTCTTCAAAACAAACCAGGAAAATATTGCTGTAACCTTATTTTATAATTCTAAAGCATACTCTAATAGGAAGGTTTAGCATGCTCTACCAAGCTGTATGACTAATTATTAAGATATTTTTCCCAAAATTTACCTGGTTATACATCTTGGAGACTTCCTTGTAATTATTTTCAAAAGACATCAAGCTATTATAAGTAACCGTCGATTGTGGAACCCCTCTCTCAGACATCACTGAGAACATCTTCCGAGCTTTATCATAGCTCCCAGCCTTCTTATACATATAAATCATCATGTGGAACATCTTTTGGTCTGGCTTTAAAGGTGATTTTTCCTCATTTAAAAGAGTCTCAAATATTTCTTCAGCTTCCTTGAACTTACATCCCTGTATTTCAAGGTACCATGTGAGGCAGGTAGAAAGACTCCAATGAAAGCATGCATATTGCTCAAATGGCAGCTATATCATAAATATTGAAGATGCCAGCATCATCAAAATGTTGTCAGCACTAGGCTGAAAATTTAGAATTAAGATTTAATCGATGTTTTTAGGGACACTGACAAGTTTGGCTAAAGAAGGTTATTACCTCAACAAATATCTTTAGTATTATTTGATATGTCACAGCAGACGGTTCAGGGCCAGAAGACTGCATCCTTCTAAATATTGCTTCAGCATTGTTATATCGGCCTCCTTTTCCATATGCTTCCATAAGAGCAGTATGAGATATTACACTTGGTGGATAGCCTTTCTCATTCATCAAACTTAAAAGCTTCTCAGCCCTCGTGTAGTGCCCTTGCTTTCCATAAGCTGTTATAAGCATCAGGAAATCCATTTTGCTGAAGTCCCACCAGTTCTGAGTCTGAAGCCATTCGAGAATCTAGAAGACAAAGAACATAAGCAAACAAGTGATTTAATCATCAAATAAAATCAAGTACTTAAAGAAATACGCTCAGCAACCGAATAATTGCACAACAAAAAAGAGCATCTTTACATACCTGGCTGACTAGGTTCCATTTTTTCAGTTGCTTAAATCTAACCAAAGTTCCAAGGACAACATCCTTGGGAATAGTCTTGTCCTTGAGCTTTTCACTTTTGAGCACAGAAACTGCAGAACCTGTCTCCTCAATTTCATTCATAAGTCTCCTCCAGTTCTTCTGCTCGGCTTCATCAGCAGCATCTTTGAAAACTTCTACCTTCTTCCTTTTCTGCAAGAATTTTCTTGGTGCCAGCATGCCCATACAAACAACCCCCACTCTTCCACGCACCCTGACATTGGAACCTATAGAATTTGTGCATTCTTTCAATCTACTGAAGACACAAATTCACACAGTTATTACTGGATATCACAATGAACACATAAATCATCGAAGAGCTCTCGGACTAGTAAGTTCTATGAAAAACATGATCCTCCCCCGTTAATGGCAATCAGAATGTACAAAGTCGATATACATCCACTTGCGCAAATAAGCCAAAGGCCACAGCGCAAAGAATAAACTACTTAACACTGCAATTAGAAAGATATAAAATAATGTAAATGTACTCCTACATCTATTGTATATGCTTGCACTTCTTCGACTTTGAGTATAATAGCAACCCAATTTCACTCAATGAGTTTATGACTCCCTACTTTGATTCCAAAGACATAAAGAACCAGCAAATTCACCTTCAACCCAAGAAATGCAGCAGCGCTAAGACAAATGCAATCATGCAAGACGGGAAAAGTGTAACAGCAACAAAAAACATACTTTATATCAATCTTTCAGAATTTTGAATCATAATTGAAACTTTAGTTAACCACAGTTCCCTGTTTGGCTGCCTTCATAATTTCATAGCTAAAGCATGCAACTTTCTAAGTAAAACAACAACCCAGAACCCCAAATTCTCCATGCTATCCCCCTAATTACACAAGAAACCAAACAGGACACTAAAAATTCAAACTACAACCCGAAAAGAAACCCAAATGCTCAAACGTCAGATGGGTTTCTGAGGGTTTTGCAGGGGTTTAACAAAAGGGGGTGAAGGAAAAACAAACAAACCTCCAATTATCCAAAGGAGCTGATGAAATAAAGGGCTTTAAGAAAAGGGTTTGAGGCATTTCTCCTCTGGATGTCTCTCAGAAGTAATTGAACCAAAGCTGAGTGTCAATGAAGTTGAAGGGGATTTCTGAAGAAGGTGTGGGAGCAGAAGATTGTCATATTTTTTTGGCAAAAATCTTATCTTTTTAGAGCGGGACTGACTGGTAATACTGAGAAAACCTGAAAGTTGTGGACATACACTCACAAACAATTTTAGGCCTCGGACCTCAAGGCTCAAGACCTGTTGGGCTTTGGGTTCTCCGTTTGTTATAAACATGGTCTAAAATATCCATAATATTTTGATATTTTCATCAAAATTTTCGTGTTTTTTAACTATCGATATTTTTTTGGACTACCAATATTTCTAATATCATCGATATTTTAGACCTTGCTAAGTCACTCATGTATCTTACTATGCAATGTATAGAGTGTAAAATATTGTACTAATTCATTATATATAAATTATTATGGTGTATTTTATTAATTACTACATATTTTCTACACTCACAATGTTTGCCAGCTCGCTATATAATCAACTTAAATCAGTTATATCTATCATGCAATGCATTTCCTTCTAATTTTTTGTGATAAACTAATAGATAATTGACTAAATAAACATCATACAAAGTTTCAATAAAAATTTCCAAGTTTTTCTTATAATTTCCGTGGTTTTTATTCAATTTTTATCGATATCGATAATATCCCGATATTTCCATCGAAATTTCCTTGTTTTTGAACTACCGATATTTCCGATATCATCGATATTTAATACCTTGGTTATAAACCATGATTCTCTCCCGCCCGTCATTTTTTATAATTGGACGGTCGAGATTTAAATAAAAATTAATATTTTTTTGTACTTGTAAACAAAAAATTATTGTTTGACTTGTATGAATAACGAATTCAATATCGTTTAATAACGAGTTCAATGTCGTTTATAAGTGTTTGGCCACAAGCATATTCTTTAAAAAGTAATTTATCGATTTTCCTCCTAACTTATACCCCACTACCCATATCCCCCTTGCCCTTTATTTTGGTCAATATATTCTTGAGCTATTATAAATAGTCAATATCCTTCACTAGTACATCTCATCTAACTTTTTGTTAAAAGTTTATCTCATGTTGATCATTAATGTTATTTAAATTACACAAAAAGAAATCAATAGTGGGATACAAGTTTACAAAGAAATCGAATAAATAATTTTATTAAAATCACATCAAGAATTTTAGTTACAAGGACTTCAAACTTTTTTGTCAATTTTTTGGTTATTTGAAAACGATCTTAGCTATTTTCTATACAGACAATATATTATGCTTTTAGTTATTTTTAAACATTTTAACCTATTTTAAAGACAATTTAAACATAGGTGAAAGATTTTAGGATTCCGCTACACTCGTCATTCAAGCCGCCATAGGTTAGCCATAATATCACACAATGCCTAAAATTACAGTTCTAAAGACTGGTTTGGTATTGCTGTGCTTTGAAAAAAAGTTGTTGTAAGAATAAGCGGTTGTGCTGTGAGAATAAGTGGCTGTGAAATAAATCAGCAGAGTGTTTGGTAAACTTTTTTGTAAAAGTGCTTTTGGAAAAAAAAAAAGCAGTCTTATAGTGGGTCTTTTCATTAAAGGAGCACTGTAGCTCCGTGTGCTTTGAAAAAAAGCCAATTTTCCAAAGCTACAAATAGCAGTTTCAGCTTTTTCCTTTGATTTCAACTTATTCTCACAGCAGCTTCCAAAATAAGCCCTTTTTTTTTCAATTTACCAAACACCTAAAACCCGCACAGCTTTTTTTCATGTGTGCTTTTTTTTTAAGCACCTCACTCCCAAACCACCCCTAAGTAAGCACAGTCATCCTAATCCCATTCAATTCCCCATTTCCCAAATACCCTTCGTATAAAAAGAAAAATAAAACTTAGTTTGAATCAATGCCCTATAATACTAGTGCCCGCTCATAACCATGGACGGAGCCAATGAAGGCTCACTGGGAGCAGATGCTCCCACTCAAGTAATTTGTTTGTTTAGTTGCAAACTACAATTATATAATATACACGGGTTATCTTTGAAGAAAATATATGTATCTAATATCCAACATACATTCATTCTACTTATACTTCATATCAAATATTATATGAGCAATAGTGCTCTTGTTCTGTCATTCAAACCGAAAAAACCCTCTCTCGCCTATTATGTACTTATATTTTTCTCATCACTTTGCCACTTTCCACTACTATATTGAAATTTTTGTAACATTGGAATTGTGATACATCATCATTTGAAACCATCCTTAATATCATATTGCGTATAACCAGTGAAGAAAATATCGATAATATCGGCGAAATATCGCCGATATTATCGTTTTTTTTGGACCCCGATATTTTATTAACTATCCAACTTGTTTTCGGCAGAATATCGCGATATTATCGATAATATCGATAATATCGCGATATTTTCGAAACTATCGCGATATTTGGTATGGACTCATCGGAGAACACAGCCGGAGCAAATAATCCGAACCCCTAAATCCCCAAATTCTAATTCAAAGCAAATGAACTGAATCTACAATACAGGAATCCCTAAAATCGATTTCAGTACAAAAATCAACATGCAGAAAAATCGCAATCTGTACAAAAATTGTAATTTACAAGCCGAGAAGAACGCCGGAGCAAATTAACCGAATCCCTAAATCCCCAAATTCGAATTCAAAGCAAATGAACTGAATCCCTAATTCCTAAATCCCTAAAATCAATTTCAGTACAAAAATCAAGCAACATGCAGAAAAATCGCAATCTGTACAAAAATAGAAACCCTAATTCCTAAATCCCTAAAATCGATTTCAGTACAACAAAGGTGCAACATGCAGAAAAATTGAAATCTGTACAAAAATTTAAAGTAAAAGCCGAGAAGAAGAGAAGTAGGAGCCTGGGAACATCGTCTTCCTCACGAATCCAAGAAGGCTGGGACAACGTCGTGCTCCTCAGTGGTGTCGACGGCTGGGACTACGATGATTTTCGGTCGATCTCCATGGATCAAGGTGGTTTAGAAGGCGGTTATCGAGTGGTGTCGACGGCTGGGTTTAGGGCGGGTGAGATGGGAGGAGCAGAGGGAGACACGGAGACACGGACGAGGAGGATTGAGAGATGGATCGAGATTCGAGAGATGATGTCTGTGTGTGTGTGTGGAAGAACTGGTGAAGGGGGAAGGGAGGGAGAAGACTGAGAAGTTCTCAGTGAGAACGAAGGCTCAGACCTCAGAGGGAGAGAAGAGAGAAGAGAGAGATTGAGAGGATTCGAGAATATGGTAGTGGGAAATGAATGATCGAGAGAGAGACTGAGCTCCGTGTGTGGTGTACGTGTGTGGTGTGCGTGTGTGGTGTGGTGTGGGGGGTCTCGAAGTGTGTGTGTGGTGGAGTGTGAGTTCTTCACTCTTTTTGACTGTCTGAGTGGTGGCGTGTAAGAAAAAAAAAGCATCCAATGCTCCAAATTATTCAAAACCAAATCATTCCAAACCTATGTCTAGCTCTCTGATCCAATGATCCAAATAACTTTTTGCAATTTCAGAACATGGACAACAAATAATACTGCTTTCATAATGAAAAATTTGAACCTCATAGGAACTCTATGTGGTACTAAAGTGTAAAATATTGTACTAATTCATTATATATAAATGATTATGGTGTGTTTAGACTTCTTTCATTAATTACTACATATTTTCTACACTCACAATATTTGTCAGATCGCTATATAATCAACTTGATAATGTTAAATCCATCATGCAATGCATTTCCTTCCAATTTTTTGTGATAAACTAATAGATAATTGACTAAATAAACATCCTACAAAGTTTCAATAAAAATTTCCAAGTTTTTCTTACAATTTCCGTCGTTTCCATGTAATTTTTATCGATATCGATATTTTACCGATATTTCCGTCGATATTTCCGTGTTTTCGGACTACCGATATTTCCGATATTACCGATATTTTCTTCCTTGCGTATATAACCATACTATAATAAGGTTTTCTTAGTTGTTTTCGGTTGCTCCCACTAGAAGAAATTTCTGTCATCCTCCCCGATCATAACTTGGATTTTTTTAATATATTCGATAGTATTAACAACACGAGTAGGAGAGTGAGCTAAACTTTTCATTGGATTAGCTATAATAATTTTATTCAAATTTACATTTGACGAAAATCAAATAAAAAAAATACCGATACATCGTAATAACAAGTGGTAGTAAAATTTGATAAAAGATTCTAGGGAACCATCCATTTTTAACACTGTTCATTGTTTTCCATAAAAACCAATTTTAAACTTGAGATTTACCCCCAAGAATGAAATAAAATAATAAAGACAGAAGGGGAAGGTGGAGAAGAAGAAAAGAAGAACGTTTATTTTTATGTCGCAGCCGCAGATAACCCCATTAAATGCATAATACTTTAACATTCTCTCAGATCACACACGCATCCTCTCCGCCTCACAAACGCCCTGAATTTTCTCACTTACCAAACACACCGCTTCCGCTGATTCTCCCCCACTGGTCGCGTTCCGTCGCGGGAATTCGATATTCAGCTGCGTCGTTTTCAGCGAGCCGTGATCTGAATCTGGTACGACAGGGAAGGTGAGCAATTATTAGGAACTGGGGATTTTGAAAGGTGTTTGGTTGGTGAGAAAATTGACAGAGGAAACGAAATAAAATGGAATGGCAGTGTGATGAAATTGTGAAAGGTTGTGTTTTTCAGATGGGGTTCTTTTGGTATTTCGAAATGGCGGTGCCAACTAAATGGATATTGACAGAAAATGTTGCTTTTTGGGCCCTGGATTATGAAAGCTTGTAAATTTATGATTTTTGATAACTTTTCGTCTCAAATTATTACATTTTCTTAGCAACCAAATGATAATTTGACTTCTTTCTTTCACCTTAATTGGATTGCATTGGATCTGTAGATTGGTAATTTTCCTTTGGCATTGTTCGTTACGTAAAACTGTAGTAGATTATATAGATATTAGTAATGTAGTGCTTAACCATCTGTTTCTCTGCTGAGGAATTTTGGGAAATGGAATAGCTTCTAGTCATATGCATTTGGGCTTAGCTGAGATGAAATGTGTTCCAGGTTAGATAGGGAAAACCTAAGATCAGTTTTTTCTTCGGCTTCCAATACCCTCCCCTCAAAGTTTTGGTATAATTTTCAGTTTAACTAGAACAATTTCCCCCACATTTTCCTGCTATCTTTTGTGTTTTTGCTTCCTGGGATGCAATGCTAACTTGGTCGAGTGGCGTGAAGGTTGTAATGCATTGTAAGGTTTTGTTTCAATTAAGTGAAAGCTTACAGTTTACAGCTTGTGACATTTTTGCTATGCAAGTTAATGTAGATGTACATATGGAATTAGTACACATGCACAGAATGTGTGAGGGAAGCTGGATGTTTTTACACAAATTATGTTTTATACTTCAATTGATTTTCTTGTTTGACTTTATAAGAACCGCGGCATTTGTATGTTTGTCAGCTAAGTGTTGAATGGATCAGAGACCGGGACAAAGGTGAAATTTGTGAACAAAGGGCGAGGGAGCAGATAGTTGTGAACCAATCTATGGAGTCTGGAGAGTATGAGGAAGGCATGGAGGTTGAATTCTCTGCAAATGGGAATTCCATGAAAGCAACAGAGGTTCAGGCCAAGCTTGATGAAGGAAATATTCAGGAGGCAGAGTCTTCATTACGAGAAGGGCTATCACTCAATTTCGAGGTTAGTTTATGCCATCATCGATAGGTGTCAAAAAGAAACCATCTTTTCCATAAGTTTATCTCTTTCTGTACGACTATTAGCACCAATCAGAGTAGTGCTTTGATGATTGATTATGACTTATCCAAGATGAAAAACACTCATTTCTGATAATCTACAGGAAGCAAGAGCCCTTCTTGGAAAGCTGGAGTATCAAAGAGGTAACCTAGAAGGTGCACTTCGTGTGTTTGATGGCATTGATCTTCAAGCTGCCATAGAGCGATTGCAACCTAATCTTGCTGAGAAAACACCTTCTAAGAAGGGCCGATCTCGTTCTGACTCACAGCATACAGTCCCACAGCATGCTGCTACTCTCGTTCTTGATGCCATATACTTAAAAGCCAAGTCTCTACAAAAGCTTGGGAGATTAAAAGGTTTGGTATTGTTCCAGTAATTTATGTGACGGTTTTCCATTATCTTTTACCTTTTTAAGTTTGAATTCAAGTAAATTGGAATCTTGTTTTATGTGTTTGCAGAAGCTGCTAATGAATGCAACAATGTTCTTGATGCCGTGGAAAAAATATTCCATCAGGGCATACCTGATGCACAAGTAGATGGCAGATTACAAGAGACAGTCAGCCAATCTGTGGAGCTTCTTCCTGAGCTTTGGAAGCAAGCTGGCTACCCTCAAGAAGCAATATCTGCTTATAGACGTGCCCTACTTAGTCAATGGAACCTTGACAACGACTGTTGTGCAAGAATTCAGAAAGGGTTTGCTGTGTTTTTGCTGTACAGTGGAGTAGAGGCTGGTCCACCCAGTTTAGGTGCTCAGGTTGAAGGTTCATATGTCCCTAAAAATAATCTGGAGGAGGCTATTCTGCTTTTGATGATCCTTTTGAGAAAATTATCCCTAGGTAAAACCAAATGGGATTCATCATTGATGGAACATCTAACGTTTGCTTTATCTTTATGCAACCAAACTTTTGTTTTAGCCAAGCAACTTGAAGAAATCATGCCTGGAGTATATCACCGTGTTGATCGTTGGAATTCTTTAGCCCTTTGTTATTGTGGAGCAGGACAGAACCAAGAGGCTTTGAACCTATTAAGGAAGTCTTTGCACAAACATGAACGACCAGAGGAACTGATGGCATTGTTATTGGCCGCCAAAATCTGCAGTGAGGATTCCTATGTTGCAGCTGAGGGAGTGGGATATGCACAAAGGGCTATTAGCAATGCTCAGGGGTTGGATGAACATTTAAAGGGTGTAGGACTTCGCTTGTTGGGTCTTTGTTTGGGGAAGCAAGCAAAAGTTTCTTCCTCTGACTTTGAGAGGTCACGTCTTCAGTCTGAAGCACTGAAATCACTAAATGAGGCCATTAATTTGGAGCCGAACAATTCAGATTTGGCTTTCGAGTTGGGTGTTCACTACGCTGAGCACCGAAATCTAGATACTGCTTTGCGCTATGCAAAAAAGTTCATTGATCAAACAGGAGGCTGCCTAATAAAGGGTTGGAGGTTGCTTGCTCTTGTTTTGTCTGCTCAACAGCGATTTTCAGAAGCTCATGTGGTCACTGATGCTGCTTTAGATGAGACCGCAAAATGGGAACAAGGGCCACTTCTCAGGCTTAAAGCAAAGCTAAAAATCTCCGAATCGTTACCCATGGATGCAATTGAAACTTATCGTAACCTTCTTGCTTTGGTTCAAGCTCAAAGGAAATCCTTTGGGCCTCTCAGAATTAGTCTTCAGGTTAACATTCTGACTACTGCTTTACGTTCTTCACTTCGTATCAAAATAGAGTCTATCCAGATTCCTCCTAAATATAAGAGTCCTCCCTAAGCTATTATTTGTAGTGGTGGGAAAATGGTATTATATTGTGAATCTGCAATATTTGGGAGGAAGTTCAGAAATTTGATCTGATTGTTTCATTCACGTAGTTTTTTTTTTCAGATATTGGGGTTGGTATGTGAACGCTGGATTAAGTTGCTTTATCTGAAGATATCGGTTGGGTTGGGGTGGGGGTAGGGGTGCTTAAAGGTCGTTATGAGTTTGATTTACAAGGTGGGGCTAGTTCTGCACTTTAAAAGATGGACAAACTTTAAAATATACCAAGATGTGTGGCACTGTCTAGTAACTGGGAAACGAGTAATTGTTGCCATTCGATTAACATTTACTTGTTCCTCTTTCATTTTCAAATTCATTTCTGATGCAATATTTTGTGTATCTAAAATTACATTTTAAATATTTTCTCAACAAGTTGTTCCTTCCTATGTTTTTGTTTGCCTTTTTATATAGGTTGAGGATGATAAAGTCAATGAATTTGAAGTTTGGCATGGATTATCAGACTTATACTCTAGCCTTTCATATTGGAAGGATGCTGAAATTTGTTTGAGCAAAGCCAGAGAGCTGAAGCAACACTCTGCAGAAACGCTGCATGCGGAAGGTAAGAACTAAACTCGTGTGCTATAATTAATGGATTTCTAAGGCATTTCTATTCTATTTCCTAGAAAGTGATGCATGAAAATCTCCAAAGTGTCTTTCAAGGGTGAGTTTTAATCATGAAGGAACTAAATAGTGTGACAGAACTTTCAAACACTTCCAACACTAGGGGACCTAACGTGGCACAGAAGCCGTGTACCTTCATAGAAATGTAATGTGATCATTTGATATGCATTATGTTGACTGTTAAATTACATCATGTGTAGGTGTCATCTTTGAAGGACAGGGACAAATTCAGGAAGCTCTAGCCGCTTATATCGATTGTCTTCTGCTAGAACCCTGTTATGTTCCGTGCAAGATTTTGATTGCCGCTCTTCTGTCAAAGATGGGATCAACGGCATTGCCTGTGGCAAGGAGCTTGCTGTCGGATGCATTAAGGATCGATCCTAGCAATCGAAAGGCTTGGTATTACTTGGGAATGATTCACAGAGATGATGGACGAATAGGGGATGCCATAGACTGCTTCCAGGCAGCTTCCATGCTTGAAGAATCTGATCCTATTGAAAGCTTCAGCTCTGTTCTCTGATGTCTCCCTCTGAAAGAGCCACTCGGGGAACTCGGAATCTGCTTAACTTTCATCTCATTCATCTGTTGAAGGGAAACATTTTTTTGAGCGTATTACGAGAAGAAACGAAAGCAAGGGAAGCAGAAGCTCGTTTGATTTTTGTGCATTGGAGAAGTGAAAGTACAGGAGATTTTTTTTTCTTTTATTCTTTGTTTTGTTTTCATTTTTGGAGGGCTGGTTTTTAGCAATACTTTTGCTCAGCTGTGTAAATGTATGTGGTTTAACTGAGCAAAAGTATTTATCTAAATGAAATTCACACATTCATTTTATTGAGTTGTATCAATTGTATCTTCTCATGCTCTCAGTTTTGGAGGGCAGGTGTTACGCACACCGTTATGTAGCGTTACAAATTCACTTTACATAACGCATATTTTTATTTTATTTTATCAAATATTATATTCTAAGTTCATACGGTATCAACAATATTGTCAACGTATATTGTAGTACGTGGATTAATAACACCTCCCGGTAGTGCCACCAGGCACCACGCCAACAGTCCTATGTTCTCCATCCTCAACTCCATCTCCACTATTTATTTATCGTATAAATACAATTTTTCTCCAAGGAATGTATTTCGAGGGTGATATAAACAATAATTTGGGTTTGGAAGTGGGTATTTGAGGCTTTGCGTCCACCCCAGATGGATAAGAAATGCAAGTGGGAAGAGGGCCCAGCAAGCTGCAGCAACACGTGAAGGGGGAAGTGGTGGTCCCGCGGGTCAAAAGCAACATGACCGCGAGAGATTCGCTGTGGGTGGGCTCACAACAAGCCCAGTTTCTATGATTGAGATCGGTAGAGCCATTGTCATTCAAAGCTGCCATGCCTCCTGGGTTATATGATTATTGTGGCGAGCCCAACTACATCTTTTTGTAAATCCCACGGCTCAAAATCAATTCTAACGGTAATAAAAAAAAAATCTAACGGTTTAAATATAAATTTAAACGGTCAAAATAATACTATTAATTAGTTTTAAAATCAGATATACCCATTGCATTTGACCATTAATAATAATATTAATTAATATTACTTTAATATATTTTTTGTATTGATTTGGAAGGAAAAGCTGCAGCAGCCAAATGAGAAAATCGACTAACGCTGAGCGGCTGATAAGTTGTAGTATTCAAATTCTACTTTGTAATTTGGGTAACGGATATCACAATTAAACGGAGGCCACCTAAATATCACAATTTATTTATAATATTCCGTTACCTATTTTATTCTTAGGCTATATTTTATAATAATAATAATAATAATAATTCAGTGATCGTCCAATGATTGTGCAAATACTGATATATGCCACTCACATGAGACCTGCAAACACAAAACACCACTGCTTGATCCACAGGGAAAACAGTAATTTTCCACACCCTTTCCCAGCCACCCCAATCGAAATGGCGAGTTTATGTGAGCCATTCTGACGTGAACGTATCTTCAAGACTTGGGTTCATGTAGCCGGAGGATGGCGGCCGGGAAGTTACAGGCGGGAGATAAGAAGCGGTATAGACATGGCCTCCTCGCCCATGACTGGCTCGAACAAATCCAACTCCCCATAACGCTCAAGAACTCTCATCCTGCAGTCTTCGGCTGCCATTGCTCCAGTAGCGAATGCACCGTGCACTGAGCCTGGGAAGTCCACACTTGTTGCCTCCCCGGCAAAAAATAGGGTATCCACCGGGACCCTTAGCTTCTCGTACAGATCATGCGGTTTGCCTACCATGTCGTAGCTATAAGACCCGAGCGTGTTAACATCGCTACCCCAGCGAGAAACAAGATGCTGAATCTGCAAAGTTGGAAAGGGATCAATTAAGTTAGGGTTCAAAGATTGAAAGAGACTAAATCGCATTTCAGTGTCTGATATGGAGTTTTGGAAACAAGAATTACCGGAGTAGAAGCGTCTGGAAGGATCTTCTTGAGTTGCGTAAAAGCAAAATTAGCAGCCTCTTCATCAGACATTTTCTCTATGTCTTTAGCCAGCTGCCCTGCAGGCATATAAACAAGCACAGAGTGACCGGTTGCCTTGTGAAGATTTAGAAAGTAGCTGCAGCAGTAAGATGTGTCAGCAACCACTCCTAAGAACTCCACGTTTGGCCAAAACACATTTTCAAAGTGCAATACGATTTTATTCTCAATTCCCACTCCGAGGTCTTCAATGGCTGCTTCCTTCCAATCGGGTAGCTTTGGCTCAAACGTTATGCTCTTTGCTTTAAGCACACCGAGAGGAACAGCAACAACAGCAGCATCTGCAACAAACGTTCTCCCATCCTCTACTGTTACCTTCACCCCATTATATCGCCTTGTTATTTTTTTGACCCTGAGAATAGGAATGTACAATGCTGGTTAGTTTAGCTGCATGCAGATTGCCGAACATATATAAAACAACATGGTCGTACCCAGTGCACAAGGCTCCCGCTTTACGCAGGGTCTGGGAGAGGTGAATGTCGGCTAGCCTTACCCCCATTTATGGAGAGGCTGCTCCCAAGTCTCGAACCCGAGACCTACCGCTTATGGGCGAAGGCACTTACCATCGCACCAAGTGCGACCTCTGATATATAAAACAACATGAATAAAAAAAAATGCATACCTGTGGCTCAAGCGTACATCGAGACCCTTGGCAAGGGTGTTAATAACAGGGAGGTAACCCCTGACCATCAGACCATGACCACCAGGGAGCAGTTCTTCCTATATAAGAGAATAAAAAACTATAATTAAATCACCTAGGTTATAAACTCGTTAATGCAAAAATTCGGATTAACGTACACTGACATAATAATTTACAGTTGAATTAAGACTCAGAAAGGCAATGCGTTTATTAGTAATCTGATGGATGAGAAACTTGCCTGATCCCAGCATTTAAGTGAAATTGTATCAGCATCTGCAGCAAACCAACCTTCCATTCTGCACAAATACCACTGCAGTACCTTATGCGCAACTCCTTCCAACCTGTCCAACATAAAGCATAACACTTTCCCTAAACTATTTCTAGACCAACAAGACGTAAACAACTGAAACAACGTAATTAAATATGATTTTAAATTATGTACCTTAATTCTGGTTTCCTTTCAAAAACAATTGAGAAAGCACGGGCAATGGGCATGTCCTCACTAAATTCCTGTCTTACCGCGTCTGTCTGCATTAAGGAAACAAAAGCATATCAAAGAATGGCCAAAATGGCAAGACACTATTTAAGGCTTAAGATAAAAGCAAAGAAACAATAAGAGTATTTCAAAAACCCAAGTCTACAGCTTTAGAAAAATAAAATATACACATCAGATGACTTGCCTCTTTCAAAATGTTCTCAAATACTTCGCCAACTTTCGTGACCAAATCTTGAGGAACTTGATTCCCATCCATATCAAAGAGTGCATAGCTGCAAAGAACACAAGAAAATCTCCATGATGTCAGACATGCCGGTGCACATGACAGCTGGGGAGAAAGAAATCAACTTCAAAGAAAAGAGAAAGCAATGTATTACCATCACAAATATTTAAACACACTTGAACGTATCAACCGTATATATATTACATTGTAGACTGCTGGTAATACTGTAAATTGTCGACGGCATACCTTGGTAATATACTAGAATGTAGGAGTATAAAGCGACAAAACAATTTAGACCCAAAAACAAAGAACCAAGCACTGTAAAACTAAAGCAATGCTCACCGACAACCCAAAATTGAACAACATTTAAAATTCACATCATTTCAATACAGCCACTCATTTCAATACAACACCTACATAAAGGGAGTATCAGTTTGAGGAAGATATTAGTACCTTTCCAAGTCATGGTCATATAACACAGAGTTATCTCCACTCGTACGGTATAAGGGTAACCCCAGTCTCCCAATCAATGGTGCCAATGGATTCTCTTTGCATACTCCGTGCAACCTGAAGCATCAAACAACAAAATTTAGGCTTCTAAATTCAAGTCATCCGAATTCAAAATTCAGGCGAATCGAATCCCTATTACAAGCAGGCAATCCACATTCTTGGCTTACCATGATGCACCCAAATCAATGGGGAAACCGAATGAGTAATCGGTGCAAACTCGACCGCCAAGTCTATCTCGAGACTCCAACAGCACAACCTGACCATCAAAATTCAAAATTCAACAAAACCCATAACTGCAAATTTCAATGTGCAAAACACTGAGCTGGGATTTCCATCTGGGTACCTGAATTGAAGCATCGTGGAGAGCACGTGCGGCTGAAACACCCGCCATGCCGCCGCCTATAACTATTACAGACGGAGACGGCGCCGATCGCTGCCTCTTCTCACCATTTGAGCAAAGAGCTGAATTTGCACAAGAAAAATACCAAACAAATTAATTTTACACATAATCCAGGATTACGAACTTTTAAAAGAAACGAACTTTTAAACCCCACATGGAAATTAAAAAGGTAAATGTGAACGGACCTCTTCGCAATTGGTGATTACTCTTGCTTCCAGACGCCATGGTGATTCAAATCGAAATTGGTATTGGAATTAAAATTAAAATTGGGATTAAAATTAAAATTAGATAATAATAATAATAAAGGATCGAGGGCTTTCTTCTCGAATTTAAGAATGGTAAGAGGCAATTGAGGGGAGTAATGGGGAATGAAGAGCAAGAGACACGTAATGAAGTGATTGGAATTGGAATTGGAATTCAATGTCCTCTTTGAAAAACCGAGCTCTCCCAACCAGCTCATGCGACTTTCTTGTTACCAAACGATTTCTCAAACAGCTGCGATCGCCGATCGGATTCCGATTTCCGGCGAGATATCGAGCGCAATCGAACAATGGAGAGATCGGGGGGAGGGGGGTGAAAGTCGGGATTTTTGGCCGCGGATTTGGGTGCAAACTGGAATTTAGTGGGTTTTGTGAGAAATTGGTGAAAACGACACGTGAATTCTGGAGAGAGAGAGAGATTTGATTCCCACCGCCCTGGTTGCCGTGGGTATATATAGACAGCTAGGCCAGCCCCAACAGGTTAAGGAGATAAAAGTATTCTCAACTCGCTGGGGTATCTGGATGTGTACTCGCTTCAGGATTGTGCCGCGTGGAGATGATATTTTGGAAATTATAGGGACTCTGATTTCAAATTTTCGCGCAAAAATGGATTTTCCCGAGTAGGGTTAAATGTGGCAACAACTGAAAAGAAAGTGAAGCGTCAATTGTCGTACCGTGTACGGTATTCAACCTGTTTTTTTTTAACAAATAATATTATTCACATTAAGAAAGAAGTTGTAGATTTAATCTCACAATAGATTAACAATAATATATCTTTTATTTATTTTTTATTTTTTATTTTTTGTTCTTTTCTTAAGTTTATCCAAGTTTTTTCTTACAAAAAAATAAAAAATAAAAAATAAATCTAATAATTTTATTTAATGAAAATGACTAAAAATTTAATATGATAAGTAAAAAGGCTTTTTATATTAGCACCCCACAAAATGTTGAATGTACCCCACATTAAAATTTAGGGGTGTGATATCCACACACCCCATTTTACTTCTCACACACCTTTTTAATTTTCGGCTGTCGGATCAGATGAATTGAAGAAGATCAACGGACATAAATTATCAAGGGTGTGTGAGAAGTAAAATAGGGTGTGTGGATAGCACACCCCTAAAATTTAATATTAAATGACTTATTTATCCCACTATACAGTGACAATTTTGACCTTATTGGATTTAAAAATGTTCTAAATACACTTCAAATCACTTTTAGTGTATTATTTATCTTCTCAACTGTCATAACACTCTCACCCTCTATTGTTGAATAAAGCCCTAACCAATAAAACTACAAACATGTTGATTGAGAAAAATTGTTTTTGACGAATGGAAAGGCCTAAATTGATGATCGTATCCAGAAACAAATCAAAGAGCAAAACCAATGAGGACTTGTTGGTGGAAATGTCTGAGAAAATTGGGTTTGAAGTTGAAGTTCTTAGACCTAATTCGAGCACCAAGTTGGCAAAGATTTATTGGGTTCTTAATTTGAGTGATGTCGTGATAGGGGTTCAAGGTGCTACAATGACATATTTTCTGTTCATGAGACCTGGCTCTATGTTGATCCAAGTGATTCCTCTTGGAACTAGTTGGGCAGCTGAGGCATAATTTGGGGAACCTGCAAGAAAGCTTGATTTAAACTACATCGGCTACAAAATTCTTCCCATAGAGAGCTCGTTGTACGAAAAGTATGGTAATTAAAGATGATCATGTTCTTAAAAATCCAGCAATGAAGCCATTACTGATGTTATCCTACTTAACGATGGTAAACATCTGTCAATGCAAACTATGCTAAGACGATTTCAAAACATTCGACAAACTAAACGTCTAGATGATTCGAAATATTTCTACAAACTAAACGTTCAAATGGTTAGATTCAGTCCTTGAAAATTAAAAATGAGTGTTATAAGATTTGAGAAATGTGAGGTGTATAGAAAACGTGGGGTGTATGTACAAAATATAAGGTGTATATTGAGAATGCGGGGTGTGGGGGTATTATGGGAAAGTATGTGGGGTGTATTAAGATAATTTTTAAGTGAAAAAAAAATGTGGGGTGTATTAAGTATGTGTGGGTTTATTCAATAATTTGTGGGGTGTTAATATAATAAGCCTAAGTAAAAAACATAAAATAGGTTAACAGGCAAATCTCGCACATCTCTACTTTTCTCTCTCTCTCTCTCTCTCTCTTCTTTATCTTTTCCTCTCCCTCTCTTCACCCATCACCATCATCTCTCTCGTTTCTTTCACTCGTTACAAACATCATCTCTCTTCTTTTTCACACATCAATATCATATCTCTCTTCTCTTTAATGTCACTCCTTCCTCTATCCCTTTCCTTTTTTATTTATTTTGTGAGAAAATTGTAGAAATAGTCATTCAACTTTAATTCAATTGGAGCAATAATTCTTCAACTAAAAATTCATGATAATTGGTCTCTTAACTTATCAAAAACGTGCAAATATGGTCATTTTTGTCTACTCCATCAGAATTCCATCAAAATGAGCCGTGTTGAAATGACCGTTACTACAACTGAGTTAAAGTTTAGGTACCATTACTCCAATTATGTTAAAGTTGAGGGATCATTTCTCCAATTGGGTTAAAGTTGAGGGACCATTACTACAAATTTTCTCATTTGCTTTTCCATATTTGTTTTTTGATTCAACCTCACGTGTGTAGCACGTTACTCATTTTAACGGAAGTTCTAATGAAATTGACGGAAAGTTGATGAGAGGTGGCTGGGAGGAGAGAGGGGAGAGAGAAGATAGAGAGGTGGATGAGAGGAGAAATGAGAGAGAGAAATAAAGAGAGAGGGTGGCGATGGGTGGAAAATGAGAGAGGGAGGGAGAGAAAAATGAGTCTTATTGGGCCAGTTTTATTGAGCTGTTTAATTTGAGTTTTGTCATAACTATTAAACAAAGTTATTAAGATACTTTTGGTTAAGATTCAAATTTTTGAAGTCATTTTCATTAGTATTCCTTCATAAGAAAAAAGTTAACAAACATATTTCACGTAGAACTCGGTCCAGTGAATTGTGCTACGATGGATATAATTTATGTAATTTATCAAAAATATAAAAAATGAGATTCAAACTTAAGGGTAGATGATAAATCATAAAACACACAACTACAACCAACTTGGGTAAACAGTAAATCCATATTTAAGAGATGTATTAATGCCAACAGGATCCTCTCCAGATCCTTTTGGTGAGAATCTTGAAATCTATAAATCGTGTCCGTTCATCGTACATCATGCGGTCAGTTTTTGTCAGGTATTATTTGTATTCAATTTTAAATAAAAATAATTAAAATGATTTCTGATCGCACGATGTACAATGAACGGATATGATTCACGAATTTCTAGGATCCTCACAAAGAGAATCCGGCGAGGACCTAGATTCGTATTAATGTACCACTTTTGTGGGCTTTGTCAAAACACATTGAGCTGTAAATAAAGTTATATTTACGTGTCAAATTAATTGTTTGCGCACATCTTTTAAGAGAATGATAGGAGTTGGGTTAATATTGAATAATAAGAAAACATGGGTAGTATTATAAGGGGGTGTTTGTTTTCCTTCACTATAGTTCACTGGACTGGACTGGACTAAGGCTTAGTCCAGTCCCATGTTTGTTCCCCATGGGGCTTAGAGTTAATGAGATTAGCTCTCACTCGCCCCGACTAAAACAGGGCCTAGCCAGTCTTAGCAAAGCCCCCAAAAACCATGGGATTGCTAATCCCGTCTCCAAACTTGCGTAGAACGATCGCATGCAGCAAGGCTTATGAACTGCAAATCTGCAAAAATGCTTCTGGGCGACTTTGTTTGCCAACCCATGTCCAGATCTGAAACCCAGCCCCACCCACAGCCTAAATCTCAACACCAAAATTCAAAAACATATATGCAAAATGATGATAAACAACAATCCCAATAGCAAAATTCTTCCTTATTCTTGAAAATTCCCAGAAAATTTCCAATTTTTTTTCCTTTTCCCCAGAAAATTTCGGAAATAATGGATAGAGAAGGGGAGAGAGTAGCTTTGGGACAAAGAGATATGGAGAGATAGAGAGGGAGAGGATAGTAGCATGGGGACGATTTGCAAGAAGAATGATTTGAAGGATTTTGTGTTGCAGGAAAAAGATGGAGAAAGGAAGTGACGGGGACAAAATTAAAGAGGAAGAAAAGGGAAGAACTCTCTAGAGAGAGAGGTGGTGCGTGTACTTTGGAAATAAAAAGGAAAAAACTTGATTTAGTAATAAAATATTATTGAATGAATAATAAAATATTATTAGATGTGTATTATATAATATAATATTATAATTATTAGTTATCATGTTTTTTAGTCCGACACTACATCAAACGCATCACTAAATCAATCCAACTTAGTCTAGTCTAACTTAGTCCCTGAAACTAGTCCAGTCCGAGATAGTCCGGTGCAACAAACGCACCCTAAAGGGCTAATCAAATGATTTTCCTTCTCAATTGAATCTTTATCATTTTGTCACACTCGCATCATCGAAACAACTTGAACTTTGAGAGGTAGTTTGGCTCATTTGAAGAAGTATATTCGAAACTTGTACACACAAGGACAAATCTTCCACAGACCGAGAAGTGTAAACTTGTGGGAATTCCCGAATAGATACAATAGGCACGAAATGTAAAAATATGTTGCATGTAAAATTTCTACAATATAACATGTTTGTAGACAAATACACTCGTGGTATTGACATTACACTCCTCTTCCTATTTGGTGATATTTATATAAAAATAAATGTGGTCATCTCAAGCCTCATCCAGTGGCGGAGCCAAGATTTTTTGTGAGGATGGGCCTCTTACAAAGGTTCTTAAAAAACGATGCATCAAAGGTAATTAAAATTCCAAAATATATATGCATCGATAATATTTCATTCATTTTATGATCGAGATCGTTCATATTATAAATTACTATAAAAAGAATATGCATTAAAACTAAGATCATTTCGTCAATAATTGTAACAAATAGATAGACCATTCGTAATGCTTTTATTGAATCCGTCTATCTGTTTCCATACAGTTCGATGACAAAAATCTTAGTTTAATTGATTTTTACAAATATGATATTTATATATTAATTTAGGGTAAATTTTCGTTTGACCCCTAAACTATAATCCCAGTTGAAATTGAGCTCCTAAACTTTTTTTTTTGATAAATTAACCCCCTAAACTATGTAAAATCAGTCAATTAATCCCTTATCATTAGAATGCGAAATCAATTCCGTCAAATTCAAGGGCAAATTAGTCCTTTCATGATTAATTGTTACTTGTCAGCTATAACCACCAATAAAATTTTGACACATGGACACAAAATTATCCAAAAACATATAGCATAATGAGAAAATATTAAAAATGAAAATAAAAACCAACACATTATTTTGTTTTCACATGTTATAATTTTATTGGTGGTTATAGTTGACAAGTAAGAATTAATGAAGGAAATACTAATTTTCCTTTGAATTTGACGAAATAGTGGATGAAATATACTAATAAGGGGTCAATTGACTGATTTCAAATAATTCAAAGGGTTCATTACCAAAAAAATAGTCCATGTGTTAATTTCAATTGGAGTAATAGTTCAAGAGGTCATATGACAGTTTACCCAATAATTTATGATATGAACGATCTCAATTATAAATACAAAATTCTATAAATTGATCACGATGTATCTTAAAGTTCCTCCTAACCCTTGAGGAGTCAAATCTTTATTTAAAAAAAGGGTAAAAGACTGTTTACTTATGTTTCGTGGTTTTCAACATTTAGTACATCAAGTTTTTTTCATCTCAGATTCATACCTAAAGTGTAAATTTTGGGACAGTCTCATACATCCGTTAGTCAAACTGTTAAATCTGCCGTTAATTGTGACCTGGCGCCCATGTGGACAATGACTGGATGCCACGTGTCATCCACGTTTTTTTTTTCTTCTTTCTTCTTCCTTCGACTGCAACTTTTTTTTTTCTTCCTCCTTCTTCTTCCTTCCTCCTTCTTCCCCTTCTTCCTTCTTCCTTCTTCTTCCTTCTCCTTCTCCTTCTCCTTCTTCCTCCGAATCTGGGGAAGTTTTTCTTCTTCTTCTTCTTCTTCTTTTTCTTCTTCCTCCGAATCTGCCCAAATTCAATTTTTTTTTTCTTCTTTCTTCTTCTTCCTCATTCTTCCTCTCCTTCTTCCTCCGACTGCAACTTTTTTTTTTCTTCTTCCTCCTTCTTCCCCTTCTTCTTCTTCCTCCTTCTTCTTCTTCTTCCTCATTCTTCCCCTTCTTCTCCTTCTTCCTTCCTCCCTCTTCCTTCCCCTTCTTCTCCTTCTTCCTTCTTCTTCTTCTTCCTGCTCCGAATCTGGGGAAGTTTTTTTTGCTTCTTCTTCTCCTCCTTCTTCTCCTTCTTCTTCTTCTTCTTCCTCCGAATCTTCCGAATCTGCCCAGATTCAATTTTTTTTCTTTTTTTTTATTTCTTCTCTTCCTCCTTCTTCCTCCTTCTTCTTCCTTCTTCTTCTTCTTCTTCCTCTGACTGCAACTTTTTTTTTCTTTTTTCTTCCTCCTTCTCCTTCTTCCTTCTTCTTCCTTCTTCATCTTCCTCAAAAAAAAAAAAAAAATCCTTCATCTTCCCCAGATTTGGAGGAAGAAGAAGAAGAAGGAAGAATGGGATGGAAGAAGGAGAAGAAGGGGAAGGAAGAAGCGGGAAGGAAGAAGAAGGAAGAAAGAGGAAGGCAGAAGGAGAAGAAGGAGGAAGAAAAAAAAAAGTTGTAGTCGGAGGAAGAAGAAGGAAGAAGAAGGAAGAAGAAGGAAGAAGAAGAAAAATGAAAAAAAAAACAAGAATCTGGGCAGATTCGGAGGAAGAAGAAGAAGAAGAAGAAGAAGAAGAAGAAGAAGAAGAAGAAGGAATGAGGAAGAAGAAGAAGAAGAAGAAGGAAGAAGGGGAAGAAGGGGAAGGAAGGAGGAAGGAAGAAGAAGAATGAAGAAAAAAAAAAGTTGCAGTCGGATGAAGAAGAAAGAAAAAAAAAACGTGGATGACACGTAGCACCCAGTCATTGTTCACATGGGCGCCACGTCACAATTAACAGGAAAATTAACATTTTGACTAACGGATGTATGAGACTGTCCCAAAATTTACACTTTAGGTATGAATCTGAGACGAAAAAAACTTGATGTACTAAATGTTGAAAACCACGAAACATGAAAGTAGTAAACAGTTTTTTATCCTAAAAAAATAAAAAGTATTTGATCGCCAAACCGTCTTATGTATCATGAGTGACAACTCTATAATTATAGGCCCCGCTTATATTATTATTATGAAAACCACCAAGTTGGACCACTCCCTAAGTCTAACCATAGAGAAAATGAAACGTAACTGAAACCGATAGGTGTTGGCCTCCCTTTTTAGTAAATTTTCTCTGCCTCAGCAGTCGGCATCACATGAGTGCCTTTTCAGAAACAAAAGGAGCCCCAAATCCAACTATCCTACCACCCGGCAAGTTCATCATCGTTTTTAAGTGGTAAAAAATATATGATATTCATTTAACTACTGATGAAACGGAGATGACTCTTTCTACAGGATTACATCAATATTCTACAGATAAATATTGAGGAGACTTTTTCAAAAATGATTTTTCATGAACTCTATTTTACCTCATGTCTTTGATATAATATTTTATAATGTTATGATGAAAATTAACGTTAAGTTGTGACGTATCAGAAAATATCACTTTGAGAGTCTTCTTAGCATTTCTCATGTTCTACGTACAAGGAGTCTCTTTCCACGTAAAACTACAACTAGTGATTGAGGACTTGCAGCCAATTATCAATCCCAACAATTAAATATATTTATAGGGTGGAAAACACTAAATTTATATAACTATATATAGTCAAAGAAAATAAAGAAAGCAAGATAGCAATAATCGAAGAGAAACCAAGTTGCTAATGGAGGGTGATTAGGCATGACAAATGCTTATGCAGTGTGACGTAGGTTGATGGAAGTAATTCTAAACCCTAAGTCCTAAATCAATGTCACATGTTGTCTATAATATATGAACTCAAAATATGATATCTTTAGCATTTTTCATCAAGATTTAATAGAATTTACCGAACAGGTGGAGATTTAAGAGATGGCCGGAGGGCAATCGACAAGAGGAGTTATACATGAGCCTAGCTCAAACAGTACTAGCTAAAATACGTGGAGCATTTCTAACAGTACTAGCTAAATTTCTTTTATTGAAACTAGACATATGACCCGCGTATCATCTGTCCATATCTAAACTATTTATTAAGGGAAGAGCCATGTTAACTACTTTTCTAAAATTCTTATCATGTAGTCATTTTTCTAATATATTTTTCGTTTAGGGAATTGCTATTAACACTCCAAAAATCTCATTCTACATTCCAAACTTTCTATATTAAGAAAGAAAAATACACTTATGAGAAGTGCAGAATAAGATTTTTAGAATGTCAATAACACTTCCCTTTGCTTATTATATATATTAGGGACATTTCGTATAGTTTTTTTTATTAGGGCTATCTATATCAATTACTAAAATTTTCACAATATCAATAAGTTATCTTAACTGTTTAGCATATGTACATTGCTCATAATCCCATAACTTCTGGTCAGATTTTTTTTTTTTAAAACAAACTATATTATTTATACTAAGAAGGTGATGGGTAGGCTAAGCCTGGACTACCAATTATATTGTTCAAATTCGTCTTTGGCGATAATTGAATCTAAGACCTCTCACTTACAAATGAAGAATAATACCATTAAACCGTAGTACTAAGTGACTCCTTTTAGTTAGATTTTCATTAAAACAAAAAATCCTTTGGTTAATAAGAAAAATTAGAAGAGATCGACAATTCATAATCCAATAATAAAATAATACTTTTGAATTTGAAACATACACCCCTTCCTTTTGAGGATTAAAAAACCAAAACAAAAAACAAAAAAAAACAAAAAATCAAAAGCCCAAAGGAGTAACATACAAAGGGTTAGATCTTTTCAATGTAGTTTTAATTACTAGCAACCTAATTTTGCAGAATTGGAGCAAATGCCAAATGGTTTTCCTTACCTAATTACGTACCAAATGTTTCAACTCATATGATTTCTTGGTGATCCTACCTACCAATGCTTTGCACAAGGATTATTATCAGCCACAAACTTTTACATAACTAATAAACAATGATTAAATTAGATTAATCCATTCAATATTGCTCTTTCATTACTCAGGCCGGTCAGCACCGACCACCTTTTTTTAAAGCCCTCAAAGGCTCAAACGCCATTTCTGTGCGGAGGTTGAAATGTCAAGGGGAAAGGGACGTTCACATTCATGAGGATTATGCATGGGGGCACTTGACCAACCACGTGTTGAAAATACATAAATAATTCGTGTTTAATTGTTGTCGCAAAATTGTCTTCCTATGGGGGTGTAAACCAAAGGTCACGTAAATATCTTACTTTCCACTCCACTTGAGGATTTGTCAAGCCAGAGGCTTGGGGACATAAGTCAGTGACTTGGGGACACGTGCACCCTTTCATTTCCTGACGTTTGTTTTGTTTTTCTTTCTCCCCAAATGGAGTTTATTCAGGCTTTTGAGCCCGTGACTCAGTCTTTTCTTCTGTTGTTTTTCTTCATGAAAAATTATTTGGTGTTCCTGAATATAGATTATAAGGTTGAATTCATTCGATTTTTAAAAAAGATTACTAATCTTTAACTTTTGATGAATCTTTCATTAGTAATCGTGAATGATCCTTAATTTTTTTGATCTTGATTCCGTAGGAGTAAGTCAGAAAGATTGAGAAATAGAATCATCTGATTTGATTCATTCTCAATAACTATAATATGATAGATAAAATCAACGCTAGTAAGAAGTCCTATTGAAGCCAAGAAATATGAGGCTGCATTTTCTAAGCTAATTAAAGTTTAGCAAAGTTAGGTCCTCTAACCCTAGGTTTTGCTTAAAATCAGGATTATATTGAGTAACCATACTTAAGGAGCTTCAATTTTCAAACACCAAGGAACATAGAGAAATATAAAGAAATGAAAAACAAGTCCCTATGTGGTGACTTAGTTAAGTTATGCTCATATTTAAGTATTCTATGGCTTATCTTTGAGTAATCTTTCATTTTAATCCTTCCCCCAAAATCTTCTTTTTAAATTTATCATTTTCTCTAACTTTTCTACTCTTTATTTGGTGGACTTCGCTACCACTTGCCCATGTGTTAGCTTTTGTTCAACTTTGTCCAGTTAGGACTTTTTGTTGTTATTATCTGATTCTTATTCACTATTAGTGGGATTGTTGAATATTGATTATTTCTCTTATATGCCCATTTGTCTACAAATTCATCGTGACTACTGACTAGATGTGTTGAGTTATATGGCTGTGCAATTTCGATTCGTAGTGGTAGTCATGACTTATGCGCTTTGGTTTCCAACCTATTTTTGGATACCAATCTAATGTTCCATATTAACCACACGTTTTTCATATCCTCTCGTCGTTCTTGTTTTTATCATCTAACCTAACGCAATGGACAGTCCACCCCTAAATGATAAGGTCATTGCCCTTCACACACCCTTAAATGTAGTTTTCGTTCTCACAAGATGATATGAAAAACGTGGAACTGAAAGGTCATGACCCACATGCACGTTACCTGCATGCACGGTGTACGTATACTATGCCCTACTAGGAGCAAGATGATATGAGAAGGGGTCAGATAATAAGGCAACCTCTTTTGTAAGCATCCTATTCGTTAAGGGTTGAAAAAGCCTCTAAGAAAACTTTATCTTGTAAAGTTAATAGGATTCTTTTTAAAGGAAGAACAATCTAAAGGGCACGATAACTGTTGATGCTAAACATTGCATCAACTAGGTTAACGCTATAAAATTACACAATCACAAAAAGTAACACGACCGGTTTGTCGCGGTCCACCCAACTCCATTGGAGCATCAGGCTACGTTTATAAGTTAATACACAACATGTTATAATATATTTTGTGAAGATTATATTACTTATTGGTTTGAATCCCACACAAGCATTTCTCTTTTTGGCATATTTGTTAAGGAAACAAAAATATTCACAAAAGGCATTAGCACGCACTAAAATGAGTTGTCTTAACTTATAGTAAAAATTTGATTTAAGAAATCAATTCATGGTAAATCTTTTTACGACGTTAGATTGTGTGAGGATTTTAGTTTCAGTTTCACATATGATCCTCATAATCTCATGGTCGCTGTTCTCTATGAGAACATTTTTGTACAAGTGATATTGAGAGGAGAAAAAAAATCAAATCTTGAACTTTGGATTAACCTCTTTTTGTAGTAGATTGATAGGGTTAGTATGTCAAAAAGTTAGTCGTTACGGAGAGGAGAATGTATAGGCGTGATTGTTTTCACCATGCAGTAAAACGCCATCTTCAAATAGTGTAACCTATAGATTGGTAAAATTACAAGATACAAGCTCCTTGCTAAAGCTGAATGGTAAAAATTTAAGATGGATAAAATAGAGTAAATTGTCGATTTGGTCCTTTAATTAAATTCCGAGTAAAAATTTCATCCATAAACTAAGTCTTTAAACTCATTAAAAACTACAGAGTTCATCTTTACTATAAGAATAAAAGCTATTCAATTCAAATTATCATTACTTGCACATGAAAATAATTGGCATGCACCGTTGGAAAAATGAATGAGCTCTCCACGTCTCTATTAGGCTTTTAATGTGGCATTCGAAGTGGACTTAGGCCCAGTCCAATTGGCTGGGCTAGCCATTCCAACAATGAGTCTAGAGACATTGATTTCCACGGTAACATCGCCAAATTTCCAATGACCAAATTTCCATCACCGAAAGCAAAGAACCAAAGAAACTGAAGGCATGTTTGGTATTCAATTTGTATTTTTAACTTAAAAACAGTTTTTGAGTTTCAAGCTAAGAATCTTTATTTGGTAAAACTATTTTTAGAAATTGAGCTCAAAACCAATTTGAAAAACTGCATATATTAAAAACACAAAAAGTTAGAGTTTATTTGGTACTCTACTTGAATCCAACTTTTTAAATTCAAAAATAATTTTCAAGTTTTAGGCCTTAAAAACTTGTTTGGTAAGACTATTTTCAAAAACTAAATTCAATACTAACTAAAAAAATATAGTCTATTCTTTAAAAACATAAAAAGTGACTTTTTAAAGTTTTTAAACTTAAATTCTCATTTCTTTTCTCTCCCTCCTCCTCTCTCACTCCAAATCTATCTCTCTTTTCTTATTTCTCTTTCCTTTTTTTTTTACCATTTTTGGCTCTCCTCCAATCCATTTTCTTCATTCTCTCGGTTCTTTTTCTTACTCCTCTTCCTATCTATCTCGTCTGATCCTCTCCATTCTTTATCTTTCCTTCAATTATCTCTTACTTTCTTTTCTACACTCTCCTCTTTCTCCCTCTCATAAGATTTAAAAATTTTAAATCACAAACCAAACAAGTTTTTGAGTCTTAAAGAAAATTGTTTTCAAGAAATGTTGTTAAAAAATGTTTTGAGAAATAATAAAAAATTTCAAATATGATACCATATAGCCCTTAGTTTTTCAGAGTTTTCAAGCTCAACACTCTCCACTCTCTCTCTCTCCTCTCTTCCTCCTCTGTCCCGATCTCTTCTCTTTCATCTCTCTCTACTCTAATACCATATCCTATCTCTCCCCTCTTTCTCTCTCCTCTCTCTACTCTCACGACAGATCCTCTCTTTCTTACCTCCGTCAGCGCCACCAATGAATTGATGGGTGAATTTTTTTTCTTTTTAAAAAAAATGTGAATATAAAAACAATTTTAAATTTTATACCAAATAAGTTTTGAGTCTTATTAAAAATTGTTCTTAAAAATGGTCAAAAGAAGTATTTTTTAAAATGATGAAATTTTTTAGTAGGATACCAAACAGGCCTTAACTACTTTTTTCGGAGAAAAAAAGACCCTTAACTACTAATGCTATGATTAAGGAAACCATTTAATATTGCTTAAAAATAAATTAATAAAAGCACTTAACCAAATTAAGGCTGCAGTTTTGAAGAAAACCTAAAGAGACTCCACCAATGACACAATGTTATTGTGCCAGCAGTTAATGGGCTAGTTGAGCACCTTCTTATGTAGGCCCAATGTGAGATTTGCTATTTTAAAAACCAAACACAAACATTTTGTTTGCAAATGCAAGTCATGTAACTTAATGAATATTTTCTAGTGCACATTGAAGTTATACATTTGATAGATTCTCTAAGGTTAAATGATCTAACGGCCTTTATTTAGACGTATAACTTAAATGTGTATTTTTGATGTGCATTAAAAAAGTCTCATTTTGTCTGATTCTTCTTCCCGTTCTATTGTATTATGGTGCCCAAGTTAGAGCTTGGAGCCCAATTTTGCAAATGTTGGATTTTGTTGTTTCCAAGCTTACGTCTCATGGGCTTCTCTTCAATTCTTCCAGTCATTTATTCTACATTATAAACAAAACTTACTGACATACTATTAGGGTGGTGGATTCCATGACATTAATTTTTGTGATTATATAATTATTAATTGATCGTAGGTACAAAATATATATGTCTACACATATAACTATTCAAATTGAAATAGTAATCTTAAGTAACAAACAAAAAACTTCATTTTGTCATCAATCAAAGATTAGGTGGTATAGAACACCAATGATTGATAGGGAAAACAAATTAATTCATAACGATTTAAACATGGTTGTTAAAATCTTTGAAGTGCGGTATAACGATGTTGATGATTAATGCCACGCACATGACTACTGGATATTAATTTTTATGTCGATCCAACTTGGATAAGACAGAAGCTGGGAAAAAAGATGTTCGTGAAAGTTGGCTGGGCAAGTTTTGCTAGAAATGGGACCAATTAGTGATGCCGATCAGTCTTCGTCCACCTTTCCAACATCAAGAAAAAGATATGCAGTGGGGACGACTGAGAGAGATATTAGTAAATAAGAGAAGCTGCCATTTGCCACTAGCTTCAAATGGTTCATGTATCATCTCTTGTGGTTATCTGTTTATATGGCCAGATCTTCTAGTGGAGGTCCTGTTTGGATTAATATTTGAATATTGTGCTTAGTAGAAGGGAAGCCCAAAGGCACTAAATCAAGTCACATTTGCCCGAAGCCTAACCTTGAAGCCTGAGTGCCGGTTCAAAGACTTCTAAACCAAGACACAAGCCACGTGTCTATAATGGAAGTGACAAGTGATGGAGACTAACCTACTATCAGCCAAAAAACACTTTTTAGTGGCACTTCAAGTAAAACGATGATGACTCACTACCCCCCAAAAGCTTTTGGGCAAGAGTAGAACTAAGGGCAGTCAAGCCAAACTGCCTATAAAAAAAGCTGAATCAACCCAGATTTAGTCATTTTAGCAATAGTTTCCTTAGAAAAGCTATCTTTTGTCTAGTATAAAAGCTCTGCTACCTCCCTTAGTGTTGTAGTATCGATTCCCTCGTGTAAACCTGTTTACCACCATCCCTTTTTAGTGTACAACCCCTATAAATTCAAAGAGAAGTGGCTGCAAGAGGTTCAACCTTGCCAAACAAGGTGAAATCTTGCCTGAGTCTCTTTGTTTGTCCTCTAAATTAGTAGATTTGTTGTTTAATGCACTCTTTAGCATGTATTCAAGTCATTTCCGCTTGTCTTCTATTTTAAGAGTCTCATTTGCATCTGAATCTGGTTAACTTAATAGATTTGTTTTCATTCAGAGCAACTTGGAATCAAACAAGTGACTTAAAGGGCTCTAGATTCCCTCCATTCGAACATACAAGATCATGAACTAAAAGACCTTGTTTACAAGGCAAGAAAAAGAACTTAATGCAGACTTAACCCATCTCCGACAATCCTTTGATAACAAGAAGTTTGAGTAACTGGGGGCGCAAGTAATCACTTAAAACACACTTGTTTTGCATCTGCTATATTGCGATAGTAGTGGCATGCCTAGCACTTTGTTAATTTTGATTGCGAGCCTCAAAGCCTATACCTAAGGCCCTACAAAGGCACCTTTCAAAATTAACTTTATACTCTTCTTGTAGAACACCAACAAGCAAAAGCCTGACTACTAAACATCAAAGTGCCAATCCTTGGGGAGCTGTGCTGAGGTCTAGAGACCTTCTCCAGAGAAATATTTGCCCAAATAGACCCCATCGGTACAATGTAACAATTGGGAGGCAATAGGAGTCATGGGATGATGACGGTGGTTGTGGTGGTAGTGAGGCGTTGCTATTTCATATTTGCATGTGAATTACATCAATGGGAAACTGACCATGATGACAGGACCACCCTCAAACCCTCATCTCAAAAGACATAAAATAGGGTACAAGTTGGGGGAAGTGAGAACAAATTGAAAAGGTTGTACTAAACTTCGGAGTATGACATGAATATGATGTATGAGATGTGTAGTCAGGAATCAACTAGTCATAAATGGCATTATATAGTATACGGTTGCATACTAAAAAAAAACTAAATCATAGCAGTTAACATTTACATGTACTGCGTTTGTTGATCATATTGACGATTATAATAGCTTTGATGGAGATAAAACTGGCTCATATAAGCGACTTTCACACAAATGTACTCTTTATGCAAGATGCGATTAGTAAGTGTACTAAGTTTAGTTTTACATTTTATTCTACTCTGTGATTAGTGTACGTTAGTTCTCAACTTCTCATTTTCCTTTTCCTCCAAGTGAGCTTTTCAGGAACTTGAAAAGATGACAATGAACTCCACCCACTTGGTGGAATATAATGCTATTATCCCATGCATGTCGGAGAAAGCAGAAATCCTTTCTTGCTGGAAAGGGGAATGGAATTTTGATCAATTATTTTATAGATTATAATGATGATGGGAGACAAATGTCAATTATGCACGTCCACATGTAAGTAATTGTTATATAATATTGTACTTCTAACTAGAACTGCACTAGTTAGTCTAAGTACCAGAACCCTAATCCTTAAATCCTAATAGGCGTTTACGCTGCAGATGTACGTAGTTTCCCGTTGCTGATGAGTGCAAGTGATTGATGGCATTGCATGAGCCAAAATGAACCCACCATATATAAGATGTACCAAAGCGTAAGTTAATCGGCCATCGATGCATGCGAAGCCCACATCGCATAAATAATACGACGATTGTTATCCATTTAAGTAGGTAACTACACTTAACATATTTCTTCAAAATACTAAACACATACTACTTTGTGGTAATGTTCTAAAAATCGACCAAGATAGCTTCTAGACATAGGCAATGACCAGCCTCAATTAGGGCCTAGGTGTAGGCGATATGCAACCGCATTTCTGGCCATCCCACTAAGGAGACAATAACTTTGTGGTGGCTGTCGACTTGAATCCAAAATGCTAAAAATGCAGAAGCACAAAGTTGTATAATTGACACTATGACAAGTGTCCAATTCAAATCTCTCAAACATAGAAGGCAATTAACTTGGATCCCAAGTCAAATAATGCAATAAAAGGATAAGTCGTGCAAGCCAAGTGCATGATCCTGGAGTTTGATGACTATGTAACATGAAAGTTTACAGATAAAAAGGTAGCCAATATCAGCCGGAAGTAGTTGTGTCACACTAATTGTGAATTGAAATGCATAGTACCAATTAAATTCTTTTTATTTTTTGGTTGTATTTAACTTTTAGTTTAAATTGTTTACGTAGGGATCAAACTATTTGGATTCCACCAATTATTTATTATTTTCTTAATCCCTGATCTATTACTGACTTCATCAACATCCAACCATATCTTTAAATTGTACCATCACAATTTCAATTAAATTACTTTTTGCATGAATACATCTTATTAAGTAGTATAACTCAATCTGCTCAAATATCTGTCTTAAGGTTCCAACTAAATAAAAGTATACGTTATAGTGACAACTCAACCAACATGCAACATGAATTAGAGCTCCAGCAGCCACAAAGATTCAAGAATTTACCTTGGTTGCTTCAATGTATCCTCAATCTCCAAATTACGTCTCCACTAATTACAATTAACTCAAATCTAGCTCTGTAGATAGGGGCGGATGCATTAAGGGGCAGAGGAGTTAGCTGACCCCTCGAACTTAAGTGAATATTCAGGGATAACTTGAGTACTGACCCTTTGAACTTCGGTGAATGTCTATAGATGACTTGGGTGTTGCCCTTTAAAGGTTGGAGTTGCCCTTCATATATGCCTTTCAACTACTTGATAAAATGCATTAGAGAGGTGTTGCTCCTTTATAGTCTACTCCTAATATTATTTACCTCTGGCTTGTTTGTTGGTTGTGATTACAATGGTAGGCAGAAAGAAAGAACCAAGTAAAAAACTATCCAAAAATGCAAGGTAAATGAAATGGTGATCTCAGAGACTAACAAAACATCATCATTCTTGGACAAACATATTAATGAGATGCAATAATATCAAACATTGTTAGTGTGTTCAAGATAAGTGTGTTTCTTTGTTAAGCATTGACATGGGAGCAGCCTTGGAACATGTTAGTTGCCCACGTAAATGAGGCATTAACAGGTGTATAGTATGTCTTTTCCAAATGACTTCAGACCTACCAAGACTCGATGAAATGACGATATACATGTTATTTCTGTTAAAAAAAAATTACACGCTGCCCGTACTATTCTTATTAACCCCCCTAATATTATTTCTTGGACCGCCACTGTCTGAAGAGCACCCTCATCCGACCGCACCAGGGCTGTTCGTTGGTGCTTCGGAAGCCAGAATCAAGGGCTCTAAGGAAAGAAAGCTAAAGATGAGAGAGAGGGCTGACCCCCAAGAAGGATGGAATAGCACCCCCAAGAGGAAAATAAGGCCCCGAATTCTCCAGCTTCCCTTCCTTTTCTCTCATTTTTTGTATTTTTTTTTCTCCACCTTTTTACCCTCCTTTCTAGAGCATCTAGCTCTCTCCTTTCATTTTGTTTTTATTTTTTTTATTATAAATTTTGGTTCCACATGAGTATCCAGAAACCATAACTTAAAATCAAAATGGCACTTTGGTAAATCTTCCAACAATGAAGGTTAAAATAATCACTTTGATCATAAATTGAATTACAAAGTCTAAATGGTAATCGTGTCATTGTCGAGTCAAATAATTAAAGGGTATCACAAGTTGGCTTTGGTTGTATTTTGATTCCAAGACCGCTGTAATTGACTAAGAGACCAAGATATATAAAGCTTGAGATAGGTTATTGATGCTCAACTTTGAAAACAACATGCAATAATTTCACAAGAGAGAATCGAACTCAGGATTTCGGAGTGCAAATGTTGAATGCTCTTTATGAACTGAGCAACAAGTCTCTTGAAACATATTATAATTAGCATGTGTTCGAACTAGGGATGGACAACGGTTATGGCTGACGAGTAACCGCAGTTATTTATCCATAACCGTTTATTCTCATACCCGTATAACCGTTTATCCGTTGAGTAATTGTCTAACAGTTATACCCATACCCATAACCGTTTATAAATGGTTAACCATACCCATAATCGTGTACCTATTTAACCGTAACCGTTTAGTACCCGTTTACCCATTTATCATTTTTAAACTCGTTTATCCTTTCTTTTTTACCATTTACTCATTTTTCACCCGTCTACGTGTTTTTTAACAACTTGAAAATTAAAAAAGAAAAATTTGTCATAATTTTCTTTTTCTAACAATTAAACACTATTATAGGTACATTTATCATACATTTCCGCATTTTAATTTTTTAAGTCCTTGTACCATTCCAATAATTGAAATAATATTTTACAGACAATATTTTTAACTGTTAGCAATGAAGATAATATAAAATTTGCTAAGTATTCTTGGGTTACGAAAACTGTTGAAAGACAGTATTCTTGGATTATTTAACTTGGAATGTAAAATATTAACATAATATATATAATGGACCATGCAATTTAAAGTGGTTCAGGAAAGTTATATTATATTAGCTATAGAAGTCATGCACTATAGTCAATAGCATTGATCTAGGTTTTGTCTGATAAAGAACCATGGTTTGTGTTAATTTTACATATATAAAATAAATGGGTAAATGGTTACCCGTTTATAACCGCGATTAATACTTATAACCTCTCATTTAAATTTTACGGGTAAACGGTTATACCCATAACCGTTTATTTATCTAAACGGTTACCCATAACCGTAACCATAAAATTTAAATGGACGGGTAAGGTTACCCATAACCGATGGGTATTTGTCCAACTGTAAGTACAACATTGAATTTACCAAAAAACAAAATTTAAAGGTAAGAACAAAGAAAAGCTTATGTGATCATTCAACTTTATTTATTTATTCATTTGAGTTTTCCAGTTTCTCCATATATCTGCAGCGACAGACAAGCTCCTCACAGGCAAAGCATAAGCATAACGGCGCAAACAAAGAAAACACTTGAAGAAACATATATCAGTTTCCATTAAAATTTTGAGGCATCCTTTAACAAGAGGAACATCGATGAGCAGCAATAATATGCCCGTGTTTATACATTTTTATGGGGCATGAAATACTATCTTCCTTTCTTCCCAGAGTAAAAAAAACTCAACTCAGAAAGCTACACAACTAGTCTTGTGTCCGCTTGTAAGGTTTCAGAACCAGTTTAATGCCGGATTGAGATGTTTGAACTCTTGCAGTAGTTGTTCATTGGCATACACATACGAGAGTGACTCTTCGAATTATCTAAATGGTAAGATCATGCGATCTGCGTGAGCAAAAAATGTTCCAATATAATTCAACAACTTCTGCCACCAATTATATGATCTTGTTTTATAAGCCAGCTAGGGCCGGGGGACCATATATAGAGATGAGATAAGTATGCATCCTCTCTCATTAACCTGTTAACATCAGAAAAAAGCAGTGTGTCCACTGAAATTAGTATGACAGTGACACTTATGGCATCAATGATTCAACCAACCAAACTACTTTTAACATATTATCAGTAAAAATGAAGAGCTAGAAGAAGAATTCAATTCAGTGAGACGCGCCCATGTGTTTCTGAACAGATTTGTCCATCGGTAATGGAGATCACATTGGTTGGAATATAGGCCGATACGTCTCCAACTTGTGTTCAATGACAGGTAAGGCGGTTAAGCTACCTGCATCTGTCTGGTCCGATTGTTTAGCGGACGGGAATGCAAATAGAAAACATCGCCTGGGGTGTAAAGGTTTTTTTTTTTTTTTAAATCTCAGCAATTAGTGTGAAACCATTAATTATATATTGTAATTTATTTTGTCAAGTCTCCGACGTGAGATTCTTACATTCTTCAACAGATATGAGCTGCTATACTGCGCAACAAGAATATATGCGGCCAACCCCTTTAGAGAGAAGTAACAAGTTTGTGACCATTCACTTTCTTGAGAGATGGCAATGAAGATAAGGTGGGAAATGAACACAAAAAATTAAACCGAATTCACCACACAGCCCCTGATTTTGACAGCCACTTGCTAGGGTTCACAGAACTTATTTAAACAAATTATTCCTTTTAAGTTTGAAAAAGAAGTTATGCATGCTTCTTGTATAAAAAGTGATTATACGTTAAGTGCTTTTAAGTGACTTACTCATTTTTCCACTTAAAGGGTCATTAGTTGCAGCTCTTCCACCGAAAGGTCCACTGCTGAGACCATTTGGTGCCATCATCTGATTCTGTTGTAGAGGTTGGGAGCCAAATCTGAACATATTCATTGGCTACACAAAAATTTCAATATGATAGAAATGAAAATCGTTTGAGTTAGATAATTAACGACAACAAATTTTTTAGTCTAACAAGACACCGATGACTAATAATTTACTCAAGACTAAGAAGACAAACCTGAGACATAGTCTGCATGTGATGGAAGTTCATGAGACGCATGTATTGTTCCTGAAAAGAGGGATTTTGCATCTGGTTGTGGTAATCAATGGGATTCAAGACCGGTGGTTGGCACATTACAGTCTGGTTTGCTGCTGGAGCCATATTCATGCACTGATCAACGAGCGGATGCCTAGGTAAATGCATCGGATTGTGCATAGAAGGCAAGGCCGGCGGTCCCATTCCCATTCCCATTCCCATTCCCATTCGGGAAATATAGTGCTGCATGCCCGGAAACATCATTGGTGCCATCCCGCTTCCCATCCACATTACCTGAATCAACAAGAAAAATTGTTAGTAGCTTGAGCTACGTACAAACAATATAGGACCAATTTCGGTTTTATGAGGGGACGTTGTACCTGCAGTTGCATCTGAAGTGACTTCAAGTAATCAATTGCCTCATCTAACATTGATGCTTTATCTGTCTGAAAAATCAAGGATCAAATCAGTAAAAGATATTTATAACTAGATAATAATTAGAAACAATTAAAGGGGTTGTAAGAAAGTAAATTCACCTTGTTAGAATGAGGTATAAGCTCTTGCAATGCTCTCATTTTCTCGTTAATCCGATCTCTCCGTTTCTGCACAAATGGACAAGTTATTAGAAAGAAACAAAAAGTGACAAATTCCGAAACTTTGTAATGCTAGGAAACTTAAAAAATTCTACCCTTTCTGAGAGGTTATGGACTTCAGCAGCACGACTCCTCCTGGTCGATCCTGATCGATGCGCTGACTTACTTCTCGCAGCTGAAGCTGATTCAAGTTCAGCAGCCTAAAACATAAGTAAAATCCTATTAATCGCGGCAAAAATCATTATTACAAGTCATGTGTTGGAAAGAGGGTTTTAATTAAGTTTTTACCTCACTTTGGCACTCCGAGTCTTCTGCCTCTCTACCCTTTCTCTTGTTGCTATTGACAACATTAGACTGGTTTCCTCCTCTGCCAAAACTACTACCAGAACCGCCAGAAGACGAAGTAAGCGTTGGATCAAGCGTATCCGTTTTCCCTGTCTCGCTCTGAGGCATTATCTTATGAACGTTGTCGTAGAAATGTCCAGCCGATAAACCAGTAGTTCCATCACAATTGCTTGAAGCCCTGCTCACATCAAGGTCATTTAGAACTTGGTTGCTACCAACGTAACTCGAACCAACCGTCATCACAGAACACTCCCTAACCTCCGCTTGCGCTAAATTTCCGGACTCTTTCCCTCCTAACTGTCCTCTAGAAGATCCTGCTGAAACCTTTCCCGGGGTTGCAAATTGCGAAAAATTAACTATTTTCCCCAAGCCTCCTTGATTTTGGTTCTGCTGATCAGTTGAATTAATGTATTGATATCTTGGAGGAGGCATTGGATTTGCAGGGTATTCCACACCAGCGGAGGACTTGCCATTAGGCCGCGGTGAGTTGGAAACAAGACGCGCGGTGTCAGAAGCATCAAACTTCACAACCTTCTCTCCCTCAAACTGTTTGATTGGTTTGTCAAGCTCAATTGGATCACAGGAAGGCAATTCAGAGAAAAAATGGGAACAAAACTCTTTGTCGAAAGAATCCTCAAGCGGGTAGTGGATAAGTGAAACGGTGTCATCATCTTGAATCAGATTACTTGAATTCCCATACAACCCCCCAGACCTTATTGATTGCTGATCATGTTTCTGAACTTGTCTCGATTGATCATTCGGATTAAAACTTGGTTTTCGATGCGTTTGGCTGTTCAAAACTACTTGCCCATTTCTCCACAAGAGCTCTACAAGTTCATGGTCTGGCCTGTAAAATATTTCCCCCCAATCAAGATAGCTCAACATGGAAGGCGAAAACTTTGAGAATAAGTAAAGAGAATACAGACCCTATTGGTTTCTTCTGGTTGGTCAAGGGGAGATCAGACTCAAAGTTCCACTCGGGAATGCAAGAATTCATGTCTCTGAGCAGACAGAAATTGCTGCAAAACAAAGAAAGAAGACAGATTTAGAGATGATTGCAAATGATTAATACTACTATAATTAAAAAAATGCTGCATACTAAAAATGGAACCAATCCTAAGTCCTAACCCCAAATATATAACTACAAAATTTAATATCATGTTTACTAGACCACATAAAGTTTGTGGATTAAAAAATTCAGAACCCAAATCAGACTCTTCATCATTAAAGTATTGATTAACATAAAAAATCATTAAAAATTGAGAATAAAATAATCCCTACCATAAAAATAGGCAAAAGATGGAGAAACTTCAACAGGAAAGTTGCAGTTGGAAATAGAGACATCATTCACCACTTAAAGGAAAATATTATTAAGAAAAATAAGATAAGAAAGAATAAAGAAGATTATGACATGAAATTTTTTCTGCTTTTCTACAAAAGTAGAAGCCCAAAAAGCAAAAAGGAATTCTTTTATTGCATAGAGCAATACAAACCCAGAAGGGAAATGAGAAATAAAAGAAAACCCAAAGCAGAAAATTAAATAGAAAAGCACCCCTGATCAAAAGCACGGCTCTTGAACTGGAAACTGAAGGCTTACAGTACAAGCTCTAAACTGCTGTTGTCAAAAGCACTTCTTTTTCTCTCTACCCCTCTCTTTGTGGTTGTGAGGTGAGCTTGGAGGGCAACAGGAAACTGGGAAACCGACCAAATTAATGAGACTTTTACAGCAGTTAGAGTTAAGACAGGGGCTTGTTGTCAGTGAGAGCAAGGATTGGCTAGTGACACAGAGAGCTACGTATTTCTACAGAAACCCATGCCATCAGGCCACGTGGCAGTTACCCAGTTGTGCTATGCTGAAAACTTGTGGCTAGGTCAGTTACTTGTAGAATGCAGGATGGTTTGGAAAATGGATGACTGGGATTGGTTATTTGAAGGCAGCCAAAATCTAGAACTTGAAGGGCAATCGATCTGTGATATGATAATGTGTAAGGGTGGTGCCACGTGTGCATTGGCAATAATATTTTATTGGACAATGATGAGGGACAAGATTGTCAGAGGCAAAGTTTTTGTTGACAGCTTGGCCTAAGTTGGCAAATTTTTAGATTGCTGGATGATGCAATTGCAAATCTGCACTTATCTTATTCTTATCTCCATAGAAGTTAGAAGCAAGGAAAAATAAAACCTACAAAGTCAACTTTTTTCTATTTTTTTTAAATCAGTTTCAGCTTTGAGTTCCATCTAAGAGTTCGAAAAAGAATTAGTCAAACGATATATGGGTCTGGTATAAGGCCAATTTTTTAATATAATCACGTGAAGAGTATTATAGAAATATATGATATCGGTTTGCATGGTACAATATCTGTGTAAGAGGAGGAAAGGTGTACTGAGAAGAATAAAATTAAAGATGGTATACCTTGAAGTTTGTCTGTATAAGCACCCCCCAACCCCCAATATATGTAATCAAGAATTTAGATTCGTTAGTCATTTTCTAAGTCACCCATCACGTGAATTGTCATAAGTACATACATAATAAGTGATATAGAGTGATGAGGAATCAGAAATATATCACTGATTGCACCAAAGTTTTTCTGCCTTGGAAGCCAGCAATTGCCATAAATATTGGAGGCAGCAGACCTATTGATCCAAGCCAAAATTTTATGGAGGATGGTGGCCAGTCGAATCTGCTAACAGATCATGTTTTATATTTTCATGTGAATCAACACAAGGAAAAAACAGATTTCCACTTTAAAAACCTCAGCTAAGGGCAAGGTCCAAGTCTTTGGAGAAAACTGTTGGATTTTGGAGCAAAATCTTGTAGCTAATGTTCGCTTTCATTTGTAGGTAGTGCTTGTTGGCTAGAATTTTGTGTATGTAAGTTTATGCACAAGGCTACTAAGTACTAGCTCACAAAGGAGGTAGACACAGTTTTTTTTTTTTTTTTTAAATGAGTAGACACGTGTCATGTTTACTTATAGAAAACAGAAATTAAAATAATTTCGATTATTGACTACCATCTACTACTTGGAATTTTAGGAATCAGATCAACTGGAGGGACTAATTGATTTCCTTCCCCTTCCTTCTTTCTTGGCCCTAATTCATTACTTCCCATTTTTAAGTACGTAAAAAACATGCTACTAATGAAACACAGTTTGACTTTTTAAATGTAAGGAGTCACTCATCCAATTTACAAAAAAAAAAAAAAATACTTGAACACACATAACATTGTGTGGAATGTAAAAAGTAATGCTCCCTTACAAGTAATGAGTAATGGTCTCATAGAGACTATTAGGGTGTGTTTGTTTGACCGGATTAGGGGGGACTGGACTAGACTAGATTAATTGTTTGTCCAGTCTTATGTTTGTTGTCCACATTGGACTAGTTTTAATGGGACTAACGGGGACTCGCCCCGACTGAACGCTTCATTAAACATTCTTAGCGAGACCCCTCAATTTCAAGTGGACTGCTAATCCCGTTCTTTCCCCTGCCATTGATCCCTCGATGTCTCCCTTCTCCTTTGCTGCTTTGCCCTCTCCCTTCTCCTTCGCACCTTCGCCACTCCCTTCTCCTTCGCACCTTCGTCCACTCCCTTGGGCCTTTACTATCCCACCCAAAAGCCTAAACCCAGACCTCAAACAAAAATTGAAAAACAATCCACTGATTCCCTTTCTTTCTTCTTCATTCAATTCACTCTCTCCTTCTCTCTCAGCAAAATCGCCATGGTTGCAACCACCAGACGACCATCACCAGAAGCTCGATGTCGATCTCCGCATTCGCGCGCGACCCAGACGCAAGTCGGGACCGAAAGCGTACCAAATGCTCAAGCACCTGCGAATCCCCACACAAATTCAAAACAAAAAGGAAAAATCACTACAGAACCCCGAGATTTTCCGAGAAATTCAGAGGAGGCGCTGGGTGGAGAGCTCCGATGAATCCTCCGCGTGAATCTTCTGCATAAGGAAAAGAGGGAGAAGTTAGGGATAAGTGGACGGAGGAAAAAAGGGAGACGGGGGGGGGGGGGGAGACAGTAGCCGGAAGAAAATAGGGAGAAGTATGGAGAGAGAGGAAGAATATTCTGGAAAAATGGTGAAACATAATAAAAAGAGGGAGATGAGAGGGAGAATGGCGGAGGAAAAGATGAATAGGCTACAGAGAGATAATTTTAAGAAAAAATTAAAAAAAGATTTTGGCCTTCACGGAAGGAATATGATTCTAGAAACAAATAAAATGATAAATTAATAAATATAGATAAAATAAAATAATATTTGAGTTAGATAATTATTCAGCTTCTTAGTCCAACATTGCACCAAACGCTTCACTAAGTTAGTCCAGTTTAATTTAGTCTAAGTAAGTCCAGCTTAATCCCTGAAGCTAGTCAAGTTCGAAATAATCCGATGCGACAAACGCACTCTTATTGTCCGACTTGTACGTAAGAAGCCAATTATTTTCTGACTCCATCGATTAAGGATCCAAAGTTTATGAACTTGACATTCATGTCACTTTGTTCTCAGAGGCCTGCTGCTGTCCATCTATGAACCTGCAGGCTATGATGTTTTCAGTACAGGAGTAGCAGGCCTATCATTTAGCTGCTACTTTAATATCAAGTTAGAACCTTCCTTCCACTCTCATTTTTTTTTTCTCAATGTAAAGAAGTTCATAAGAGGTCGCACTTGGTGCGATGGCAAGTGCCTTCGCCCATGAAATGTTGACCTAATTTAATTATGACCGTTTAAACAAAAATATATTGGAGATGAGAAAAATTTGGAAGGGAGAGAATCCTACTTCATTTAAGAGAAAGGCTAGTTAATGCGTACTGTACCTATATGCTTTTTTTCTTCATCGTCCAAGTTATATGTTTGAGATCTTGGATTTGTTTTTCCATTTACAAGCAAATGTCTTTAGTTAAGTATTTATACGATAGTGTTTCAACTTATTGTTAAAGTCAAACTACATTATTTTCTTCCTTGTAAGTCATAACTACTCGTATCGGAAGACGAAAAACAGAGAACTGTCGTTAGATGTTTGTTCTCCGCCCGTATCGTGTCCATCTGAACAAACACTTACGAACTTGTTCTAAGACCACAATGACAGTGTATGACTACGATTACTAGTTACATCAATGGTCAGCCTGCAATCACTTTTAAATTAGATATGTCAAATTTGCATTAGATGTGAAGATGCGTATACATATTTCTTGTATAGAAGAACTTACAGCCCAGATGCTTGTATAAGAATTTATAATTTTTCAACAGGGAAACCAGTAACAGGTTTTATCTTTGTAGCCAAAGCGCGCAATTCGGCTACTTCTTCACTGTTGAGCCTCCATCCAAGGGCACCTGCGAATTCTGCAGCCTGTTCTCCGTTTTTGGCTCCCGGGATTGGCACAACGTTGTCCTGGGCTATCAGCCAGTTTAGGACTACCTGTTAACAGGAACCCGACTCGCATTAAACCCCAACACCTATTTCTACATTTCAGAATTCTTGCCTGATATATCAATATGTGGTTTTATGATCTTATATGGAGAACATGAAACTACCAAGAGTTGGACCACATGTATATAAAACAGTGAAACAAAGAGCTGCTTTCAGCATGAACTGGAAGTTGCAACAGTATCTATGATGCGTTTGATACTCGTATTCAAGGGTCCAAAATGAATGAACTGCTTAAATACAGATCTTTTGGGGATAATTTTTCAGCCATGCTTCACACAGAAATGAAAACTTTAGGGCTTCTAATTGAAAAGGATAAAAGCTAGTTAAATTTAAAGAGCATCAACAAACCTGTGTGTTTGTTTTACTGTACTTTTCTCCTATTTCCTTGATCCGGTTCAGCAGAGGTTGGAGCTGCAGATAACAGCAGTATTTTAGCAAAAAAAATTGGAACTTGTGTAGCGGCATTCAAAGTATTGATTATGACCTTTGTAAGAAATTCAGGAGTATAAATTTGTCCTCGGGGGCCACTTGGGGGATTTTCAGGTGTATACTTTCCTGTAAGAGCACCTGCATAAGTATAAATAGTAGAAATGTCAATCTTCTCATCTCTTTTATCTCTGGATCGGACAGGCAAAACGTGACTGCTGTGACAACCAATCTAGCAAGATCTGCGTTTAAAGGCCATAATCGTTGTAACCGGAGTTGTGAAGAGATTACAAGTACTAATATAATATCCGAACAGACATCTTTTATCAAGAATCCCTATGTTTTTTTTGTTTGTTTTAGAATAACTACGTCCCTTTTGTATCGTTAAAAACTGTTTAATTTCTTAACCAAAAACAAGATGTTTGGAATTTTTTGTAAGGTATTTATTGGTTTGGTGAAAATATGAGTGCAAGTGTAGAACAACAAATAGACAACACCTCCTATTGCTAATAAGATATTTCACCCTTTACCATGCAAGACCGCCATTCGCCAACTATCCAGCGACAGTTGAATTCAACAAAAAGAAAAATACAAGCAAGATGTTGAAAAGATAAAGCACATTAATGCACAAGATATACAGAATTTTATGTGCTTCACTGTTTCATTTAGGCATATAGTTGGAAGGTGATAGCCTGAAAGGTGAATCTTTATGTGCACAACTTAAGTCCATAACTATCATGAAACATAAAATAAATACGATCGTAAAGTTGAAGTTAAGAACTGCTTGACAAGGAATGCTCGAAAATTCAAAATTCAGATTAAAAGGCCGACTGAGAAAAGCGAGTAGGTCTGCCTTCCCCTAAGTTCTAACTTAGCAAGGATTAAGTTCACGCAGAGAGGTCTTGAATACTGTAAAATAAGAAGATATTATATCTTCTAGAAATTCTTTTATTAATTCTTAAGCTAACATATATGAGTGACGATAAGAACATGGTAAGAAAACACAAGGTTCCAACTTCACCTTGAGCAATAGGTGAATAGGCAATCAAAGTGATCCCAAGTTCATCACAGGTAGACTTAACTCCGTTCTCCTCTGGTGCCCTGTATATGAGGCTGTAATTCACTTGATTCGATGCTAGTGGGATACCTCTCTTTTGAAGTTTCGTGTGTGCCTCACGCAATCGCTTTTCTGAAATGACAAACTTTATGCGTCATCTTCTGGTTACGAGCATCTATGATAGAACCTTTTTTTCATGGTTTGAACTGCTACTTTTAACCAACAATATAAAATAGATAAGATATTGATTTATACCGCTGTAGTTGGAAACACCAACGGCCTTCACAAGGCCCTGCTCAACAGCGTCTCCAAGACCATCGAGATACCCTGAATTGATTTTCCAAATACCCCTCTTCAGAAACAAAACGAAAATATCATACATAACGGTTATAACCTCCTAATTATATTAGAAGACATATTTATTCAATGAAAAAATGGTTTTACTTATGAACAACCTTTATTTCCCCATATTCCAGGCCTGAAAAATGACACAAACACTTGATCAGATTTTGCAGTTACCTTAGCACAAAGAAGTATTTATACATAGAGCAAAGCCTCATAAGGGACATACCAATGGAGTTGATACAGTTCTACCGAAGAAAGTTCAAGGCGATTGAGGGAATCCTTAAGGGCGCCCAGGACACTTTGTCGGCCCAGCCTCCACGGCAAAGCTGCAAATTTGGTCGCAACAGCAACTTCTACTCCTGGATCCTTTTGTTTCCTTTCCTTGATAAATCTGTGCAAAATTCGGAGTCAGTTGTCTACTAATACTCTCAAAATACAGAAACCGACGTGATTCTCTGTACTCTCTGTTGACTTGAAATTAGAATGACCTCTACAAAGAATTCCTACAATGTACCTTCCTAGTAGAGTTTCAGAATTTACAGCACCAAAAGAAGCCTGCGAGAATAGATAACGATGAATTTATTTGGATTTGCAACAAATTTTATGGAAATGTATTTGAGAGGAATAGAAGAACTATAAGACGCTTTTCTTACCCTGGAGCCGTACACTTCAGCAGTATCAAAGAATGTTATTCCGCCATCTACACTGACATCGAAAGCAGCCTTAGCTGCTTTCATTTTCCTGTCTGCAGTTTTCTCCAAACATATTGTCATCATGAACACATTTGAGTAATTTCTAATTTCCCCTTATAAATATTAAAACCAATCCAAACAAGAAAACTGCTTTAATAGATACAAATCATACAATAATTCATACAACCATTCGGATTTTACGGCCAAACCTAAAACCCCATCAATCCACCAGCAAAAAATTTCCATTGCTTTAGCATAAAGATGAACCATGAAAATACAACTCACTTCTCACGTTCAATCTGAAGCCATGATGGGCTCACACTTCACATTGTTATTGAAGGTGCAAGGAGTGAAGCTAAATTAGAAACACCCCTTCATATGCTAAAAGTTTTTCTCTTAAAAGTGATATTTTACTTTAAACTAATATAAACTCGGGTGCATGGGAAGAACACATTCACACTAGCCTATATGGTTACACCGTACAACAACATCTGGGATGCTAAAAGTTAATATACAAAGACAATAAAGGCTCAAAATTTCAGCAAAACTCATCTGCAACTAGTACAGCCACAATCATCTATACATAAATAATATATATAAAAAGACGAAAAATGTGAAGATTTTGTAATACCCAAATTACTCTTCTACTATTGAAATTTCAAATAAATAAAATATTTATGGCTAAATTTTTTATCATATATTATTTTTTTTGTGCCCATATTTTTTAAAGTTTTATTTGTGTTTGTACTATGTATATAGTCACGCGACAGTGTATATTTAATTAATGATAGAAAAATTACATATGGTATATTTATGTTTTATGCCTAAACTTTGTATCATATATTTATATTTTTAGTCTGTACCCACTTTTAATTTGCAACATTTTTTTAAATTTATAGTATTTTCTTTTTAGTTTTATTTTGTACCCATGTATTAATTTCTATTAGGGCCTATATTTTTTAAAAATTCATTTGTCCTCATAATTTTTTAATCTTTTATCTATTCCCTAATTTATTTATAATGTACCCATTCTTCTTTAATAATGTACCACTTTGTTATACATGAAATGTACCAATTTTTTTAACACTTTGGATACATTATATTTTACCATTTATTATTTCTTATTTTTACATAGTTTTTATTCATTTATTCAATCAAAATATTTGAATTTTTTTATTGTAACCGTTTTTAATAGTATTATAACGAAAGATTTTAAATTTATACGATTATAAATCTCATAAAATATCAAATAATTAATGTCAAAACTATAAAAATATAAATATTAATTGTAATATAATGAGGTGTACAAAGTCAATAGACTTTGATCAAACTTTGAATACCATTAGGGGGCGTTTGTTGCGCCGGACTATCTCGGACTGGACTAGCTTCAAGAACTAAGCTGGACTGGCTTAGACTAGACTAAGCTAGACTAACTTAGTGAAGCGTTTGGTGCAGTGTTGGACTAAGAAGCTGGATAATAACAAATTCTAATATTATATTATTTAATATATAAATTATTAATATTTTATTATGATCTAGGTGATCGGAGATGACGAGGAGTTTATCGGGAGTGGTTGTTGAGCATGACGAGGACGAGAAAGGATAGTCTTAGCTAGTCCCATAGTTATTGGGGGGTCTCGCTAAGACCTCTTAGTGAAGGGTTTTGTCCATGCTAGTCCCCTTTAGTCTCATTAATGTTAGTCCCAGCATGGAACAAACACGGTATTGAACTAACAGTTAGTCCAGTTCAGTCCAGTCTCACTTAGTGAGGGCAAACGAACACCCCCGATTTTAGTCAAATAATGTTAAGGATTAGGATCTCATCCAAATATCCCAAAAAACAATCACAAAAAAAAAAAAAAAAAACAAAACAAAGACGTTGGCTGGTTACGTTCATTACTTTTCAAAATATATTTTAATAAGAATTAATAATATCTAGTAACATAATAAAGCACCGATTTGAAAACGAATTTTCAATTATTTAATCATTTCAGTAATGTTTAAGTGAAATTTCAGCAACTTACCATCCCATTGGAAGTTATTCCAATAACTGGTGTCACCCCATGACCAAGCTCCAATCCCAAGCCTTGTCACCTTCAAATCAGAGCCACCCAATTTCACCCTATCATCCTCTGCGGTCACATTCTCAGAAGCAACAGCTCTAACCCTAGGAACTCTCCTCTCACTCAAAGCAGAAAAACATGCACTGCTAAGATGCATAGCCATGTTTCCCAGGAACAACCCAATTGAAGAAACACAAAACCAATCTAAAACAACAAATGGGTTTTCGAATTCGAACAAATTTATGATAAAAAAACAAGTCAAATTTCCAGAAAGTGGAAAAAAGAGTGATCTGAAAGTGAGGTTTCTGAAATTTAAGAACTCCAAACTCCAGAGAAACTTGGAGGGTCGGAGACAAAGATTTGTGGTAAATTAATAAGTTGTCACAGAAGTAGTTTGTGTTGTTGGGTGAAGAATTGAAGATTGAAGAGTTGGGACAGGTGAATTTTGTGGGGTGGGAATAGTGAAGAGAGACTTGGTCCTCACAGTGTACACGTTCGTGTTGATTTTTCACACGAAAAAAGGACGGCTGGAATTGCATGAGCCATCAGTCCCAGCGCGACCATCAAGTGAAGTGATAACTTTAACTGGGCTCTGCCTAAATTTTTGACAACTTTGTCGACTGCCCGGCCAAAAGAAGACAACTTGGGTCAGGATTCTCAGTGTGAACTACAAGATTCAGTACTGTTTGATCCATAAGGAAGTTATGATCAAAGGGATAGGATTCTCTTATCTTTTTTTTCCTCTCCTTCTCTTCCCTTTTATTTGAACAATCACGGTTAAGTCACATTAACATCTTATATTAATTTTTTATAAATAGAGAAAGAGAAAAACAAAATAAAGAATGTAAGAGAATGGGATGGAAAGGAAGAGAAAGAGGAGGGAAGAGAATCCTAATCCATGATCAACAGTTAGACTCAGTTGCAATGCTTGTGTGTTTGGACTTTGGACGAGAGATTCCAAACTACGGTAGAACTTGGATAAATAACCTCGGTTAAGTAATATATCTGACTGGTTTCGACTTAAAGATAATGTGCTAAATTAATAGATGGCTAAAGTTTTAAGATAATATATTATAAAAAATTCATATAGGTCTCACTTAATATATAAATTAATAATTCGTGCTGGTCGACACTCGGGGGTGACGAAGCCATTAAAAACATGCATACAAATAAAATATGTAATTAGAAAGAGAAATACTAGTGCAGGAACGTGTTTAGAGCATACAACTAACCAAGAATAAAGTGAAAGAAATATTATAGAAAGGTACGAACCGAGGAATGTGTACTACACAAAGGAGACTCAAAGATGCCTAAGCGGAAGTGCCCTGACGTCGGGATCGTGTGCCTCGAATCTAAATCCTGAGGGGCGCAAAACCAAAATAGTGAGTGGACCAAAGTTTATAATAATAGTATTAATAATAAGAAAAACCATTTCCTTCATGAACATACTAACCCCCTATTTTGAAAACAAATATAATACTACATATAGTAAGTTTTCTGAAATCTCTAGCATGCCATGACATCATTCGTAAAACAAGTACGAGTAAAACGATGCTCAATAACAGTGCTATCATTGCCCAAAGGAAAATCCATAAATCTTATCAATATTGTACTCTCTAGGGGTATCATAGTTGCCTGAAGGCAGTACATGTCCATCACCCAAAGGTGAAGTTGTACGACACTGGGTTACGCCAGTGAAGAAACCTGGTAAGCCTCATCATTCAAGGGTGAAGTTATACGACTCTAGGTTATGCCAGATAAGAAACATATAACATCACACACCGACACTAGTCCTGGGCTAGTGAAGCTGGGGATATATCATCAACTCCTCATTCGCCCGAAGGTAGTACATGTCCATCATCCAAAGGTGAAGTTGTACGACACTGGGTTACGCCAATGAAGAAATATGGTAAGCCCCATCACCCGAAGGTGAAGTTGTATGACTCTGAGTTACGCCAGAGAAGAAATATATACATAGATATCCTCAACTGTGTCATAGACGTCTACATACCCGTGTTTTGTGGATGTATTGTATGATAACCCCATAGTTGCCTGAAGGCAGTACATGTCCATCACCCAAAGGTGAAGTTGTACGACACTGGGTTACGCCAGTGAAGAAACCTGGTAAGCCTCATCATTCAAGGGTGAAGTTATACGACTCTAGGTTATGCCAGATAAGAAACATATAACATCACACACCGACACTAGTCCTGGGCTAGTGAAGCTGGGGATATATCATCAACTCCTCATTCGCCCGAAGGTAGTACATGTCCATCATCCAAAGGTGAAGTTGTACGACACTGGGTTACGCCAATGAAGAAATATGGTAAGCCCCATCACCCGAAGGTGAAGTTGTATGACTCTGAGTTACGCCAGAGAAGAAATATATACATAGATATCCTCAACTGTGTCATAGACGTCTACATACCCGTGTTTTGTGGATGTATTGTATGATAACCCGCTAGATAAGTACCAAAAACATATCTCAAAATCTCATCTCAAATTCGGAACTCAAAAACTCAAAGTCTCATCTCATCAATCCATGATATTGCACAATCATAAATCTGTAAAATAAATCATATTTGAAAGCCATAAAAAACGGGAATCCAATAATTTATATCCTTTAGTAAAACTTAATTTTGATATATCATAATTATTTCAAAAGCATTAATATAGAATTCACAAGACATAATAGAAACCATGTTCATTTCATAAAATATGCAATGCATGCAAACCTAACATTTTATAAAACCATGCAAGTTAAGAAGGGGTCCACTCACAGATATTTTGTTGCCCAGGAACCGCTTAAGCTAGTGAGGATTGAGTCATTTTCCACCGATGCACCTAACCACAATTAGGAACCATTTAGTAAAACTCTACTAAAACATTAGAATTTGAGAAAACAGACGGCGGATTTGGATTTGGCACGTTGAAAAACCTAAAGAGGCACCTTGGGTTTCCCCCATGTGCCATCGCACGAGCTGCCACAGGGCGGTGGCCCGGAAGGCCACGCCCGGTTTCCGGCGAACGAAAACCCAATTTTTTTACTTACTCTAAAAATTGCCAAACTTTTACAAGCAAGTAGAGCTCAATGAAAGGAACAACTTTCATACATGGGCCGAAGTCCAATTCGGCCAGAAAACACCTCAAATCACCCTCGATCCGCCGGAACCCTATAAATGGGTATTCATTTATTCGTCCTCAAATCGAACTCCGATGCCCCTGATCTTGTTTGGGGCTTGTTCCTGGGGTTTAAGGAAGTCCTTTAGTGGTGGTGGTGCTGGAAGGAATAAGCTTCAAAAATGGTCGATCACCGATAAAGGGTTTTCAAACCCGTGGGTACTGTGCACCACGAAATGTGGCCAAAACTTGTCGGGTTTGAGGTGGGAATCATAAGAAGGATTATGTGGTGATGTTTACAGGTGGTGGTTGGCCGTGAAAAGCTAGAAAAACGCCTTGAAAGGCGTCAGAAAAGTGGCAGAACACCAGGTCAGAGACTGGGTCGCAACTGGAAACGGGTTGGGTGGTCTAGGGTCCAATTGGCTACTCCTCACCTTTCTCATTTCTCTCATTTCTCAGCTTTCTAATTGGCCGTCCTCCCTACTTTCTTCTCTCATCCCTCCATCTTGGCCACACATGTGGCACCATCTCATTGCTCCATCAAATCTGGAGCCTTCTAGATGATGGTCAAATTATCATTTTGCCCTCAACTTCGTAGTTCCGTAAAATCCTCGTTTTAGCTCCAAATTTAATTTCACTTGTGCCCACGCGTTCGTAACACTGAGTACTACAAGAATATGCCAAGGAAACGGATCTTACGTGACACGACAAGACGGTCAACAAAAGTCAACGCATTTACCTCGAATGGCATTTTTTTTAATTTCACATTTAAAAATTATAAAAACCGTAATATTTGGGGACAGGTTGTTACAAAATAGCACTTGACATTATTAACATTTCTGGTCATGTTTGACAGAAAAGTCTAGGTGTTTATATCTTTTAAACAAAAGTTAAAGGAAAAAAAAAGAATATTTAAACAGATATCCCTTTTAGCCATTTTAGATGCAAACTCAAATAGTCTTTGATTACATATGCAATACAACATTAGACAAAGGATCTTAATGTTCTACATTTCAAAAATTTCCAAGTTCAAAACGACGTCTCTTTGGCCTGATTATTTTTTTTTATTTTTAAAAAAGGCTATGCAGCCATCGCTACGCATCAACAAGGAGCAAACTTGCTAGTTTTCCGATGAACCAGAAGGGCGGCCCATCGCTCTTGTGCTCGATTTCTGGCAAGCGGAGGTGCGTCCTATGCATGTAGCCTAAATCCACTAGTAACATGTCCTTGGTTAGAAAAGCAATTCAACATTAGATAGAGCGTCCCAACGTTTAGTAATGCCTTAGTTAAAAATGTATTTCAAATTTCTCTAATGTTTTGTACTATATTTCTGCTACTTAGTATTATGGTTTAGTCGTATTCTTCCACTTATAAGTAAAAGATTTTAGATTTAAATATCGAGTTCAATACTAATTTATTATCTTATTTTTTAGTTTAAATATATTGTTGTATTAAAAATATGTTTTGAAATGCAATTTTTATTTATAGCCCAAATCCATTAGTCCTGAATTATCTCTTATTTACCCACACCATTTGGAATACCAATTGGGCCCTTCAGCCTGTAGGCTCCTCAATTCAAGCCCAGAAACCACTAAAATATTTTCAAGGTGCCCAAAGAATTATTGAGCCAACTCCACTACAAAATTGGAAAGAAAAACTAGGAAGATGTGATTATGTGAGGCCCATTCCATGCAGAAGAGAATGGAAACTGATCAGAGAAACTCCATACCGCCCAAAAATCTTCCTGAAATTTAGACCGCAAAAACTATTGTACTTTCTTTGTACAATCAAGTTTGAATCCATCGCTCGCAAAGTTTAGATTAGATTAATTAGAGAAGAAAAAATTAACATATCCAAGCATATAAGCCTCTGCACTTATCCTTTAAATTAGTTAATGATCTTTCATGCTATATCTGAACTGAACAAGCTAGTCTGGGACAAAACTGAAAACCCTAGCAAGGTTGAGAAAACTGGGTTTTTGCATAGATTTTCATGGCTGTTCTGATGCTTTTGAAAACCCTAGCAAGGTTGAGAAAACTAGGTTTTTGCATAGATTTTCATGCCTGTTTTGATGCTTTTGGTACGGTTTCTTGTGTGGTTTTGTGCTAATAAGATTTTGTGTCGCATGAGCTTTCCAACAGTATACCATACATTCATACGCGTCTGGCGTCCCCATTTAAATGACAAAAGAAATTAAAGCTCATTTGCCTTTGTACATTACAACTGAAAAAAATGGTGATAATTTTTCTTTTTTTTCGGTAACGACTCCGGATCATAGATTAAGAGCTGGTTTGGTATTGCTGTGCTTTGAGAAAAAACTACTGTGAGAATAAGCGGCTGTGCTGTGAGAATGAGCGGCTGTGAAATAAATCAGTAGAGTGTTTGGTAGTGAGTCTTTTCATTAAAGGAGCACTGTAGCTCCGTGTGCTTTGAAAAAAAGCCAGTTTTCCAAAGCTGCAAATAGCAGCTTCAGCTTTTTCTTTTGATTTCAGCTTATTCTCACAGCAGCTTCCAAAATAAGCCATTTTTTTTAGTTTACCAAACACCTAAAACCCTCACAGCTTTTTTTCATAAGTGTTTTTTTTTTAAACACCTCACTCCCAAACCACCCCTAAGTCACAGGGAAAAGCAAGATACAGCAGATGTAATCTATATACTTGTTTCTATTGAATGTTTGTTGCAATACTATATATATGAAACCTTCCCAATCAAACAAAACGATATATCTTTGAGAACTGGCACGGGCCAATTGCCAAAACCGAGCATTGCTCAACCACCTGTTGAGAAAAAGTAGAAGTACCACACCATCCTGTACCCCATCGTTGCCAAGCTCACAATCTTGAGGAAGTGCCTCAAGCTTTCTCAATGCATACATTTAACTATGCGGCTGGGGCAACAGCTCCTGCATCATCGTCGTCATCGTCGTCGTCATCCCAATTATTCTTTTTGTAAACATAGAGCTGAGTCTTCATCAGGTCCTCCTTAACAACCAACTTGGAAGAATTCCAAGTCGCCATAGCAAATGATATATATTTATATATGTGTGTGTCTGTGTTTATAAATAAATATTAAATCGCTTAATGACCAACAATGGAACTGCTTACCTAAGAAAATGACCAAGAAACTAAATAAGTCATGTACTGCAGGTAGACCTTTATATTTTATGCTGGAGACTGCAGTAGTACAGTATATAGTATACATCTCTGCTTGTATATTTATATTAAGGAAACAAAGGAATAATACCATATCTCTCTGACAGAGACCTGATATTTTCTTATGGTGCGTTCTGCAATCTCTCTACTTTTTACTGATCTTGATGGATGCAAAAATCATGTACCCTTGGCTGGTAATTTGGCGCCCAAGGGAGAGAGTGATGACATGGTTGGGCTCCCTCCATTCATTTGTCTTAGTGGGGTGTTGGTTTTTACACGTTGGCTAAGCTCATGGCAAGTGTCTGCACTGCACATTCCATACGTGGAATCAACAGTCCATCCACGCTCTGAGGGACTATTGTCACCTCCATGTCATCGAACACGGAACTTGCTGAAAAAAATCTCATTTCTAATCAATTTCTACAACGGAAAAGCTACTGCACAGCAAACGGGAAATCCACAGTTTGCGCCATCCAATCTAGTCACATTAGAATATAGTTTTACATTAAGTGACTCAGCTACGTTTTAAAAGAAAAGGAAAATGGCTCGTCTATACAGATTTGGTCCTATTTTTTAGCGTTGTTATGTTTTAGGGTGTAGAATCAACATCCATACATGTTATAGCTTAAATTAAGATGCTAGTCTTATTGTATGTTTGGAATTCATTTTAAAATGATCAAAAACGTTTTTAATGAAAGTGCTTTTGAAACTAATTCTTATTAAAAATGCAAGTGAAACTTCAAGTGCTTTTGGAACCCAAAATTACTTTCACCAAAAGCGTTTAGTCATTTGAAAAACATTTCCAAACGAGCTATTATATCGGTTAAGTGATTGGATTTTAGGGTTTAAGTCTCAAATATTGGGTGCAAAGCCAAACAATTAAATCTGAAATTGAAGCTCTAAGGGTGATTTTATATCCTAAATAATCAATATGTTCAATAACAAAAAAAATCAGCTTATTTTTTTGTCAAACGATATATTTTGTTAGATTAGCTAACGACGAGGTTTGAACCCACGTAGCCATACAAGGATTCAACCTTTCAATAAATAATTTTTTTTTCTTGATAGCTTCAATAAATGAGATTAAAGTAGTATAAAATTGATTAAAAGTACGATTTTCTTGGCCCGATGTTCATCCTCTTGGAAAGAAGAAACATCCTACTATGAGAAATTTTTTTTTGGATAAATTAGGTTTTCATCCCTCATTTCTCCTTCTCATTAATTGAAATCTTATTCCTATTTTCATTTTTGGTCAAGGTCCCTGACTTTTCTTTATGTCATTATTTGAATATTAAATTATTTCCAAGTCATTATATGTCAATTTAAAAATGAAAAATTAATCTTTTTAGTGTTTTTTTTCTTCTTATATTTCTATTTATAATTTGTATCATTTTTTTAAATTTATACCAATATTCTTTTTAGTTTTAGTTTGTACCCATAATTTTGAAGTTTAATATGTACCCAGATTTTCAATTTAATTTGTACCCATAGTTTTGAATTTTAATATGTACCCATATTTTTAATTTAATTTGTACCAATATTTTTTTTGTGAACGTATACCATGCTAATTATATGTATTTATTTTATGTTTTAAAATATATCAATAGTTATTTCTTGCACTATATTAATAAGTACGTGGGTATTTTTTTCTTGCTAGAACTATGTGAGAATAAATTATTCTATTATTGATTTTTAAGTAATTGTTATTGCAACATTATTATTTGGATTTGTTTAAATTTCATAATTTGTGGGATATTGAATGCATAAAAGCATTAGTTAAATCCCTTAAATGATGCTAGGGACCTTGATCAAACTATTTAAACAAATAAGGTTTCATTCTAACAACTAGGTTGATTAAGGACCGGAACCAAAATGACCATTTTTTTTGTTGTCAAACGATGAATTTTGTTAAATTAACAACTAACGGGGTTTGAACTCACGTCGTCATGCAAGGGCTTAACACATTTCCACCACTGTGGTAAAGGGCCACTTGCTCCTACTATGAGAAATTTGATATATACTAATAGAAGACGTTCCTCACAAACCTAATTTATGGATTGAAATTTTTGTGTTTCAATTTTCTTTTCATAAGAAGGTTTAGTAGTCATTGAACTTTTGTTATAATGCTGACCATTTTGGTTTGGAAATTCCGACTTCGACCTGAGTAATTTCTCAATCGAAAAAGTCTTAAATCTAATCATTCCGAAAAAAAATTAGATTGAATCAAAATGCACCTAGCTAGTGATTCTGAAAATTTCAAACTTAAGCCCCAATTTTGGATTCCCTTTAATTTTAGTTATTTACTAGTTGCATGTATCTTGTAGTCAAATTTTATATTTTTATCGTGTTCAATGGTAACTAATTTTGGATTCCCTTTAATTTTTACTTCTTATATTTAATCATATACATATATATACAAAATAAAGAATAGAATTTGACGAGTATAAATCTAGGTGTGCTCTATTGTATCTGTATATTACAAACATACATGTATTTATGTTTTATACACTCATAAACATAGTTCTATGGTAATGCTAGGAAGATCAAATTTGCAAACCAAATAACATGGTTGTTGATAATTAGATTATTACTTAAGTATTGATTATGTGCTTATTTCCTATTCAATTGCAAATTTGGTTTAAAAGTTTGATCTCCCTAGCATTATCCTAGTTATATATATATATTCATAAAATAAACATACTTAAATACTACAAAATTAATAGGCTTAATTGGATTAATAGTCTCCGCGGTGACAGGATAGTTAGAGGATAACCCATGTGGTAAAAAAAAACTAGGATTTAAGTCCCTATGGTAAAGTTTATTAGGATTTGTGCCCAAAATTAAAAATTTATGTCAACTTTTTGTTAAACATTAGCACGTGAGCCAGCCCCATGTGCTAACAATTAATAGAGAGTTCTGTTTTAGCCTAATATGTGTGGTTCACATGCTAATAATTAACAAAAAGTTGACGGAATTTTTAATTTTAGGCATAAATCGTAACAAACTTCACTACAGAGGCTTAAATCCTAGTTTTTTTTTTTTTACCAAATGAGTTATCTTTCAATTATCCTATTACCACAGATACTAATAATCAAATTAGACCAAATTAGTAATGAAAAATATAAAAAAATACTTACTAAAAATTAAGGAAAAACGTTGGATTGCATGACTACAAAATTAAGTTTGAAAAACATGTAAAATGCAGGAATTTTGTTATATGTTCCAAAAATTCTGAGATCATACCGATTTTCAAAACTCTTAATAGTGTTTGTTTCCCCTCACTAAAGTTCACTGGACTGGACTAGACTAAAGATTAGTCCAGTCCCGTGTTTGTTTTTTGGCTGGACTAGTTTTAATGAGATTAGCCAGGACTAACTTTCACTAACAACCTCACTAGCCGTTCTTAGCGTGTCCCCCCAAAAACCATCGGACTAGCTAAGAACTTCTTCATCCTTCTCAAATCAACTCCCCGACCTCGATTTCGACAACATAAGCTTCGGGTTCATCTCCGATGACGAACTCGTCGACTTCTTCATCTCCGACGATGACCTTGTCGACTGGGTCATCTTCGCCATCTTCTTCTCTTTTGCTGCTTCGCTATTGCCATGGTTATGGCTTTGAAGCTACTAATTTTGGCTTTGCCGAAGGCTTGCGGGTCAGCTCCTCATGACTGCTTTGCAATCTCAGTAAATCGATTTTTGTTCTGGGTTTTTGGGTTTTTTTTTTTTTTTTTGGGATTTACCCAATTGATTTTTGTTTTGAATTTCTGTAAATCGATTTACAGGTTCAATTGGTTACTGGAAGGCTTGCCTTTCTTTTTGGAATCTCTGAAGGCTTGGCGAATGGTTAACCAACAAATTCTCTTAATTAAACAAGAAAAGTAAGAGATTGATGCATTATTCGATGGAGAGAAAATGATGGAAAAGAGAAACGCGGAAGGGTAAAGGAAGGGGAAAGAAAATTTTCTTATGTCCATTCATTTCCAAGACTTCACTGTCATTTAATTATTAACTTTTGTTTAATTTTTAAGGCAAAAAGAAATTAAAAATGGCAAAAAAATATATAGTATGTGACTTAGTCCGACACTGCACCAAACGCTTCACTAAACTAGTCCAGCTTAGTCTAGTCTAAGCCAGTCCAACTTAGTCCCTGAAGCTAGTCTAGTCCGAGACAGTCCGGTGCAACAAACGCACCCGAATTTTTTTGGATTAGAATAGAAAAGCTTGTTTCTGATCAAATCCTATGTATCGAAAATCAGCCCTATCTATTACATTATAAGTATAGTTCAAGTGATGGGGTAGAATTGAGTTTACGTACATCAAGATCTTTATTAACTACATGCAAATCAATTCCGTGTAAGAAATGCGAATCGAGATCTTATGGAGAGAGAGAGAGAGAGAGGGGAGAGAGAGTGATCTTATTAGGTACTCATAATAATTAAGTAGATATCACTAATTATATAAGTGCAATATTACATCAGTACGTATAACGTATACATGATGATCACATCAGTAAAGAAGAAGCTGTCCTTTATTAGGATGATATAGGGGAAGAGCACCACAGATAACCAATAGTACTTCTTCTAACTCAGATACCTCTGGTGCTTAATATATAAGCCACAGAGGAACCTTTTGTTTATTTAAGGAATTGTTTTGTTTACAAACAGTTGTATGAAATATAGGATATTGATCCGTGAGTATATGTTCATAACTGCATGCGGATATTCTTACTATATTTGTAAATTTTTCTCTTCAGCTCAAGACTCAAAGTTGATGAAGTATATCAAACCTTAAGCCACTGATCCCCATCCACAACACTAGTAACTATGCTGCCGGTGCCACATCTCCGTCGTCGTCGTCGTCGTCATCGTCGTCCCCATCACTTTCTGTATAGAAAGAGGGAGTTGGGACTTGGTCTTCATCCATGCCTATCTTGGGAAAGCCAGGCTTCCTATTGCTGGTAACGATCACCATTGGAATAAAAAAGAGTAAATGATGGATTTAATTCGTGAAACTGAAGCCCCCTCCTTATTTATAGACTAGTAAAATAGAAATGGACATGATACACGTTAAAATGTGAGCATCCAATACGGCCTAGCATGTGAGACAGAGAGTACCACGTATTCGTTTTATATTGGGTGATGTGAGAGCACGTATGACTCTTAGATCTAACGTGTGAATAGCTAGCTCTAGTATCTACCATGTCGGAATATGTGAGCATCCACCCTAGTATCTACCATGTCGGAATATGTGAGCATCCAACTCTAAAACTAATTGACAATAAGTAAAGAGACCCAAATCTTCTAATTAAGCACTTAATGCCAGACTTCATCTCCAATGTGGAATGTACTCTCAACAACGTGATAAGACGAGATAAAATGTATGTGAGAGATTCTTATTTGCTCGAAAATATAGTATCGTTCACGCGTCATTAATGTCTTTGTCCAACATCACTCCACTTTATCATGCATTTACCAAATTTAAGTTTGAGTTTTAAAACTTCTCTTCCCAATATTGAAAAAGGTCTCAAGTTTGAATCTATCCTCCTAAAACTTTTAGTTTGGAAACATATCACTTCATAATCTCCAAAATATGTGAACCAAACAATCCCTTTTAATCTCAATCAACAATATACATATATGTGCATCAAAACTGAGGAAAAAAAAAGAGAAAAGGAAATGGCTAAGTTTCTCTTGTTTTAGTATGTATTAAAAAATTAGACAGATCATTATGAAGATCTTAAGTTGTCATCAAAATTGTTTATTTGTTTGCTAATATGGATAACTAAATTATTTCTAAATGGTGATTTAACAAACGAATGATATAGATTATAACATGTTTATTATGAAAGATTAGTTGTTAATCACATTCAGAGTGAACAAGGAGGTGTGTCATGTGTGTGTGTGTATCCGCTTGCACGTTCTATTATTGAATCTCTATACACACGAGGACGGTTCACTAATAGAAAAGAACTAGAAAACTTAGCCTATTTCAGAAACTTTTTATTCCAATACTTTTTCCTTTCAATTCATTTGAAACACAAACTGTAAAAAAGATGATGTGTGATGAGGTAGACAGATAAGTCGGAGAATATGCACCATGAGTACTGAAAAGGAGAGGAAGGGAGGTCTGCAATACTATATATATATATATATATATATAGACACACACACACACATACATTGGTCAATATATACATTAAGCTTTAGCTCCACACATTTTGCCTAAAAGGCAGAGTGAGGGTGAGGGACCACACGTACGTGAGCTCAACTCATGGAAGGTGGCTGCACTGCACATTCCACGCATGGAATCAGCAATCCATGCACACTCCCTCGAGCTCTTTCCTCATGCACGTCCAGACAACCTGGAGTATCTGCAAGTTATTTCTATTTGTACATTTGATATCTTTGTTCCTTTTATTGACAACCATATGTAATCAATAGCATTTAAATACAATCTACGAAATCATATGTACCACACATGCATGTTCTGCGAATCAAGCAGGCCGCAGGCCAATCATGACTGTATATTAAACATGTTCATGCATGATTTATTAGGAACTTGATTTACATATATAGAACTGCATATTCAAGTAACGACTTGGACACACACACACACACACACATTGATAGTGTTCGAGTGCTAAGCAATCTACATCACAATGTCTTCGGTCATGATCCAAACTATTTGTTCTTTAAATCATCATTCTAATGTCACACATACAAAACTAATAAGCAAATTCAAAATCGTCTCGCCATGTAATTGTTATAAAAAAAATTTACATATTGTCTTAAAGGATATATTGTGTTAGTTTATCTGTTTCAAATCATGAGATTCTACATAAATAAAAAATATAAATAAAAGTACATAATACACATGATCCATGAACATTATGCATACTGTGTCATAAATCACCTTATAACTGGAATCACGATCAAGCCACTGAGAACGCCACGTACTTTATATAGTGCTTGTCCAGCTAGCTCAGTTATCGTTATTTTGTCGAAGTTCTAAAAAGATATCATGTGCTTTGGTTTGTCTTTGGTATCTAACATCACTCTTTATCAAATTGCACATGCTCAAGAAAGAAACAAAAGGGGAAGACCAGTTGACCAATTGTTACCCCCCAGAAAATATTGGTCCTACGCTTACCAAATGGTCCTCAAAAATGCACTATATTACTATAGGTAATCAAATTATTTTGTCGAAGTTCTTATTGATCGACATTAAGGTTGGCCATACAACGTGAAAAATCTTCCCATAATTCTTTTGACCTCAATGATATATGGTTTACACTTAAAAGAAAATTTTGGTTAGACAGTGACATGTCTTGTTCGACCATCAAATAAAATGTTGCCTTATCATCATTTACTTACTCCTAAACTGTTATTAACAAAAATATTAACATCTATGTAATCAAAGAATCAATAATACCAATGGTATAAACAACATATCAATAATCAATAACCAATAACGTGTTATAACATTAAGTTATCGTACGTATCAAAGTGTTCACTCAAGATTCTCCTTACGGTAAGACCTCTAGGCTCTGTAGTGTTTCTTTCATTGTACAAGAGGTCGACAACCAGCAACCAACAAATTGTCGACAGGATAGATGGATTGAAATTTGGGTTTGAATATAATATTCCTATACACAAACTCGTTTATTTTCGATGAACTCAAAACCGTAGAATCTTTAGATGGATTTTTTTGGTAATCAAACACGTCGGTTAACGAATTTCCCGTCGGATAACGGTTTTCCCGATTATAACATTATGTATTTATATCACATATGGGTGAGTTTAACATCTCTAATTTAAAAAGAATAAAAAAAAAAAAAAAAACCTCCCTCCCTCTCTATCTCTCTCCTCACTATCACATTCTCTTTCACTTGCTTCCTCTCTCTCCTTCAATTTTAAAAACAAAAATAAAAAATTTCGCACACACACTACTATAATAGTAGTCTATTTAATCTCGTTTTTATTAAAAATTTGCTATTTAGTTACTAATATAATGCATATAATAAATAAGATAATACTAGCAAACAATGCCTCTGCGCAATGTTGCGGGATTGAAAACAATATAAAATTTTGTATATTACTATTTACATACAAAAGATTTAGTAGATAGTCCTATTAAAAATCATACAAAATCTATAAACAATCAGATTGTGATACATAAGCTAATATGTGCATACCCCTCTTTACTTTGAACGCCCCTGCATACAACAACAACGAAGTCTTAACTTACAAAATCACAGATCAAATTAAATAAAAATTTCCAATAAAACTTAATCACAAATTTCATCTGAATAATTATCAAATAACCAAAAAAAAAAAAAGAAGAAGATTAAAAGGGTCAAATGAATGAATTAGGAATTTAGGAGAAGACATGAATACTTATAAATAAATAAATAAATAAAAAACCAAAATCAATATTAACATTTTCTATACATGTTCATGGTTCTATACATAAGCATATTTGTTGATTTGGTAATGCTAGAGAGACTAAATTTATAAACAAAATTTGCAAACTAAATTATGTGTCACCAATAGAAATGAGCACATTTATCGTCGCTTAAGTCATAATCCAAATCCAATCATCAATTTTCATATTACTTAATTTACAAAATTTAATTTACAAATTTATCTTCTTAGCATTACCCTAATTGATTTAAAAATTAAAGCAAAGGCTTTGGCCTTTTACGACATACTAAATACCTCCCTTAGTTCGAAAAATAAAATGACTCTGCATCAGCAGCAAGCTTTGTTTTTCAGTCTTTTTCATCCTAATCCACCTTTTATGGCATATTGTTTTTCAGTCTTTTTTTAATAATTTTTTTTATCATAATCCATCCTTTTATTGGTCTGAGACATTTCATCTCTATTTCCTCACAAAATCTCCCTGATTATTCAGCCGTTTATTTACATCTGTGAAATTCAAAATCAAACTCAGCAGAACGCACAAACCAAACTTAGATTAGGAAAAACCCTCAATTTCTCAAAATCCCACCATATATTTTCATATTGACTGCCCAACGGCGAGGAATTTTCGAATGAGAGAGATAGAGAATTTTAGAGAGGAACCAAAAACACCAATCCTCTCCCTTTCATCTCAGAAACCAAAATCACTCGTCGCATGCCTCGTTACATACCGGCAAGGAGAGGGTTCTTTTTTTGTTGGTTTGGTCGTCGTCCCAGCTGGGTCGCGGGGAGAGGAGTGAGAGGAAGAGAGAGAAGGGAGAATCAAGAAAAAGAATATAAAATAAAAGGAAGTGTTATTGGCACTTCAAAAATCTCATTCTACACTCTTCGTAAATGTATTTTTCCTTTATAATATAGAAAGTTGAGAGTGTCGAATGAGATTTTTGAAATGCTAATAATAATTCCCAAAATAAATACAGTACATATATATCTAATGGGTGTATCACGATATAATCAAAATTAGTGTAAAGTTGGGAGGGTAAAATCAGTTAACCACTGTTTTATGAATAGTGTTTCAGTGAATTTTCAACTTAAGTATATATTAAATTTATATTTTCAAGAAAATATTTATATTAATAATAATTGATAAGCATATAATTTGGGGTAGTGTTGAGTCCACACCCTTATTAATTTTTGTTTATTGATCATTTTTAATTCATTTGATCTGACGATTAAATATTAAGAGTAGGTGTGTGAAGCAAAAATAGATGTGTGTGAATAACATCACCCATGATTTATACTATTAATGATAATAATGCATTTAATTATAGCATGGACTTCCATATTTAATAATGCATGATTATTGATAACTCGTTTTTCAATATAATAAATTAATATTTATTTATTAAAAAATAAAAATGGTTTTGTTTCGGGTATGGGTTCGATGGCAGATAACCCAACCATAACCTGAAATTGAAGAATTTTCATGACGGTTACCCATAACCGTAAAACATTCGAAAATGAATCCCAAAACAAACCATTTGGATCGGTTACCTGCAAAGATTGAACCCAATACCTCTTACTTACAAGTGAAAAAGAATACCATTAGACCGTAGTACTAAGTGACAGCTACTAATTTTGTGCTAGAAGTAATCTAAATTTGGACGAAAACCTCAAACCTTAATCCCTGAGAGTGAATTTGGACCCGTCCTTTGCACGTGCCTCAACCAACTGGTACAATCTTCCATTCTTTGACCTTTCTCAAGATTCGAACTTTCGGACATCTTCCAAAATTGGATTAACCGCTAGACTAAGATCGAGTTCGTTTGGTCTAATGCTGTTACTTTGAGTTTTAGAGCAGTTCCACCGGAGGGCTTTTTGCCCAGCACCCAGTTGAAAAAATAGGCTAGCACCCAGTGAATCCCCTCCAGCCGACGCAATTGACTGGCGCCCAGCCCAAGCTGGTCTCTAGCCCAGTCCAAAATTGACTGAGGCGTGGCCCAGTCCATCTGACGCCAGCGTGGCGTCCGACGCTTGGAACCCCGTCCCGATGCTTTGAACTCCGTCTCCGGCGAGGAAGATGGCTGGACGACGCTACCTTCGAGGACGAGGCTGCCGACCCAGAACTTCCTGTTGAGGACGAGCTGGTCTTGGAAGCTGTTGAGGACGATGACATCAAATCCGGCGATGCAGCTGAAGGACAGGGCGTAGGTCCAGAGGCGGCGGGTTTGGAGCTGGCGAGCCCAGGCGCCGATGTCAACTAGTTTGGGGCGGGTCAGACCGCGGAGGGCGGTGGAGAGGAAGCGGAGGGTGAAGGGGAGGTGGAGATTTGATGGAGGGTGGAGATGGGGAGGGTGAGAGAGAAGGCTCACGGTGATGGTGAAGGAGAGAGAGGGAGAGAGAGCTCACTGCCAAATTATTATTTTTTATTATTTTATAATAAAAATAATAATATTTTAATAAAATGGACTAGGCTATTTTTTGTTAGGGGTGGAAATGCTTTGGCCTATTACTGTTTATATGGGTTTATTACTGTTCACTGGAGTGGATAAATGCGCTGAGTGCTAGCACAAAGTCCTTCGGGGTGGACTTGCTCTTATGGATTACAATCTCAAAACAAGAACTGATTAAATGGCAGTTGAATTTGGAACTTCTCAAGAACAGTACATATGCTTCAGTAATAATCACACGACCGACTGGTTTCTGTCCCTACAAACAGTGATATTCAATGTTTCTTACCCCTACATTCCCCTCTTTTGGAACATGATAATCCAATCTAACTCCTGAGCTATTGGGGAAGTAATATTTACGTTGCTAAATGAATCTATTCATACTTCTTCCGGTTCGGCTTTCCTTTAGGTATCTTGCTGAGGACACCGGCATCCAGCTTCTGGTAATTGTGTTCAAGCAGCCCGAGGACCTGGTATACAAAGCTGTCAACCTGATCATCGTATCTCTCATACAGAACCGGCAATGTGTGAGCAGCAACAAAACCTAACAAAGAACGAAGCATCAGTTCTCTTGCATATACACAAAACCAGATTACGCACCGTAAAACTTAGTTTTCAATTCCATGCAGAGAGTGATGCATAACGCAAAATGGTGAAAGAAAACGAAGTTTTTGTTATGTAAATGCAAAATTCGGATGACAATCAAATACTTTTTCTCCCGACCATCTTCATGGTTATCCCAAATTTTAAGCATCCTATTGACAGAACATGTGATGTATCAGATCATGCGGCAACAAGAGAGACTCGTTATCATTAGTGGTTGGAGCTCTCACCAATGTACAAAATGGTCAGCAAATTGCACCAGCTTCCTATCACAGCAGCAATCCACAAGCATCCTACAACCTGAGAGGATACCTCAACAGTTCAGTACAATCTTTAAAGACTAAGACTTTAGGTAAAAGTATATAAGAACAGGCTGGCATTCCTACGATAACTTAAATTGAGGACCTCATTTGAGGACTTGCATATCAGTCATCAGATCAACGATACATGGTTGAGAGGCATAGTGAGTGAAGGGTGGATATGATGTACTTTAATCATATCTAATATAACAGCTGACATGCAATCTTCCAGTAACATTCACAACTTAGATCATATCCGTATAATAAATATAGAAAGAACAATAATAGTTGAAACATACCTTAAGGAATTGCTTCACATTTCCTCCATATGCCACATCTTGAACAAATGCCAACCCTCGATTAATTTGAGCACCAATTGAGACGGCAATATTGACGAATAAGTCCTCAGGCAGAACAAGTCGAGGTACTTTAGATGGGGAACTGCTGCCAAGGAGAAACAATACTGAGATCACAATATTCACCTCTACTGTACACAAAACAGGAATCAAGCAAAACGAAGAAGCTCAAAACTCAACATTGCAAAGTGACCTGCTAATCATGCCTGAAAAATTTGACCACAGGAACTGAACAAGCATGCCAACAACCAAAGCAAACCCCACAAGAGTCAAGAAATGATAATTGAGCCATTCAAAGAGCACCCAGACAACAGTTGCAGCAGTTAAAACACTAGCTGAAATTTTTTTGTTCCTCCACAACAAGACATCAGCAGCTACATAATTCAACCATAAAAGAGAAGAATTAAATATAAGGAGACTTGGTGGAGGCAACAACTTATAATTGCATAGAACATGATCATTGCATGTAATGAATTATGAAACAGAATTATATAATACATTTGCCTCCACCCAAAATGTGGTGGACAGGTTTCTGGCGTCCAAACAGCCGGTTGGACTGAGTGGTCACCGAGCTTGATGTCTCTTCCCCAAATAAAGAGCTAGATTTCAGTTTCGTATCAGCAAGTGTGCCCGCGATGTTGTTCACGAGGTCCTCGGTAGTTATTTTCTCAGGCATTGCTGCTACACTTCAAGAAAACAAACTCTAGTCAAGAGAGAAACTCTATACAGAATTTTTTTTTATGAATTTGGAATTATTTAAAAGCACGAATAAAGAAATGAAATTTTCCTCGGTCTGCCTCCCATCCCCATCCTCCCCAGCCCAACCCCGCAAAAAAAAAAAAAAAAAAAAAACAGATTTAGAAAAATCATCCCTGCTTAGATAGTGCATGCTATATGCATATGTCAATACATCTGTTGCCTCTGTATCTAACTTTTGCATAATGGAACAGTCACCACACAAGTTTTTCATCTGCCTTGCAGGATGCTCCTCGGTTAAGCACCCATTAAATGATTTACAAATAAAGGCACAAAAATGGTCATGCTAAAGCAATGTAACTAATAATGTAGGCACAACAAAAGGAAAAGGTAGGCAAGCACCTAATGCAGAACATTGCACTTTGTAGCCTCAAATAAAAGGAAACTGCTATCCATATGATATATTCTCTTTATACATGATCAGCAGAAAAAAGATTTGTGCTTATGCATCATTCAACCCTTATATACAAAGCACCAAATCCTCTAAGCTAACCAGATTCTCAACTGGATCATTGGGTCAGTCACATGAACAGACGTAACAGAAATTGCTCCAAGCTAACCACGTTCTCTCAGCATCTAGACTCACATCCAAAAATTGTAGACCACCAAAAGGGAAAAATTCAGAAGAATATCTTGCAAAAGAAAATTTGGAAGATCACACAAACAAAATTTGCATTAAACAGCCTCTTTACCACAAGACCCATATTTATTTATGAAATTTATTTTCCTCAAATTATCAGTTCAAACCAGAAACTACCAACTGAAAGCGTAGAATAGAGTGGAGGAGTTCAAATGGCCCTCCAATGAAATCAAACAGATTACAAGGGAAATCACATTGACAGAAAGAAATTGTAGCCTAACAGAAACAACTGAACTAAGCAGGCATAACAGTTTTCACTCCACTAGCTCTAACACGATTGCTGCTCAGTAGAAGATAAATACTTTGTACTTGTTAACCACCATATCTCCAATTTATTAACCATAAATACACGAAAGTTTGTGCATTGAGCATTTGTCATGTGTTACTATAAGGACATCAACACGCCACAAAAAAAAAAAAAAACTAGTTTCTATTCGCTCTGTGATCGGTACTTTATGCCAAGAAAGGGCAAGAACCACAAGCTAAATGAAATACTGTAAACGGAAGTTTCCCTAAAAGATACTCCAAGCTGAACAATTTAACAATACTAGGGGGGAAAACCACCAATACCAAGACGTAATTTTGGAAAATGGAATCACAACAAACCATATAAACAAGTTCCAATTCACACAACTTTACCAAAGATAACAAAATTCTTCCCAAATTCTAATGACCCAGAAATTCAATTTCACATATCAACTAAAATCAACTTCCTCTAACAAAATCACTTCTTGAAAAGTGAAACTAAACAAAGAAATCACAATAAACTCAACCCCATTTCTACAATTCAAAGCATCAAAATTCATTACAAAAAATACAACCATTTGCAGAATTTAAGCCAAACGTAAAATAAAGCAAAAACTAGGGAAAAGTAAAAGATGGGTTTTACCTGAGGAGATAAGATTAGAGCAAGAAAGAAGAAGCAAAGGATGATGGGTTCTTCTTGTAGATTATGAATTATGATGGCATATGAGTGCAGAGCACTGAAGTTGGAGAGGACAAGTAGAAATAGAGCTCCAGAAACTAACGACAATTGGCGTGCAGGACTCGAATATTTGTTTTTCTATTAGAAAAAGGGCTGTTAAGTATGCAAACGCACTCAAACGGTCGCCGCATGCATTTCTACCTTGAAGACTTGCAGTTGGTAAACTGTAAACTATATTCTTTTTTCTTTTTAATGAAAGAAAATTTCTGTTTAAATCATTATCTTGGTGCAAATAGTAGATTGTCTAATAGTTAGTGTATTCTTCTTCAATCGCGTTGAAATTATTTCTCCGTCTTTCAGTATAAATTAGTATAGAATATCGTTTGAAATTAAAACAATTACTTTTATCAGTGCGGTTTAGCACTTTGTTTTAATGGTAGTTATTTATCCGACCCTCGTGAGTGGCTTTTTATATCAAATTTTTAGTATTAATATTATTATTTTTGATACAACGATATACATCAAAGAAAAAATAAATTGAAACCTCATTTGTCATTTCTAAAACTCAATTTCAAAATCTCTTAGTTACAAATAAAAAGTAATATCACTAAATTGTAATTATCACTCACTCAAATTGTATTCTCAGAAATATTATTGAAGCCATGACAATGAAATGATGTTCACAACATGCATGTGGAACTTACTAAATGACAATTAGATTCACGTGAATATATTGTGAAAAAAAAAAAATGGTTTTGTATGGTGTGCAATGGACAAGTGTAGGTTCACTACTTAAGTCCGATCCAGCGCTGAATTGTTTTTAACTTAACCTCCCCAATTACCTTGAGCGAAATTGGGTCGAATAAACCATACTAGATTTTAGGTGGAGTTTTATGTCCGGATCTCTTCTACCAAGGTCATTGGATCAAGTGATTCGGGGCTTTGAAATTTCATCCAACATTAAAAAATTATTATAGTTTTTAAGGGATTAAAACAGGTGGGTTGTTGGATAAAATTTCAAAAATCCGGATCACTTAATTCGATGACCTTGGTGAAATAGATCCGGAGAGGATCTCTTCTCGAGTTTTATCTCAAAAAGTATCGAAGCTAGTAACCATGAATCACCTGATATAACTTGTGAGAATACACTACCTACCTACACATACACACACGCACGCACATCACTTTTGAACAGAGTTTATTCATTGCTATTATATCCATATTAACGACTTGTATTGTATCGAGCCATACAACATGACTTACCAACTTCTAACTAATTAATGTCTACGTATGATTAATGGGCACCGATTTAGTTAAATGAATGCTTGTTTAAACGTTAAATGTGGTAGTGAGTGGTAGTGTTTGGTAATCCTAAACGTATTAAGAAGCGCTTTTAACTAGAGTTGAATTTGATCAGTAACCAAGCTCGAGATGCCAAAACTGAAAATGGAGCCAACTCCTTGGGTTGAGCCATTTTTTTATGCCAACACCACCCCGCAGCCAGGCCAAACCGATCACATCGATCAGCCAACTTCGACGGTGCGGTTCGGCCGGCGACGGGTTTGTTTTTAGAAGGGAGTTTGAGGCCTTCAAAGGAAACCCATAACTAAATTGGTCCATTCCTCAGACGGGCCCTCCTACAGAAAACATAACAAATGTCCAAAGTGCAAATGCATGACTTGGAAACAAAAAATGTACGAAGGCAAAATGAGAACAATGCCACATGTCACCAATGAAAACCTCTGCAACCTTATCCCACATCAAAATCTAATCTTCCAAGTCATCCAATTCCCTGATCCAATATCCAAAAATTAACCAACCATTTGCCTTCACGTATCACACAAAGAAACTTAACATATCCAAAAACCCAACTTTCCCCAGCTCACATTCTACACCACACTTGAGACGATCACAAAGAAGAGTGAGTGTGAAGGAAATGGCCTCCACTGCATGCTTTTTGCACCACCATGCACTAACTACCGCCGCTTCTGCCCGGTCATCATCGTCGTCACAGCGCCAAGTGGTGAACATCAACAAGCACAACCAGGTTGTGATCTGCCGGGCCCAGAAGCAGGCAGCCGGCCAGGAAGAAGAGAGCGGTGCTAACGTCTCACGGCGGTTGGCTCTCACAGTCCTCATCGGTGCTGCAGCCCTTGGCTCCAAGGTTTCCCCTGCTGATGCAGCTTATGGTGAATCGGGTACACACACTCACTCACTCACCCTTACGAAACCTTTACGTAGTTAATTAATATACGAATTGTTCTCTTGTCAGACAATCTTTTCAATACGAACACTTGAATTGTTTGGTGTTTCTTAAAGCGTAGTACAAACTGACAGCCTAGCAACATAACACGATCTATGTATAATGTGCTCATTCTGCATTGATCAAAGTGACTTATAATTATTGATTGAATGCAACTGCAGCCAATGTCTTCGGAAAGCCAAAGTCGAACACAGACTTCTTGCCATACGTTGGAGAGGGATTCAAGCTATCCATTCCTGCAAAATGGAACCCTAGCAAAGAGGTTGAGTTCCCTGGTCAAGTTCTTAGGTACGAGGACAACTTCGACAGCAACAGCAATGTGTCCGTCACAATCACCCCAACCGACAAGAAATCCATCGCCGACTATGGCTCCCCCGAGGAATTCCTCGCGAAGGTGTGCTAGCTTCTTCTTTTTTCCGATGACAATGTAAAATATGTTACAATTACATCGTCCAAGTACTTCCAATTACTAACAATTCAGTTATGGTGTGGGTTTTTCTAGGTGGACTACTTGCTAGGCAAACAAGCCTACTTTGGCAAGACTGAATCCGAGGTAATTAGTTGTATAACACACACAAAAATAATGCTAAAGTCTCCAAATTTGTTTACTGAATAACGTTATGTCACTAAACGAGGTTCATAATTGAACAAATGAAATATTGTCACATCACTTAACAAATAAAACTATGTGATCCTAAAAATACTCAATAGAAAAGCACAACGGTGGCAACTGTGTGAGTTCTTATGGAATTTGAATTTGAATTTGAATATGGTATAGGGTGGTTTCGACCCGGGTGCCGTGGCCACAGCCAACATATTGGAGAGTTCTAGTCGAGTGATTGACGGAAAGCAGTACTACTACGTATCTGTGTTGACAAGGACAGCCGACGGAGATGAAGGAGGCAAGCACCAGCTTATCACAGCCACCGTGAAAGACGGCAAGCTCTACATTCTAAAGGCACAAGCCGGAGACAAGAGGTGGTTCAAAGGAGCAAGGAAGTTTGTAGAGAGCACTGCAAGTTCTTTCAGTGTTGCATAAGAATTTATTTGAGAGGGTTTGTGTAATGTAAATTACCTTAAGATTGTGAATTGTCTTTGAGCTCTCTAGTTTTTCTTCTTCTTTTCTCCTCTCAAGTGTTTAAGAGTTGGCTATAACTGAGGAAATGGTTGAGCATATATAGTTGTTTCATGGTATTAAGAGAAGGACCAGTTCTCTTCTGCTTGTGTAAGTCAAAGAAATTACGGGCCTCTTACTCGAGTGGTTAAGAGCGTTTACCCTCGAGCGTCAGAGTTCCTATGTTCGTTCTATTGTTTCTATCGTTATGAAACTTCATAAATGGTATAGAATTTAAACACCAATTGCCATATGGAAACTTATACCGAGAGATTCAGAACAATTCTGAACAAACCAGACAGCAATTTCTGTTCCTCTGAAATCTGAATGCAATAGAATCCCTAAACACATGAATAGCATGGAATGAATAACGCACAAACGTAAATCTACGAAAGAGGAAGCCTGCATCGCCAGATTGCCCCCATACAATTAGGGTTTACCGAAGAACGTACCAAGGAAATTTCTCGTGCACAGAAGTTCGGAAATCGATTCAAAGAAAACAAATCAAGATAATAAAATGAAACAGTAAATTTATTAATACTTGCTGCACAATCCACATGCTTGTTTGACATGAATGTCTGATTTTTTGAAGATGATAAAAAGGCATTTACACAAAAAGCAATGGTCAGAGAAAGAAATTATAACCAGAGATTAGCTTTTTCAAGTCTTTTTATCATGTTCCTCCATTACAATTTAAATGGATGCCATTGCTGTGTGCACCCCTGTGCTTCACCTTTTGCTCGCTCAGGCCCCATATCCGAATTGTACGGTCATCGCTGGCAGAGGCGAACATGTGCGGGTTTGCTGGATTCCAGCTGACACAATTAACAGCACCAGAATGACCCGGCAATGCCTCTATGAGCTCCCCTGAGCCTCTATGCCATACATAAACCTGCAGAGTGAAACCATCAATTAGCACTCTGAAAGGGGAGTGACAAGTAATCTTCAAAGCATTTATGTACACGTCCTCCTGTGATGTCCTCTTAATGCCATTGATCATGTTGACCTCACCGTACAGTGACAGTCCGAGATGATCCACATCATCCAGCAATACACAGAGGCATGAATGAACAAATATCCAACAGAAAAGAATGGATTAAACTAACAAATAAATGTCTGCGTTTTTAATTTAGCCTCCATGCCCTGGCACTGAGCGACTAAAGTGGTTCAACCCTCAATGTAAACAATACACACAAAAGAACAAAATAAACGTGAAGCCAGTCTCATCTGTCATTAATGAAACTGCATCAACGGAACTACACTAACGATCATATCTTGTACTCACAAAAAAGCAGGATGGAAGACATATAACTAATAACAGATTTAAACATGAACATTTATACGGCTGTTAACTGATATGTCCAGACTTGAACCTGATATTGATTATACGACATTGACGTTATTCAAAGGAAAACATAAGCAAAAAAATGCTTCAGCATCACTCTTCTATTTCTGCTTAAAAACTAAAAGCAAAGAGGGTTTAGGATTAACAAAATTCTTTACCTGTGAATCCTCACTACCGCTAGCAACAAAAGCTTCTTCAAGTCCACCAAAACAAGACCTGATAACAAATCGGGTGCGTTTGTGACCTTTGTACTTAGCGACAAGCTTGTTTTCACCTTCTATGTTCCAGAGATGGATTTCTTGGTTCAGAAGATTAACCAACAAGAACCTATTATCTCTTGATAAAGAAAAAGATGTTATAGTTTGATCTTCTTCAATAAATGTCTCAACTTTGACTTCCCTGTCGAGGAGTAATATAGCATTCTCTCTACAAGTACTTATAAGTTGCTTCCCATCGCTAGTTATTTCCAAATCAGAGATTCTTAAAGTTCGTTGGCCTTTCCAACACTCCAGCTCTTTCCCATCTAACTCCCACATGCAGATACTCTTGTCACTGACACCAGAGAATATACATTTCCCATCTGGAAACCATCCACAGGACACCAGACCAACACCAGGTTTTTCATAAACATGGAGACATTCACCAGAAGAAACATCCCAAAGCCGGACAGCCTCCTCCACTCCACAAGTGAGGAGTTGATGGTCATCAGGACTCCATGAAACTGAGGAAACAGGTTTCTGGTGACCAGATAGTCTATGCTTTAAAGAAACCCCACCATTCATATCAACCTATACCCCAACAAGAAGAAGATTAGCGCATGATACTTCTGAGATAATAGGATCAAAATAAAAGACAAAAAGAAAGCGGTATAACGTTAAATAAGAATTACATGCAGAATTATCCAACCAAACTGATATTATCTTTTAAATTTTTTGTATTGCAACAATATAAAACACGTATACGTTAGCCTGGATTTGAGTTCAGATAAAACTTGAGCATGCCAGGCTCAGCCAAGTACAGTCCTTTCAAAAGTATGGTGAAAACTAACCGTATTTAATGTGTGTACCGTGTTTTTTTCTTCTTTATGCAACTCAACATATCTATGAATGCATACGTCATGTACTTATCCCAAATGTATACATTCCAACCTCAAAGATTCTCCCACCCAAGATGAGGTTATGTAGGTCATAAACAGAAATTGTTGAACATACAAATCCTTATCTCGCAGCCATTAGTTGGAAAAGTGTCATCTAAGCTGCAGATACACACAAAGGATAACAATGTTTGAAAAAAAAAGGAAAGAAATGGAGAACTGAAAACCAATTATATCGCTTATGTTTCATGCACTTGCAAACAATTTAATCTAGGGCACCACAGAATGAGTATATATTTAATACATGATGAAACAGAAAAGAAGCATGCAACAGTGTGAAAATAGATGGAAGGCCAGCATAGAAACTACATGTGAAGAAGGAAGCAGCAACGAGTGATCAATTTCTATATAAGACAACCTTTATAGATGAACGCCGACACAAGATTAAGTTCCATATGATATTAAAGTTACCTCCCATATGATTGCTGATTGATCACTTGATGATGAAGCTAAGTACTTCCCATCGTGTGAAAATTGCAGAAACCAGACTTCGTCATTGTGTGCCTGTAATATCTGTAAAATCGGAAGTGATAAGAAAGATATAGAATAAACATGATTATCATGTACAGCCAAATTCACAGTAGCATTTATAAATGTAAGAGCGAGGTAATCCAGATTCTAGACAAGGTAAATAAAATATCTACCAAAAAAGCATAACAAAAGAGTACGATGAGAGAGAATGAGTGATTAATCTTCATTAACATAGCAAGTCATGGAACCAGAAGATAGCAACAACGCAGGCTAATAAAACAAAAAATAAAATCAATGAAGATGGAATCAAACATAGATTAAGTGGTGCCAGTTACAGAAGCACTTGATACATTGTAAGAAAACCATGGGTTGCACATTCTGTTAAATTTTAAAGGTTGGAGAATGAAACTCAGGCTTTACAGTTTTACCCGTGTGCCGAATAAAATACACACCTTCTAGTATTGTCCACCAATTTTATTCATGGTTTTGTGAAATGCTAAGGATAATACCACATACTTTTTACTGACTCCCCTCCATTTTCTATTTTGAAGTCAAACTAATTGGAAGGACTAAAAGAACAAGACTGGAGAAGAATCCTCTAACTTATCAAACAGAATGGCTAGTTGCTTCTCACGGTACATAAACCCCCGATAAATGAAGACTTATTAAATAATCTCAGCTTACCCTAGATTGTGACCCATTCACTAATATTACTTAACTTCAAGAGATTAAGATGAGATAACTGAGATCAAAATAAATGAAGAACAAAAATTTGCATACACCATATTATATATGACCAAATCAGTAAACTTGATAAGCACACAGCACTCTAATAAAGCTTCAACCAAATCTAGTTCCAACCTGTAACGTTTGAGAAGGAATCTGCTCTTTCCCACACCGATGATCAGTGTACAATGACATTTCCTCGTTCAAGGTGTTGTGAAAAATGCAAGCATCACGTTGTAAGACAAGGGCCTGTTCAACCAAATGTTCCAACCGTCTGTCAAGTATCATAAGTGTTGGGGGAAGCAATTTCTGCAAGTCCTCCAGTAACTTTGATCGAGACTTGGCCCGCACAATGTTCTTACCAGGAGTCCCACCAAATGAAGGAGAAACTATGCAGGAAGAAAGCTCGCGAACTCTACTACCATTGATGCAGAGAGGCACAATCTCAGTCCTCAATGTCTTCAACGCATCCATGTCTTTTTCTTCATCTAGAAGTTCAAAGTACTTCTGCTCCAATATCATAAAGGAGGCTGATTTAACAATGGTTTCATCAGATAGACCAATTTTTTGCAATGTGTCAACACTTCCATCCCAGTTTCCATCCAGAATTTGCTGCATAAAGAGATTTACGAAAGAAGAATGCAACGGTATCCCAGACTCTTCTTCCAAATGAGCACCACTTTTCTTATAGCCAAGAGAATATAGCGCCTTAGCTATTAGTCGAACAAATTCCACCCTCTTAATAACTCCTTTTGAACCAACAACCTGTTCGTCCCCTTCAGATGGTAGGGGCCGAGCCATCAAGTCTCTTGAAGAGCCAGCTACAGGCTTTGCACAAGATGAACCGTTGGAAAGTCCTCTCAATTCTCCAGCGGATAATTTCATGCGTTTTGTGGCTGGTTCTTCATCCCCCACACCTCCCATGAAATGTGCACCTCAGCCCATATATTAATACAACGGTAGAGAAGCAAGAAGTAAGTAATTTCAAACAGCCAGTTGAAGACAAGAAACAAATTCCTGGATACAGTAGAAATGGTAATGAATATCTAAAAGCTTAAGTCTTATCCATCACAACATTAACATCTCTAAGTTGAGCACACAAAAGAAAGAACCCAATCATATAATACCATCTACATAGAGCATTAAAACTTCTTTACAAGATCTGATTGGAACTAGAACCAGTAAATTTTTTACCGCAAATGCCTGAAAATTTACAATTTCAGCAAGTCCATTCAATGACTTCAAGGTTGAGTTAAAGATATAAGCAAAGGAATCATTAGTTGACTGGTCCATATTCTAAGATCAATAATGTACATCAATCATCAAACTACTGATACCACGAATCCTGAAGAGCTTAAGAAGAACACACCAAACTGATGATATACCATTTAAGGAAACAGAATCAGTCCGATTTCAGTCCATAATATGCTCAAGAAAAGCTAAAATTTACCAAGAAAGGGAAAGACATCGTTTTTAACACCTAAAAAAACACATCTTAGTGATAATAGATCAGAACCCACATCAGAAACAATCAAAAGTAGCAGAATCCTACTATCTTAGCAATCAAAACAAACCGAAACACGAAATCTGACCTAGAAAATTTCGATATGCAAAACATATAAACACATAAGAACAAAAATCCAACAAGTTCAGCAAGAAATGAGAACCAACCAAGAGGATTAGAAGCCGTCACAAGGTTAACCCAGATTAAGAAGCACAAAAAAAGCAAAATCCAAGATACCTAGAAACCGATTCGGGGTTTGGGAACCGATTCCGATCAAAAGAAGAAGAACCCAATACAGAAACACCCTCAGAAGTTATATAGGCGAGCAAGCAGCAGATTAAGGCGATAATTATGATGAAATTATGTGAAAAAAGAAAGAGCAGATTGCAGATTTCAATGAATGCCAAATGGGTAAATGATTTGGGGATTTTGAAGGGATGAATAAAGCATATAGATATACCGGTACCTTTATCGTATAACACACTGAGAGTTCCTCTTTTGCGTGGAGGAAACCACCTCAATGGGGGTTATATTTTAAAGAGAGAGAGAGAGAGAGAGAGAGAGAGAGTCAGAGAGATGAGTCCTGCAAGTTCTACTTGTGCTGCCTTCACAATCTTCCAATTTTATGGCTCGTTTACTAGTTGTAATAAAAATGAAATGAATTGAATTAAGGAGGTGATTGAAGGGGAAAAGTTAGAATTTGATTCTTGTTAATGACTTTTTACCCCTAAATTGCAGATTTGCTGTCTTGGTGGTAGACCACAGTTCAAATTTGGGCCAATGCCTTGGGCTGGGCTTTTAGGTTAACATATTTGTTTTTTTAACGATAAACTAACTTTATATACGAATCGATACCGTCATTAAATTATATATACTTGAACTCAACTACATTTTTAAGTTGAGTATGTGTTCTTTCTTATCTTCTAATAAGAGATTTCAGGTTCGACTCATATAAATAATAATATCAATGCTCAACTACTATAATTGCCCTATTATATATTTGTTGACAAATCTTCATATTGAGTCTATTGAATAATATAAAGTCCTATATCAGAAATCTAACTTAATTAGTAATGGACCCCTGGGCGACCTATCAAACTTTAACATGAGAAACCCTATTAATAAATCACAATATGACCTTCACAATGTGAGTCATGAATTTCAGCTATACGCTTGATGAGATTAATTCATCGAAATCAATATAAACATTGTGAAAAACATATTTGCACATAAAATAACGTGTGTGAAGAAATTAGTTTACAATTTTTCTCTTTAGATATATTTTTTTCATCAGAATGCTTACATTTGCATAAATAACGAGATTTGAACTTAATACTTCGGTAGAAAGCGGTTAAGCTAAAGTCATAGCCAAAAATAAAGGGTTAGCGGCGCCCCCACCGCTCATGTAAATCAAAGCATAAAAAAAAGGTATATGCCGAAGAAGGGCCAAAAGCACTACTAACTTGCGAAACACACAGCCCAACTCAAAACACCACCATTCGCAACCAGCAGCAGTCGCCAACTATTAAGGGCAGAGCCAGACGCCGATACCCCAACCTTCCACAACTCCACCGACTTTCTCTCTTTCTCTCTCTCTCCTCCCGTCTCTCTCTATCAATCTTCTTCTTCTTCTTCCTCGAGCCTTTGCATTTCTGTAACTCAGGCCCAGATTCGGAATTTAACGAACAAAGAAGCAAAAAAGAAGAAGGCCGGAGCCGAAGGAAGGGAGAGAGATGGCGAGGAAGAAGAAACATACTAAAGTTGATGAACCCACAAAGAACCGATTACTTGATGCACTCGAGCGGTTCAACGCTTCAACTGATGAAGGTAAAGTTTTAATTTTTATTAATTTAAAGTTCCTGGGTTAAACTGTGTGCTAATCAATTTTTGCAATTGATTGCATTTTAATCCGTGTTCGCTTCCGTTTATTGGTGGGCTTTTGTGATTCGAAAATACCCAGTCATTGATTTTGTTTTATTTTTTGAAAATTAGGGTGCTTTTGATGTTTGTATGAATGTTTTTTTATTTACTTTTTGAATAATATGGGAATCTGATTGCAGTTTACACATTCGAGGCCGGTCTTTCGAGCTTCGAACGGGCTTTCGTGCATGAACAATGCAGGAGATGGTCTATGAAATCGAAGAGTAAAGGGTGAGTGTGCTTGTGACAAAATGTGGTTTATTTCAATTTGAGAGAAGCTTACATGTTCCCGTATTTTTGGAACTGAAAGAAAAGAGAAAATTTTCGGCTTTCCCATCTGCACGGTCAGCATTTTGGCCCTTTTCTACTTGGTTTACTGATAATGAACCTGAACTCTGTATAGGAAAGGGGAACACCGGTGTATCTCTGTTTCCAAAATTAGAAAGAAGAACACTGATGTACCAAGTCTCAGTTCCTTGACATTTTCCGAAGGCACAAAAGAAGTATTAAGTGACTTGTTCGTACATTACCCACCTGGTGATGAAGTGGAGGACTTAGAATTGTCTGGGAAAAGTAGCAATAAGAATGAGAGTGCCCAGCGGAAGAGGGACAATACGTTTCGCAAGCCTTTGATGAACAAGGAAGAAATTGCAAAGAAAGTGGAATCACTTGCTTCTAAATTAAAGAATAACGCTAACTTGAGAAAGGTATTTCTGAGCTCACTGATGTTATACCCATAGTATCATTCTACACAAATTTTAAGTCATATTTTCAAAACAGTAGTCTCAGCATGACAAGGTTTTTGTGGCTTTGTGCATGCAGATTTTTGAAGACAAGTCCAAGCTTCCAATTATGTCCTACAAGGATGTCATTACATCGACAGTTGAATCTCACCAGGTTAATTTAAAAAAAAAATCACATACTTGGTGCTTTAAAAGTTATTAGCAATTTGTAAAAAAAAATAAAAGTTATTAGTTATTATCTGATCCCATTAAGTATGATATTATTTTGGTTCTCCCTAGTTTAAGCTAGATATGTGATGTTACCTTTCCCGAACATGATCGGGTTTGTTACTGGGTACTAGAATCCCTGTTTTGCCTACATTATTCAACCTTCATTCAACTTGAATGTATTTCTTACATAGGTTTTGGGGCTTAATGTTTGTTCTATGTTTGAAAACAGGTAATTCTTATATCTGGTGAGACTGGGTGCGGAAAAACAACACAGGTTACAATTTCTTTGCTTTGTCCTCTTTATGGTATATTTATCACAATGTGTCTTGAACCTCTGTTTCAAAGGAATTTCATTTCATATCTTTTTCTCACAAATTTATCTGTGTTTTAGCAATGAAGTGTTTAGTTGTTTTAGAGCTTCATTTGTTCATTTACTTTTTAGTAGGACTTTTGTTGAAATCAATCAGCGAGTTGGAAAGATTGGAAATAAATGAAAGATAAGAAAAGCAACTTTGAGCTTGATAAGTAAGGATGTTTTACTGTCTTATGATATTTGTGGAGTGCATGTACTGGTCTTGCAAGAAAACCCTATTTGGTTGGTAAGCTGATCATATAATAGCGAGATTTATATTCAGTCGTGAATTTGGAGGCAGGTTTAGCTGATTTAGAACACTTAAGGAACATGAACAACTCTGTTAGAAGTATAATTATGAGCTTGTAAATGCATAGATAAGGAGATAGTCGGCATACATAGTTGTGGGTTGAATGCTTAGACACTGATGCATAATAGGTGGAAGGCCAAGGCACCTCAATTCTCATATGTGGTACAGTAAGCTACATTGAACACACACACACACACACACACATATATTTAATGTTAAACCTGAATCTGGCAAATAATTAAGGATAGTGCTATTCACACACCACATTTCACCTTCCACACACTCTTGTTAATTTTTGTCCCTTGATCTTCTATAATTCAATCGATCCGATGGCCAAAACTTGAGAAGGGTGTGTGAGAAGTAAAAATGGGTGTGTGGATAGCACCACCCATATTTAATTGTTTGACCTGATTCTACAAAAGACTTGGGTCCTATAATTAATTTTTGGGTGATTGAATTAAACTTTGACACGATCTAGGCATTGTGTCTCATCAGGAGGCACGTTGATCAAACCTTTTTTTGGTGGTGTGGGAATTGCCTCATTTATTAGTGACTGCTAAAGGAGATTTGGTTGATACTACTTGAATGACATGGTAGGGTACTAGGGTGGAAGTTAATTCCTGAACTTTTAATATATGTTAAATGAATATGGAGGATCATGCTAACATTAATTGGGTAATGAACCTATTGCTTTTGAAAGCTTGATGTTTTAATACGAGGGGTGTTACTTGTTTGATATTTAGCATCAACCTATCTTTTTGTATTTCATTTTTGGTTGACCAACTTTGAATGGTTTTTTCTTATATGATTACTAACTTTTCCTTTCATGGAACTACCATTGTTGTTTTAGGAAATACTGATAGCGTATAAAAGTTGTGGTTTGTTAGGTCTTAGGTGTATACTATGATTATTAGGGGACTAAGTTGGATATAAGTCTTGATGAATGGTACATGTTGGCTAATTGACCTGAGCCTTCAATTCAGTGGTTAAAATAAAATTACTATTAAAAAATAAATGTCTTGGTGTTTGTCTAGATGAGCCATAGTGATGACAAAAAAATGTAAGTCAGTAGGGGTTGCTTGTTAGAACTATGAGGAGATTTGTAATCTAAAAAGGTCTTGAATTGAGTAAGACAAGTTTACGATATTTAGTTAGGATTACAATAGGATTAAAACAGGCTAACTTTTAATCTTACAGCCTAGATACCTCTGAACTCGCACTTCTAATATTGTGGCTAATAAATTCTAAGGTTACATGAAAATCTGATACAGACAAGTAGAGTTTGTTGGATAAAGGGAAGACATCTTTGTTGGGTGTTTTGGGATCAAGGAACACCTAGAAAATTGCATGGAGATGAGTGCCTACGCTTATGACATATTTTGGTTGATGTGAACTCTTACAAAACCTGCTCCCATGGCAAAATTGGTACATTTACTTTGCAAAACTAAGCCCAGTGCATGTCCCCATCTGGAGTAAAAATTCATCAAGATTTTGAATGTTTATTTAGTGAATAGCATTTCAAAAAAGGAGAGTTGGAGTATCTAGACTTAAACAATGTTTGTGGATGTGCATTTTCAAAAGTGCAATAATAATGTCATCATTGGGAATTGGGAGTTAAAATCTTGATCAGGTTCTTATATTCATTGGATTAATCTGTTTCTATGATAAGCTTTAGTAGTTACCTTGTGTTTATCAGTCATGTGAAGATGTATATGACATGCTTTTAACCTTTCTTTGATGTTACCTTTACACTGCGCACTAGTTTTTTTCTGCTTAATATACCGTAGCATTTATATTTTTATGAAGGTACTTACCATCATTACTTTCTGTGATTATATTTGACGGTGTGTTTGTTTAAAATGTGGTTCAGGTCCCACAATTTATTTTGGACCACATGTGGGGCAAGGGTGAGGCATGTAAAATAGTGTGTACTCAACCTCGACGTATCTCAGCCACTTCAGGTTGACCCTTGAGACTATTTTTTCTGCATACAGAACTTTTAGGTTCTTTTTTTTAATATCCTTTTCTCTTCTCATTGTAAACAAAAAAAAAAGTTCAATGCTTTGTATTTTGGTGTCCAGTTGCTGAGAGAGTCTCTCAGGAAAGAGGAGAAAATGTCGGAGATGATATTGGATACAAGGTAATGCTACTCATGAGTTGTTTTAATGTGTAGTTTGTCTTTTATCTTATGAATGACCATTTTGTCTTACATTGTTGTTAGAAGGCAAGTTGTATTGTTAGCGGCCTTGTATTCAGTTTAGGTATATCTACTAGACATGACTGTCACTAGGGAACAATATTCTCCTGAGTTTTGCAAGTCATTAGTCAGTAATCTGGAGAGTTTGAACAAATTAATCTTTTCATTGGAAATTAGAGGGCAGAACTTGTTGTGAACACCTTTGTTGGGTGTTTTTGGTTGGTCTGATTGTCAACATGTAAAGTTGGTTGGTTGTGTCATTCTCTGTTATTTGGTATTAAATATATTCTTGGGGTTTATATCAAACCAGGGAAGGTTATATTCCTTGTGATTATACATTTCTGTGTGGAAGTATGCATAGGGTCTATTAGATTCCAAGTCTTATCTATCTTGTCTAATAGGATTTTCGAACTACTTATAACTTGTGACTAATTAACCTGTGTACTTTTGGCAATGTTAGATACGGTTGGAAAGTAAAGCTGGGAGGCAATCATCAATTGTTTTCTGCACAAATGGAATTTTATTGAGGATGCTAGTTTCCAGAGGTGCTGATAGATCAAAAGCAGATGCCTCAAACAAAGATACCGAGCATAATCTTGCTGACATAACTCACATTATAGTGGTACTGTACTTTCTTCATGTGGATTTTTTAATTTCTTTCTGGAACCTAGGAACAGATTCTAGTAATTAGATTATAGGGCTGGAAGGTTCATATGTGCATTCATTCATTTGTATTAGGCATATGCTGTTGAACTAATTTTATCGATACCAGGTTAAACATGTGCTCTCATATATATGCTTCCTTGTTTGTGTTATTGTGGATTGCAATTACAATTACTGGTGTTCATTCTGTAGGATGAAATTCATGAAAGGGATCGCTACGCTGATTTGATGCTAGCAATTATCAGGTATCTCTACAACAGACCGATTTATCACCATTGAGTTGTTTGCTTGTGTTAATTAGCCTCGATGTCTATATGCTTTTGGTTTGCTTAAGAGCTCAAATTAGAGTAACTTAAATTTGGGAAAAGCCAAGTATGAGTAGCAATAATACTATCAAATAGTCAAGTGGAGAAATGTTTGAGCGACGTGCTACCGTGTATTGTAATTCATTACTGGTGGACATTAACTCTAGAATGCAGATAACTCTTGCAAAGTTTATCAATCTGGAACTTTCTATTCTGTTTTTTCTATATTTATTATTTTTTTGTGTGTGGTTTATGTGCAGAGACATGCTTTCTTCACACCCTCATCTACATCTGGTTAGTTCAAACATGTCTTCTGTTTTGGTGATTCTCACCAACATTTGTACGTTTCTCTTTTTTTAGGAACTTATATTAACTGGTGATCCACGGTCTCTTTCCTATAATTCTTAACCTAACAGATATTAATGAGTGCGACTGTTGATGCTGAACGATTTTCAAAATATTTTGGTGGCTGCCCAATTATCCGTGTTCCTGGGTTCACTTATCCTGTAAAATCTCTTCCTCAGATAGTGACTTGTCAGTGGTTTGAAAAAATACTGTGGTTTGTTAATATGTTGATCTTGTGGTTCTTTTTTTCAGGTTAAAAGTTTCTATTTAGAGGATGTACTTTCTATCCTGAAATCTGCAGAACATAATCACATTGATAACACTGTAGTAGGTTTACAAACTGAAGACCCTGACTTAACCGAGGAAGATAAGCTTGCTTTAGATGAAGCTATTAATTTGGCTTGGTCTAATGATGAGTTTGATCGCCTTCTAGAATTGCTTTCTACTGAAGGAACACACAAAGTCTTTGATTACCAGCATTCTTTAACCGGACTTACGCCGTTAATGGTGTTTGCTGGAAAGGGTAGAACTGCATATGTTTGCATGCTTTTATCTTTTGCTGCTGACTGCCATTTACGGGCCAAGGATGGAACAACCGCATTGGAGTTGGCTGAACGGGAAAACCAGCAAGAAATTGTTGAGATATTGAAAGAGCATATAGAAAATTCTCTTTCTAACTCAATGAAAGAACAACTGTTACTTGATAAATATCTCCAATATTTCAATCCTGAAAATATTGATGTGGTTCTTATAGAGCAATTATTAAAAAAAATTTGTAATGATTCAAAAGATGGAGCCATCCTTGTTTTCCTTCCAGGGTGGGACGATATAAATAAAACCCGGGAGAGATTACTTATGAATCCACATTTCAGAGATTCTTCAAGGTTTCTGATAATAGCTCTACATTCGATGGTTCCATCTTTTGAGCAAAAGAAGGTCTTCAAACGTCCCCCTCACGGTTGCCGTAAAATTGTTCTTTCAACTAATATGGCTGAAACTGCCATCACCATAGATGATGTTGTTTATGTTATAGACACTGGTCGGATGAAAGAAAAAAATTATGATCCTTATAGTAATGTATCAACTCTTCAGTCTTCTTGGGTGTCAAAGGCAAATGCCAAGCAGCGAGAGGGCCGAGCAGGCCGTTGCCAGCCTGGAATCTGTTATCATCTCTATTCTAGACTTCGAGAAGCTTCATTGCCAAACTTTCAGGAGCCTGAGATTAAGAGAATGCCAATTGAGGAGCTCTGTCTTCAGGTAACATTTCTGCTCATTTTTTGAACCTCTTTGAATCATGACAGAGATTTCATACCTGTTTATTTACTGCATTGTATCAGTTCTCTGTTAACATTAGTACAAAGTCTACGTCTATGAAGAAAATACTTTTGCCCAAATGGTTGCATCGTTCTACTGTTGACATGTTAAAGTTCCACATAATTGTTATTCCCTTGCTCCTACCCCCTTTCCAAAAAGATTCCACTTCCAAAGAATTAGTAAAATGACGAGTTGTGTGATCATAAATAAGAATGATAGGCATATCTGCGTGTCATACGTAGGTGGGATGTTTTGCAATTGTTGAGTTATGTTTTAGTCACTTCTGTTCTTTGTTTTCTTGCATGCTGCTTGTATTAAACACGCAAATTGCTTGCAGAAACTTGATTCTTAATATAAAGTGAATTGCATTATATGCGGTAGTAATATTCGAAGTGATAAGAGAACAAGTGTTGTTTAAATTTATAATTTGTATGGTTTTGCTGTACAAGAGTAGCTTTTAGGGCTAGTTTGGTATTGTTGTGCTTTAAAAAAAAAAAACTCTGCTGTGTTGTGAGAATAAACAGCTCTAAAATAAAATTGTTGAGTGTTAGGTAAACTTCTATATAAATTGATGTGAATATGTTAAATGACTAAAAAGGATATGATATTTAATGTGATATAATAATTGTCCAAGAGAATAATGTAGGGTCAATGATTGTAATTTTGTAAAATATGTGGAGGTATACTTGCCATTTGAAAATTTCATTAAATGGCCACTGATTACTATGCTTTGGAAAAAAAAAACATTTTTTTTAGAAGCATGGTAGACCCTAATTCTACTTTTCTACTGTCATTGACATCAGTGTTTTTTTTTTTTTAAGTACTTTTGGTTTTTGTTTTACCAAATACAATTGATGTTCTAGATTTTTTAACAAGATGCTTCATTTTTTTAAAAGCACCATAATCTCAAACCAGCCCTTTGTAATGTCTTAAAGCTTTGTGAGATTTTGGTTCTGGTTGACAGGTGAAGTTACTCGACCCAGAATGCAAGGTAGAAGAATTCTTGCGCAAGACATTGGATCCCCCACGTGCAGAGACCATACGCAATGCAGTTTCTGTTCTTCAAGATATTGGGGCACTGTCGCTCGATGAGAAACTTACAGATCTTGGAGAGAAGTTAGGCACTCTACCTGTTCATCCACTGACGAGCAGGATGCTTTTCTTTGCAATACTGATGAACTGTCTAGACCCAGCTTTGACTCTGGCATGTGCTTCTGACTACAGGGATCCATTTGCCCTGCCTATGTTACCTGATGAAAGGACGAGAGCTGCTGCTGCTAAATTCGAACTTGCTTCATTGTATGGTGGCCTTAGTGATCAGCTAGCAGTCATTGCAGCATTTGACTGCTGGAAGGCTGCAAAAGAAAGGGGTCAAGAGAGAGATTTCTGTTCTCGATACTTTGTGTCTTCAAGCACGATGCACATGCTATCTGGTATGCGTGGGCAGCTCCAAAAGGAGCTAAGTCGGCATGGGTTTATTCCCGAGGATGTATCAAGATGTAGCTTGAATGCAAGGAACCCAGGTATACTCCGTGCTGTTCTTGTGGCCGGTTTGTATCCAATGGTGGGTAGATTGCTTCCTCCTCTCAAGAATGGGAAACGAACTTTAGTAGAGACTGCTAGTGGTGGTAGAGTTCAATTGCACGTCCACTCAATTAACACTAAGTTATCATACAAGGCAAATCCTGGGGAACGTCCTTTGATTGTTTATGATGAGGTAACTCGCGGGGATGGGGGTATGAATATACGGAACTGCACTGTTGTCGCACCACTTCCATTATTATTGCTTTCATCAGAAATTGCTGTTGCTCCAGCCGATGATGATGATGACAATGACGAGGGGAGTGATGTGGAGTACATAGAGGATGGAAGTGATGAAGATGTAATGGAAATAGATCGTAAGTCAGGTGGACAACGCGAGGAGAAAATTATGTCGTCTCCTGATAAATCAGTCAAAGTTATTGTCGATTGTTGGCTTCATTTTGGGTCCAAAGCTCTTGATGTTGCTCAAGTTTACTGCTTGAGAGAACGCCTATCTACAGCAATCTTATTCAAAGTACTTCATTATTCTTTTACGGCTTACTTTGCATCGCAATTTGCAGTACCTCACAATAATTCATTTATATCCCGAAACCTTGTTGATTTCCAATCTGAGTTTCTGTTCACTTTGTTGTAGGTTACGCATCCAAGGAAAGATTTGCCTCCTGCTCTCGGGGCCTCTGTCTATGCTATCGCATGTGCTCTATCTTATGATGGTCTATCTGGGATCACATTACCGGAGGAATCTGTGGAGTCACCGACTTCTGTGCTGGAGAGTCAAGCGTACTTGCAATTTCTTATCAGCGGTAACTCACATGACCAACACATCCTCCGACCACACTCTAAACCAACACGTAACACAAGCCATAAACTTTCTTACTCTCCCAAACCATGTGAGGGGCATGGAACATCACTTATGAGCCATAACGCACACCAAACACATCAGTCTGCACTTGTGAGCCATGGGACACACCAAACACACCTCAGTCCACATGAGAGGCCTCCACCACAAGGTACTAGTGTACTTGCCGCTAATGGAGCAGTGAGGTCTTATGTGAAGGGAAACAAAGCAGCCAACTTGAGTGGCCCTTCAAGTCACAGCGTTGGACCACCGCTTCATTCGGCTTCCATGACTGCACACCAGAAGCCTCCATCAGAAGGTACTAGGTTACCTGGCATTAATGGAGGGGCAAAGGTGAATGAGCCATTAAGTCAGACTGTTGGCCAACCAGTTAAGTCAACTTCGAGGAAGAAGCGTAGGAATGGTGCCGGGTAAGCGGTGATTACTAATGAATCTAACTGCATGTTGTAGGCTGTTAGATGGGCGTAAGCTGGCCGCGTAGAAGGCCTAGCAGTGGTGGGTATGGCGGATGTGGTTATTGATCAACCTACAGATTTTCATTGCCCTCTTTTAGGCCCATGTTTATGAATTCTGTCATTTTATAGGATGTGTAATATACCTTCACATTGATCGTTCTAAATCTCCCGACATGTATTCCTCCAGGAAATTCTTATTTGCCAACATTTTCCTGCGAACAAATGAACGCATCCGAACCGTAGGTTCGATTTTATTGTTAGAAGATCGGTGAAAGCGAAAATGTTTTTGGTTTGATTAACAGTTCATATAAGTTTATATCAGTAACAAGCTTGAAGTGAAAATCTTGGTTAAGAGGAAGCCATAAAGTTCTCTTATTTTTGAACGACATGGCCAAATTTTGGTGGTTGTCTCTCTGAACTGTAGCAATGCCAAACCCTACTTGTTGGACTACCTATCACAAGTCATCGATCAAGAGCAAGTGGACTATTGCAACAATTTGGAAATAAAAAAGCTTTTTATCTACTCCGAGATATGTTTTAGACCAACCGAAGGGTCTAGAGGGCCAAAGGGCTTGTGGGCCCCACTAGACAAAAAAGGGCCAACAGGCCAGCCCAAATGAGCCAGTCAACCCTAGGTCGGGCTGGAATTCAAACAACCAACGGTAACTAGCTAATGTCATGCTAACGTCAACCAGTCGTTATTTTTGAATTTTTTTTTTCAAAATTTGTTTAAAAAATTAAATTTTTTTTCCCTACAACTTCCTAAACCATTAAACATTACATAACATTAAGTAACATGAAACACCATTAAACACTATTAAATAATATTAAACAACATTAAATAACATTAAACAACATAAAAATTATACAACATAAAAAAAAAACATTTAACAACATGAAACTTAAACAACATTTTTAAAAACATTTAACAATATAAAACTTAAACGCCTACTCCATACTTCTTTGGGCCCAAAGATGTGCAACAAGATCCTGTTGTAGGTACTTATTTGTGGCACGGGAACATATCATTCTATAGCCTCATGTACTGATTTATAAAGATACTACCAGTTCTTGGATTGAAAGGTAAATTAGACACATCATATATTTTTGCACGAGCCCTTCTTGACCTATTTGGATCGTCTTGATTGTCATCGGACTCTCCATCAGTATACCCATCTCACTTATCCTCCACAATCATATTGTGTAATATGATGCAAGACATCATGATGGAGTCCAAATTTTCTCGACTCCACCCTCTTGCCGGTTCGCTGATGATCTTCCACCGTACTTGTAGAATACCAAAAGTTCTCTCAACATCTTTCCGGTATGCCTCTTGGTGTAAGGTAAACAACTTTTTAGCTTCATTCGCAGGGTTTGGAATTGATTGGACAAGTGTCGCCCACTTTGGGTAGATGCCTTTTGCCAAGTAATACCTCATATTGTACTGACAGTCGTTAATGTAGTAGTCAAGTTGAGGTGATTTACCTTCCGTCATGCTATTGAAGAGGGGCGAACGCCTAAGAACTGTAATGTCATTTTGGGATCCATGGACTCCAAAGAAATCATGCCAAATCCATGTGTCATACGAGGCAACCGCCTCTAACATAACAATTGGCTTTCTTGACATTCCGCATAAGTCTTATTGCCATCCGGTGTGATAATTCTTCCAATCCCAATGCAAGCAGTCTAATGATCCTATCATGCTCGGAAACCCACAGTATTCAGCTTTGCGAATGAGCCGATTCAGATCTTCTTGATTTGGCTCACTAAAGTACTCCTCTTTGTAAGATTGAACAATTGTGTTATAGAATTCAGTAAGAGTATCAAGGCATGTAAACTCAGACATAACATATGTTTCATCAAGCGAATCAGCTGAGGAGGCATAGGCCATCATTCGGAGTGCAACAGTAACCTTTTGATGAGGTGAGAAATTAGGAAGGCTTGCTCTGTCCCATTTTTGTCAAAAGTATGGATTGACCTGCTGGACATCACAAAGTAAACGCTTGAAGACATGACTCCTCATCCAGAAGCGACGTCTGAAATTCTCTTTTGTGTACACCGAGTTGAGGTTGAAGTAGTTGTTCATCAAATTGGCATGCATCATCGCTCTGTTTCGTGGTTTGTAAGAGCGATCAGCAATAGAGCCACCCCATTAAGGTTGTTCCTTAGTTGGCTGACACACCATGGCTACAGTCATGGCTGCCATATATTATGTGTTGCGCCATGCTTCATCTTCTTCATTAGACTCCTCATCTTCTCGCCTCATCTGCGCCCATTTTTTTTCCAATTTGGAATTGGATGAAGACCCCCAGTTGGAATCCGAAGAGAATCCAAAGTTGAAACTCATTGCAAACTTGAATTGAAAGAGAATTAATTCAAAGGTGTGTGAATTATAGCCCAATATCCGCCTTATTTATAGCCCATAAAAATTCAAATCCAACGGCTAGCTGACGTCACTTAGCTGTTGGATTTGAATTTAAGTTGTAGTTTTTAAATAATAAATTATGTTTGACCCTATGATCCTTTGGCCTTCGGTTAGAGATGGTTTTTTGTGACATGGCTAAAACGAGCCCTATGGTTCTTTGGCCCTCGGTTGGAAATAGCCCGAAAATCGTCTTCAATCGAGGGCCAGGCCAAAGGGCTCGTGGGCCCTACTGGACAAAAAAAAGGCCAAAGGGCCAACCGGCTGGCTAGCCTAATTTCATTTTTTTTTGTTCTTTTCCATTTGCCCAGCCTAGGGTTTAGGGTTTAGGTTTTTTTTTGTCCCAACACATTTTTTGTTGTTTATGCCCAGCCCACTTTTTTTTTTTTGGACATTTTTTTTAATTTCTAATTTTTTCCTACATCATTTCTCACATATTTTTCACTATTTCATACTATCTTACATCATTTTATTTCAATTTTTCACATTCCATACTATAGCCATTTGATCCTCAGTTGGAAATGATTTCTTGTGACAGACTTTAGCCCTCGGTTGGAGATGGTAAGAAATATGGCCATACACTATTCATTAAAATATTAATTTCTTGAAGAGCTAGAGGGCTGAAACGAGCCATCTGGCCAACCTTCGGTTTGAGATGGCCTAAGAAATATGGTCATGCACTGTTCATTAAAATATTAATTTCTTGAAGGGCCATAGAGCTAAAACGAGCCTTTTGGCTAGCCTTCGGTTGGAGATGGCCTTACGCAACGACATGTCACATGGTGAAAGATAGATAGAGAGAGAGAGAGAGAGAGTTAAAACAATTACACAAATAATCTTTTTGAGCCAATTGGTACCCTTGCTTATCCGTTACAAAACTGAAAATGCAACATTAACCTTATCACTTAGCATGTCAATCTTAGGAGAAAAACTTGTGCGGGATAGTCCGACCACATTATCTATAAAGTGCCGCTTAAAAACATTGAAACTCTTATATTTTAACAACATTTAATCCTACGCATCTGTCATAGCCCGTCCCGAGATTTTCTATCATGAGTGTTAAATGACGAAAGTACCCTTGGCGTTACTAAGGTGTGTGTGTGATATGTTTTGGATATTTCATATTTTTCCTAAACTATTGGAAATACCATTAAGTGGATAAAAATATTAAATTGTTGGATTGCTTGTGTGGTTAGGGAATTAGGGAAGAAATGGATGGTGGGGATTGTTTTTGGACATCACAAACCCTCTCTCTCTCCCTCTCATTCTCGTAGCCTCTCTCTCTCCTCCATCTCGACTCCCTCTCTCTCACACACCCATACGTACGGACACACCCAAAACCTCCCAAATCTCGGTGGATCGAGGCAACCAAGGGAATTCTAAGCTTGTAGTGAGCTTAGTGAGGTCCCAAGGAAGCTCGGAGTGCTTCGTTTGAAGGTTTTGGACGTCGGGATCACGTGGTTCAACTTTGGCAGGTTTTCTTGGGATTTTTCCGGTGACACCTATCCCGAGGACGAGCGCATCCAGGGACGTCACGGGGGTTACGACCCATCGACTTATCAATGAGTGAGCAGTTTTGATTTCGTATTACCTATATACAACTGTTTTTCTCAGAAAATGCGTTTATATGAAAATTATGATTTAAATTACCATGCATGCAAATGTTGAGATATTTTAATTGAGAATTGATGCATATATATGTGAATTGACGCGGTGGACGCACATGTGAGTTTTATTATCATTCAGATGAGTTATTTTATATGAATTGCATTGAAAGCTCATAACCTGCACTTAGGTGTTAGTGCTTATATTGTTATTCACCACACCGCACGCTCGCCTTGGATCCAAGTAGGTGGATGTCGTACAGACCATGTGAGGGTTCCGACATGCTAGTCGTACAGATCACTAGATGTGATTCCGACTAGTGGGTGACCTTAGTTATGCGCACTGATGATTGTTGAGAGAAGCACTATAACGTATTTATACACCTATCATCGTACAGACTATTATACGTAGTTCCGAGTAATGTGCAGTGTAGTGTCGTACATGTCACAATTGGTGACTCCGGTAGGGCTGTATAGGTCACTGTGGTGACTTCGGCTGAGTGGGATGTTGAGCTTTAGAATCAGCCGTACATGACCATTGTAGGGTCTCTGGTTGATTTATTATTTCACCTAATTGATATTGATGCATTCTGATTATATTTTGGGCATGGCATATCATTTCTGAGATGTTATTACGATGGATTGTGATTTGAGCTCTTGATGATATATATATGTGTTTATATACTATTTTTCTGGGAAAGTATACAGGTTTTACGGTGAGGGGTTAGAAATGTTTTTAACGAAATGTTTTGGAAAATCTTTAGTTTTACTGACCCACTCATTTTGTTTTGCGCCCCTCCAGGTTCTAGTTAGCAGTTGGTGGCTCTCGAGGTCTTTTTTTTCCGGCATTCTGACAGACACTTGACATGTAGGACTCACCTGAGGGTGATGTACTTTTATTTTTGTCCTACTTGACTGCACTTAAACCTATGCTCTGAATTTATGTTTTTGTCCTACTTGACTGCACTTAAACCTATGCTCTGAATTTATGTGTTTATCTTAACTCGTCCTGTTATTCTAGTAGGTTGTTCTGCTAGAGTTGGTTTGAATTCCTTCTTATGTATGCTGTTGTTTCGCTTCCGTGTCGCACTTATGGTTACGTCACGCTCACGTGACGGCCAGCACACCTGGATCCTCTTGATCGGGGTGTGTCACATCACTCAGTATGAGAGTTGACCTAGTCAGACAACCTTACCAAAAAACGAATAAAAACGATAAGAATGAGGAAAACAAAAGAAGCCAACAAAATGAGGATAACCATAGTGACCAAACTTTGTCCCCATTATGCTCCATACCAAAATAAAAACAACCCCAATCATGCAAAAATTTGCATACCCTTGGAGATGGCAAAAGGCAGAAGGAGATAAAGAAGGTAGAATTCCATTGTTAATTGCAATGAAAGGCCACCCCAGGCACATGCAAATCCACCCTGGCCCGCTCCTTATCCTACACCCTCAAACTCGAGAAATTTTTCAGTGTGATATGAATACGATCATATGCACCAAATATTTATAATATAATTAGTTGAAAAAAAAATATATTTAAGTTTTTAACTAATTGTATTATATTATACTTGATGTACCTCAAAATTTTATCAACCTTTCCTAATATAAAGTTTCTCATTTTTTTTACAAGTAATGTTAAAGGAGAACAAAAAATAAAACTCTTTAACTCGAGTGCATAAGTAAGCACCTTAACAGAATCATTAAGAAAAAAGAAGAAGTTCAATATCATTTCGAACCAACGATATATTAATTTGTCATATGAATAATAAAAAAGTCAGTATTCAATATTTTAAGGTTGTTGTTAACTAAACATAAGAATAAAATAGTTAGAGTGGATTCTCGTAGGATTCCTTCGTAAAGATCCTGAATATCCTCTAATCATATTCGTTTATCATATATCGTGCGGTCAGTTTTTGTCAGGTATTGTTTATATTCAATTTTATATAAAAAAATTTACAATAATTTTTTATCACACAATGTACAATAAATGAATGTGATTTAAGAATTCCTAAAATTCCCAAAAAAAAATCTTACGAAGATCCTCACTCTAAAATAGTAGCTGCCTCAAATGCTCAATTACTTACATCATCATATGTTTATTGTGGGCTTAGACGTTCATACTTGTGCCTACTATACTGCAGCTGCTAAGATAAAACAAAATAACTTTCTTACTTGTTACTTGTGCTAAATTTATTATTGATTTTTTTTTTGTCAAATTATTATCGATTTATTCTATCCTATCAAAATAAGAAAAGTCCGAAGTGTAATAGAGACAAGTAAAAGAATGCCAAAATCTTGTAAATCACAGAAGTGATCTAATTGTTAGAAATAAATTTCAGGTTTGTATTTCACACGACACGTTTTGTATTCAATTTTAAGCATTGATGAATCATACGATAAAGACATGGAAAGTTGAAATGCCTCTATTAACCTTTTCAACCTTCAAAAGAATGGATTGTCGTTGAGAAGCCACTAATCCCTTGTCAAGAAAGACAAAGCCAACGTCATCTGAAACCAACTTGACAACGTAATAAAGTAGCCGTAATATGAATGGTTGCTATTTTTCAACCAGAAATAATTGCAGCCGCCGCAATGATTGATGCTTCCTGATAGGTTCCCATGTCAAGAGAACGCGTAGTCAACTCACCCGGGGCTGCCCCCCTCCCGGCACCCTATAAACCCAAAGGAAAGAGGAGGGAAAATCCTTAATATCTTGAATAATCACTATTTTATTTTAGTTTTATCTGATAACATAAATTAATCTTGATTATTATATAAAATTTTAAAAATTTTAACGAAAAACAGCCGGTATTGTTTACTTTAATAAAAAATTACATTTTTACATTAAAAAATCAATTCTAATACTATTCATTTTATCATTTATTTTATTTTTATTATTAAAATTCAAAATTTTCAAATAATTTTTATTAGTTTTCTTTAAATTTTTTGATGGTGTTGAGTATGCTGACCAGTTAAATTTTGTCATTAAGAACATCCAGTTGTGTTTAAAGTTTGTATTATTACTTGTCCAGTCAACCGTTTGCTCTGACCAGTTGGATTCACAGCACTTCCTTTTTCGCTTTCAGAGAAGAGAGAGAGAGAGGGAGAGGGAGGGAGAGAGAGCGGGTTTGTGTTATATTCCTTCAAAATCTTGTTAAATTTCAGGGCGTCATCTTAGAAACCTGAAGCTTTTCTTGGTCAATTCTCAGGTCTTTCAAGCTTTTGTTTTCTTTTTCAAAAGGGTGTCTTTGTAAGTAAGCTTAATCCTTTTTTCTTGGAATTTTGGTCAATATTTTTTCTAGGTTTGGAACTTTTGATTCATATTTTTGTTCACTATTGAAAGCTCGAAGCTTTGAATTTAATGGGTTATGAAGATTCAAGCCATATCTCTGCCTGGATATGGAGCTTTCTGTAGAAATAGAAATTAATCCTTTTGATTTGTTTTTTGGATTTTGGTCAATATTTCAGCAACTGGGTAATTCCTGAAATTAAGTTTTGACTTTTTGAGAAATTGGTTATTTGGGTTCAGATTATTTCTCTTTCTTTTGCTAGTTTTGAGCATTTTTCTGTGTTTGGAGAAATTGGGTAAATTTTGATATGATTTCTCCATAGGATTATGCAGTTTGTGGAGGAGAATTAGCCCGATTTCGGGTTCTCTTAATAGGGTGATTTGGGGTTCGTGAATTATTTATTTATAGCATTGTTAAGCTTAGACAGGACTGCATAGATTTTGGAAGCCATGGATAATGTCAATGAACTGTCATCATCCTTGAGCTTTGCCTCCTCCAATCTGTCAAATGGGTCTAGTAGTAACCATGCATCTGCCTCAGCCAGTTCCCCACCCGCGCCGAGTATTGAACATTACTTGAGTCTAAGCAAACTGAGCGATAATCTTGAGAGGCTGTTACTTGATCCTGAGTTTGACTACAGTGATGCTGAGATTGTTGTTGAGGGTAACACCGTGGGTGTCAATCGGTGTATATTGGCTTCCCGTAGTCAGTTTTTTCAGGAGCTTTTTAGGAAGGGGAGTGATGATTCGAACAAGGAAGGTAAACCGAGGTATCTCATGTCTGAATTGGTTCCAAACGGCGGGGTTGGCTATGAAGCCTTCAAGGTTTTCTTGAACTACTTGTACACTGGGAAGCTTAATCCATCCCCTCGAGAAGTGTCCACGTGCGTTGATGATGGTTGTCCGCATGATGCGTGCGGCCCTGCTATTAATTATGTTGTGGAATTGATGTATGCTTCTTCCACTTTCCAGATGAAGGAACTTGTTCAGCTTGTTCAGGTTTGTTCAAGCTTCCATTTCTAGTGTTTCTCTTCTGCAAATGATTGTTCCATTCAATTATTTGTGTTCTTATAAATATGAATGCAGGGCAAAGTTGTGACAGCTTTTTAAGTTGAATTGATTAGTTAAAATTGTCTGATTAAATTCATGCAGTAATAAGTACTGCTTTATATTAAAAGAAAATGCTTTAAGTTTAATCTTCATAGCACCTGCATTCAAGTTTGGTATGTATGATTGAAACTCCCAAATCGGCAAAGATTTTGATAGTTACGATCTAAAAACACTGCAAATTCAATTTTTCGTTCCGCAGAATTGATGAAACCTGGAATGTGATGATGAAATACTAGCATATGTGTATTAAGGTTGCCCTCTCCGTAGTTTTATCTTCTCTGGCAAATTATTTTCTGATAAAAATTGAAACCCTTGAGCAACTTTCTTTCTGTCAAATGTCCAATTCAGTGCTCTGGTGCGCAGTAGCTTGTGTCGCCTATAATTTCTTAGTCACGACATCTTTTATTGTTCTCAAAGGCTCTGAAGCTTCACAATTACTAAATGGGTACACCAACTGTTTGTTTTCTTCACCGGCCTACAGTTTCTTAATTATTTTCGGGTTTTCCACACTTTCTTTAGTTTCAACTTGTCTGGGAATACTGTATTCTTGTTTTGTTTATTAAAGGGGTTGTTCTTGCTTTTTACGGTGCTATACCTTTTACAACAAGAATGACTGCAATTTTTCTTGTAAGCTTTATTTGGTTTTCCTCTGTAGTTTTGGTAGGATGATAATGTCTAAATAATTTACAAAAGGATCCTTGTCCTTTGCTTGTTTGTGCTTTTTCTTTTTCAGTTGTTTTTAAAATCTTAGATTTGAACGTGTTCGCAAGCCTTCTCAAGTTTGAGATTTCAACACATTTAGTATAATCTACATATAGCACTGCAGATGTTAATTTTTCATCACCTTGTTTTCGGGGGAATCAGTCGCCTATCTGTTCTTTATTACGTTTAGTGGCATTTTTATTCAAGTAAACAGCAAGTTAGTAATGTTTATTTTAGGTTTCCCAACACTAGCCAAAGTTTGGGTGTTTTTATGCTGACGATTTCCACCAATTTATGCAGCGCCGTCTTTCAAACTTTGTGGAGAAAGCCCTTATTGAAGATGTAATACCAATTCTTAAAGCTGCCTTCCACTGCCAACTGAGCCAGCTGCTCTCACACTGCATCCAGAGGATAGCAAGGTCCGATCTTGACTACATGGCCATAGGGAAAGAGTTTCCGCATGAAGTTTCTAATGATATCAAATCGCTCCGTCTCAAATCTCACGAAAATGATGAATCAAGTATGATGGAAATTGAGTTGATAGAGGATAAGAGAATCAGGAGAATCCACAAGGCATTAGATTCTGATGACGTTGAACTAGTTGGACTTCTTCTCAAGGAATCTGATATTACGTTAGATGATGCTTATGCTCTCCACTATGCTGTTGCATACTGTGATCCTAAGGTTGTTAAGGAGGTTCTCAGTCTAGGCGAGGCTAACCTCAATCTTCGCAATTCCCGAGGGCATACTGTACTTCATGTGGCAGCCAGACGTAAGCTGCCAGCAGTGCTAGTTCCTCTTCTGGACAGGGGAGCCTCTGCCTTAGAAACTACTTCAGATGGTCAAACTCCTGTTGCAATTTGCCGGAGATTGACTAGACCAAAGGATTTTTTGGAGAACACAAAGCAGGGACAGGAATCTAACAAAGATCGATTATGCATCGAACTTCTAGAGAGAGAGATGCGGAGAAACTCAATCTCTGGGAACGTATCGATCATATCAGAGGTGATACCTGATGATTTGCACGTGAGGCTGGACTATCTAGAAAATAGAGGTGACCATTCTTAATTTTTAGATTAAATCACTCCCTTGGATTACATTATTGAGTTCAGACCATGGATTGTGAAAGTTTTATTAAGTAAAAAAAGTGAAAATTACTGGCACATTAAGCTGCCTAATTTTTAATGCCATCAAGACATATACGCTCAGTGAGTTTTTGACTCTTGTCGTTGAAAAAAATGACTAACAGCTTTGAGCTTTCATAAATTTGCAGTGGCATTTGCGCGGTTGTTGTTTCCTGCTGAGGCCAAGCTTGCTATGGAAATGGCTGATGCTCATTCCACATCAGTGTACACTGGCCTTGCGGCATCAAGAGGATCAAGTGGGAACTTACGAGAGGTTGATTTGAATGAAACACCCTCTGGACGAACCAAAAGACTACAAATAAGAATGCAAGCCCTTATTAAAACTGGTATGACCATTTTACCTCCGCGACATATATCCCAATCCTTCTGTGATTACATGTTTCCTAGACGAGTGTTATAATGTGTTTCAAACTTCAAGCGTTATTCCATGCCTAATCTCTTTGAAAATTACAAAATGCTTTCGATATGGTTTGTCATCTAACTTCCCTACTACCATGCTGAAGTTACTCCTAAAAGGATCAAGAGTCTTTGGAAAACTGTATTAAGTCTAAAGCTAGTTTAGCAAAGAGCATTCGTGATGATCTTGGGCCAATTAATAAGTTACAATGTTACATCAAATGGTGATGGCAGTGAAAATGGGGCGGCGTTTCTTCCCCAACTGCTCGGAAGTCCTTGATAAGTTTTTGGACGATGAGATGGACATGGCTGATTTCATCCTCGACAAGGGAACTCCGGAAGAGCAGAGAATCAAGAGGATGCGGTTCTTGGAACTTAAAGACGATGTACAGAAGGCATTTTGCAAGGACATGGCTGAAAATAACCGGTCGGTCTTATCAGCATCGTCGTCGTCGTCATCTTCTCCGAAGGACGGGGTAAATCACAAGGTAAGGAGAAGGTGTTGATTATATTTTTGTAGTAAGCTGTTAGATTTTCATAAACTTTAAGGTGTATCTTTCCTTCCACATGTATATTTGGGAGACTATTTTTCTGGCTCTCTCCTTATCAAACAGATATGAATCTGTAATTCATAGCTTAAGGTATTTGGCTTGTATATTGGTTATAAGAAATTCAGTGTTAACCTTTCCACGAAATAAAATTGTAACTCCAATTTTTCTTTACAAGGAATACTTAGGCCTGTTGATTCTTTGTACGACCCGTTAATCCGACATAAATTGACACGAAAATAACAGGTTAATCCGTTAACGATTCGAGTTGTTTTTGGGTCACTTGTTAAGAACTTGTTAACGAGTTGGATCGTTATCGGGTTAGATGTTAAGAATCTGACAAGATATCGTTCATTAGATCTAGACATTAGGTATGGTAATTTCTTGCATGACCTATTAACTCAACACGAAAAGACACGACCTGTTAATAAGTTGGATCATTATGGGATCACCCTAATATGAATTTGTCAAGATAACAGGTTTGACACGATTCATTAAGATAATTGATATAATATGAAAACGACACGAACATGACAAAACATGACTTGTTTCTAGACTTAGGAATACTCACGCGCGTATGTGCGATATTCCAATAAAGGGTTTAAGTGGAGTATCATTATGATACTGCTCATGCGCGTGTGAGCAATTTACCGTGACACAGGAAATGACAATTTATATATTATGGACAAGTGTTAAGTAATCCCATCCTAGATCATAGATCAATAAGAAGCTAATAATTAATCATGTAAACCAATTATGGAAGCAAAATTGAGCCTTACCCTCTCTAGGTGCACAAACAGTAATATGGAACCAGGTCGTTTTAGAATAAGAAATGCTAAAGGGATGAGAGAGTCCGTAAAAAATGGGGGTCTCTCAAAATGGGACACTCTCAAAAGTAGAATTCTCTATAAACTTTCTGTCATCTTATAATTTAACGTCGAGTAATGTTAGAGAGACTAAATTTATAGACTAAAATTTGTAAACTAAATGACGTGGAAGTTAATGATTGAATTATTACTTAAATATTGATAACATGCTCATTTTCTATTGATGACATATCATTTAGTTTGCAAATTTAATCTCCCTAGCATTACTCTTTAACATCATTGAGGTGGCAGAAAGTTTAGAGATAATCCTATTTTTAAGAGAGTTACCTTAATATTTGTCTTTTAAAGTATGCTTTAATCATGAGACAATGGACTGTCTTAGTGATTAAGACATTAACATACAATATTGCTAAATAATAAAAATAAATAAATAAAAATTCATGTACGAGACAAGTGATGTGGTTGACCTACTGGATTCAAGAATTGATCTTCGTTCAAAAGAAAATTTTGGATGATGGAACCCCAACTACGTTATCAATTCATTGAGGAGAAATTTTTATTTGTGACGGGAACACAAGTGATACACCACGCGTTTTACTTAATAGGAATTGTGGGAAATTTTATTTTTTAAGTTATTAACTTTTTAGCATACATATCCTACCATTTGTTTAGTAACACGTGATGTACCATCTCATATATCGATTACATTGAAAAATCTCTCCCATTTAAGGCGCCCTGTAATTTAATTCAACCCTTGATCCGAAAACTGCTATAATAAGACAATCCTATCTAAATTTCTAGATTTAAAAAAACGAAAGTCCAATTGTTATGAAGGGCCCATCAATTTTCCAATACTTCAATTTTAATATAAAAAAGAAAACTTCCCATTAAATACTTAAATTTGTTCGTTTCTTTGGTTCTGGAAGTTTCACATGAGAAGTTGCGTTGCCTTGCGCAGCGATTCATCAGCTTGCTTGGGCCCGAAGCCTGATTGGGTCTCTCGCCCGCTCCTCGTCGTCTCTTTTAACTCGCCACTGCTTTCTCACGTTTCTATCGTCCTTCTTTCCTTCTTTGCTCAACCCCCTCTGCCTACCCTTTCCAATTTTTCATCAACTTTTTCCACCAAAGGAGGCGTCTTTTGCTGATTGCTGCTCGAAATTCGACCTCGGTGTCGATTTTCGGAACGTTAGAGCAATTGGGTTGCTGGGATTTTGGTGCTTCTGAATGGCAATCCAATCGTACGACATGTTGCTGAAGAATTTCACACTCTCCAGCCCTTATGTTCCCTACACGTCGATGATTGTGGGTATTTTCGCTTGCAAATTGGTACGCCCTGCTTCTCTCGCTAAACCCTTTTGCTAATTGTTTCGATGGAAGCATGTAATGTGTAAATTTAGTCTCTTTTTCTTCAATTTTTGGTAATTTTTGTTGTTATTTTTTCAGGTTTATGATCTTAACCACTTGCTTAGTGCTGCTTACTTTAAGAGCTATTCCAACCTTTCAAAGATGCAACGCATTGAGTGGAATAATCGGTGATTTTTTTTCAGCCTAATCTAAATTCTTGCTGATTATTTTTCGGTTTTTGTTCATTCACTCATAACCCATGTGTGTTGTGTTTTGTTATGCTGATTCTGCAGGGCTATATCAACTATTCATGCCCTTTTTATCACTGCTATGTCATTGTACTTGGTATTTTGGTCAGATCTTTATTCTGATCAGGAGCTTAAAGCTTTCGTTACGCTGCAGAGTTCCCCACTGTCTACATTTGCATTGGGGGTAAGTTTTGGACATTTGCATGTTTAAGCTTCGAATATGCTACTGCTTTTCGATATTTCATGTTCAGACTTGGATTTGCTGTTAGTTTCGATTTGGGGTTTTCTTGCATGTTTGAAATTTCAAGTAATAATCAACTAAATTGATATCACTGGCAAATTGATGTGTAAGTGCATTCTAATTTTGAAGTCATACCAATAAGTTTAACCTCAATCGTATGATTAGAAATTTAGGCATTAGAGAAGCCAGTCATGCAAATAATACGTAATTCTAACAGACGCTATGCTGCCTTTTGGTGGTGTCATTGTGGCAGGTTTCAGTTGGGTACTTTCTTACTGACCTTGCGATGATCTTTTGGTTTTACCCTGCTCTAGGTGGAATGGAATATGTAAGTGCATTCTGGTTTGAATTGTTCGTCATCGGGATGAATTCTGTTACCGGTGTTGGACAAGCAGAACCTAATTTTACGAAGTGAATGACCTTGTCAATTTTATGGTGATCATATTAATCTTTCAGGTGGTTCATCATCTTCTTTCTATAACATCGGTAGCATATGCTATGTTGACTGGCGAGGGACAGCTTTATAACTACATGGTTCTTATCTCTGAGACAACTACCCCCGGTATCAACTTGAGATGGTATGCATTTCTTACTGGAAATCCATTTTCAAAATCTATGATTTCGTTCCTTACTGTTGATGCTTAGTATTGTTTTGATTGTGAAGGTATCTTGACACGACTGGAATGAAGAGGTCCAGAACATATTTGATTAATGGGGTTGTAATATTCATTGCTTGGTTGGTGAGTTAGATATATCTGTAATGTTTCTATGACTTCCATTGTGTTCCTTTTCTTTAATTTAATCTGCTGCATTGCGTTTACGAAGGGAAGACTTTTTGACAAATCTTTCTGGATTCGACTTTCCTCGTACCTTTGATCTTAGACATGCTTACGCATTTCTCTGTGCAGGTGGCGAGAATAGTCTTGTTCATGTATCTGTTCTACCATCTCTACCTGCACTATGAACAGGTGCGGAGCAGCTGGTCTGCTGACCTACAATGACTACATCTTAGAAGTTTAAGTTTCAAATTGATTATTTAATTAACATGCGATATGCAACTAGAAATATATTAAGCCTGCATGAACTTGTTTAACAGGTTAAACAAATGCACATAATTGGGAGACTCTTAGCTTTCGCAGTGCCACCAATGCTAGCGGTCATGAATGTGATGTGGTTTTGGAAGATTTTGAAGGGATTGAAGAAGACATTAGCAAAGAGGCAGTGAAAGATCTTATTGATGGGTGACGTTGGTTCAAGAAGCGACTGAAGGTCTAAAGCGATTTGCGGTTTATCTGGATGTATGATACGCCCATTCTTGTTTCTCTGTCCCCACTTCTAGCATGTAAATGGTTTCGAGACCGATAATGAATACGTTTAGGGGTTCTGATTCAATGTGAACCCAAAAATATAGCAGATGTTCGAGAACCCTTCTGTTTTTCTTAGTTCCGTGCTTGGGATGGAGCTTGAATTAGTATTTCGTTTTCATTTTTATCTCAGCATTGTGAGCCAGGGAAGGGACAAGCACTGGTGTACTTCGCACCACCTTGCCAGTCATGAACAGCAGCGCCTTTATGTCACGTGCTGGTAAAGAAGTGGCGGTATTCTGTCTGGAACCGCATATGTATATATAGTTCATATGTTATATTATAATACGTGGATGACCACATGAAAAATTTATTACTATTCACCCAAAGAAAAATCAGATGAGTTGTTATTATTCAACGAATGAAGTACTATTCATGCATAATATTTCACTATTTATTTGAGGAAAATTTGTAAAGTGAATAGTGTTGCTAATGTAATATTTTGCCTATAAGATGAGAACATATGGAGGAAGGAAGAGGAGAGAAGAAGAAGAAAGAGACGAGAGAATAACATACAAAGGAAAGAAAGAGGAGTTATGGAGGAAAGGAAGAGAAGAGGAAATAAGAGAGATGCGGAAGAAATCACCAGTAGCCAGGTTAGAGAGGAGAAAATAATGAGAGTTATTTTGTACTTCAATTATTTTAGATAATAAAAGAAAGTACTACTGTTGTTCCGAGGATGTAGACACACTTGCCAAACCTCGTAAACATTGTGTTTTATTTACTTTATTCTACTGTACACATATCGTCGATTTTACAAAATATTATCAGCACGAGAAGCTCTCGTGTCAATGGAAAGCACACGCCATAAATTCGGTGAAGCACTACCTACCTCTCATCTCTGTTAGTTGGAATCTCACAGATAAGAAAATATTTTCATTTCATCTTTATATCTATGTATGACTAATTTTCTTAAAGTAAATATACATTTGGTTATATAACTATTATCATTATTATTGGCAGAAAATCTGACAGCCATATAAACTGCCTTTGAACTCCAACTTGCTGACCTCGGAAGTGCCATCGTCGCAGATGTCTAAAACACCAACCCAGTTTCTAATTCCGCAGAAAACTAGACAACCATCTTATGAGTACCGAAACTCCTTTTTCAGTAGATCAGATCGAAATTGTTTCTTCACGAAAGTTGATCGGTATCCTCCTATCCATATCATACTAAAATTTGAGCTAAATCTAATGGTTTGATCTTCTCATAAGTTGCAGACACTACTCTTGACTCCAAAGCTTATGGGAACCGTTTTGACTTTTTCAAAATTCACCGGAGGAGGAACACCAATTGGGACTTGTTGATGCACAAAATCAGCAAGAACTTTGGTACAACAGAAAATGTTAAGTTTGTGACCTTCGCTAGATTGCTCCGGTCACTAGTGTGGATAAGTATGTAAATGGATAGGGATAGGGAAGCAAACACAAGATGTACGTGGTTCACCCAAATTGGCTACGTCTACGGAGTAGAGGAGTTCTCATTAATTGTGAAGGGTTTACACAAGTACATAGGTTCAAGCTCTCTTTTAGTGAGTACTAGTGAATGATTTAGTACAAAATAACATTAGAAAATATTGTGAGAGAATGATCTCTATTTATAGAAGAGAGTTTCTAGTTTCATTCTGACATTGACACATGTCGTGTTGTGATTGGCTTCTGATGTTGACATGTGTCGCGCTATGATTGGCTTCTGATGTCGACACGTGTCGCGCTGTGATTGGCCTCCTGGTTGGAGGGAAACTCTTCTGGGTCCTTGACGGTATAACGTTGACCGGTACTTAGTAGTTTTGGGATTGGTCAAGTATGGTACAAACAGTGCTCCCCTAAGTTCTCGAGTGAGGGAAGCTCCTCGGTTGGGGACTTGCAAGATCCAAGCCATTGAGTGATCACGAAACTTCTAAGTACTGAAGTGTGGTATCATTTTCACTTGCCTTATCTGTCTCATATGTAGATGTGGCATCTTCTCTGTAAGTACTTTTCCTCCATCCAGGGGTGGTATCTTTAACCGATGAAGATGCACAAGGTAATGTATCAATTTCACTTGAAGCTTACTTGTAGTTTCGGGCTTGGTCAAGTGCGATACAAACCCTATAGTAGGAGTCCCCTAAGTCGCCGAGCTAGGAGATTTGCTGAAGGAGGTAACAGACAAGGTAAACAATCATACTTCCAAGTAAGCAACCTGGATCGGAGGTTCGACTTCGGCTTCTGGTTGATTGTTCTCATTCTCCTTGTGTCGTAAACAGCAACAAGGATAAAGAGAAGCAAATGGAGAAGATATGATATGAGATACTTTTGCTTTTGAAGAAGTAACTTTCCACAGACTTATTCTTGAACTGGGTTGGAGGGTTTTCTGGTTTCCTCTAGAGTCTAAGGCCGACTCAAGAATTTGAGGGTCAAAACAAGTTCATCAAATCTAGAGTACGTTCGACCCTGATGATATGAGATACTTTTGATGTTGACAAAGTAGTGGATGTATCGACACGTATTCTGTTACGCTTGTCTCCACATGCTTCCTTGTATCCTTCTCACTTGCCCTATCTGTTCCTCAGGCAGATATGGTATCTTCTCTGGAAGCATAAGATGTTGAAGATGAGTACTCGAGAGCAATGCCAGGTAAGTAATCAGGCAAGAGGTTTCAGGCAGTCAGTTCCTGACTGAAAGCTTGATTCCAAGTGCTGATTGATTGATCTCTTTTTCCTTGTCTTGCAGGTAAGAACAAGGCCAAAGGAAAAGACAGGGAAAAAGCATGATATGTGATACTCTTGCTTTTAACCCTGATGATATGAGATACTCTTGCTCTGGTGTGGCTTGTTTGCAGAGGTATTATCGGGAGGAAAAGAAGCTGAGTATTTCGAGAGACTCTACTGAGAGTGCCTTCTAGGATGTGAAGAAAAGTTGAGCATTTTTTTTATTTGCAGGTTTGCTTGGCTGTGGAGGATGGAGGTCGACATATATAGGAGTCTTCCTAACAACAAGTAGTAGTGTTATTCCTTTACCCTTCTTGGTTATAGCAATGTAGTGGGAGCTGCAAGCTTCACGTGTTTTAACTTTGTCAGAGCATTTTGAAAAAGTGGTCTGTGGTATCTGGAAAGCTGATGTTGTGTGTGAAGATTGCAGACAAGCTTTATCCAAGGAAATCTAGCTCTTGAAGTTCGGAGAGCAGTGCCTCTTCGATTTTCGAACAAGCAATCCTGTCGGGGATCTGGCTCTCGAAATTCAGAGAACAGTGCCTTTTTGATTTTTGAGAAAGCAATCATGTTGGGAGTCTGACTCTTGAGATTCGGAGAGCAGTGTCTCTTCGAGAAAGTAATCCTGTTGGGAGTCTGGCTTTCGAGATCTGGAGGGCGGTGGTGTCTCTTCGATTTTTGAGCACGTAATCCTGTTGGGAGTCTGGCTCTTGAGATTCGGAGAGCGGTGCCTCTTCAATTTTTGAGAAAGCAATCCTGTTGGGAGTCTGGCTCTTGAGATTCGGAGAACGGTGCCTTTTCAATTTTTGAGAAAGCAATCCTGTTGGGAGTCTGACTCTTGAGATTCGGAGAGCAGTGTTTCTTCGATTTTTGAGAAAGTAATCCTGTTGGGAGTCTGGCTCTCGAGATTCAGAGAGCGGTGCCTTTTCGATTTTTGAGAAAGTAATCTTGTTGGGAGTCTGACTCTTGAGATTCGGAGAGCAATGTCTCTTCGATTTTTAAGAAAGTAATCCTGTTGGGAGTCTGGCTCTCGAGATTCGGAGAGCGGTGCCTCTTCGATTTTTGAGCAAGCAATCTTGTTGGGAGTGTTTTCTCGAATGTGAGTAAAGGTTGGGCATTTTTTGTTAGTCTGCCTTGCCGCGGAGCACGGAGGTTGACACACATTGGGACTTTCTAGTTATCAAGCAGTGATGATATTCCTTTACCCTTGTGGGTAATAGTAGGGTGGCTGGACCTTCAAAATTTATGTGTCTAAACTTTGTCAGAGATTTTTGGCAAAGTTCATGTGGTACCCGAGGAGCTGATGTTGCGTGTGGAAAGTGGTGCCTCTTCGGAATCCAGAGAGTGGTGCCTCTTCGATTTTTGAAACAACGGCCCTGTTGCCTTTCTTTTATATGGGCACCAATTGTGTGCAAGAAGTACATTCAGAGAGTTATTGCTTGTAGGAATTTTCCCCTTACTTTAGAGATATATTGCACCTCATTTCTCCTTCATCATTTCTGAGAATGTCTGGCCCATCTGACCGTCGTTTTGACTTGAACTTTGGTGAAGAGGCAGCCATACCTTCTCAAGACAAAATATGGCGCCTATCATTCTTATCCCCTACTGGTCCTCTTACCATTGGGGACTCTGTGATGAAGAATGATATGATCGCTGCGGTGGTGGCCAGGAACCTTCTCACTTCCAAAGATAACAGACTATTTTCCAAACGGTCTGATGAGTTGGCTGTTAAGGATTCTCTGGCTCTCAGTGTTCAGTATGCAGGTTCTGTGTCTAATATGGCCCAACGCCTATTTGCTCAAACCCGCCAAGTTGAATCATTGGCGACTGAAGTGATAAGTCTCAAACAGGAGATCAGAGGGCTCAAGCATGAGAATAAACAGTTGCACATGCTCGCACATGACTATGCTACAAACATGAAGAGGAAGCTTGACCAGCTGCAAGAATCTGATGGTCAAATTTTACTTGATCATCAGAGGTTTGTGGGTTTGTTCCAAAGGCATTTATTGCCTTCGTCTTCTGGGGTTGTACCGCGTAATGAAGCTCCAAATGATCAACCTCCAGTGCCTCCTCCTTCTGGGGTTCTGCCTAGTATTGAGGCTCCGACTAATCACCCTCTGGTTCCTCATCTTTCTGGGGTTCTGCCGACTGCTGAGACTTCTCCTGAGCAACCTTTGTGAATGCTTCCTCTTGTTTGTTTATTTTGATTCATGTATATGTATATATTTGTAACTTATCGGAGATATCAATAAACAAGCTTTGCTTCATTTCAACGTATTATGTTAAATACATCAACGCCTTCTTCACTAAGTTCTTTGAATTTTTCCTTTTATTGAAGCTTGTATGTTGAAACTTTATGCATGAAGCATGTAGGTTGAGGTAGTGCTCCCTTAATTTCCCGAGTGAGGAAAACTTCTCGGTTGGAGACTTGAAAAAATCCAAGTCACTGAGTGGTCGTGAGACTTTCGAGTATCAAGGTGCAGTAGCATATGGTAGGAGTCCCCCAAGTCTCTGGTCGATGGAGTTGACGAATGAGGCATTTCTTTTCTAAGTGGTAGCCCAAAACTCCTTCTTCATATATATTTGTTATGAAAGTTGTTAGGCCCAACGAAGAGGAGGCCTAGGCAATTTTTTTTTTCGAATTTTTTTTTTTTGAATTTCCGAATTTCCGAAAAAATATATATATATATATATATATATATATATATATATTTTAAAGCTTTGTAGGTTAAGCTTTGGTGTTAAAGCTTTGTAGGTAAAGCTTTGAGGTTGAAGCTTTGTTGGGTACCATGAATTGATTTTGCTTCACACTATCTTGATCAAGATAGTGTGAAGCTTTTGTGTTGAAGCTTTGTAGGTGAAGCTTTTGTGGGTGAAGCTTTTGTGGTGAGTGAAGCTTTTGTTGGTGAAGCTTTTATGGGTGAAGCTTTTGTGGGTGAAGCTTTTGTGGTGGGGGAAGCTTTTGTGGGGGAAGCTTTTGTGGTGGGGGAAGCTTTTGTGGGTGAAGCTTTTGTTGGTGAAGTTTTTGTGGTGGGTGAAGCTTTTGTTGGTGAAGTTTTTGTAGGTGAAGCTATTGTGGGTGAAACTTTTGTAGGTGAAGCTTTGGAGTTGGAGCTTTGTAGGTGAAGCTTTGGAGTTGAAGCTTTTGTTGGGTATGATAGGATTAAAAGCACACCATAAGGTAGCACACAAATGTCCTATCGGTTTTCCTTATTAAAGCTAAGATTTGTCAATTGTAGCATATGAAAATAAGGATCTTTCCCGCAGAAGATTGTTTTATCTAACTACTTAAAACGTCACACAAAATGGGCTGCTGTCCATACTGACCAGCCACCGAAAAATAATTATTAGACTGACTTACGCTTATCTAAAGTGTATGAAATTTTATATGACAACACTAGACACATAGAGCTACACTCACAAAACGTTTTGGGATTTTTGGAGTTGATTTGCTATTTAAATTAAATTGAACAAAAACAGGACATAAACAAATTTTAAATAGTTCACAAATTAAGAAAAACGAGTTAGGGGAGTTGCTATTCACCACCAAATAATCATGCAAACATGTTATGTTTCATTCAAATTCCTTTTATTTCCGGATGAAGATGCTCAAGTTGGCTCAATGTTAGAACTTAACCTATTACTCTTTCTTATGTAGTATGTTAAGAGAATGTCGTTTTCAACTTAACTTAGTCCCTAACATGCAATCTAGAATGGCGTGTTCATAGATTTAACAAGTAGAAATCATTAAGAACGAAAAGAGTTTGAGTCATCACAAGGCATCGTAAGTACTGGCGTTGTCTTACTTATCCTAGAAATTGGTTCACATGTTAATCGCAATTAACAAGTACTACTCCAGAACATATGTAGGTCCTTATTCGACAAGGGCAGGCACACAAATATTCATAGCATTAGAATCCTAGATATGCTTACTAAGTATGCATCCATAGAAAACAAATAAAGAATTCATCAATGAGACAAGTAGTGAAACAATTTTCATCCATTCATAAAAGTAATTCAAATGAAATGTCATAACAAACTTGCAATCATATTCGGGGCTTCAAAACAGCCCCTAACTACTAAAAATTTAGTTACACACAATCCTTAAGTTAAAACAAAAGATAGACATGAGTTTGAGAAGATAGAACCGAAAGAAATTGACCGAGGCCTCCTCCTAACTTTCCTTCCTTCTCTAACGCTGCTTTTAAACCAATTCTTGCTGCATCATTTTCTTCTCCTTAACTCACCCACTAATAGCCATTTAGTGATGACAATATGTGAGAGGAAATGGTAAAACAATTGTAACTCTTTGTGTAGCCCTTATGCCAATTACTCCATCTTAATCCTCATCTTTAATTCCATTCCCTTTTATATTTGAATAAGTGTCAGCTGACTTGTTCTTGGCTGCATCAGTTTTGGCTGCTAGATTTATTGGGTTTATTCCTTCCATTGCAGTTACAAACTACTTAGCCTCTTGGTAACCTTTCAGTATTAAAACGATCATAACCTTTTCTAGACAAACGATAGTAACAATCCGTGAAAGGCTCCAGAAAATAGGCATCTGTAGCTTTCCAAGCCGATAAGGTTCATTAGCTAATTCATTCTGAGCTGTTCTCAACTTGCTTCCAAAGTCAGCTGATCTGCACACCCAGTTTTGACAAATTTGTCACTTAAAATCCCACTTGTGCTATTTTTCTTTTCTTTGCTTGACAAATCCCACAAAACACAAAAACAAAGTAAATAGCTCAAAAATATAAGGAACTAACTAAGAAAAGGCAAGTGAATTTGGTGTAAAATATATATAAATATGAGCTTATCAGGGAACCATGAATTGATTTTGCTTCACACTATCTTGATCAAGATAGTGTGAAGCTTTTAAGAATTTGTAGTTGTCCTCCATTGATGAAACTTTTGTTGGTGAAGCTTTGGAGTTGAAGCTTTTGTTGGTGAAGCTTTTATGGGTGAAGCTTTTGTTGGGTACCATGAATTGATTTTGCTTCACACTATCTTGATCAAGATAGTGTGAAGCTTTTGAGAATTTGTAGTTGTCTTCTATTGATGAAGCTTTTGTTGGTGAAGCTTTAGAGTTGAAGCTTTTGTTGGGTACCATGAATTGATTTTGCTTCACACTATCTTGATCAAGATAGTGTGAAGCTTTTGAGAATTTGTAGTTGTCCTTCATTGATGAAGCTTTTGTGGTGAAGCTTTGTTGGGTACCACAAATTGATTTTGCTTCACACTATCTTGATCAAGATAGTGTGAAGCTTTTGAGAATTTGTAGTTGTCCTCCATTGATGAAGCTTTGTTGAATTTCCCAATTTTTTTTTTGGGAAACTAGAAAGTTGAAAATGTGGGAGAGACAACATATACAAATTTTGCTTCCACACTGTTGAGCAAGAGATTGTGATGCAAGCCACACCTTGTAGTAGTCAAAGGTTTGGATGAACCATATAAATTGAATTTTCTTCGAGCAGTCTTGAATTTGCTTCGAAGGTTTGAGAATTGTAGTTGCCCTCTATTGATGAAGCTTTTGTTGGCACCATAAATTGGTTTTGCTTCACACTGTCTTGATTAAGAGTGTGTGAAGCTTTTTAAGAATTGCGGTTGAACTCCTTTGATGAGGCTTTTGTTGGCACCATAAATTGGTTTTGCTTCACACTGTCTTGATCAAGAGTGTGTGAAGCTTTTGAGAATTGTGGTTGAACTCCTTTGATGAAGCTCTTGTTGGCACCATAAATTGGTTTTGCTTCACACTGTCTTAATCAAGAGTGTGTGAAACTTTTGAGAATTATGGTTGCCCTCCATTGATGAAGCTCTTGTTGGCACCATAAATTAGTTTTTCTTCACACAGTCTTGATCAAGAGTGTGAGAAGCTTTTGAGAATTGTGGTTGAACTCCTTTGATGAAGCTCTTGTTGGCACCATAAATTGGTTTTGCTTCACACTGTCTTGATCAAGAGTGTGAAGCTTTTGAGAATTGTGGTTGCCCTCCATTGATGAAGCTCTTGTTGGCACCATAAATTGGTTTTGCTTCACACTGTCTTGATCAAAAGTGTGTGACGCTTTTGAGAATTATGGTTGCCCTCCATTAATGAAGCTCTTGTTGGCACCATAAATTGGTTTTGCTTCACACTGTCTTGATTAAGAGTGTGCGAAGCTTTTGAGAATTGTGGTTAAACTTCTTTGATGAAGCTCTTGTTGGCACCATAAATTGGTTTTGCTTCACACTGTCTTGATCAAGAGTGTGTGAAGCTTATGAGAATTGTGGTTGCCCTCCATTGATGAAGCTCTTGTTGGCACCATAAATTGGTTTTGCTTCACATTGTCTTGATTATGAGTGTGTGAAGCTTTCTACGAGTTGTAGTGTTTGCATTGTTATAGAGGGGAAATGTTTGAAGCAGATGCAAGATGGCTGAATAGCTTGATCTTCGTATGCCATGCACTGAAGTTGTTGTTGGCTTGCAATAAGACTTTGTTGGTGACTATAACTCTTGTTGGGCATAAGTGCTCCCCTAGTTAAGTTGTCAAGCTTGAGGGTTTTTGATTATTTGTGAATGCTAGGAGTTCATATGTACAAGTTGTACCACTCGTCTTCTGGTAGGTGGAATGAATGGTGAGTTGCTTTCATCACTTGGTTGGTGGTATGAAGGTGAGTTCCTTCATCACCTTTCATCATATTTCATCACCTGGTTGGTGGCACGAGGATGAGTTCATTCTTCACCTGGTTGGTGGCATGAATGGCAAGTTACCAAATGATATTAGAGTACGGGTTGTACGTTTCATTACCTGGTTGGTGGCATGAAGGAGAGTACGGATTGTACATTTTATCACCTGGTTGGTGGCATGAAGATGAGTTCCTTCTTCACTTAGTTAGTGGCATGAATGGCAAGTTGCCAAATGATATTATAGTACTGGTTGTACTTCATAACCTGGTTGGTGGCATGAAAAAGAGTACAGGTTGTACATTTCATCACCTGGTTTGTGGCATGAAGATGAGTTCCTTCTTCACCTGGTTGGTGGCATGAGTGGCAAGTTGCCAAATGATATTAGAGTACGGGTTGTACATTTCATCATCTGGTTGGTGGCATGAAGGAGAGTACGAGTTGTACATTTCATCACCTAGTTGGTGGCACGAAGATGAGTTCCTTCTTCACCTGGTTGGTGGCATGAGTGGCAAGTTGCCAAATGATATTAGAGTACGGGTTGTACAGTTCATCACCTGGTTGGTGGCATGAAGGAAAGTACGGGTCGTACATTTCATCACTTGGTTGGTGGCATAAAGATGAGTTCCTTCTTCACCTGGTTGGTGGCATGAAGGAGAGTACGGGTTGTACATTTCAACACCTGGTTGGTGGCATGAAGATGAGTTCCTTTTTCACATTTCATCACCTAGTTGGTGAGAATAAAGGCAAAGTGTCGAGGCACATTGTAGCAAGTGTCGAAGACACAAAGTATGTTAAACCCTGTCGAAGCACAATTGGCTTATGTATGGATGTGTTGGAATGTATGATGTTTATGTATGAATGTGTTGGAATGTATAATGTTTATGTTGATTGATATGAGTGATGCTTATGAATGTTTTGCTATGCATGAAGGGATCCATGCTTTTGATATGTGAACCATGTTGGTTGTAACACTTAGTATCACATACTTTGTGTCAAAGTACGCATGTTGAAGCTCTGAGTTAGAGTATAAGGGTAGGTCAGCGTAGACTAAGTGTTCCAGTGTTAGGAACGCAAAAGACTCAGAAGAAGTTGTTTGAATTCCCTCTTCTTTAAATATTTACCGAATGGCTTGTGTGACAAAAGATCTTAAGCGGTTGAGAACATTTATAATGTGTATGCTTTCTTATAATAGCATTTCCTTCAGTACCTAGTCCTCCACTTTGAAAGAGTGAGGCTTGGCCCTATAGTCATAATAGTCAACGGTACGTTCACCCCTGGTTGTCTTGATACGAACTTTTATCCCTCTTGTTGTAATGGGATTGCTGAGAGTAAAAATCCTTCTTCTTACCAAGAGACATATATGTTTGGTGACTTTGCGAGTAGCTAAATAAGGCAGGAGATGATGCAATGGGTGTCTGAATGGCCAATATCTCCTCACTTGGTAGAACTTGACTTCCACTTCCCATTTGTTGATAGGGGTTAACCATATGTGGGTTCCCTTGGTATGTCATTACTTCGGCGGATGCGTGGTTATAAGCCTGTGCCATCACCTCAGAGTAAGTCTTCCAAGTGTTAACATTGATAATGTACTTGAAGAAACAATCATGTAGGCCTGCCGTGAAGGCCTTGAGGGCGGTCTTGTCATCTACCTCAGCGCAGTGAGAATACTCATGGCTGAAGCAACCGGCATACTCTCGTAGTGACTCGTCCAGCTTCTGGCGAATAGTGTACAAGTCATCTGTAGAATGCAAGTGATTGGTCTGGAAGATGTGTTGAGAGACAAACAGTTTCCTTAATTCCTCAAATGAGTCTATTGTCTCAGGTGGAAGACTGCAATACCAGTTTAGAGCTTCGCCAGAAAGGGTGGAGAGGAACAGAAGACATCGTTTTTCGTCGGTGTGCATCCGATATGCCATGGTGGACTCATAAAGGTTAAGGTGTTCAATTGGGTCATCCCTTCCAGTATAGAGTTGTAAACCAAGCTTTTGTTTTGTCTTCGCTTGAAGGGGGTGTCAAGGATCCTTCTTGTGAGAGGGCCATGCCTGGGTTGGTTCTAGTTAGGTATCTCGGCCTGACGTTCGACCTTCAACTTGTTTACTTCCTCAAAGAGCTGTAGGACAAGAGGGTCCTGAGTGGAGTCATGTACCACTGGAATTTTCTTTCGTAAATCTCCATCGCCTCTTGGAAGTAGGAAAGTTTGAGCAAGGGTGTGTGGTTTTTTCTTGAACTCACTGTACTGACTTCTAGGGTGAGTCTGTCGGAATACCTTAGAGTCCCCCTTACCTTCATGTTCCTTTGGGACTTGTCGTTCTTTCCCTAGATTGACAGCTGGCCTGGGTCGTGGGAGGGGACCGAGTCTTTAAAAAACCCTTGGGTCATTGATCTTCGAGCATATGTGGATGGGATTCTCTCGACGTTGCTTTAGCAAGTCTCGGCAGTTACGACAAATGGCTTTCGATCCTTCCAACCCTTATGCAAGGAGGTGTCTTCCTTCACTTCTTCTACTTCGGGTTGAAGCATCTGGGTTGAGAGAAGTCTCATGTTGATAAATATTTTGATGATTAGCTCACTCCTCATCAGGGATACCCATGTCCAAAAGAGGTGACCCTCAGTGTTGGGGGGCACCCAGATGATGGTTAATGTCTACAAGGGCAATGAGCTCGCGTGTTTAAGTACGCCTAGTTTTGTGGAGCGTCTCAAAGAGCTTCTCATACTGCTCCTGGATGACCTCATTCTTTATTGCTATTTTGTTGTTCTGAGCTTCTAACTCATTGACTTTAGCTTGAAGAGCAACCTTCCTTCCTTCATTCTTTCGTTGCTTCGCACTAGGTCCGGGATGGGTGTTACTCTGTGTGCTGTGGCTTCCTTCGCTCCCCATGTTGGAGAGGGATGCTTGGTCAAACGAGAGTGTACGAATGGTGGAAACCAGCTTGGCAAAGCTGAAGAAAGTGGGAATAAGTGTCGTTCCCACAGACGGAGCCAAATGTTGATGCACAAAATCAGCGAGGACTTTGGTACAATAGAAAATGTTAAGTTTGTGACCTTCGCTAGATTGCTCCGGTCACTAGTGTGGATAAGTATGTAAATGGATAGGGATAGGAAAGCAAACATAAGATGTACGTGGCTCACCCAAATTGGCTACGTCCACGGAGTAGAAGAGTTCTCATTAATTGTGAAGGGTTTACACAAGTACATAGGTTCAAGCTCTCCTTTTGTGAGTACTAGTGAATGATTTAGTACAAAATGACATTAGGAAATATTGTGAGAGAATGATCTCAATTTATAGAAGAGAGTTTCTAGTTTCATTTTGACATTGACACGTGTCGTGTTGTGATTGGCTTCTGATGTTGACACGTGTCGCGCTATGATTGGCTTCTGATGCCGACATGTGTCGGGCTGTGATTGACCTCCTGGTTGGAGGGAAACTCTTTTGGGTCCTTGACGGTATAACGTTGACCGGTGCTCAGTAATTTCGGGATTGGTCAAGTATGGTACAAACAGGACTTATTGTTACTATTACTTCCTGGGTAACTAAAAGAACTTTGAATTGTGAAATGAAAATAAAATAAAAAGGATAAAACAAAAAAAAGTGGCAGACAAAGAAAAAAAATTGAGACTTAATCATTGCCTTTTCTGTTTTGGCATATTTATGTGAATGGTGCTGGTTTAAAGCCCTATCACAAGTTCTATTTATTTATAGTGGGTGGAATTATTACCCTTTGCTTTAAAGCTTTGATATTTATGTGAATGATGTTGAATCAAAGCTCTTGTTACAAGCTTTATTTACTTAAAAGTAATTTATTTACCATGACAGGAATTACTGCATATTGCTTTAATTTATTTAGTGTACTACATTTTATGATGAGTATATAAAAGGACCCGAAGTTCCTTGATCATATTAGAACCTAAAGTTTCTTGATCCTCATCATATAAAATGATTGGACCTGAAGTTCCACCATAAAAACAAAGATCAGACCTGAAGTTCCTTGATCATCATTATATATAAAAAAATTGGATCCAAAGTTTGTAACGGCCCGTCCCGAAATATTTATTTTCGGGAAATAATATCGGTGATAGGCCCAAACTAAACTTTTATTTAACTACCATTAATCACAATTCTTTACTTAAATTCCTTAATTTCTCATAAAACTATAATCATGTTTTAATAATACCAAAACCTATGTTGAAATTACCAATTAAATCTCCAAATTTCTTCTATTAAATCAACTTCTCAACAAAAGGTTAATTCTTCATTATCCAATTATGAGTTACTCACAAATTCTATAACCCAACTCATTTCACAAAAACATAAGGTAAGTTTTGTAAATTAATCACCCAATTCCTCTTCTTAAACTAATTTCAATGAAAGATTAATTTCGGTTATTTTAAGGTTGCATCTAACTCTAGTTAGACTGGCTACGTACCCTTGAACGGGATCAAGCCTTTCGTAGTTCACAGTTTATTCTTTTATCCATTTTCGAAAATATTCTAGTTATGGAAATATTCAACATTAGCTTTCACATATGAATTACATCAATTGGGTACCAATTATGGATTTAAAATATCATAATTTGCATAAAAAGACAGCGTCGGCCTACTGACCACGGGCCGCCGTGGGTGGCGGTTTCCGGTGATCGGAAACCCCAATTTCTGACTAACTCTAAAAATTACCAAATTTTACAGGATTGTAGAGTTCAATGAGAGGAACAATTTCCATACCTGGGCTAAAGTCCAATTCGGCCGGGAAAAGCCCCAATTTCACTCAATTCCTCAAGAACCCTGTCCTCAATTCGTCACCTCGAGTCTAACCATGGTGGTGGTCGACAATGGTGACTTCACAAATGGGAGATCGCAGACACGAACCCATAGCACCCATCGGTGCAAGTTTCACTAAATTAAAGCATATTTTCATCAAAATTGGGATGGAATTGATGAAGGTTATTTTGGTACTGTTCCCGTCAGCAACAGTGGCCAGAATTGAAAACAATGGTCAGGTCGGGTCGGCGTGTTGAAGGAAAGTTCAGTTCTCTCCTCTCTCCCATTCTCTCATTTCCCTCATTTCTTCCCATTGATTGGTCCGTGTCTTTCCCTTTCTTTCCTTCCCTTTCCATCATAGCCACACACGTGGCTTCTCAGATCCTTGCTCTAGCAAATCTGGAGCCTTCTAGATATTGGACAAATGACAATTTTACCCCTAACTTCAATCGTTAATAATTTCTTCATTATAACTCTGTTTCATGAACCGTTTTCGTCTACACGCTCTTATGGCCGTCCTCTATCCAAATATGTCAAGAAATCCGATAAAATACGTCCTTGTATAATTATGTTAAACCAGTTAGAAGCATTTTCCTCTTTTCTACTTAACGATAAATTTTACTACGTATGTTTGTACCATACTTGACCAATCCCGAAACTACTGAGTACCGGTTAACGTTATACCATCAAGGACCTAGAAAAGTTTCCCTTCAACCAGGAGGCCAATCACAACGCGACACTTGTCGACATCAGAAGTCAATCATAGCGCGACACGTGTCAACATCAGAAGCCAATCACAACACAACACGTGTCAATGTCAAAACAAAGCTAGAAACTCTCTTTTATAAAAGGAGATCATTCTCCCACAATATTTCTTAATGTCATTTGTACTAAATCATTCACTAGTACTCACTAAAGGAGAGCTTGAACCAATGTACTTGTGTAAGCCCTTCACAATTAATGAGAACTCATCTCCTCTGTGGACGTAGCCAATCTGGGTGAACCACGTACATCTTGTGTTTGCTTTCCTATCTCTATCCATTTGCATACTTATCCACACTAGTGACTAGAGCAATCTAGCAAAGGTCACAAACTTAACACTTTCTGTTGTACCAAAGTCCTCACTGATTTTGTGCATTAAGATTTGGTGCCGTATGTGGGAACGACACTTATTCCCACTTTCTTCAGCTTTGTTAAGCTGGTTTCTACCATTCGTACACTCTCTTTTGACCAGGCATCCCTTTCCAACATGGGCAGCGAAGGAAGCCATATCACACAGAATGACACCCCTCTTGCACCTGGTGCGAAGCAATGAAAGAAGGAACAAAAGAAGTTCGCTCTTCAGGCTAAAGTCGATGAGCTGGAGGCGTAGAATAACAAGATAGCGATGAAGAATGAGATCCTCCAAAAGCAGTATGAGAAGGTATTCGAGATGCTCCACGAGGCTAGATATGCTAAAACACACGAGTTTATCACCCCTATAGAAGTCAACCATCAACTGGGTACCCCAAACACGGAGGGTCATTTGCCCTCAACATGGGTATTCCTGTTGAGGAGCGAGTTACTTATCGAAATGACGACCAACATGAGACTTCTCTCAACCCAGCTGCTTCGACCAGAAGCAGGAGGAGTGGAGGAAGGCACCTCCTTACAGAAGGAGTGGAAGGATCGAAAGTCGTCTTTTGCGACTGTCGAGACTTCCTAAAGCAACGTCGAGACAATCTCATCCATGTAAGCTTAAAGATCAATGACCTAAGGGTCTCTGAAAGGCTCAGTCCCTTCTCATGTCCCAGGTCGGCTACCAATTTGGGGAAAGGGAAACAAGTCTTAGAGGAACACGAAGGTATAGGGGACTCAGAGATGTTCCGACAAACATACCTTGGAAGTCAGTACGGTGAGTCTAGGGAAAATCACATGCTCTTGATCAAACCTTCCTACTTCCAAGAGGAGATGGTGATTTACAAAAGAAAGCTTCAGTGGTACATGACTCCACTCAGGACCCTCTTGTCCTACAGCTCCTTAAGGAAGTAAACAAGTTGAAGGCCGAATGACAAGCTAAGATACCTGATTGGAACCAGCCTAGGCTTGGCCCTCTTACAAGGAAGATCCTTTACACCCCTTCCAAGTAAAGACAAAGAAGAAGCTTGGCTTGCAACTCTATATTGGAAAGGAGGACCCAATTGAACACTTTAACCTCTTTGAGTCCACCATGGCATACCAAATGCACACCGACGAAGAGCGATGTCTTCTCTTCCCTTCCACCCTCTCTGGCGGAGCTCTAAACTGGTATTGCCGTCTTTCACCTGAGACGGTAGACTCATTTAAGGAATTGAGGAAACTATTTGTTTCTCAAAACATTTTCCAGATCGATCGCTTGCACTCTTTCGATGACACACTATTCGCCAGAAGCCAGATGAGTCATTACGTTTGTATGCTGGCCGCTTCAGCCATGAGTATTCCAGTTGTGCCAAGGCAGATGACAAGACTGCCCTCAAAGCCTTCACGGCAGGTCTACGTGATTGTTTCTTCAAGTACATGATCAATGCCAACACTTGGAAGACTTACTCTGAGGTGATGGCACATGCTTACAACCATGCCTCTGCTGAGGCAAGGAGATATCAAGGAAAACCCCCCACAACCATCCATTATTAGCAAGTGGATAGTGAAAGCCAGACCCACCCAAATGAGAAGACCTCAACCTTCCAAACGACAGTGGTGCCTCCCCCTGCCTTACTTAATACTTTGCCAAGTTAACAGACATATCAATCTCAAGGAAAAAGGAAAGATTTCCATCTTCATCAGTCTCAGCTTAGTAAAAGGAGTAAGGGACACTACCGTGATAATCAAGGGTATCACCACAATAATCCTCGACCCCAGGCAGTTAACACAGTGGGTCAAGCACGTGTCAGGACAGGCCCTACCCCGAGGTATGATGCATACACACCTTTGAACGTCACATGCGTGGCCATTTACCTCAGCATAGCATACCCGATACCGAAGCCAAAGTCGAGGCACTCGGATTATAAGCCCACGAAAAACACAGGCACATTTTACTGTTACCACAAGCATAATGGCCATGACGGCGAGAAGTGTATCACTCTCCGTGATCATATTGAAGCTTTGGCACGTGAAGGAAAAATTGATCAATTCCGTATTCACTCTTCCAGGGGTAACCGTAACCAACACCAGGTGAATGTGATATATTCCATAAGTGGTGGCACACTCACATCTAAATCTTCCAACAGGGCCATGAAAAATAGTGAACGAGTTTTAAGGCCTGGCCACCAAGTGTTTCACGTGGAAGACATCAAGGGAGGCAAGTATCAAAAGCCTAATTGGGATCCAATATGTTTCTACCCTGAGGAAGAAAGAGGTATCATCTACCCTTACAATGACCCACTGATCGTGAAAGCTCACATAGCCAACTTTGAAGTACGATGAATCCTGGTAGATACGGGGGCTTCAATCAATATCATGTTTGCTGAAGCTTTCAGGGCACTTAATGTAGCTGAACACTTGCTCGATCACTTAATTTCTCCTCTGATAAGCTTCTCCGGTGATATCATGCAACCTTTAAGGAGCATACACTTACCTTTCACCATTGGTACAGGCCCTTACATAGCTACCATTACCACTAACTTCCTGGTGGTTGATTGCCCAACGACATACAATGTCAACTTCGGAGGCACAAGCATGAATGATCTCAAGGCCATGGTATCCACACATATGTTGTTGATGAAATTTCCAACCCCCTATGGCAATGGTTACATCAGAGGAGATCAACTTAGTGCACGATCATGTTACAACACTTCGGTCAAGCAACAACACCTGCCTGTGCCCAAGGAAACCCTTTTTATACATGACTAAGTCATAAAGACCAGCCCAGATAAAGCTAACTTGGATCTTCACGATGGCAACAGTCAACCCGACGATCCTCGAGATGACCTTTTCACCCAGCAAGCACAACCCGCTGAAGATTTGAAGAAGGTCTCTATCTCAAAAGTTTATCCGAATCGCATAGTAAAGATTGGAACCACCTTGTCACCACTCATTCGGTTGGCATTGATCTCTTTTTTTTGCAAGAGAACACTAAGGTCTTCGCCTGGTTATACGAGGACATGTCAAACATCTCTCCAGATATCATTTGTCATCACTTAAATATTGACCTCAAGACCAAGCTAGTGAGACAGAAGCGAATATCTTATGACGCTGAACGGTACGAGGCAATGAAGGCAGAAGTCGAAAAACTCAAAGGCATAGGCTTTGTCCGCAAATTCAATTATCCAACGTGGGTAGCAATTGTTGTCCTTGTTAAGAAGAATATGACCAAGGAAAGTCTCCTGCTCCAAAAGGTCTTGTGGAGAATGTGTGTCGATTACACCGACCTAAACAAAGGATGCCCGAATGATAACTTTCATCTTCCTCTCATAGACAGACTTATAGACTTTACGGCAGGGTGTGAACTCCTGAGCTTCATAGATGCTTACTCAGGATACAACCAAATCTTTATTAGATGCTTACTTCGCCCAATGAGGACTTGATTTGATCCGCCCAATGCCTGTAGGGAAGGGCAAGGTTCGCTATGCAATCGTTGCAGTTGACTATTTCACAAAGTGGGCCGAAGTAGAACCCTTGGCAACCATTACTGAGGCAAAAATAAAAGACTTTGTATGGAAGAACATCCTTTGCAGATTCGGCATTCCCAATATGATAGTCACTGATAACGGACGACTGTTCGACAATAATAAATTCAGGATGTTCTACTCTAAGTTCAACATCAACTTATGTTTTGCCTCCCAGCTCATCCCCAGTCTAATGGACAAGTTGAAGCCATTAACAAAATAATCAAGCGAACTTTGAAAACCAGCTTGGACAATGCTAAAGGTTGTTGGCCAGAATTTGTACCCCAAGTTCTTTAGTCATACCGCACTTCGTATCGGACGTCAATAGGAGAAACCCTATTCTCACTTGCCTTTGGTACAGAGGCAGTTGTCCTAGTTAAGCTTGAGCAAGCAACGTTCCGAGTCCAAAACTACGTGCAAAGCGAAAATGACAAACAACTTACCGTCAACTTAGATCTAGTCGAGGAACACAGAAATCAGGCTCACTGGAGGAATGTCGCCTACAAGCAGCGCATCTCCAACTACTATGACTCAAGGGTCAAACCTCGTTTTTTCAAAATAGGGGACTAGGTATTGAAGAAAAGATTACTTTGCGATAGAGTCCCGAGTGAAGGAACACTTAGTCCAAACTAGGATGGACCGTTTGAAGTTGTTGGCATCAGTCGTCCTGGCTCTTACAAGCTTAGAAGTTCCATGCATGGAACACTGATCACTTGAAGTACTATTACAAGTAAACTCACATTGTACAAGTGTTAAGTTTCAGCTGTTCGGCATCCTATGTAACGAAGACCATTTGACATGAATTCAATAAAAAGGTGATTTAGACTGCTCGATCCTAATCCTCTTACATTCCTAGCAATGAAACATTCGGGTTCAAAGCTTGAACATGAATGCTTCCAACATGAAACAAAGTCTAAGTATACAAATAAACGAACAGCTTCACAGTATATTTGTTCAATCATACATTCCAACACATTCATACATAAGCCAACTGTGCTTCGAAAGGGTTCAACATACTTTGTGTCATTCGACACTTGCTACAATGTGCCTCGGCACCTTGCCTTTATTCTCACCAACTAGGTGATGAAGGAACTTACCTTCGTGCCACCAACAAGGTGATGAAATGTACAACCCGTACTCTAATATTATTTGGCAACTTGCCACTCTTATCACCAACCAGGTGAAGAAGGAACTCACTTTCGTGCCACCAACCAGGTGATGAAATGTACAACCCGTACTCTAATATTATTTGGCAACTTGCCACTCTTATCACCAACCATGTGAAGAAATAAATCACCTTCGTGCCACCAATTAGGTGATGAAATGTACAACACGTACTCTAATATTATTTGGCAACTTGCCACTCTTATCACCAACTAGGTGAAGAAGGAACTCATCTTCATGCCACCAACCAGGTGATGAAATGTACAACCCGTACTCTCCTTCATGCCACCAACCAGGTGAAGAAGGAACTCATCTTCATGCCACCAACCAGGTGATGAAATGTACAACCTGTACTCTCCTTCATACCACCGACCAAGTGATGAAAGCAACTCACCATTCATTCCACCTACCAGAAAACGAGTGGTACAACTTGTACATATGAACTCCTAGCATTCACAAATAATCAAAAACCCTCAAGCTTTACAACTCAACTAGGGGAGCAGTTATGCCTAACAAGAGTTATAGTCACCAACAAAGTCTTATTGCAAGCCAACAACGGCTTCAGTGCATGGTATAAGAAGATCAAACTCTTCAGCACTTTTGCATCTGCTTGATACATTTCTCTTCTGTAACAATGAAAAACACTACAACTCGTAGAAAGCTTCAAACACTGTTGATTAAGACTGTTCGAAGCAAATTCAATTTATATGGTTCATCCAAACCTTCGACTACTACAAGGTGTGGCTTGCACCACAATCTCTTGCTCAATAGTGTTGAAGAAAAATTTGTATATGTTGTCTCTCCCACATTTTCAAATTTCTAGTTTTCCCAAAAAAAAAAATTGAAAATTTCAACAGAGCTTCATCAATGGAGGGCAACCAAATTCTCAAAAGCTTCACACACTCTTGATCAAGACAGTGTGAAGCAAAACCAATTCATGGTACCAACAAGAGCTTCATCAATGGAGGGCAACCACAATTCTCAAAAGCTTCACACATTTTTGATCAAGACAGTGTGAAGCAAAACCAATTCATTGTGCCAACAAGAGCTTCATCAATAGAGGGCAACCACAATTCTCAAAAGCTTCACACACTCTTGATCAAGACAGTGTGAAGCAAAACCAATTTATGGTGCCAACAAAAGCTTCATCAATGGAGTGAAGCAAAACCAATTTATGGTGCCAACAAAAGCTTCATCAATGGAGGACAACTACAATTTTCAAAAGCTTCACACACTCTTGATTAAGACAGTGTGAAGCAAAACCAATTTATGGTGCCAACAAATGCTTCATCAATGGAGGACAACTACAATTCTAAAAAACTTCACACACTCTTGATCAAGACAATGTGAAGCAAAACCAATTTATGGTGCCAACAAAAGCTTCATCAATGGAGGGCAACTACAATTCTCAAAAGCTTCACACACTCTTGATCAAGACAGTATGAAGCAAAACCAATTTATGGTGCCAACAAAAGCTTCAACACAAAAGCTTCACCTACAAAGCTTCAACTCCAAAGCTTCACCTACAAAGCTTCAACTCTAAAGCTTCACCTACAAAGTTTCAACACAAAAGCTTCAACTCCAAAGCTTCACCTACAAAGCTTCAACTCCAAAGCTTCACCTACAAAGTTTCAACACAAAAGCTTCACCTACAAAGCTTCAACTCCAAAGCTTCACCTACAAAGCTTCAACTCTAAAGCTTCACCTACAAAGCTTCAACTCCAAAGCTTCACCTACAAATCTTCAACACAAAAGCTTCACCTACAAAGCTTCAACACAAAAGCTTCACCTACAAAGCTTCAACCCAAAAGCTTCACCATCAAAAGCTTCAACACAAAAGCTTCACCCTCAAAAGCTTCAACATAAAAGCTTCACCCACAAAAGCTTCACCTACAAAATCTTCACCCACAAAAGCGTCATCCACAAAAACGTCACCCACAAAAGCTTCAACATCAAAGCTTCACCTATAAAAGCTTCACCTACAAAGCTTCACCTACAAAAGCTTCACCTATAAAGCTTCAACAGAAAAGCTTCAACACAAAAGCTTCACCTACAAAAGCTTCACACACTCTTGATCAAGATAATGTGAAGCAAAATCAATTCGTGGACCTAACAAAGCTTCAACCAGCTTCACCTACAAAGCTTCAACACTAAAGCTTAAAATATATATATTCTGTTGATGCACAAAACCGGAGGTCTTGGAACAACGTAAATTCGACCGTGAATCTGCATGAAATGTAAATAACATAAGATGTATCGTGGTTCACCCCAATGTTTGGGCTACGTCCACACTGATTGTGTTTCTCTGACTGTATGTATAGATTACAAGGGTGATGGGGAATCCCCTAGAGAAAGAGAGTGTTGTTGTGTTTGTAAGGGTATTGCCCTCTGTTGGGTTCCCACCATCCTCTTTGTGAGGGGGGAAGAGTCCTATTTTATAGAATAAGGGCTCTTCTTTTTACATAATTATGGGTTGGGTAATGAGGCCCAAATGTTGAGGCCCAATGTGTCAAGGTCTAAGGCCCAATATGTGTGGTACCAACAGTTGTCCCCCAAGTTTTCAGTCAAGAGAGTCTTTTGGCTGGAGACTTCAAATCCAATCCATGTACGGGCCGAAGTGGCTAGATGTCTTGAACTAGTACTCAACCCAAGGCAATGCTCAACATAAAACAATACTCGGTTAGAGGTATCACACGTTACGAGACTGCTCGGCTGGAGGCGATGCTCGTTGCGAGGCTGCTCGGCTAGAGGCTATGCTTGCGGTGAGGCGTTTGCTCGGCTGGAGGCTATGCTCATTGCAAGGCGGCTCGGCTAGAGGCTATGCTCGCTGTGAGGTGGCTCGGCTCATGGTATTCCTTATTGCAAGTATCTACTTTATGTTGACATGCACTCAGTATGAGTTGATTCTTAACATGACTCGGGTCTGCTTGTCGAGTTCGCATATTGGGTCTATGTGTCGGATCCGCAAGTCAGGTCTTTGAGTCGGGGCCATACGTAGGGTCATCGAGTTGGGTCCGGGCACATATGTGTCCCAATAAGTGAATGTCCGAGCAAATAGGTGTCCGGTCAGACAAGAGATTACCATGAGCACGTGGCTCATCACTCTATAAGTTGGTGGACTTCTTTAATCAGCAACAATGTTGATCAGTGGATCTAGTTACTCAATAATTCCTGACAATAAATGACAGTATAAGTATGATCGTATTATGAATAAATCAAATTGACAAAGTTTGTCAAGGCAAAAATATTGTACTATGTGCCTTCTATAAATAAATAATTTATTCAGTTGTGTGGTAAATCACATGTTGTAGACATAATTTAATGGTAGTCACAATATTCTAGGCCATGAATAAATATTGCACAGGTATTTGGGTTAAATATATGTCACTAGCGACAAATAATGGAAAACAATATGAGTATAATAGTCTTACACATGATGACTATAGGGATAAAGTATATGTGTATATATATGTAACTTTGTATTATGGAGTGTGGATCGTGCCCTGATAATGAAAAGTGACAATATGTGATGTGGTCGCACTTCCTACTTTGGGAATAATCATGATAAAGTCGTATTATGATGACAAGCATAGACGTACAGGTTATATGGTATCAGCAGCCTGTGTTGGCATAGTAGTAATGATGTGACAAAAGATTATCATCATAATAAAATCTTTAAATAAACATATATCTGTATACTTGCATTGTGTAGTGTGCCTTGAGTCATTAAAGTTCATCCCAACATTTTAAATAATGAATAAAGTATTCAGAAATAATTAAAGTTATGTTTATTTTAAACGAAAGTGGCCGACACTTGTAACAAATATCATAATATAATAACAATAGAATATTAGACAAATGATGGAAACATAATGATGTTTGCTGAAAAGGAAAAGTAAAGCTCTTTTTTTTTTGGCAGATGGCAGACAATATCAGAATAATAATAAAATTAATAATAGAAAACTTATCTTCTTTTGGCAGACAATATTAATAACATATTATTAAAAAAGATAAAGTTCTTATCTTTTCATTTCATGTTCGGTTGTGGCTTGTTTAATGGGATTTGAGCACTGGCATTGTTTCTTCCACGTTACTACATGAAGAACTGAATTGCCATTTTTGTCCTTCACATTCAAAACGTAGTCCTTCTCATTCCTCAGTTCCATGACTGATTCAACCCAAGTTTTAACTACTTCAAACTGGCAGTTATTAACAGCAAGGTGCAACGAAGTCTCCTGTTTTAGAAGCCTCAGACAACCTCGAATCCATCCTAGCAGATTATGTTAAACTTCTTGTGGACTCTCAAGTTGCTACCATGGCTGTGTTCTGCTGCTTCTGCTTCCTCTGAGAAGAAGACCAGAACTTGAAGAGCTACAAGGCACAGCAAAGCTTGGAGCTTGAAAACCATTTGAAATTTTGAGCAAGTTGTGCCAGATGTTGTTGGGCATGGACTCAGCCTTGTTGCTCCAGGAGTTGAAGACGCAGAGCATGGATCCATTTTACTGGTGTTGTTGGACTTGTCAAGGGGTTTGTACTGGAGGTAGGGATTCTGGGCTTGCTTGGTTCCGGCAGCACCCTACAAAACTGCTTTTTTGTTGTCCGGATGGCTAGTTGGGACGGCAGGGTGCCCCATGACATGAGTCCCCCCACTACGCTGATTTTTCTTCCTCGCTTGGAGTTGGTGAGATTGACGGAGGAGATGAGCCGCTTGATGAAGATGGAATATCTTGATCATGAGTAACTTGTTTTGGTTCTTGGGTTATGCAGATTCACGATGGATATTGTGGTGAGGTTTCACGGTGATGAGATGAAAAAATGAAAGAGAACCGACATAGCTTTTTGTGTCGATTCCCACAGACGGCGCCAAATGTTGATGCACATAACCGGAGGTCTTGGAACAACGTAAATCCGACTGTGAATCTGCATGAAATGTAAATAACATAAGATGTATCGTGGTTCACCCAATGTTTGGGCTACGTCCACACTGATTATATTTCTCTGACTGTATGTATGGATTACAAGAGTGATGGGGAATCCCCCAAAGAAAGAGAGTGTTATTGTGTTTGTGAGGGTATTGCCCTCTGTTGGGTTCCCACCATCCTCTTTGTGAGGGGGAGGAGTCCCCTTTTATATTATAAGGGGCTCCTCCTTGTACATAATTATGGGCTGGGTAATGAGGCCCAAATGTTGAGGCCTAATGTGTCAAGGTTTAAGGCCTAATATGTATGGTACCAACATATTCGGAAAAAAAAATCGAAAAAAAAATAAAAATTGCCTAGGCCTCATCTTCTTTAGGCCTAACAACTTTCATAACAAATATATATGAAGGAGGAGTTTTGGGCTACCACTTAGAAAGGAAATGCCTTATTCGTCAACTCTCTCGACCGGAGACTTAAGGGACTCCTACCATATGCTATTGCACCTTGATACTCGGAAGTCTCACTACTACTCAGTGACTTGGATTTTTCAAGTCTCCAACCGAGAAGTTTTCTTCACTCGGGAAATTAAGGGAGCACTACCTTAACATACATGCTTCACTCATAAAACTTCAACAAAAGATAAAATTCAAAGAACTTAGTGAAGAAGGCTTTGGTGTATTTAACACAATACGTTGAAATGAAGCAAAGCTTATTTATTGATATCTCTGATAAGTTACAAATATGTACATATACATGAATCAAAATAAACAATCAAGAGGGAGCCTTCACAAAGGTTGCTCAGGAGAAGTCTCAGCAGTCAGCAGAGCCCTAGAAAGAGTAGGCATCGGAGGGTGATCATTCAGAGCCTTAGTACTGGGCAGAACCCCAAAAGGAAGAGGCACCAGAGGTTAATCATTTGGAGCTTCATTACGCGGTACATCCCCAGAAGACGAAGGTAATAAATGCCTTTGGAACAAACCCACAAACCTCTGATGATCAAGTAAAATCTGACCATCAGATTCCTGCAGCTGGTTAAGCTTTCTCTTCATGTTTGTAGCATAGTCATGTGCGAGCCTGTGCAACTATTTATTCTCATGCTTGAGCCCTCTAATATCTTGTTTGAGACTTATCACTTCATCCGCCAATGATTTAACTTGGCGGGTTCGAGCAAATAGGCGTTGGGCCATATTAGACACATAACTTACACACTGAACACTGAAAGCCAGAGAATCCTTAACAGCCAACTCATCAAACCGTTTGGAAAGTAGTCTGTTATCTTTGGAAGTGAGATGGTTCCTGGCCACCACAGCAGAGGTCATATCATTCTTCATCACAGAGTCTCCAACGGTAAGAAGACCAGTAGGGGATAAGAAGGATGGGCACCATATGTTGTCTTGAGGAGACATAGCTGCCTCTTCACCAAAGTTCAAGTCAAAACGACGGTCGAATGGGCCAGACATTTTCAGAAATGATGAAGGAGAAATGATGTCCAATAAATATATGAAGTATAAAAATAAGGGGAAAATTCCTACAAGCAATAACTCTCTGAATGTATTTCTTCCACACAATTGGTGCCCCTATAAAAGAAAGGGTAACAGGGCCGTTGGTTCAAAAATCGAAGAGGCACCACTCTCCGGATTTCGAGAAACGGATTTTCCTGAGTAAAATATGTCGACAATCTCCACACGCAACATCAGCTCTTTGGGTACCACAGATAACTTTGCCAAAGATTTCTGACAAAGTTTAGACACTTAAATTTTGAAGGTCCAGCTACCCTACTATTACCCACAAGGGTAAAGGAATAGCACCACTACTTGATAACTGGAAAGTCCCTATGTGTGTCAACCTCTATGCTCTGTGGCAAGGCAGACTGGTAAAAATGCCCAGCCTACACTCACATTCGAGAAAACATTCCCAACAAGATTGCTTGCTAAAAAATCGAAGAGGCACTGTTCTAATCTAGAGAGCCAGACTCCCAACAGGATTACTTGCTCAAAAATCGAAGAGGCACAGCCTTCCGAATCTCGAGAGCCAGACTCCCAACTGGATTACTTGCTTAAAAATCGAAGAGGCATCGTTCTCCGAATCTCGAGAGCCAGACTCCTAACATGATTACTTGCTCAAAAATCGAAGAGGCACCGCTCTTTGAATCTTAAGAGCCAAACTCCCAACATGTTTGCTTTCTCAAAAATCGAAGAGGCATCATTCTTCGAATCTCAAGAGCCAGATCCCCGACATGATTGCTTGTTCGAAAACTGAAAAGGCACCATTCTCCGAACTTCGAGAGCCAGATTTCCTTGGATAAAGCTTATCTGCAATCTTCACACGCAACATCAGCTTTCCAGATACCACATAACACTTTTTCAAAGTGCTCTGACAAAGTTAAAACACGTGAATCTTGCAGCTCCCACTACATTGCTATGACCGAGAAGGGTAAAGGAACATCGTTACCACTCGCTATTGGGACAATTCCTATATATGTTGACTTTTATCCTCTACAGCCAGGCAGACCTGCAAATAAAAAAAATGCTCAACTTTTCTTCACATCCGAGAGGGCACTCTCAGTAGAGTCTCTTAAAATACCCAACTTCTTTTCCCCCCGATAATACCTCTACAAACAAGCCACACCAGAGCAAGAGTATCTCATATCATCAGGGTTAAAAGCAAGAGTATCCCATATCATGCTTTGTCCCTGTCTTTTCCTTTGACTTTGTTCTTACCTACAAGACAAGGAGAAAGAGAACAATCAGGCAACACTTGGAATCAAGCTTACAGTCAGGAACTGACTGCCTGGAACCCCTTGCCTGATTACTTACCTGGCATTGCTCTCGAGTACTCATCTTCAACATCTTATGCTTCCAGAGAAGATACCACATCTACCTAAGGAACATATAGGGCAAGTGAGAAGGATACAAGGAAGCATGTGGAGACAAGCATAACAGAACACGTGTCGATACATCTACTACTTTGTCAACAACAAAAGTATCTCATATCATCAGGGTTGAACGTACTCTAGATTTGATGGACTTGTTTTGACCCTCAAATTCTTGAGTCGGCCTTATACTCTGGAGGAAACCAGAAAACCCTTCAGTCCAGTTCAAGAATAAGCATGTGGAAAGTTACTTCTTCAAAAACAAAAGTATCTCATATCATCTTTTCTCATTTTTCTTCTCTTTATCCTTCTTGCTGCCTACAAGATAGGGAGAATGAGAACAATCAGCCAGAACTCGAAATCAAACTTTTGATCTGGGACTGATTGCTTGGAACTTTGATTGCTGACCTTGTCTGTCACCTCTTTCGGCAAATCTCCTAACTCGACGACTTGGGGGACTCCTACTACATGGTTTGTATTGCGCTTGACCAAGCCTGAAACTACAAGTAAGCTTCAAGTCAAATTGATACATTACCTTGTGCATCTCCACCGGTTAAAGATACCACTCCTGGATGGAGGAAAAGTACTTCTAGAGAATATGCCACATCTACTTATGAGACAGATAAGGCAAGTAAAGACGATACCACACTTCGGTAGTTTGAAGTTTCGTGATTACTCAGTGGCTTAGATCTTGCAAGTCCCCAACTGAGGAGCTTCCCTCACTTGGGAACTTAAGGGAGCATTGTTTGTACCATACTTGACCAATCCCGAAACTACTGAGCACCGGTCAACGTTATACCGTCAAGGACCCATAAGAGTTTCCCTCCAACCAGGAGGCCAATCATAGCGTAACACATGTCGACATCAAAAGCCAATCATAGCGCGACACGTGTCAACATCAGAAGCCAATCACAACACAACACGTATCAATGTCAAAACAAAGCTAGAAACTCTCTTTTATAAAAGGAGATCATTCTCCCACAATATTTCCTAATGTCATTTGTACTAAATCATTCACTAGTACTCACTAAATGAGAGCTTGAACCTATGTACTTGTGTAAGCCCTTCACAATTAATGAGAACTCCTCTACTCCGTGGATGTAGCCAATCTGGGTGAACCACGTACATTTTGTGTTTGCTTCCCTGTCTCTATCCCTTTGCATACTTATCCACACTAGTGACCGGAGCAATCTAGCAAAGGTCACAAACTTAACACTTTCTGTTGTACCAAGGTCCTCACTGATTTTGTGCATCAACAACGTAAATTATAAAATTTCTGAAAACAAAACTTTAAAAGTTCTCAATTTAATTTTTTTTCATAACCATAAATCGATTTATTTTCGATTTTTCTTCACACATTCATATATTTAAATGTTCAGTGTTTTACAAAGTTCCTCGATCAAATCAAAACCAAAAGTTTTTTAATCAACTGAAAGAGCAGCAGTTCCTCAATTAAATTAAAATGACGGCCATAAGCGCCTTAGTCCATAAACTATTAAACGAGGGCCAGAAGTTTCTTGATTCATGTAAATGAGGACTATAAGTTTTTTTTTTAATCCATGTATAGATTAAGTATGGGTATGAATTCCAAAAATATGAACCTGAAGGTTCTAATGATGTCGATTTTGAGAATAAATTTCGAGTACATATGAATAATGTTTTGATCTGAAGTTCAAAATATGAATAATGTTAAGAACATGAAGTTCTAACATTTTGTGTAGACATGTTATATGTGTTATGGGTTAATTTTTGCAATTTCTATCGTACCTGAATTTCTTCCTTTTGGGAATAAGAAAATGGTAAACTTAGCAAAATCCGATTTTGTGACCATTGACATCTTACACAAGAGATACTTTCATGAATTCATAATGTCCGAGAATTCATATGGAAGCATATGATATTAGAAACATTTATACTTAAAGGCTCATTGAATTATATTCATGGAACTAGGTGTTTCCATCGTTTCCCCATTAATTCATTAATTATGGAACCATAAGTTTCTATGGGTTCCCATATATAACAAGCTAAAGTAGAAGCTTTTAGACATGTGTATATGTACACATGAGTTATAACTATAAAAACAAACAAATTGGGGGGGGGGGGCTTCCCAAAGGTTGCTCATGTGATGTCCCAGTACTTGGCAAAACACCAGAAAGGGAAGACACCAGTTGCCTTCGGAATCTAACCACGAATCTTTGGTGATCACTTTGAATCCAACTTTTGGACTCCTGCAGCTGGTCGAGCTTTCTTTTCATGCTCGTTGAGTAAACATTTGCAAGTTTATGCAACTCTTTATTCTCGTGCTTGAGCCCTCTAATTTCTTGTATAAGACTTGTCACCTCAGACATTAATGTTTTGACTTGGCGAGTTCGAGCAAGTAGGCGTTGGCCCATGTTGGATATAGAACCCGCACACTGAACACTAAAAGCCAAAGAGTTTTTAATACTTGAACAGCCAATTCATTAGACCTCTTTGAAAGTATTTTTTTTTATCTTTGAGAGTAAGAAGGTTCCTAGCTACTACTGTAACTATTATATCATCCATCATTAAAGAGTCTCCAACCGTAATAGGGCGATTAAAGCATATTATCCTGACACTGCTTGTGTGTATCTCCTCCAAGACTCAAATCCAAACAAAGGTTGGATGGGCAAGCCATTTTCAAAAATAATGAAAGAAAAAGGTTGGATAAAGTGAAATCTCAAAAATACAATAGAGACAATTTTCATAGGCGAGCAACCTTCAAATCATGCATTTTGAATACTATTGATACCTCTATAAAAGGAGTGACAACACAGCTACCTGTTCAAAAATCGAAGAGACATCGCTCTCCGAATTTTAAAAGCCGGATTTTTCTGAATAAAGTTTGTCAGTATTTCTTAGACGCAATCTCAGCTTTCTAGATATCAAGGACAATTTTGTCAAAATATTTTTGGCAAAGTTAAAATGCGTATAGTCACTATTCCAACTACACCACCGTTGCCGACAAGCGTGGGTGACAAGGTCACCACTCCTATTATTGGGAAATCCTTATATATGTTGACTTTCATCCTCCATGGCAAAGCACACCTCCAAAACGCCGAACTCATCTTCCTTGCCAAGAATGAATCTGCAACAAAACTTTTCAACATATTCATTCTTCCTTCTCTCGAATACCTTTTCAAACAAGTCCCTCAAAATGCCAAACTCATTTTCTCAGCAAGAAACCCCTTTCGATCGAAAATGTTTACACCAGCATCAAAATCTTATACTTTTTCCTTCAAGAGAAAAAATATCTCATATTATCAAGGTCGAGAGCAAGAGTATCTCATATTATGCTCTTTCCCTGTCTTTTCCTTTGCCCTTGCTCTTACCTATAAGACAAGGAGAAAGAAAGCAATTAGTCGAAACCTAAAATCAAACTTCCAGTCTAGAACTGATTGTCTAGAACCTTTGCCTAATTGTTTACCTTGCATTGCTCTCAAATAGTCATCTTCAACTATTGTTGGAGTTGGGTTTCAAGTCATCAACACCACATAATAATTGGTACATTGTTGGCTCTTTACACTAAAGCTGCCAAGCATGGATGAGTCATTAAGAAGTGATGGACTATCCAAGGGCAAAGGTTGCGCACCACTTCTACTGTACAAGAGACTGAAGCATAAAGATCAACAATGAGCCTATAGAAGTCCAAAAGGAGAAAATTGGTGGATGTCTAAGTGAATGGAAGACCAAAGTTCAATGATGAGAATCCTACTCATGCCCCAACAAACACTATCAGTTTATATAATTCACATGATGTACAAAAAGGTAATGAAAATTTCTAATTAATTACAAGTTACAGAGTTGCGGCAGGGATTGAAGTCTCAGTCAGACTATCCATAAACTTAGCACTACTGAACTGTTGCATGCCCGAATCATGACAGTCGCTGCATGGATTCAAATTTATCTCATGCCTGAAGCATAATTGATGTGTATGTTCCAATGATTCAACTCCCCAGAAGTGGAGATTAAAAATTCAAGTTCTATAACGCTTTAGAGGAGGTTATGACCCAAATTCTCAAACAATTCATCTAATAAGAGATGACTGTCTTAGAAGAAACAATGTAAAGCCCTTGACAAGGCAAGGATATCCAAAGTAATGAAATGCTTATAAATATGCATGCGCATGAGAATTATGGAATCAAGAATTGATGATTACCAATGTTAATTTTGGTTTTATAGCAGCTACTAAATTCATCAATGAGCTGTATTGATATTGAGACACATTCTTTTGTTCGTTGACTAAAAAGAAAAATTATTGGCCAAAATAGAGAAAGGCAATTCCATTACAATTTATTAAGAACATGAAAACATGGACCTATAGTACAAATCGCCAAATAATGTTGAACCCATAAGGTTACATATGGGCATTTGTAATACAATGAAATACACTCACATGATATGACACAAGGTTTCCAATGGAAACCTGATATTGTAATACACTCCTGGAAACATGATTTCTCATTGTGAAACTTGTTCATTTTAGTGGAGAATTATACATGCCCGAAGAATATCTTGACAAGTAAATCCCTCAAGTATACATGGAAGCAAGTTGCTCTGTATAAATTTCAAAGGAGAATGTGTCATGAAGTGTAGAAAATCCTGAATGATTCAAATAGCTTGAAGAAGGAAGGGTAAAACATAAATTATGTACTCAATACCAATGAATGATATAAATTGCCTTAATGAATACTTTCATTATGATATTGTTGCAACACATTAAATCTCTTGCAAGAGTTGTTATTAGATTGGAACTCCTGAAGAGTCTAGAAAGATTATAAAGTGTTGAAAGGAATATTGTCTCGAGCTGCAAATCGAACAATATGCCAACATGAATCTTACCCATGATGCTTATGGTATTAAAGAATCAAATGGATTGAAGATTATGAGTTGAATAGTCAAATGATTAATCAATATTTAGACACTAAAAAAGATTATTCATCATCATGAGGGAAATGATAAATTGATATTTGGTCCAAGAGTACCATATCTTAGTGAAGTATATGCCTTACTGTATTTCGCACAATACATTGAATCAGATGTTACACTTTCTTTGGAGCATAATACCAACAAATGGGTATTGCAATGAAATAAAGTTTATTTATTGATGTCTCTAGGAAAATATAGACAAGTGCTTGTTCTATTCCAAAGAACACATTAATAGCCATGGTCTTATTGAGCAAGCAAATTTTGAATACCTCTCTAGCCTACATACAAATCGCTCTCAGAAATGATTTGTATTTACTTATGGAAATAAATTGATCCTACAACAATCAAGAAAGAAACATTCATTGCCACATCTTCATATCTCTCAAAAATACAAGAGTTTGGCTAAAACCTGTGGCAATTAAAATTTAGAGCGCATGTGAACCACCTTCAAAAGCAAACACTCCAACTATCATGAATGGTATCAGATTACATCAACATAGTAATCAGTCAGATTAAAGAATTCGAAATCAATGGGAGATACTCATTAGGGGGAGCATCCAAAACATATCAAGGTTTTAACGAGTCAACTGAAATTGACGTATGACCATCCAAGGAGGAGTGTTGTAATATAATATGCGAATGGCCCACATGAATAGTTCATTACTATTCATCCATGGAAAAATCAGATGAATTATTATTCATATGAAGAAAAATGGATGGGTTACTATTCATGCACAGTATTTTACTATTCATTTGAGGAAAGTTTGTAAAGTGAATAGTGTTGCTATAATAATCTTTTTCCTATAAGATGAAAGCATACGGAGGAAGGAAAATGAGAGAAGAAGAAGAAAGAGATGAGAGATAAATATACAGAGGAAAGAAAGAGGAGTTATGGAGGAAAGGAAGAGAAGAGAAAAGAAGAGAGATGCAGAAGAAATTACCAGTGAGCCAGGCTACAGAGAAAAGAAAAAATAGTTAGAGTTATTTTGTATTCCTATTATTTCATATAATGAAAGAAAGTACTATTACTTGCCAAACCTTGTAAATATTGTGTCTTATTTACTTTATTCTACTACACGCATACCGTCGACTTTGCAACATCATAAGATTTGTATAAATAATGTTTCTTCCAGCTTATGTTTATGCTTCACTGTCTGTAAATCGAAAAGGCTGATAACGCATTTGCAAGATTGATGGCAAAATTGAAAAGGCCGATAACGCATTTGCAAGATTGACGGCAAAATTGAACATCTATAACGTTCGTCGTAGTACTAATTGATCGTGTTTTTTTTACAGTAGACCAATTCTTATTGATAAAGCAAGGATTTATAGATATTTCTATCTATAGCGGAAGAAACAATGTTCAAATGGTTAAGTCTAAGTTTATGTGATTGCCTGCAACCTGAATGTTACTGAAATTGCCAGTTGAGGTTGATTCCGAACTAGAGTGCTCATCAGCTGAAGGCCGAAACTGTCTCTCTCTTTGGTTTCGGTTCGTCACCGGATCAAACGACAATGAGAGCTCACAAAGTCCGTACAGTTGACAAGTTTGATCATCCATAGACAATCTGCTGAGTTCTGATGTATGAGTATTCTGTAAAGACAATGTGAAAACCAATTAAACTTGTGAAAAAACAAGAGTTAAAATTTAACATTGAACCCAGAAAAGCTGTCTCTCTCTCACACACACACATGAAGTACCTGGTGTATAGCATGTTGCTTGCCAGCAGCTTCCTCGTCAGATTCAGAATGCATTACATTTTCCATATCTTTTAGCTCATCGTATCTTACATAATTCTCTGATGACCTGCAGAAGATAAAAAACAGACCAAAAGAAAAAAGGTTTTCCAATGTTTGATTAACTTGAAAAACAAAGCTAGAGAATGCATGGAGATTATATGCTCAGTTACATGAAATCGTATAGTTGGGAAATATTTTGTGTATATACCTTTGATGAGTTTGACTTGGGAAAGCGGAGAAGACACTACTGCTGTGATCTTCAGAAAAAATATTGATGTTATTATCCTTGAAGCTCCTGTACATCTGTCAATAAAACCCCCAGAATCTACCAATTCAGTACGCAGTACTTACATGCACGTAGAAGAATCGATCTACTACTGACTAGTATATACGTATTTTTTAAACAAATAGTATATACATATTAGATCCATCAAAATTAATGTTATCAAATCATGTTTTTGGTAATTTCATAACGTCCACTCACGATATCTTATTACTCTTGTGCTGTAACAAAACGTCCATGTTGTAATAACCAATATCTTTGGTTTATTAATAATTGAGTTGTGTGACCGTCTATGTCATTGATGCTCAAGGAAAAGTTTTATAGGACGACAACAAAATCAACAATGCTTTATGGCTCAGAATGTTGGGCGGTCAAAAAATCAATACGTGCAAAAAATAAGTGTAGGGAAGATAAAAAAATGTTTAGTTGGATGTGTGGGCACATGAGGAAAGATAGGATTAAGAATGAGGATATCCGAAGTAAAGTAGGAGTGACCGCAACTGATGATAAAATGAGAGAAAATTAATTAAGGTGGTTTGGACACATGACCCGAAGACCTACAAATACTCCGGTTAGGAGATGCGATTATGAGATGGAAGCTCAGAGAAAAAAATGTAGAGGAAGACCTATGAAGACTTGGAAAGAGACTTTAATAAATGACATAGAGTACTTGAAGCTAACGGAAGACATGACACAAAATCGAGCTTAGTGGTGTTTTAGGATTCATACAACTGACCACACTTAGTGAGTTAAGATTTGGTTGTTATTGTTGTTATATTCTAAACTAAAAAAAAATCTGAAATTAATTGAAATAAACAATGGACGAAGGGGTTTGGCACTGCCAGAAAAAAAGAGAGGTGTACAAGAAACTCCTTGATGGTCGTATTAATCATATGATTCACTTCTTTATTCAAGCATTTGATCAGGAGTGGCTTCAAGCATTTGCAGTTTGGTTCCATTCCTTACTAAGTCTCTTGTGTTTTAATTTGTTTTACTGACCAACAACCCATCAAACTCTCAAGACCTCTTCCAACAATTTTAGTCGAGACTAATCAACTGCCCCTTGTGTTTTATTTCACTCTCTCTTAATCTGCTTAACCTAGCCATAATCTAATACCAATATGACCCATTTTTTATTTAACTAGCTAGCTTGAGACGATTTGGTCATTCTCCTATATATACATAGAGAGAGAGAGAGAGAGAGAGAGAGAGAGAGAGAGAGAGAGAGAGAGAGGATTAGGTAATTAGGAACATATATAATTAATCTGTCTTATATAGTTTATGACGAAGTCAATTGCATTTGAAGGACTGGTTAAATCATCATCAGCTAATTAACCTGAGTTATTTTTCGATAAAAAGTAATCAATCTGAGTTAGCACCAGCGGAAACTATATATTATATATATACTACCAGCAGAAGTGGAAGTATGCCTAAGTTTTTTTCTTTTGTGCCAGAATATATTTTATTAATCATTATAATTATGGTAATGATCATAAAAGAAAAAGAACTATCTGCTTTTAGGCCTTAATTTTTGCGGCTCAACTGATCTTCCGAATTGTTTCCTGTACGACTACTTAACTCGTTTGCTGCATCAGAACTATTTAAATACCTCTCTAGGCCTCCCTAAGCTCTATATTAGTTAATTGTTTGTTGCACCAGAATTGCATATATATATATTATATTGGAGTCAATGTATGTTAGTAGATCGTTAAAACTAAGAAACCTAGATCTAGTCAATAGAGGAATTTTCTTGAATTTCTTTGACATGTTGCTAGATATATAGTTATGTTGTTAAGGCCGAACAATATTTAAACGTGATTTTACTTAATTCATTATTTGAGGCTGTTTGACAATATAATATGTTTGATAGTCTAACAACATAATATTACTGATCTAAAATTAACAGACCAAAGAAAGTCTAAATGAAAAAGAACAAAACTACCATCGAATGTATGTATACACGTACTCTTTTAATAATAGATTGAAACCTAGACATAGGGCAATTAATAATATACGAATTAGGACACCGCCCACATTTCTACTTTTTCAATAATGGCAACGGCCTTATAAGCCAATATACGAAGGAGATATGCAGCTAGCTAGATAAAGATAGAATCATCCCTGTGAGCCTTATGCAGCGAGCTATTTCTTGTTATGTCTACTGTTTTTGGGAACAAAGACAAAGTTCTAAGGTAGAAATTAAAGAAAACGAGAAAGGAGTACAAAGGAGGTAACCAAAGTGTAGGTTAAAATTAGCCGAAAAATACTCTCATCCATCCTCCTTCCATTTCTCCATAATTTACATGATCCTACATCTTCTTCCAAACCACAATACCTCCACCCTTTAATTTCTTCGGTTTCAATTTTCCAGATTCTCCCTTTTTCTCTTCCAAATTTCACTTGTTGATCCTTTTTAAAATTAACCTAAGAATGATATATTTTATATATCGTATTCCAATTTTCCAACTGATGAAATTCTTAATTCCTTACCATATATAGAATTATAAAAATTAACTTGATGATCCTTTTCAATTAAATAGAGATAATCTCATCATTAATGGAGCGAAGGAATGATTTATATTATAACAAAACCCTACTCACACTAAATTAGGTCAAAAGTACTGCATATATCTGATTCTGTTTTGCTAGCCATTTCCATTGGGTTTTTTTTCTTTCTCTTTTTGGATCTGTCAATAATGGTAAGTGTTTTAATTGTAGGGTTTTGATCGGCCTTACAAGTATCTCATTAATTTTATACAATTTCTTTTCATGTAGTAATATGAAAATTTATACCTGCAGATGGCTTTTGACATGAGAAATTTCCAGTCCCTTCACACTCATCATCTGCAAAATCCGCTTGGGAGTGGCTTCTGCAGAAATCAAGACATACTTAAATATTGAATTTCTATGAATTCAAGATAGCTTAGATTATATAATACATATTTATATATATAATCTAAGCCAATTCAAGCGACCAATTATGTATATGAATTGCACTTACTGTATTTTCCTCCAAGGCTTTGAACAGCTTCAACAAAGAGTTCATGCAGTTGAGATGTCCACCGCAAGCGTGGAAGCTCAGATTTGTGGTATTTCCTCACTCCAATTCTATGAGAACTACCTTTCATAATTTCTTTCTTCGACATCGTAATCGAATTCGTATGCATATATTCAGAATAATGCTTGAGGATCCTCCTCGGAGCTCTAGAGATCTCTTCACATGTAGTACAAGCTTTGTGATGAATGAGTTAATATGCGAATGGGGTAGTAGTATGGCAAGCTACCTAGAATTAATATGAACGCAGGCAGCAGCTAGCGGCAACCATAAAAATGTTGATCAGTCTACGACCGACGACTTATAAAGGGCCTGTTACAACTACTTTTCGTTTATAATTACTTTGTTTTGGTCATATATATGTTTCTATTCTATTTTTTCTTGGAGTGTTTGGTCATGTATTCATGTTGAAATATTCTGCTAATTATCTTATAAATAAGTAAAAAACAAGGCTCTACTTTTAGAAAATGCTGGGGAATATTTGTCTCGGACCATTTCCTTGCTCTTTGCAAATTACTAATATGTTATTTTATAAAATCAACCTCCGATTAAGCAATGACTGATATATATCCTCAAGGTTTCAATTTACTATATTGGCTTGAAATTTTTAGTCAAATCAAACAATTATTTAAAAATTGAAGCAGATATATGCATGTGATCGATGAGAATTGTTTACAGAACAAGTATAAGATGGAAATTAAGTGCCTTGAGAGACCATTGTATATTGAACTGACAGAAGCAACGAAAGTCAAGAACATGATGTAATCGTGCAACTATTTAGGACTTAGATAGGTATATAATGTAATATACCTTTAAGCACCGATTAATTAGTTATATTACACCAATTAAGTGATGTTCAGCATTGGACATATCATTTGGTATCAGTTTCTTTGTTTACAAAAATATATGTAACTCAACATATGGAAAAATATGAAATTACTAACAACGCTACATGGTTTTTTTAGTGAATCTTTTTTTTTTCTTTTTTAAGAGAAGAGCAATTTGGGTATTATGAAAGTTGCACCCTTTTTACCTTCTCCCTTTATATATAGATAACCAAGTATTAAAAATAGTCGTCACATGCATGGGAATGATATTCATATTGATAATACATATATATATTGATGCAATATAGATTTCGAATACATCAACAGACGACCTAACTCAATCATGTCAATGCATTGTTGAAAAACCTAATTCTTATTAATTAAAAGACTAAACTCACGATTGCAAAAAGTTTCCGACGAAAAGGATTTGTTGTTCCATATAATTGATGCATATATATAGTTTAACCCATATGTGCGAAAAAAACCTAGGACATGCATATCTTTTTACTTAAACTTCATGATTTTCGGACAACGAGCCACAGTATGGCAAAGCAAAGCCAAGAAAGTCAAGGTTGTGAATTAAAAAGAAGCATTGGCCATCTCTTAATTTCTCCAATCAATATAATATATTATTTTATACATCATGTCAAAAAATGACGGTGCCTACTTTTGGACCCATCTGTGCATCTTTGTGCTGCCGTGTCCCATGCTACAATCCCTAAGAATGCAGTGTGCAAGAAAAAGAAGAATTTAACCCTAGAATTTGTTGAAAGTTGCATGCATGCATGGTAGTTGATTGGAGCTAGAAATATAGACATTCCGCTGTATTGACACCCATAAAATTATAGGCCGAATCATTTAGATTATGAATTCACCCTTTGGTTATGAAGGGTGTTGATGCACAAAACCGGAGGTGTTGATGCACAAAATCAGAGGTCTTGGAACAACGTAGATTTGACCGTGAATCTGCAAAAAATGTAAATAACACAGATGTATCGTGGTTCACCCCAATGTTTGGGCTACGTCCACACTGATTATTGTATTTCTCTTAGGGGATTGTGAGGGAGAGAACCTCTGTAATGTGAGAGGGGATCTGAGAGGGTGAGAGGGCTTCAGGCCTAAGAGTTGGCCTCCCCCAATGAGGAGAGTAAGGAGTCATTTTATAGAATAAGGGATCCTCACTTATTACATATTTGCCCCTTCCTTTATTACATAATTACATTTAAGTCCCCGAGTATTTATACGAGATATAAATACGGAGACCCTAAGTATGGTACAAACAGTAGTCCTCCAAGTCTTCAGTCAAGAGAGTCTTTTGGCTGGAGACTTGAAATTCAGTCCATGTGTGGGCCAAAGTAACTAGATGTCGTCTAGAACTGATACTCGATATGAGGCGGTACCCAATCTGAAATGATGCTAAACCAGAAATAGCACATGTTGCGAGGCTGCTTTGCTTGTGGCTTATGTTGCCTTGGTTGGCTCGGCTTATGGCGTTTGAATGTGAGGGAGTCCCTTTTATAGAATAAGGGATTGCTCCTCAATACAAAAGTGATGGGCTAGAGTTGGTGCTTGCGGCGAGGCGGTTGCTCAATGGACGGCAATGCTCTCTAATGATGGTGAGGGAGTCCCTTTTATAAAATAAGGGCTCGCTCCTCAGTACATAAATAATGGGCTAAGTCTCCCTAGTATTTTTTATGAGGCCCAGTTGAGGCCCGATATATGGTACATAATGTAGTCCCCTAAGTCTTTGGTCAATAGAGTCTGTTGGCTGGAGACTTCAAATTGAATCCATGTATGGGCCGAAGAGGCGGTTGTTCGGAGGCGGTATTTGTATACTCTGCACTGAAGCTTTGTAGGTGAAGCTTTGCAAGTGAAGCTTTGAAGCTTGAGCTCTGTAAATGAAGCTTTTGAAGCTAGAGCTTTTGTAAATGAAGCTTTTGAAACTAGAGCTATGTAAATGAAGCTTTTGAAGCTAGAGCTTTTGTAAATGAAGCTTTCGAAGCTAGAGCTCTGTAAATGAAGCTTTTGAAGCTAGAGCTTTTGTAAATGAAGCTTTCGAAGCTAGAGCTCTGTAAATGAAGCTTTTGAAGCTGATTGACATGAGTGATGCTCATGAATGTTTATGTTGATTGATATGAGTGATGCTCATGGATGTTGACATGAGTGATGCTCATGAATGTTGACATGAGTGATGCTCATGAACGTTTATGTATGATTGATATGAGTAATGCTCATGAATGTTTATGTATGATTGACATGAGTAATGCTCATGTATAATTTGAAGTATTGGGCGTACTTTTGATCACTTGATTGGTGATAATAGCGGCAGACTGCCGAATAATTTGGAGTACTGGGTGTACTTTTGATCACCTGGTTGACGATAATATGCCGAATAATTTTTTGTGGTACTGGGCGTACTTTTGGTCACCTGGTTGGTGCTATTTTGGGCTTATGGGCCTTCGCCCTCCACACAACATTCTAGCCCATTTATTTTAGGCTTTGCCCTTTTTTTTTTGTTTTTTGGATTACCCTCTGATGGGGTTATACAGATATCTCCGAAAGATACGAAAAATAAATTACATCATTCAAAAATAAGGAAAGTAAACCACATCATTCTGGTGGGGTGTTTATTCCTTGCTTTTGCAGTGTGGATGTTTATTCCTTACTTTTGCTTGTGTTTTTCTGATGCACTCTATCTGTCTCTTCACCTGGTAGACAGAAGGAATCATAATAATAGGAAGATCTTTTACTTTTCTTCTTTTCTCTTTTCCTTTTTTTTTTTCACTGCACTCTCTCTGTCTCTTCACCTGGCAGACAGAATGAATCATAATAATAGGAAGATCTTTTGCTTTTCTTATTTTCTCTTTTCCTTTTTTTCTTTTGCTTTCTCAGAAAATAAAGATGCAGGGGATGGGTCATTGATCTCATCCAGCAGGTTGTCTGCAGCATACAGAGCATCTTTGATCTGCACTATCTTCCCTGCAATTTGTCGAGGTACTGGGGTTGATCATGGGCCCTCTTGATCGCTTCCCGGAGACCGCGAGATTGAGAACTGGACGGCGAAGCCTTACTGGAGATCCACCGCCGTTGCTGTTTCAAGTCATACGGATCAGCTCCTTTTTCCTTCATGTCTGCTATTTTGGCAGCTTCTCTCTCAACCTCTTTCTCATAGGAATGAAGCTCCTTAACTAGGCGTTTACAAGTACCAGTCTTGACTTTCAGATTTCTTAGGGTTGCCATTAGTGTCCTGGGCGTTTACAGTATTTATGTTATTACCTCTACTAAAAGATGCACAAACATCAGAGTGTGCAAGAGCAAAGACGATGTCATGTGCGGCAACTGTCTCAATGACCTTTGTCCTTTTCATCAGAAAAGGTAATATGGCTAAAGAATGCCCTTTGAGGTCATGAGTATCATATTCCTCCACGAGGTGCACGTTGCAAAACCTCTCTTGGGAATTGCTCATCCTAAAAGCTCGATCACGCTTCGAATAAATTTCACACCTCTGAAGCTTCTCCATGCTGTTTACGAACCCATCGGAGCCACCCTTCTTCTTTGCCACCACTCGTCGGACGGAGCACAGCCGAGGACTTGCCGATATTCTCCTTCCTACTTCCATTCTCAACTCTCAGATTCTGGTTTCATACACCACCCAATATATATTCGAATTCAAATTCAAAATACATATATATCCACACACCCAAGCAGATTGGATCAGAATGCGGAGTGCACTATGGCAGATTGGCAGACTTCATCAGGCCGGAAGGATACTCCACTTGGGACAGCAAGGCCGGAAACACCCAACACACCTTCTTCAGAGAGTTTAAGAAGATAAAACCAGAGGTCTCTCTGTTCCGCTTCTCGATCTCATCGACAACGGTGAGGATGTGCTGGAAGTACTGGCGGAACACACGGTGCTTGTCGGACCGGTTGATTTTCAAGACGAAAGAGCGGATTCCGTCTGACTCGAATTTCTGATTGGTCCAGGAGAGCTTGGCGCTGAGGAATGTGTCTTAGACGGCGGAGTTGGCGGCATCGTGCTGGAAGAAGATGTCGTTTGATTTGACGCCGGTGAAGAGGTTGGTGAAGTCAGAGTCCTCGATGGAAGGGAGGGAGTCGAGGTAGACGGAGATCTTCCGGTACAGCCGGTTCTCTTGGAAGTGCTCGTTGAATTGCAGGATTTTGTAGAATTGGTAGACTCTCAACCGATCCGCCAAGGATTGCCATAATTTTGTGAATTTGTGAACCAGAGATGTTTCGGCATTCTCTTCCATAGCTTTTGATTTTGGCTTTTGGGGTGGGGGTTTTCTGGAAAAGCCTAAGGAGGTTCTGGGTTTCTGCAGATTTTGCAGTGTTGATTTTGTAGATTTTGCAGATTCACGATGGAGGTGAAAAAATGAAAGCGAACCAACATATTTTTTCGTGTCGTTTCCCACAGACGGCGCCAAATGTTGATGCATAAAACCGGAGGTCTTGGAACAATGTAAATCCGACCGTGAATCTGTAAGAAATGTAAATAACACAAGATGTATCGTGGTTCACCCCAATGTTTGGGCTACGTCCACACTGATTATTGTATTTCACTGAGAGGATTGTGAGGGAGAGAACCTCTGTAATGTGAGAGAGGATCTGAGAGGGTGAGGGGGTTTCAGGCCTAAGAGTTGGCCTCCCCCAATAAGGAGAGTGAAAAGTCCTTTTAGAATAAGGGCTCCTCACTTATTACATATTTGCCCCTTCCTTTATTACGTAATTACATTTGAGTCTCCCGAGTAGTTATACGAGATCTAAATACGGAGGTTCTAAGTATAGTACAAACAAAAGGTATATGTTTTCCGTTGCTATATGCACCTCAATTTAACAAAAACGTGGAACTAATGAACACAAAGATACATAGTGCTCTTTTGCACAAAAGAAAGTACTCTGATTGTTATGTTAGAATATAATTTGGGAAAATTAGGTTCACATCCTTATTTTTGTTACTCAATTGATTAAAATTCTATTCATTTTTAATTTTTTATCAAGGTCCTTGGGTATTAATAACATCATTAATTATTTGAATAATAAAATATTTTTATTTTTAAATATGTTCCTTTAGAGTTAAAAATGTTACAATAGTATATTTATATTTATGGCTAAATTTTTTATCATATATTTTTATTTTTAGTTTGTTCCAATTTTTAATTTGCAAATATTTTTTAATTTGTATCAATTTTCTTTTCATTTTTAATTTGTACCCATATATTAGTTTCTTTTTGTGCTCATGTTTTTTAAAGTTTTATTTGTGTTTGTACTCATGTGTATATCATTACGTGACATTGTATATTTAATCAACGATGGAAAACTTATATATGGTATATTTATGTTTTATGCCTAAACTTTGTATTATATATTTATATTTTTATTTTGTACCCATTTTTAATTTGCAACATTTTTTTTAAAATTTGTGGTATTTTCTTTTTAATTTTATTTTGTACCCATTTATTAATTTCTTTTAGCACCTATATTTTTAAAAATTCATTTGTACTCATAATTTTTAATCTTTTATTTGTACCCTAATTTATTTATAATGTACCCATTCTTCTTTATTGATGTACCACTTTGTTATATGTGAAATGTACCAATTTTTTTTGGTAAAATGTACCAATTTTTTTAACACTATGGATACATTCTTTTGCCATTTATTATTTCTTATTTTTACATAGTTTTATCCATTTATTCAATTAAAATGTTTGAATTTTTTTTATTATAATTGTTTCTAATAGTATTATAATGAGGGATTTTAAATTTATAGGATTATAAATCTCATAAAATATCAAACAATTAATGTCAAAACTATAAAAATATAAATATTAATAGTAATATAATGAGGTGTACAAAGTCAAGGAACCTTAATCAAACTTTGAATACTATTAAGGTTTTAATCAAAGAATGTTAAGAATTAGAGACCGCAATCAAATTATCCCATATAATTTTGGTTATTCTACCCATGTTCATTGTGAGACTAACAGAATTGCTCATTGTCTAACTCATTATAGTTGTAGTTGTGATAATTATTGCACGTGATTGAGAGTCATCTAATTTTTATATCAAATTTATTAACGAATGATTGTTGTAGTTTAGTGACTGTTGATACCTTCTTGTTGTATATGTTTTTTTATCAATGAAAACGATCAATTTCTATCAAAAATATATTTTCGGTTTTGATCAGAAATCAATTTTAATTAGTGTGATTCGGACTATTCGATTTTGGCAACGCGCATGTTTTCATTTTTCCCAAAGGTGATTGATTACGAATGATGAAATTAATCATCAAAGTGTTGATTAAGGGGCACGAATTATCCTTAACTCCTCCTCTGCTTTTGAAAGGGACAAAGATAAGCTTCAATGTTATGCTAAATGGTGAGCATATGATACGGATATCAGGTTTTATCAACTTTTTAATGGTTTTTCTTTCTAACTCTGCTTCTTTTTGTAGTCAAAATAGAATCTTTAAAAGCTGCTATTTCTGTCTCTATAGCTAGCTAACTAATCTTTTATTTCACACTATAGTTGGTCTTATTCTACAAGTTACGATTTACGAGAAATGCTAAAGAGTCTTAAAAAAAAGGAACTCTCCACTGTTTTATGTTTTTAACACATATTTTATAATGTTTGCACAAAAACTAACGTTAAAAGGTAATGTAATATAGAGTACATAAATAATCTCACCTTAAGAGTCTCTTTAACAGTTATCTCCCATTCACTTACCTCCCTCAACTTCTTTCCTTGTAATCCTCTCCACTTAATATCGACTGCAATGCAAAATTTTGCTTGACTTTTGTGTACAATTGACCACACACACAAAAGACTTTCGTGTATAGAAGATATTGGGTTCGAATATTTTTCGGCTTCAAGGTGTAACACCAATTTCTTAAGCTTTGTGGCACGGTTTGTTAAGAGAAAGAAACACAACAACCATTGAAACATAATTAAAGGTTTTAGAGAGAGAGAGCACAGAGAGAAGAAGAGAATTCTATATTTCTTGATTGAAAAGATACAACGATTACCAATATATAGGTGATTTGTACAGCTAATCTCTACAACTTTATCACTTAACAGATTTTAACAATACTAAGTCTTATGCTTATCAAGTGATAAGTGTATCAATCCACACCATCCATGCACTCTATTCCCTAACATGCCCCCTCAAGCTCATGATTGGAAGGTCCAAGCATGAGATTGCAACAATGAGTACAAAAGAGTGGAGAGTTGAGTCCTTTTGTAAGGATGTCTATAAACTGCTCATAAGAGGAAACACAGTTTCTTGCTAGTTATGTCAAAATCTAAAATCTAAAATCTAAAATCTTTTTGGGAAGTAGTCCTTGCAATTGGATAGTGGAGTATTAGATTACAGTTGCATAAAAGACTCTGCAATAAGAAAATCTTCCTAGCATTGTATTTTACAACCATATCGTGTGTTCCATAGTACCCAAATCAACATAGACCTGGTGCTCCCACCTTTATCACAAATTCTCATATGATAGCCTAACTGAATATCAAATATACTTCCACCATTGCATAACCGAAATACATAAAATCCTCTGAACTCATGTGCAACAGTTTGAGCAGGAGCACTAATTTCCGTTTTGTTGTCCGAGTTAAGAATCGGAAATGTCACTTGGATACACGATTATAAACCCACTGAAATCAATTGAGATTTTGCATCCTCATGCCCCCTCACGTGGAACCCCATTTAGTGGTTCACATGTGGAGATCCACATATCGGCAATTGAAACTCAGAGGTTGGCTCCAATGGAGTCCAGACTTGTTTTCAATCCTTCCAGGAGGTGCTTTTTAAGAACTTAGAGACCGGCTCTATATTAAGAGTTTAGACTTGTTTCCAAACCCACACTTCTTGGTGACAAGCCTTTGGCTTGCACGGGCCCGTAACCTGACTCTAATACTATGTTAAGATAAACAGACACAACAGCCATTGAAACATAATAGAAGGTTTTAGAGAGAGAGCACATAGAGAAGAAGAGAATTCTATATTTCTTGATTGAAAAGATACAACAACGATTCAACAATATAAAGGTGATTTGTACAACTAATCTCTACAAACCTTATCACGTAACATATTCTAACAATTCTAACTAACTCTTATGCTTATCAAGTGACAGGTGTATCAATCCCCACCATCCATACACACTATTCCCTAACACAGTAGTTAGTGGGGGAGAGATATTACGAACGTTTCTATCCAATTATGTCACATCACATGAGGAGAGAACAGACAAATGAATCATCAACTAACATTTTTAATGGTTAGTTACAATTAAAATCATTTTAGATTGATATGAAAAAGCCCCATACACGTCCTTGTATCCATAAATCCATATGCACATTTTTGTGAATATCTAATCGTAAATGTAGGACCTGAAATATAAGCGCAAAAGAGAGAAGTAGCAGGAAAAAGAAATTTCATTGTCCATGAACTCTTTTACTTAATTAACAGATTAAAGAAATTTCTATTTACATTTAAAACTTTACACCACATAAGAAACAAGCATGCAACAGATCTGGTTGGATGTGGTATGAAAAGAGAAAGGAAGAGATAAGAAGAAGCAAAGAGAAAATTTTTGGTCGGCGACGAACGAGTGTTGCTGTTGGCGAGTGTTGTGGTGAGTTTGATTGACGTTGGCTAATGAGATCCGATGTTATTGTCACCGTAGTCGCCACCACCATCCCCACAACCATCGTTGCAGCCATCCTCACCACTATCGTCGTTTTCTATGCCACAACCTCCATATTCTCATGACCATAAGTACTACCATGAACCCCCAATGTCATTGCAATTGCCACCATCATTCCGACCGTATCCACCATCACTGTCATCACCACCTCCCACAACCATCACCACCGCCAATGCCACAACCACAATTGCTACCATCTTATCACTAGGAGACACTCTACCGCCCCTGACACATCTATCAACCACTCCATGGCGACCACTCTCACCACACATCTATTAACCTCTACCACTAATTACTACTTTTATATCCATCATCCAAACGCAGGTAATTAAAAGATTGACTAAACAAAAAAAATTAGTATAAAAAATTTACATATTTCGACTTGAGACCCAACTTCAAGTTGGACTTTGTCTAAAAATTTAGAGATTGAGACTTCAAATATCATCTAATTAAACATCTAATTCATCTAAGCACCAACTGCTTAGTTAATTTAGAGGGTCCTATAATGGCTCTTCCATAGGCCACAGGCAATGATACAAACTTCTTTGCTTTTCCCACATAAGCCCTTTTTGTGAAATTGTCAAAACCATTTGCTTCAATTGCATCTAGAATCTGCCTATACAGCAACAAAGATGCCCATACTGGCCATCTACTGGCTGAGTTGAGCTCTGAGACACCCTTCTCAGCCTCATCAAAGAACATCCTAGCTCTCTTTATTTGTCCCTTCATGAAACTTTGCCACTTGTCAGTCACCTTCCCGCGAAAGATGTCATCGTCTGATAGGCCGGCTTGGGCAAGCTCATCTTGGGGGAGATATACTCTTCCTCTCCTAGCACTTAAATGATCAATTCAAAGAGCAAATTTTAGTTAGACATGAACAATAACCATATTATTTTGGATGTGCAATGTTGTCTTGCCAAATAAATATTTATGTTATCATACTGTGAATCTCGACCACGTTCAAGAAAAGGCTAGACTAATCAATGGTTCATACTCATAGTCGTGCAACACGAGTTTCTAAACATGGAATGTTTAAAATGACTCATTTATTATAAGAATAAACTTACTCTTCTCCAACATCTCTCAGAATGTTAGTGAGCTGATTAGCAATTCCAAGGGCCAATGCAGCATTGTAAACGCTTTCTGTTGAGGCGCTTGATTCTGGGCATATCCCCATTACCGGAACACTCATCAATCCAACAGTTCCAGCAACATAGTAGCAGTAAAGGTAAAGTTCATCAAAGTTCTGGTATCTTGACTTCCTCAAGTCTAATCTCATTCCTTCTACCATGTCTCTGAAGGGCTGTCAAAAAAACAAAATTTGTATGGTGAATCATTCCGTACTTTCGAATTTCGATAGATAAAAAAGAGTTAATATCTGATTGTGAGCATGCGGTATTTGTACCTGAATGTCAACAGGGTACTTGGTGACAGTATCAGATAGAGCAGCATCATACATATCGTAAGGTCGGCCTTCAAAGAGATCAGTCAGTCTTTTCTCCCATCTGTCAAGAGCTTTGGGCGTAATGTATGAAGCATTAGGTCCATCCACTAGCTCATCTGTCCTTCTGCACCACACTGCAGAAAGAAAAAAAAGAAGCACTCTTCATTTAGTATTTACCATTCCAAATCATTAAATAATCTCTGAGCCCAAAGATTATCCACAATTTGTTCCCTCATTTGCAATCTTTACAATGAAAATTTGAGTCAAGTAGATGTTAATGCAGGAAAAAAAATGCTTTTTCCAAAAGGGATTTGTTGCCTCAGTTGTAAAGAGCATGTAGAAATCAGTTTTAAGTGGACTAAATTTGCAACGTTAGGCATATCCTAACCATAGATTGCCCAAACAGCTCGTCGCCGCTCCGGTGTCATGAGCAATGTGCCTGAAAACACACAGAAAGAAGTTGATAAGTACAGTGTCTTGCCAATTAAATAGAACATCCATTTCAAGTAAAAAATGGAAAGAAAAACGATTCCAAGTTTTCTTGCCTGCAATAATAGTTAGAAAAGTAGAATTAATCTAATTGCCCTCAAATTTCCAATCCATTTCTCCATTTCCCTTTACTTGCATGCAATGAAAATTAGAATTAGTCAGATTCTTAACTTCCGTGTGCTTACTAAAACATGAGTGTTGGTATTAATTCAATTGCCGACTTTTTTGTGTTTACTAACATATGGAACCACAAAAAAGTGTAGATTCCATATTAAAATCCGTAATTCAATGCTTGAAAAATCAGAACAGATCAGTTAGATTAACTATATTTCCTTCTCTCTTCCCATGACTTCCAATTAAGTATTGAGTGAATGATGATATAAACTACTTAAGACTCACGTGTGAACGTTTTAGGAGTAAAAAGTAATCCAAGATGTGCACTAAACTGCTTGACAATAAAAAATGGAAACAAAATCAAGTGCTCTGTCCACTTTATTAAAATAGTGTACTTAATTAGTATATTCTATATCCACGAAAATGACTGGATCCCATTAAAAAAAAAACAGATAAACAGATAAACAGACAGCAAAAACACACCACAGAAACAGATCGATGAAGGAGGAGCAGCAGAAATCCAGAAAAGTTTCTTACCCAGGTAAAAAGTTTTGGCATACTCAGCACAGACTTCACCACACCGATCATAAGCCTTATCCAGTAAATCCCAGTTGTCCAAACCTTCAGTTACAATCCGTTCATCCAAATCCAGAGATTTCCTTTTTACCGTGCTCTGTTCTTTCACCAGCGCAGCCTGCTTCAGCACCACTTCATACACCTTCTCTTCTGAAGATCTTGCTGGGTTTACAACTGCACCCGAGTAGGCCAAAACCCTACTTGAAAATCCCAACCTCCTTGGGGTGCAAATTCTGGGCATCAGACCCAGTAGGGAGCTGGCATTCTCTTTGGGGCTCACCACCCAGAGTAGAACACCTGACATTGGGTTTTAGGTTTTGAGTGTGAGGGTGTGAGTATGTGAGCTGTGAGGTTGTGGCCTCTCTTATGGAGATTGGAGGGTAAGGCAAAGTTTTGAAAGCAGTGGTAGTTGGCAAATGTGTGTCTAGTAGTTTTTGCGTAACGACTGCGATATATATACATATAATTATAGGTTCCAAGGTTAATATCGACGTCGGTGCATGTACTGAGAGAAGAAAAGTTATGGTCCTTGTCAAACTAGGCAAGTTCAAGGAATATGCTTTGCCATTCGCATAGCTGGTAACATGGAAATATGTGGACAGCGTTTGTATGACTTGTGTGTGTAATTATTTTTATTTTTCCTTCTTGTTTTTTTGGTTGAGAATACGTCAGTTGTTTGCCAAGGTGGATGAAGAAGAGTCCGTTGTTGGCATGAGACATACATCAATTGACGGTTCAGAATAATTTACTTGAGCACGAGATGTTCGGAGAGTAGCGAAAATTTTTATGTCCTATTTTGTAACTGACTTTTAGAATATTCGTTTTTGTAAATTATGAAGTAGAGAAAATTGTTCGCTCAAATGACAATTTTTTTTAGAACTATTCACCTTAGTGACAATTTTGAGATAGTTGTTCACGACACGACAATTTTCACGGTCATTGTAACTTGTAAGTAGTACCTACTATACATGTAGAGAAAAATGACCTTGAATGGGGTTATTACATGAACATTTTAGCGAAGTTAGGGTGTGTTTGTTAAACCTTCTTAAAAGGGACTGGCTTGAACTATCTTAAGCAAGACTATAATCCCATGTTTGGTAGGTTGTTGGACTAAACATAAATGGGACTCGCCTCGGCTACGAGTCCCGCCGCACTTCACTATAGCCGTTTATCTAATCCCAAGCTTTCGCTTGGTATTAACAGGGACTAGAAAGGAAATGAGGCCTACGTCCAATTCCCAATTTTCGCTTGCTAAACCCAGACACCCAGTCCCTCTGCGCTCCACCTTCTTCTTCTCCGGCGCCGTCACCGTAAGCCTAGGGAGGACGACAACTGGCGCTGCAGGAAAACTTCGATTGATTTGGCGGTGTGGGTTTAATTTTGAGAATCGACCGTGGCGTCCTCCTCGAGGCCCCAAGCGCTCCGCTAGGAAGATGCACCCGCAAGTTTGTCGCTTTCTTCTGCAAGATCGATTGACGTCGATTTGCAAAAATTGAATGAAACGAGTTTGTAGATCCGACGAAGCCTCTGTAAATTAAAAAAAAAAAAATTGGGATTTTTCTGTGTTTGATTTGAAGAGAAAGAAATTAGAAGGAGAGAAGGTTTGAATTGAAGAGAAAGAAAATGAAATGAAGAAAAAGTATGGGTTTGATTTTTCTGAGTTTGATTTTTAATGGGAATGGCAGCAATCTTGCATGCGAAGAACAGGAAGCAAATGAAAGAAAGAAGACAAGTAGAGGGACAGGGAGAGACAGAGAGAAATTTAAAAATGTGTATAATAATAATAAATTTTAAAAATAATGAATTAAAAATAGAGTTTTAACGAAAAATTCGCGATACTGTTTACTTTAACGAAAAATCATATTTTTACACTAAAAAATCAAACCTGGTACTATTCACTTTACCTTTTATTTTGTCCTTATCGTTAAAACTCCAAATTTTCAAGTTTTTTTCATTAGTTTTCCTATTAAAAAATGACAGAAAAATATTTGATCTACAAAAATAATTGAGTCCGAGATTTAGTCTGACACTGCACCAAATGCTTCATTATCTTTATACTACTTAGTCCATGTCAAACCAATCCAGCTTAGTCCTTAAAATTAGTTCAGTCCGAAATAATCAGGTACAACAAACGCACCCTTAAAGAATAATTGTTCAATTTTAAGTCGTAACTCAAAAACAAAATTGCTCCTTATACAATTCTATTCAAATAATCAACCAAAAAAAATACATTTAAGAGAAAATTGTAGTAATGGTCTCTTAACTTTAACTTAATTGGAGCAATGGTCCCTCAACTAAAAATTCATGATCATTAGTCCCTTAACTCTTCAAAATGTGCAGCTATAATCCTTTTTATCAACTCTATCATAATTCTGTCAAAATAACTCATGTTGGAAGGACCATTGCTACAATTGGGTTAAAGTTGATGGACTATTGCTCCAAATGTGCTAAAGTTAAGGGACCATTTCTCTAATTGGGTTAAAGTTGAGGGTCTATTGCTACAATTTTTCTCATTTGGTTTTTCATGTTTGCCTTGGTTCAGCCTCATGTATGTGGCACACGACTCATTTTGATGGAAGTTTTAACGGAATTGACAAAAATGACCATACCTACACGTTTTGATGAGTTAAGGGACCAATAGTCATGAATTTTTTAGTTGAGGGACCATTGTTCAAATTGAGTTAAAGTTTAGAAATCATTGCTACAATTTCCTCAACATTTAATTATACATAATATTAAAAAGGGCGGATCAGTGACACAATTTTTTACATGCATTTTGTAGGGTCCACTTTGTAATATATTTCAACATCCGAACCATTTATATTTTAGAACATTATTCATTGATCATTCTTGCAAAAAATTAGACAAATCCAAAACTATTAGTACTTTAATTTGTAACGAAGGAAAAGGACATATGTGGTTTTGTAAAGAAACACTAAAATTAATCCAACTGTCATATGGTTTTGGATTTAGGTAATTTTTTGTACACGTGATATTTGAGGGAATACCTAAAAGCTAGACAATTCAGCTCGTTAAAATACATTACAAAATAGATTCTTACAAAAATATGTATAAAATAAATAGTGTCACGGATCAGGGTGCAAGGATTATTGTTGATTTCTTTTACAAGAATGTCTCCTCATTACATTAGCTAGAGGGTCATTGTCACTTTTATTGGAAAATGAGATATCACTTTTATTAATTACAAACAAACTATGTAAATATTTTGAACTTGAAAAAAATACTTGAAACCGTTACTCACCGGACAAAACTACAAAACTTATTTAGTTCCACTTGAATGTAAAACCAAACAATTAACTAATTGTCATTGATCTTTGCATTTCGAGAAAGATTATCCGTCCTACTTGCTATATAAATATTGTTTTCACAATATAAATAAAAGATATGTGGGGTTCGATCTGAATAAAAGATAATATTTTACATTTTATATAAACAATATAATCGAGTTTTTCTCTCTTGTTTTGGTGAACACAGATCTTTCTCATTTTTATATTCAGAGACTTCTCAGTTTATACTTAAGTCTTTCTCTTTGGAAAGTGACAGCTACCAACAAGATTGCAATCTAACTAAAGAAAGGAAGTGAATGTCGCTGGAAATTTTATGTGCCAAACTTTGATTCCTTTGAAGGAAAAAAAACTGATTCCTTCAAATATTTTGCAATCTCGTGACTGGTGAGTAAGATGCCCTCGCTTTCAACTAGTCTAAATTGGAAGGAGAACTTACGGTTGGAGTTGTATCATAAAAGCAAATTGAGTGATTGGATGCTATATAACAATTCCATTTTAAATAATTAATAAAGTGTAGTGATATCCACACACTCTTTTTTACTTTTCATACACCCCCTCTTAATTTATGATCATTTGATTGAATAAATTGAAAGAAATCAACAACCATAAATTAATAAGGGTATGTGAGAGATAAAAATAAGTGTGTGGATAACATTATCCGTACTAAAAGGACAAGTTTTATTCATTCATGAGTTTGACTTTATGTACAAGTGGTGGATATACAAGTGCTTGTTTGTTAAATAAGTTCACTGAACACTAACTGCCGAAGAAGCGTAAACGTATGGATTTATATCACATAAGGTTACAAAGCTTCAAGTTGTAATATACAAATAGTTTTAGACCTAAGGCATCATCTGAAAGCCATCAATGCTTTGCAGAGCCCGTTAGTGTGTTGCTTGGGTTCATGTGTATAAGTATAAAGATAGATGAATATGCAGTAAGGAATATATCACCTTCTGATAATTGTTCAATAGAAGGAGATATCCTTTGAAGCCACTTGAAGATCCATCTCAGAAATCTTCAACCAAAGTGCTTGTTGATCAAACTATGTTTGTAAGAATTGATTCATCATGTGATGCATCATGGTGATCATTAACAGTAATATGTGATTTGACATTATTTATATCACAAAATCTTTGATTGGGATATTGATGATAGAAGAATCTAATTGCATTATAACTACAATCGAGGCTTGAAAGACTACCGTGATTTGTTCATGTCTAAAACTATCTAATCTGAGTGGTCATGGAATGATTATAGGTGTCACTCGTGGATTGTAGAATTAAATTTATTAATTTATTAATCTCACTGTCGGCTTTAGTTAAAACCTAAGAGGTCAACACTTATGATAGGACTAACGACTTTACATGGATGATGATTGTTTGGGTTAAAACTTAAACTTTGGGCTCAAAAGGGAGTCGGCCCAAAAGAAGGACTAGGAGGAAAGGGGCCCAAAGCCCAAAAGGCAGAAACGGGCTTTTCTCGACTAGGTGTAGATTATTTGAACCACTTGTTCACCTACCTAAAGACCAAGTGGTGTAGACCAGCCAGCTAATCAGCCCAAAAGCACTTTACAGTGGCAGTACAAGTAAAAAGCTGATGAGTCATTGCCCTTCAAGCTGCATTCGGGCAAGATTAAAGCTACAGGAGGCCAAGCCAAACTGTCTATAAAAGAACAAAGAGAAATCAGAGATGGGGACACTCAAACAAACAAACAAATACAAGCACAAACTCTGCTCAAGCCAGATTTGCTTTCAACGACGCTGTAGTCAGCCCAAGCCTTCATCCCTTTCGGGATCAACCATCACCCAAAGCCTTTGTAAAAGCTCTGCTACCTTGTATAAATCCTGTTGTAGTATCGATTTCCTTCTGTAAACTCATCTCCCTATCCCTCTTTCTAAGCTCTCAAGCCCCTCTATAAATCACAAAGATAGGAAGTTGCAAGACGACCAGTCTTGCCCGACCCTTTTTGTTTTTATCTTTTCATTCATAAGTCTAGTAATATGTTATATACTTCCATTTGTATCCAAGTTAGTTATAGCAAGTTGATGATTAAAAGACTCCTCAGTGCTTGAATCCGATTGGAATATGTAGTCACAACTTAAATCAAATCTAAGTTCTAAACCCTCTGGCATGTAAGATTGATCATTCAAAAGTCTTTGGTCTCAAGGCATAAAAAAGAACCTTATGTGGACTTAACTCATCCACGATAGTCTTTGATAACAAGAAGTCCGAAGTTACTTGGGGCGCAAGTAATCGACCTATTTCCTAGTTTTATTTCTGTTATATTATGATTATCGTAGAACGTTTGAGTATAAAAGTAATTCTGATGGGAAGCCTCAAGGCCTACACCTAAGGCCGTACAAAGGCACTTATTTGGATTCATTCTGCTCTTCGGGCTCGGGTAATTAGAAGTGTAATAGTCATAACACTTCTGCAATCAATGAAATAAACATTATATGTTCGAGTACTGGGTTAGTTATTGATGGGAAGCCTCAAGGCCTACACCTAAGGCCCCACAAAGGCACCTTTCATAACTAAAACAGCCTCTCGGGTATATATATAATTAAAACTCAACATCTGTTTTACATCTGCCATGCTAAAGATGGCAGTGGCACGCCTGAACACCTAAAAGTTAATCTTGATTGTGAGCCTCAAGGCCTACACCTAAGGCCCTACAAAGGCACCTTTCAAAGTTAACCCTATCCTTCACTTTCAGCCTTGCCCGACAAGCCTTGCCTGACAAGATTTGCCCGACAAGCACGCCAGTGAGCAGAAGCTCGACAGAAAGCATCAACCGGCACCAACCTCTCGGGGAGCTGTGTGCTCGTCGGCTAGGAAACATCCCCAACGGAAATTCTAGCCACGAACAATGATATGATATCATTAAGAATTATATTGGATTTAATTATTTAGGCCTATTGAACAAGGTTTTAATTAAAATGAGTTTGGAGCTTCTTTTTTTCTTTCCAAAAGATAGAAATTTTGATTAAACTCGAATCGAAACGTTTACATCGGATGTTAGAGTGCTAAACAACTATTCTGGTTCAAACTCATTCCAACTATAAAGCCCTCCCTTAAACACAAAAGATATCACTAGATGTGCTGCCATATTACAAACACAGGGAGCAAAACGAAATTCTACTGACCTAAGTTGTTGTTGTAATTGTCTAAATCAAATAGGATACCTTTAATCATTACCTCCGGTTGCAAAGTACCATTAATCATCCTCATAAGATTATTTGAGTCAGATTCAACCTTTACATCAAAAATTCCTTTCTCCACAGAAGCTACAAGCACCGCCCTGACATCATCCACTTCCTCCATCAAACTTGATGCGCAAGGATAATTTCCGATCCCATCTGCTGCACGAAAAAGGATCCGAGTCACAAGCCTATATGGACTTTAGTGATGGACTTGGCACAAGGAGTAGGATTCCTTGGTATTAAGCCGACCAAAAGGTACAGCTGGGGTATTATAAATACCCATATGTGTCTCTTATGTTCTACGGTCATTTTTGCCCTCCAGAGAAAATATAAAAACCTAGCCAAAAACACCCTAGTGTGCCACACAAATTATTCCAAGAGAGAGATTTTGCTAGCACAATCAAATCTCTCACTCCATCATCCGTCGTTGGTGTATCAGTGTGGATACTTCTGGAAGTTCAACACTTGTGGCGCGTTTACATAACCATAATCAAAATAGAGGAATTTGATTGAGAATGAATTAAATTGAGGAGGAATTAGATTCAAGATGAGTCATAATTGGATTCCTGTTGAATCTGTTTACTTAAATATTCTGGAATCGGAGTAAAAATGAAATGAAATTCATATCAGTTGTTTACTAATTCATCTGAATCGGAATAGAAATCAATATAATTACTAAAATGCCCTTTAGTTCTTTATTTTTATTTTTATTTCATCTATATTTATTTTTAATCACATTTTCATTAGTTACATTAAAATGCCCTCATTCACCTCCTCAGCAACGAGCATCAACATCGCCAACGGCCTGAGCAATTTGGCCCAGAACTTCAAGGTCCCGATCGTCGAACCAACGTCACACAATGATGAGCCGGCTATGTCGGCGGTGCTACGTCTGTCGAAGCATCTGCGAAGCGTCTTGATAAGAGGGCATAATAGGAAAGAAGAAATGCATTCCCGATGCTTTCACCATCCTAGAATCCAAATACCTCACCCATCGAGGGAGTCCAATTCCTTCAATTTCAGGAATTGAATTCCATTTTTCGTGTGGGTCCCACACAATGTTGATTCCTCTAAATTGTAGTAAACACAAGAGTTATCCGTAATCGGAATCAGATTCCTTATTTTCATTCCTATTACGAGTGCGTAAACACGCCCTTGGAGAGCTTAACATGATCGACCATGAAGAGGAAGATCGCATGCACAAGGATAACCTATAAAGTGACATAAACAATATGACCAAGGAATCTTATAAGTTGTAAGTAATTCTCTTAGCCATATTTCTTTGTTGCTTAATTGATTACAAGCTACCAAATATATAATTGAAATACCATATTGTATATTATTTATTATTTCTCATTACATATTTAATTGTTGGAATAAAATATATTTCAATAATATGCCCAAAAGCCCCACACTTATTTATATAGAGTACCGCACTGTGTGACCAAAAACATAATATCATATATTTTAAATTTCTCATTAATAATGCCTATTTAATTTAAATATACCAATCACAGTAATATAACGGACATAAATGAGCCTCATTCTCTCTCTCTCTCCTGAGTAGGGGAGGGGGCCTTCATACTTTCTTAAGGCGTTTTCGTTTCCATGCACAAGTACTACTTATGTGAAGTGTTGTATCATTGCATTTATGTGTACATTGTTGATGCACAAAACCGGAAGGGTCTTGGAACAACGTAAATCCGACCGTGAATCTACAAGAAAGTAAATAACACAAGATGTATCGTGGTTCACCCCAATGTTTGGGCTACGTCCACACTAATATTGTATTTCTCTGTTTGTGAGAGGATTGTGAGGGAGAGAGAGAGCTCTGAATATGAGAGTGAGAGCTTTGAGAGGATGAGGGGTGTGGATGCAAATTTCCGCCTTCTTCTTCTTGGACAAAATTGCACCTACAAAACAATTAACACCTTAGGTCAAGGCCAAGAGCCTCACGCACCCACGATGAATGGGGGGGGCTTTGGCCGAAGAACCTCCGATGCCAAAGTTAGAATTTAGAGAGAAAAGTATTTGGAGAGTTTTTTGGGATTTTTGCCAAAGTGTTGGAATGAGTTTTTGATGAAAAATGAGCCTATTTATAGGGCTAGGCCGGTCTAATTTGGAGAGAAAGTGGCCGGCCATAATGTTGTTTTTTTGGTGAAACTTTTGGTTTAATTAACCAATTTATTGGCTAATTAAACATGGAAGAAATAAATGGGGGTTATAGGATTAATTGACTAACTTAATTTGGGTAATAAAGTGGAAAAAATAAAAAAGGTGAAGAGCAAAGGATGTGGCCGACCTTTGACTAGCTTTAGGGTTGAATTGGATGTATTTTGTGGTTAATTGGATGATTTAAATGGTATTTAATGGATTAATTGGATAATTAATCCATTAATTAACCAATTAACATAATATTTTGGAGGTTACCTTGCAAAAGGGGATTTGATGAGATGGAATTTGAATTGTTACCTATTTTGGACACTTCTGTCTTGATTGAAAGAGGATTGCCCGCTGCTTACATGTAGGAACCTCATTGTACTGCAAGGGTATTTTTGTCCTTTTTGTCCAAAAATCCACGTGTCACCTTGTGAATATTTTTGGCTCCACAAATGCCCCCACACCTATTGGGCTGCTCGCAGAAAATGGCAGCAGGTGTAGAGATCTTCTTGCTTTAGGAAACTTAGGACTGCTTCCTATTTTGATGTAAATTCTCTCTTTAATAGGAAATTAGATCCTTCTAGGAAAGGGAAATAAATTTCTCTCAAAGCCTATTTAAGTCCACCTTAAGTGGGTTATTAAATCAACTTTGGAAAGCAATTTATTCTATCCTACAAGAGAGAGATAACTTAGAGGATATTTATTCCTCCTCCTCTAACAATCTTCTACATCTTGCCTATGCAAATGACCGTCTTTCGTTGTTTTCTTCGTCTTCTTCGTGCCGCACTGAGGTATGAAAAAATTAATTTTCCTTGTCTTCTTCTTGGATGGTGCTACCACGGGGCAGCTGTCGAGGTGGTGCGACACGTCGACTCGCATGGGCCAGGAGTCGGCTCGGCATGGGCCGAGGAGATATTATAGCAGGGACCACTGTTTTAAGCTGCTCGACTTGGCTAGAACCAAGGGCAACTTGTGTGGCTGAGGCCGCAGATTGTGGCGTTGGGGCGCAGTACTAGGCGAGTCACATAGCTCATGTCCTTTTAGGCTTTTGGACATGATGTGAGCTAGGCCGGTGATTGAGAGAAATGAAGAGGTTGCGAGCCTTATGAGCTGCTGGAATGTTAGGTTGAACTCCCCTGCTAGGTACCATAAATGGCGTTGGCTACTTTAACTCTCTTCGTCAGGAGAATCGTGGGCTGTTCCCAAAAGAGGAGGTGAATAAGATCAAGGCGGATGCATTGGCTCGTCCAATCACTATTGTGGATCCTGCTGCAAGTGAAGGTGGGAAAATGGATCTTCCCTGCCTGCTCAAGAGATGCCGGCTGAGAAAAAACCAAAGACTTCTTTTGCTCGCGCGGGTTCGCCGACTGCCTTCAGGCTTGTGATTGACTTGACTTTTTCCAAGGGGACGAAAAATGAGGCTGCTAGATCTGAGCATGTGGCACCTGCCATGTCAAGAATGGCTAGTACGATTGCTGATAGGTTGTTCGGCATAAAGGTTCTATCATGCCCCTAGTGCTGAATTTTGTACCAAGACGTCTGTTGAGAGCTAAGTCTGGTTCACCTTTAGAGAGGCTTGCTATTATGAAGAGCGATAAGGTGGACTCTGCTGCTAAAGTGGCACTAAGGCCCATTCCTTATGTTGCTGAGACTGATTCGCCTGCTGGGAATGAGGAGACTGCTCATGTAGGAAGCTGTGAGAAATCCACTAAGCCTGCTTCTGGGGAGGCTGCTGAGATATATATGCTTTTGAAACCAGATCTCTTGAAAACATGGACTCTTGTGCCAAGTTTGTTGATGGCGTCAGAAAGGTGTTTGCCCAAGCTCGTTTACGAAGCATACGACCTAATATAGAAGGACTGCTCTGCTTGCTATGATGCAGATATAGCAAGGCTGCTAAGGAGATGGCAAATACTATGGTAGATTCTAAGCTCTTTGCTTTGAAAGGGTCTAATATTTCTGCCCCCACTTCTTTGCAACTTAAGACCGCTCGCCAAAAGATCGTTGACTTGAAGACTAGGCTTGACGCGATCCAAGTTAAGCATGAAAGTGCAGAAAAGAAGATTGGATGTTATATACCTCAGATTCAAGATCTTGAGTTTGCAGTTTCTGAGCTTCGTTTCGTTGCTTATGCAAAGGATGAAAAAGTGATTGTTGCTTATAATCAAGTGATCCACTTCAAGAGAATCGTCGATAGGCTTGAACCCCAAGTGTAGGAACTTCAAGGTGTACTGAAGATCAACGAAAGTCTGAAGAAGGAAGTGGATGAGCTGCAGAGCATCCATGTTAGTCTGCTCGAGGAGGATGAGCAGTCGAAAGGTGAAAAGGCTGGGCTCGGGGTTTCGAGACCTTCTCTATTTCTCCAGAAGACTTGCTTGATTTTACTTTTGAGGCTTCTATTGGTGAAGTAGTTGGAGAAGTTAGTACCCAGGCTGGGGCAGCTGAGGGTGAAGCGTGGGATATCCAAGCTGCTAAGAGCGTCGCGGCTACTGAAGGTGTGGCGACTAAGTAATCGTGGGATATCCAAGCTGCTATAGTCTTCTAGGTAGCCTTTAGGATTTTATTTGTTTATTTTTGTAGCTCTCGTTTTGCTTTAACTCCTTCGGCCTTTGCTGGTTGTTTATAAACATGTTTTCCTTCACTTTTCTTCATATTCGCTTCTTTTGTTCATGCTCTCACCTTTAGACTTGATAGACCAGTGGCAGGCATGCTATTTTTTTATAAATAGACAAGCTCGCGTAGCCTATGCAGCCGTAGGTGCTGGTGTAGAACTTTGCAAAGTTGTTAGTCATTGGGTTGGCAGCCAGATGCCTTACTTACAGAAACAGACAAGTCTGCGTAACCACTAGGTTGTTAACCTTGACTTTCTCCAATTTCGTAGGTTGCGTAGCAAGTATCACAACACTTTAAGACTTGGTGTAGGTTGTTTTGCGCTTGGTAGGTGAAGCTTATCGACTACGTAGCATGTCGGTAGTGGATAAAACTTCATATATGCGCACTAGCTTGTTTTACCTTTCACAAGAATGTGCGGTTCTATAAGTCTAGCGCGGCTTTACTGCTCAAAGGGCAAGCCGTAGGCAGTCTTCCGGAATTCGTAGGCTACCTTAGTGCACTCGGTAGCAGCTTTAGGGTTCCAGGGCAGCCGTCTGAAGGGCGTACTGCGTAATGTGCCCCATCCGTCTCTAGGGCCCGGTTCCCCACGGATTAGGCCAAGAGACCCAAAATCCTTCAGTTAGTTAAGCCTTGAAAAAGACCATTGTGGCTACTTCTAGGAATCCCGGCGCAAGCCATCGTGCATCTAGTCATACTAGGGCAGCCAGGCTCATCCACGTCTGGATATTCGGAGTGCAAAGTTTATCCTCTCGTCTTAAAGAGCTGACCCATATGGTTGTCAGAGAATTGGTTTACCCTCTCGCACTGGAAAGCAATTAGTTTATCCTCTCGCATTAGAGAGCATGGTTGGTCTCATGGGGGGCGCAATTCCTGCGATGGGTCCTTAAGAAGGGCGCAGTCTTCTTTTGAAGTGCCGGAGTGATTAGTTGTTGTAAGCATGCAGCCGAGCCAAGTTGTGATTACTTCTGAATTCGTCATTGAAAAATGAGTGAAACGAACGAGAACTTAGCTATAAGGTAAGAACTGCATAACAACTGGATAATCCTCCACTTGTGATGTGGTGCTCGTCGAGCTTCTTGAGTCTTCGGGCTTAGATGTAGTGGGAGGTCACACATGGTACTTCTTCAGATTGTAGGCGCTCCACTACTTTTCTGCCAAATTTAAGCTTGTGGCCATCTCCTTTCGGTTGCTCGTCTTTTGGTGGTGCGATATGCCCATAGACATCCATGGAGTTCGTTTGGCCATTTTCTTTTCTTACTGGTGGGGGATTTCTTGTGGTAGTCAATGATCATCTTGGTGGATACTTTAGCCTGCTTATTGCCTTAAGAATATCTTGGCGTAGACATGTGCTGCTTGATGCCATATTTTTTGAAGAACTTTGCCAAATATTTTCCCACGAATAATGGGTTGTTGTTGGTGACGATGGATTAAGGGATGCCAAATTGGTAAATGATGTTCCTCCATATGAAGCGCTCTATGTACATTTGAATCGTGGTCGTCATGGGCTCTACTTTTACCTATTTGGTGAAATAGTCGGTTGCCACGATCATCATGCCTTTGCCCCTAGTAGTCTTGCTGGTGATTAGCTGGGAATCGAAATGAATTGAAAGCTTTTTCACCGCCAAGTCTTTTGTCATTCGAATGCCTGTTAGTAGGGCTTCGTACTCTGCTTCGTTGTTAGATGCTTTGAAACCTAGAATGATCGCCTGCTTGGGTATCGAACCGCTTGGGGTGACAAAGACCACGTCTGCTCTTGAACCTTTGTAGTTGGATGCGATGTTGACATGCAAATGCCAGAAGTCTCCATCAGGTAGAGTAAGCGTGAATGAAGTGTGCTCAGCTACCGTCAAGGCGTCATTGGGCCGCTCTGTTACGTTGTCAAAGCTAAGCGTAAATGCGCGTTAGGGAGCCATGAAACTAGGGCCATGTTACAGGTGGCAGGAGATGCTCAACTACCAGTATTAGGCCACTCTAGAGTTGAATAATGGAGCAAGGGTCGGCTAGGGCCATATGACGCGCAGCAGGAAGTAGTGTTCAACTGCCAGTACATGTTGCTCTTATGTAGAATCTTCAGGGGCGACGAGGACAAAACTTGCTTATGAGTATTCCTTCCAGTGTTTGTCTGCCCTTGACGTGTCTTTTGGGCTGAGTTGTTGCGTTCGACAGAAAACTTTGCATCCACCAAGGTCTACTCCTTTATTGTCGTGCGTCTGGATTCGGTGGAATAGTGCGTCATGATGATGACTGCGTGCGTTTGAAGGTAAAACTTGAGCTTTCAGGTTACAACAAATATTTCCAAAGTTAACTTTTGAATTTCTAATAGCATCGAGGAGAGCTTTTAAACTATGGAATAGAGGTAGTCAGGCCCTCAGCTCTTCTCGCATGATGATAGAGCTTATTGCTGGTCTAGATACCGTCAAACACGTGAATAAGTCCTCTACTGCTTCTGGTTTGGATAGTAGGGATGTGGCGTCGGGTACTTCTTCAAGTCTTTGAATGTGCATTGGCGAGCCTCGTCCTAAAGTGCATGCTTCTCTGCCAGAGCGAAAGAGTTTGCCAGAGGTAGATCTTCTTTCATGATCAATTTTCTGAATAGTGGGTGGTCTGCTGGAAGTCCTTTTTGAAATGCTGCTCTAGCTATCGAGTCGTTGCATCCGACTATCCTTGCCTTCTCTACTTTGAACCTCCTCACATAGTCGCGAAACGACTCCTTTGGGTTCTTCTTGACGTCGAACAAATGGTCAGACTTCTTTTTTATCGAGCGATAGGATGAATATTCTTTGGTGAAAACCAAAGAAAGTTCGTAGAAATTCCGGATGGATTGTGGTGGCAGGGTGTAGAACCAATCTTGCGCCTCGCCTTGTAGAGTGGTGGCGAATATCTTGCATATGAGATCATCGTTGTTTCGATAAAGGATCATTGCGCCTCGGTAACGCTTTAAGTGTCTCTTCGGGTCTTCATCCCTTTTGAAAGATGTGAAATGTGGCATGTTGAACTCGCGTGGAGGCTCTGCCTGCTCGATATCATCCGTGAAGGGTGACCTGCTTATGTTGGTCATGTTCCGTCGTAGTGCCTCGTTGGTGACCTCGTTGCGTTGGAAATTATGAATCGCTTGGTCAAGAGTCTCTCTACTTCTTCCTGAATTTTCCTTTGTTGGGGTAGCAGAGCTCTCAGCAACCCATAGCCATGACTTGCTGGTCTAAGCTACTCTTCCATGTGTTTGGCTCGTCTATACCGTGGATGCAGTGCATGTGGTGCATTCCTAACAGGCGAGCGAGTTCTTCGCAGGCTGCTAGTTGAACTTGAGCTGGATTGAGTGACTGATTCTCCGTCCGTCGTGCTGCCTACTCCGATGTGAGGTGGAGGTTGCTCCTTGCAGGCTTAGCCACGAATGAACACTTTGCCCGGAAGGTTGCTCATGTTGACTATCGAAGTATGACCCCAACCGTAAATGTATGCTCATCCGTGGGCCTAGTCGAGAGTGCACGCTCCTCCGTGCACTAAGATGGGAGTATACGCTATCTTGGAAGCCCAATCAGGAATGTACACTACCTGAATGCTTGGCTCGTTGCTGGTCGAGTGGCTGCTTGCCGGGACGCTGCTGGAAAGGTTCGTCTGCCCTTGTCCTACTTCGGGATACCTCATCCGGGGCACATTGGATCCCGATGTGTTGCAAAAGTTGAATCACCAAGGTTGTCTATTGTGCAAGGGCGCTCGTCAACTCTATGACTTGTTGAGAAAAGTGTTGTTCGCCATTTGGATTGGAAGAGCTTGGAAGGAATACGCCTCCTTGGGCAGTGGAAAGGTGGTAGACTCCGTGCGCGAGATTTGAGTTGGGAAATGTCAAATCCATGAAAAATGTGGTGAGAATGCCTCCGGCTCGATGATAAGTTCGGATGGTTGAGATAGTCTTGGGCCGACTTGGGCTGCTTGGAAAGCCACAGGAGCAAGTTGGGCCACGAGAGCAGGCTGGGCCGTGAGAGTGGGTTGCTCGACGGGAGCAGGCTGGACCACTGAAGTGGGCTGCTCGTCGGGAGCATGCTAGGCCACGAGAGCAGGCTGAACCACGGGAGTGGGCTGCTCGTCGGGAGCAGGCTGGGTAGCGAGAGTGGGCTGCTCGTCGTGAGCAGGCTGCTCAGCGCATGATGCATGCGAATGCGAGGCTTGAGCTCAGACGCATGCAAGCATGGATGGCACGGCTTGGGCTCGGAAACGTGCAAGCTTGGATGGCACGGCTTGGGCTGTGGTGAATGCACCATGGACCTCGCCACGGGTGGCTACTGGTGATTCCCGTGGTGGAAACTCGTGGTGGTGGTGCTGCTCCACTTATTGTCACATTTAGCCTCACGGATCTCCGCAATCCCATTTCTTGAACATTAAAATTTTCACTTGTGGAATTTTCTAAATTTCTAGCCATTATATTTTGCTTATACGTTTTATCAAAGAACCTTTGCAAGTAAAAAATTCTAATAATAAGAACGTATGAAAAATATTCAAATGGACTAGAAAATAAAGAAAAAACCTTTTTGTGCGAGAGTCTTCTATGAGTATGGATTTCAACTCTCAATGAAAGCATCAATTTGTGGATGCAAATTTCCGCCTTCTTCTTCTTGGACAAAATTGCACCTACAAAACAATTAACACCTTAGGTCAAGGCCAAGAGCCTCACGCACCCACGATGAATGGGGGGGTTTTGGCCGAAGAACCTCCGATGCTAAAGTTAGAATTTAGAAAGAAAAGTATTTGGAGAGTTTTTTGAGATTTTTGCCAAAGTGTTGGAATGAGTTTTTGGTGAAAATATGAGCCTATTTATAGGGCTAGGTCGGTCCAATTTGGAGAGAAAGTGGCCGGCCATAATGTTGTTTTTTTTTGTGAAACTTTTGGTTTAATTAACCAATTTATTGGCTAATTAAACATGAAAGAAATAAATGGGGGGTTATAGGATTAATTGACTAACTTAATTTGGGTAATAAAGTGTAAAAAATAAAAAAGGTGAAGAGCAAAGGATGTGGCCAGCCTTTGACTAGCTTTAAGGTTGAATTGGATGTATTTTGTGGTTAATTGGATGATTTAATTGGTATTTAATGGATTAATTGGGTAATTAATCCATTAATTAACCAATTAACATAATATTTTGGAGGTTACCTTGCAAAAGGGGATTTGATGAGATGGACTTTGAATTGTTACCTATTTTGGGCACTTCTGTCTTGGTTGAAAGAGGGTTGCCCACTGCTTGCGTGTAGGAACCTCGTTGTACTGTAAGGGTATTTTTGTACTTTTTGTCCAAAAATCCACGTGTCGTCTTGTGAATATTTTTGGCTCCACAAGGAGCTTAAGAAATGGCCTCTCCAATTGTGAGGGTGAGGAGTCCATTTTATAGAATAAGGGCTCCTCACTTATTACATATTTGCCTCTTCTTTTATTACATAATTACATTTGAGTCCCCCGAGTATTTATACGAGATCTAAATACAGAGACCCTAAGTATGGTACAAACATACATAGTAATTGTCTTGTGGTGTCGATTTGTCCCCCTCCCCGCAGTTTCAACAATTATAAGCAGTTGATGTGACAACTTGTCCCTGATCTTACGTTTTTATTAACTTTAAAAGCGTGAATTTACGAAAATGCCAAAGAGGCAAGAACTTTGACTTCCATTGACCATCGGTTTAAGAGATATAGGACTTATTCTTTTAACGTATTTAAGTAATACTCGTCACTACGAACGCATAGACAAAAATCGTTTACGAATCCAGATTATAACGGTATAGTTACAGACGTTTGAAATTGGTTACTTATTTTTTTTTGTTAAATAATTTTGAACTCCCACCATGTGGGAATGGTAACCAATCTAAGGTGAGGAAGGGATATACGTGACCAATCAGAATTTGGGTGGAGGAGCCCAATTTGAAATCAGGAAAGAAGAAGGAAAAAAAAATGATGGAAAGTAGCCTTCCCGTCAACCCACACCCACCGCAAGCTCCTATTTTCCAAGGCCGATTCCGGCCAACTCCGGTGGAGCTTTACGACTCGACCACTACCATCTTGAAGCTATTATTCCCCTCTACAAAACCCAACCAAGAACCACCTTTATAAACCACCACATGTGGCAGGGTGAAGCCACGAAATCCTATACGTCAAAACCGTGTCCGGCCACTCTTTTCAAATTTTCGGCGAATCGGCAAAGCAATGGCCGATGCCACCACTTGGACTTTGTAGCCCATCATCCTAGGAGAAAATCCCAACCAACCTTGACCTCGTTGGACAACTGTAGACGACGAATCGATGCCGGAAAGCTTTAGGCACCCACCGGCCTTGTGGACAAAATTGACCATCTTCCGTCCACTTTTGGACTTCGTGGCAGGTATAAAAGTTGTTCCACTCAATGAGATCTTCAATTCTGTGAAGTTTGAGAATTTTTAGAAATAGTTGATTTTTCCGGCGAGTCGGGTGTCCGACTGCCACCCACGGCTGCGCGTGCGGCGGCGCGTAGCCAAGGGGCCGTCGATGATATTTTTAGGCTAAATTAGATGTTAGTATGACATTGGTTGATCGTTTAAACCTAAATTCTTTATGATATGTTACTTGGTCGATGATATTTTTAGCTAAGGGGCCGTTGGATCATTACCAAATTTTAATATGTTATAGTACATAATATTTGAAGATCATAGGAATTTACAGATCAAGAATCTGGTATACGGATCTTCTTGAATTGGAATTGTAAGTTCCTGAAATAAAACGTTAACCGCCACTTGAAATTGCAATTGGCGGAAATCTAACTGATGGATCATACTGAAACCTTAGGAAGTTGTTCTAGAAACATAATGTGGATCCTTGGAAGTAACGGATCAGAAATCCGTGATGCAGATCTTCCGAATTGAATTACGTAGGGATGTGTTTTATGTAAATTATGTACTCTATCGGTAATAAACTCTGAGATGTGATTTGATAATTGTTCTAGGTGACGATGGTTCGTGATGTCTCTGTATGCATGCTAGGGAGTTGTAGCGCGAACCTCAGGTGACTGGTTCTTTTCCTTTTTATCATATGTATATAAGTGATAGTTCCACAAATGCTTCTAAATTAATTTATGCATGTTACCTACAAATAATTATTGTGAACTACGATTGGCTTGATCCCTGTTTAGGGTACGTAGGCAGTCTAACAAGATGTTAGATGCATCCATACAATAAATGAGATTAAATAATCGAGTCTTGTTTGGGGAATTGAGCAATGTGTGAGGATTTGAGAAATTGAAGTAAAGAATCATAAGTAATGATAGTTAATTAAACTAGTGTTTAGTTGGGCTTGCCCCCGATAATTATCCCCAAAAATATATAATTCGGGAGTGGGGCGCTACGGATTATGCATTTTTCGCCATGTTATATATATGTATATATTTTAAAATGCTATGACATGGTTGAGTATTAGGTTGCATCATGGCATATTCATATGTACACTACCTGCACTTAATTACTGTAAATGCTTTGAAGTGCGAAGAGGAACGCAGGACGCACAGGTAAGTTCAGGTGAGTTTATGGTGTTACTCGAAAGGATCGAGTTATGGCATGACTGTATTTATGTTAATAGGCAACTCCAACACTGTCGTACAGGTTGCCCATGAGTCATACATGTTACGTTGAGATGCATTGAAAGCTCATAAACCTGCACCTCGGTGTTAGTGCTCCCGCCCGTGGCCAGGGCACAGTCCTTCAAGTGATGTTCACCTCCCGCACCTTACATTCACCTTGGATCCAAGGTAGGTGCACAGTCATGTCATACAGACCACTTTAGGTGGTTTCGACTCGTAGGTGACCCGAGATTATTCGCACAGTCTTCACGTGATCGTAACATATAAGCGTATTTATTTACAACCAGTCCTGTCGTACAGACCACTTTAGATGGTTCCGACTCGTGTACAGGTATACTTATTGAGCTATAGATTCAGTCGTGCAACTTACAAGAGGTGACTCCGACTTATGAGCTAGCATATGTGATGAGATAGATTCAGTCGTACAGGTCATAAGATGTGACTCCGACTTATGAACTAGCATATGTGATGAGATATGGACAAGTCGTACAGGTCACAAGAGGTGACTCCGACTTATGGACTAGCATTGATTGATGAGATATGGTTGTAGTCGTACAGGTCACCACAAGTGACTCCGACTGATATGCTAGTATGGGTTATTAAGCACTTAATTGTTTATATTGCTAATGAGATGTTGTGATGTGGTATACTACTGGATTTAATGCTAGTATACTTTTGATTTCATATTTATCCGTAGTATGATTTTCTGGAAGCTAAATAGGTGTTACCTACCTACCTACAAATTAATTTCCAATAATTTACCTACAAAATATTATACCCCGTGTGTAGTATAATATCTTCTTCTTTTTTCACTAATACATGGAGAATAATTTACCCATGACAAGAAGAAATGTAATTTGATGTATTATATTGAAAAATATTATGTCATACCTATATTTATACAACAATAATATGTGCCTAATATATGTAACAATACATGAAAAGTAATTTACCTACAAGTTAGAGAAGTGTTATTTGATTCAAAATATATAATATGAATTTAGTATACTTTTTTTTAATAATTGAAACAAATTAATTTACTTCCCAATCAATGCAAAACATATATATCACAAAAAGGTAAATTTTTGGTATAATATGGATACAATTAATGCAACACAACAATTTATATATTTTATTTCACTTTTTCTACAACTTTAAATTTGGAATAAATTTAGGGATTTGGGAAAGTGGCATGGGTGTAAATAAATTGTATTAGTAGGTCAATAGCATTCTGATGTGGCTGCAGATTTTTAATTTGGGTTTTTATTGAACGTTTATATGTAGATGAATTTTTATCTAGGAATCATGAGTTATAAGGGCCAAAATCTAAAATACCCTTAAAAAAATCAACCAATTTTTAGATTTTGGCTATACGATTACCATAATAAAAAATTCAGTATTTAATCACGATATTGAATATGTCGGTATAAGTGACCAAGAAAATTGGCGGTTCCAACTAAATCAGAAAACTATAGTAGAAAGGGAATGTGTCCAAAGAAGAATGTAGCTCGTATGAAGTTCCAAAGCAAGAAAGTATTACATTAATATTAGTTATTAAATTAAGTACTATCACATCATCTGATATGGTTGAAAATGATGTGATTCCGTTGATTGGTTGGAGGTCTTGGGGCAGATCCTCGACGATCCATTTGGTTTTGTTAGGTGCCACCGTCATCTTTGCTTCATCGTTTTGGGCAGCCATGTATCTAGGCATGTCGTGGAGTAAAGAATAAATAGATGACATTTCGATTTTGTGGTCTCACATGCAAAGAAAATGGAGATATGGCTTGGCCTTTCCCTTCTATATAGGGTACGTGTTATTATCATAAATATTGCTACCAACAAGGCAAGGATAAAAAGAAGTGTTCCATACGTAAGCCCCTTCTTTTTACCAATTATAAAAAAGAAATAGAATTTTGTGATGAAAAGTAAACAAGAGTTAAACTTGACATTGACAAAATTCTGAGCTAAATACAAATAAATAGGATCTAAGATAAGAAGATATTTAGTAAATTTGATGGTAAATCAGGTTTTTGGCAAATTAAATTAGATAAAGAATGGACAACTTTTACCTGTAATGAAGAACACTTTGAATGGATAGTTTTACCCTTTGAGTTAAAAAATGTTTCACGTGCCTCCATATAAATGGTGGGATATGTGTGTTAAAAGGTTAATAACTTAAAAATTAAATTTTTCCACCACTTATATAGAAACACGTGACGTATCATCCATGTTCTCATCAAAACTAAAAATTTCTCTTATATAACCACGCATGTATAAGTACACAAAAAAAAAGTAGAGTTATATGCTACTAACTAATATGTATCATGTTGGTAAAACATTGTTTTCTTGTGCAATGGCAATATGGCTCGTCTCGAGCCCCTGAATCTCAAGGTTGGTATCACGCCCCTATCCTGAGATACACCCGAAATCGACACATGACGGTAGACTGTAGAGGGATGCCAGGAAATACAAACTGAAATACTGAACTGAAAATAACAATAATCATATCTTTTTAAGGAAAAGTGCGTAACCTAACACTCCAAGCTTTTTGAAATATGCCTACTACCCCAAAGATCCTCATATCTACTAAAGCCTGCACAATCACCCCTACACCATGGGAATGGTGCACCGGGTAACACCAACCCGGATAAGCTGCAAAGCTCGTGTGAGTGACAATAATTCTACTTATGCGATACTATTAAAAACCATCCATCGATCATGGTTTATGAACATCAAATACCAAATCATATTTTATGAAATCATAATCAAGTCCACTGAAGATCCTACAGAAGTCACCCAGACATCCAACGGCTCGTCTGAAACAAATCACAAAAGCTCACAACCATAAACTCATACAACACAATGAAAAGTAGGGCTAGAGCGACACAGTTTGGTCCAAGCCTACATCTTTGAAGTTATCTCAATCCACACTCAATCCGAAGAATCAACAAAGCAATTAATCAGGTTCCGAACCACTCAACAAAACCATAACACCAAACGGGATTTCGAACCACTCGACAAAATCCAACCAAGATACGATTTCAGACCACTCAACGGAATCGCAGAGTCGAAGGGATTCCGGACCTCTCAACGAAATCGCGGAGTAAAAAGGATTTCGGACCTCTCAACGGAATCCGAGTGAATACGATTTCGGACCTCTCAACGGAACCGTGGAGTATAATGGATATCGAACCACTCAACGAAATCCAAGCTGGATACCATTCCGGACCACTTAACGAAATCGCGAAGCACGATGGATTCCAGACCACTTAACGGAATCCAAATGGAGCAGGGAATCGGACCACTCAATAGAACCCTAGCGGAAACCCAGTTCCATATCACTCAACGGAACCGAGCGGAATGCCAACAACCATAATGTACAATGGCTCAAAGAAACGAGACAAGGCACAAGTTACTAAATTTACAAAAGCTCAACAAAGAGGAACAAGGCACAAATACTAAATTTAGAATGAATCAATGAAGTGGGAAATGAAACATTATCGAAACAACAAATCCCCATCACAATGGGTTAATGGTCCACTACTAGCCCTCACATTTCATCACAACATGTCAATCATACAAATCAAACCATATTTCAAATATACACGTCAAATCTCATTTCATAAACATAAATCGATGGCTAAGTATTAAAAATAACAATTCAATAGAAAACATATTTATAAAACCAAGTCATATCCACACAAGATAACAATTACGAAAACAGGATAATCACCAATATCACATATATTAAAGTCACTCACCTGGAGCCCGCACTACGACTCCTTAGCAAGAATATCAAGGCGTCACGAACGATTATTGCCTAGAACAAATACCAAAACACATCTCAGAGTTTTATCGATAGAATATGTAATCACAGCTTGTACACATCATCTAGGACATGCTAGATGAATTCAGGATCCACTGACCAAAAGTTAATTGTCAGTCAAAGGTCAACCGTCGGATTTACAACCCTAGCAATTCAATCTGGAAGATCCGCACATCGGATTTTGGATCCATAACCTCTTAAGGTCCTTATTATGTTTCTTGAACAACATACTAAAATTTCATTGCGATCCAACAGTTGGATCTCCATCAATCGCTAAGATTAAGTGGCAGTCAACGCTTGATTTTAAAAAATTAGAAATCCAATTTGGAAAGATCAGTATGTCAGATTCCGGATCTGTTAGTTATTATGGTCCTCAAATATTACGTACTATAATGTATCAAAGTTGGTGCTAATCCAACGGTCGAATCGTCATTAACTAGAATATTCAAGTGTCGAACCTTAACAAAATTATATCAAAATAATGGAATTTCGTCAATCGGATGTTAAATAGGGAATCAGGGCATCCAATTTAGCCTAAGGAGGTCAAGTGGTGGTTCGGGCCAAGCGCCGCCGTCCCAACTCATTAGAAAATTTGACTTTTTCCAAAAATTATCAAATTTTACATGAATGTAGATCTTAATGAGAGGAGTAAGTTTTATACATGTGGCCAAGTCCAATTTGACCGAGAAATGCTCCAATTTGGCTCGCACCCGTCGGAAACCCTAAGGTGGGTATTGTTCGATTTGACTTACTCGGTGTTCCAACGGCCCTATAACTGGTTGGGTCTTGTTCCTAGGTCCAATGGGAGTTGATTAAGGGTGGTGGTGGGTGGTGAAACTCGCCGGATCGAAGGAATCACCGTCGAGCACCTCCAGTGCTCTAGTGAGGTTCTACACATAAATGGACCTTAAAAATCCTCAAATTTGGGTGGAGATTGTAGATGGGAAGTTGTGAAAAGGGTTGCAGGTGTTGGATGGTGGTGGTTTGACGGAAAAAATGGTGAAAACCGCCGGAAATGGGGTCCGGTTGGTGCACGGGTGCACAGGCGACAGGGAAGGCTGGGAGCTTCCCTTTTTTTTCCTCTCTCTCTCTCTTTTTGATTGGTCATTTGATCTTTTAATTTGATTGGTCCCTTCAACAACAAATACCTGATTGGGCCGAAACCAAGCCTCTGATTGGTTCTCATTCCCACAAGATGGGAGTTTAATTAATTCAAAACCTATAGTTTAGTAAAACGATTTCAAACGTCCGTAACTATACCGTTATAATTAGGACTCGCAAACGACTTTCGCCTATGCATTCGTAGTTTCGATATCTATTCGAAAATATTACTCGTGACCTCAAAAGGTCAACGAATTTTAAAGATTAATTATGAAAATTCAAACCCGATAACTATTCGATATAATTCCTAAAATTAACAGAATTAAAAATTAACTAAAAAAATGTAACCCAAAATATGAAATTTAATAATGAAAATACGTAGTCAATAGTGAACTTTTGGGGACGGGATATCACAGTTGGCCTTGAGATCACGCAACTCAAAAACAGTTAAAATCGTAAATTAAACCATAATTATAATCCGCACATGTTATACTAACATGATTTTACAAGTCCGTTCAATGTTTAAGATTCTAGAATCAATTATTAAAATGAATGCATAACACGAGGTCAACATATCATAAGGTGAGATAGGATCCTCATCGGATTCACTTTGTGAGGATTTCGGAGATCCTGTAATCCTGTCATTTCATCGTATATCGTGCGGTCATAAATTATTTTAAATTATATTATTTAAATTCAACACAAACAATACCTGATGAAAACTGATCGCACGATGTACGATAAACGGACATGATTAAAAGATCCTAGAAATTCTCACAAAAAGAATCCGGGAAGGATCCTATCTCTCATAAGGCAACATTCACAAATTTTATATTTCTTTATATTCGTCAACACGCATTACACATGCAACTAATATGGTACAATTAAGAAGTATGATAAAAAAATATGAAGAGGTGTTCGGATTATAAAAAATTGAGTGGCAAAGTCACTCACATTCAGATCATTGTCGAATGTGGAGTAATGGCGTGTGGCCATGAATCTCCGAAATGCCAATCTTTCCACACACTTTTTGGTGTTCTTTTTGCTGCCGTGGAGACTTGTATGTGCATGGACCACTGCAACTTCACCACAACCATATATATGTGACAGGGGAGACTCCATTATTTGTGATTTTGGGTTAAAGACAATGAACCACTTGGGTGGTTGGAAGAGAATTCAAGTGTAGGCATGAGAACAATTGGAGGCTGCGATTTCCAAGTGTTTACTTGGAGCTAAACGTCGTTTTTCTTGTGGACTCCCTTGCCTTGTGTCATGTACAGTTCCGGGTCACTCGTAATTTTGGGTTCTAGCAGGATGTTCGGAGACTTTCTAGTATATTCTGGTTATTCTATATTATTGAGTTCTAACGTTAATTTTTTGGTTAAATATATCATGATCATTATCAATGACCGATTCAGGACTCTAACCTTGTACGGATGAATAAAAGATCTATGCACGCGCAACACAAAATTTATTTTTTCAGTTTTTTCATTGAGGCATTTTAATACTTAGTGTGCATGTCGCTATGCCTAGATTAGTTGAGGCTTTTATCTCTCCAGGACTCTGCATTGCCTACCACGGTTCCCAGGATTAACAAATAAAAGAGGCCATTGCACTTGCACGTAGAAGAAAGCTATAAGACACTCGCTCACGCATGCTTGGCTCGGAGCATTTTCAAGATAGTTCACAAAACTGAATTTGAAGTGTTACATAAGAATTTTTTATGCTCCAACAGAGTTGTCAAATAAATCTGCAAATTTTAAAAAATGTCCTACACTCTCTAGAAGAGTCTCTATCCCACTCTTCAAATGTTTTTTTTCTTCTGATTATTCAAACATCTCTTTGTCAAGGTATATTAAATGAAATAATATAAAAAAAAGGTCACATGATGGAAATATATAGTAAAAATAATACTAAAATTTGTGAAGTATGTTGGGACAAAGTTTTGAATCAGCGACTTTTAGTCTTCAAATTATCACGTGGTTAACAAACTTGTATTTGAAAAGTCACATTTAGAGACACTGTTGAAGATGCTCTTAGGTAACCGTTAGTTATACTTTTTTTTTTTTGGAATATATACGATAGTATTTACATTAAGAAATGAGAGAGTTAGCTAAGTCTCACAATGATTTAACCATAATAATTTAGTTCAAATTCGTTTTGACAAGAATCAAACTCTTAGCTGTACTTAAGTGTAAATAAAATAAGTATAACAATGAAATCCATATTCATCAACAACTATCTGTCAGCCAAACATGCATGGAAGATTATCTCTTAACAAAACGCTTGCACGTATTCAAATTTGGATGTTACTAATTTCTTTCAATAAAAATGATGAAATTTACACTCTACTGACGACAACATAACTAGATAGGCTGTATATATAGCTCATTAGTTTTGAAAATTTGACAACTAGAACCAAGAATATCTGATATAAAAAAGGTCAAAAGGTCAGGCAATTTGCTCGCTTTGTTAAGTCCAAATTCAATGCTCTCCCCAAATTGGACTCCATTGAAAATATAGTTTGGAAAAAATGAAAACGAAAAACAGGACTTTATTAGCCCAAGTTTCATAATAGTATAGTTCGGCCTAGGACCATTCTTCAAGACTGAGCTAAATCACCTTTGTGGACCTAATAACTCAACTATCATGTACTGTCCTCATTATAGATTTTCCCCCCTAAGCATAGCACCATGTGCATGGTTTGCACATGAGCACAGTGACGGAGCCACTAAAGGGCCATAATGGTTCTTGTTTCATACTTATTTTTCTTCTTCTTCTTACTACACAGATTTTATTGATGTATATCAATTTAATATCCTTAAAATTCAAGTGTGTTCTTCTCAATTCAAACTCTTTTATGTTCCAAGCCAAACCTTATTTTTCTCTTCATCCCTCTTAAAGCGGTGCAGTCTTCCCTTCCACTTGTCATTCTATCAATTTTTATGCAAATTACTCAAATCTCTCAGATTCTGAATTCAAATTACCTATATATGTGAGCAGCCTTCTCACACATGAAATCTTCGTTGAGCCACTGCATGGGGAACTCATCACATCCGCTCGTTTTTAATTAAGCTATGAAAATGGAAGGATGGGATTTGATTGTGTTTGGTGCATGCGCACTTGATGCACACATGTGCCCAGAAGAGAAAACCTCGTCTTCACTAAGCTTATGGTGCAATGAACAACTTGGCTTCAACATCTCATAGTTTAGAACTTTGGATGATTAGGTCGCCCTCGTGATCTCAGACCCAATGACTTGAAAGAAAGTAACTTTTAGTATGTATCGTGGTAACCTTTGCTTTTCATGTCCTTTGTTTGTATGACATGCCACCCCACACAGCTACTTCGCACTTGCATAGTGCACAATATTACACATCATGAAAAGGGGTAAGAAAACCATGGGGCTAGCTTTACTTTTGTTGAAACAATCAACAATTGGTAGCATACTACAAGTGTAGTTTAATTAGGCCAATTAGTCAGGATGATGTGTTGTGTTCCTCCCTTAAATTTAAGTTCAAATTCTCGTATTAGAGTGTGATATAGAGAGTATCACATTATAAACTAAAAAAATTTGAGGTTATACTATAAAACTAATTGACAATATAAGAAATAGTCCAACTACTTATAAGTTCATGCACAATCTTTCTTTTCCTGATGTGAGATTTACACTCTCAACATAAACAAACAAATAAAAAATGAATAACATACTAACCAAGATATAATCCACTTTATATATTTATTGTCAATTCGGTCTCCCTCATATTCTCTTTTTAATAAAAAAATTTGTTATCACAAATGGTGAATCATCCTGATAGCTAGATAACTTTCTTCTTCAACTCAATACATTTCAGGTTCAAAGTTCAAACACTCCCTCATAATTTATTTTAGAGGAGTAAAACAATTTGTAATAAAAACAAGAATAAACTTGATATAAGTCTAATTTTGTGAGTCATTATTGGGTTTAGTCTGCTTTGTTGGGTTAGATCCATTGAGTGATTATCCACATCATTTTCTTTTATTATCTTTTTATTAAATTGTGATGAATGTCATTTATATGTTTATCTTTTACTCAATTTTAGGATTAAATATAAGAAAGTTGTGGCCTTTTTCTCTAAGGAGAGTGCGACAAAGAGAGAAGAGAGAGTTGATATGGGATGTGTATTTCCTGAAGTAAACCGGAAATGATTACTTGCCTTGCATGTAACTATCGTAAAAGAATAATATCTTCTAGTATCCTAAATACAATCTACTAATGATTTACACAATCACGTGCTAAAATTTTTATGTCACAACAAAGAATTAAGTATTGTTTCTCCTTTCTTATATACCTCCATCACAAGTTAACTTTATTAACTAATGTTGTGGGTACTATATATATCAACATATATACTAGTATGGATTTAGAAATGTATGGAACATGAAATTTTTCATGGATGACAGGTAAATTAATTTTTTTTTAAAATTTTGTAGATGCATTTATCACATGTTAATTGTATTTTATCAATCTGTGACATAGGTTTTATACATAGTAACATATAAATTTTGATAAATTTTGTAAATTCTATGTGGGCAGAACGTGGGATGATAATGTGCACGTCTCTATTATTTATTTTAGTTTTTTTTGTATATATTTTTTTATGACAAAATTATCCATGCGAATTTTGTTCTATTATTTTCAGTAAGGTTTGAATTTTTTTGTTTTAGGGACTTTTATGTCCAAATTGTTTTGGTGAAGCCTTGAGACACAAAAACTCACTTCTGACGTTCTAATATTAGAAATGACTATTTACACTAAAAGGGAAATGATGGATTTAGTCTCAAAATGAGTTAACAATAATATGGTTTAAATTCATATTTGACAAGAATCGAGTCTAAAACCTCGCACTTACAAGTAAAGAAGAATATTAGTAAACCGTAGTAAGTGGTATGTATCCAATTATTAAAACAAAAGAAGGAAAATAGTAACGACAATTTGTACAGAGATACATACAGAGACGTTATTTGTCCAAACAAATAAACCTCTAATCACAGACATTCTTACTGAAGCATCTTTAATTCCCTACACCCTTCACTTCCATATCCAACAAATACTCGCGCTTCCCCATAAGCTTATTTTCATTTAAGCCCCAATACTTCAACATTATTACAAAATCATCACAACTCGCTCCACGTTTCACGTCCACAGAGCGAGTACATTGTACCTCGCACTCGATCGAGTACCTTCACACCCAAAACGCACCCCGTCTGGCGAGGCGTATCTGTTTCCCTTTCCCTCGTTTTGTTTGTTCAAAATTCAAAAACGACCCATCAACTCCAATTCGTCACTCTCTCTCTCTCTCTCTCTCTCTCTCTCTCTCTCTCTCTCTCTCTCTCTCTCTCTCTCTCCCCTGAATCAATAATTCACCTAAAAAAGAAGAACCAGGAACAAGCTAGGGTTTTGGATTCTCCCCTTTTTTCCCCATTTATTTTACGAAATCGATGTTATGCTCGCTGTTGAAGCGCGGAATAGGGCATCTGTGCAGATACGCGTTGAGGTTCCTTGACAGGTCGATTTCGCGAGCTATGGGCTGCTTCTTCGGTTGCTTTCGGGTCAAGGACGATCGCCACCTTCGCTGTCGGCCTCACCTTGTTTCTCAGTCCTCTCGTAACCCCCAGACGGTAAGGTTTCCGTTTGGTTCCCGAGAAAGTCCGGGAAAATGTTTTTCTTTTCACTGGCCATTTTTACTCTGCTGCGAATTACCAGTGTTTCTGTGAAAATTTGAGAAATTAGGGTCAATTGAGTGTTAAAGTACTAATCTTGATCTTGAATTTAGCCTAAGATTACAGATTTTAGATTTTTTGTAGTTTCAATTTTGATCTGGGTGCTGCCGGTATCATTGAAATTGGAATTAAAAAAAAAAGCTCTCTTCTAAAAAGCCCTGAATTCGTTCTGGTTTTTCCGCTGCCCTATGCGGCGGCACCTCTTCTTTTTCCAACTTCTTTTATGGCTCTTCCATCCACAGTGGTGATGGACTTTCCACCCTATATGGTGGTTCTCTTCTTTCTTTATCCCTGTGTAAATTTATCCTCCCACTTCAATCACTTCCTCCTTCATCTCTTCCTCCCATCTTTCCATTTCCCACCTCCTGATTCAGCTTTTGCGCCCTCTATTTTCCCCAAATCAATAATCCAACAATGAAATGTTGCTTATCGTTATTTCAATTTCATTTTCTCAGCTGCCAAACAGTAGATTAGTGGGTTGTGTATAATTTTACACTGATTTCTTGTTTTTCTGTTTCCTTTATTTTATCAGGAAGTTGTGATATCTCAAAACCGTTTGTCTTCTCTATTTTCAGCTGAAGGTAGATTATCTTTAGTCCATGCACATAAACTAATTTATTCGATCTGAATCTATATATCTCGTTGCTGATTTTATTTTTTCTGGTCTGATTTGTATATAACTCTCAAAGAGAAAGAAGGTTCTCCAAGCAAAGATTGGGAAAGTGCTTCTTATGGGACTCCACAAATTGACAAGGAGCTCAGGAAGGAGGTACGTTTTCCCTTGTGAGCTAGCGGATTCAAAGTTTAATGTAGGTAATATATTAAGTATAACAGTTCAGATTAAATTATTTTCGATGCGTAGTGCTCGGAAATTACATAATTCAAATGCCCATTTTTGCCAATCAATTTTCTAGGTGGTTTCAAATGTTTTAACCTTACCGTCCTTATCTCAATCGTTTGAAGTGAAATAAGGCTACATTGTTGTCATGTACTCCAATTTATACTCTGAAACAAAGACTTTGTTTTCCAGTACATGGTGTTTAATTGGAGCAACACGCTTCAGTTCCAAAGTGTTGCTTCACAAGTTAGAACTTGTGGAAGTCAGTGGAGCTTTGACTCCCGTCTTGTGCAGTATGTTTAAGTAATGTCATTGTTTCTAGGTTACACTGTTTTGGATACATTTCTAGATTAAGTCTTTAGTTATATGAATTTTGCGTACTGCCAAAAAGATAATGCTTTTACTTATGCACTGCACCTTATTCTGCAGGCCAAGTTTCTTAAAGCTTGTGGTACCATAGCCGAAACACCAGCTGAAATTCGTAAAGTGTCTTCAACGTTGAATGGCTCACCCCATCGTGATAGAGATTCAGAGCCTCCAAAATTCAACTCACAGCTTCCAAAGACATCCATTAAAAATCTTCAGCAAGAGTTGGATCAACCAGATCAGCCCCCTACGCCTATGAAGTTCAATGAAGAGTGGGGAAAGGGTTCAGGTCCTTCTGAGCATACGCCTAGCAGGTTCTACTTATAACTGTTTTGAATGCTTGAGCATTAGTACATTTGCTGCTTAAAGATGGGATGGGAGGTTTGCTAAACCAGAATTTCACTCTGTATTATTATTAGCAATGAAGTTCTTTTTGGCCATCTCATTGTTTTTTAGGAGAGAAAAATTGGTCTTTTTTTTGTTGGTGTGCTGCCTGGACTTTGAGGAACTATTTAGTACGAGTAAATATAACTGACATTTTCCCAATTTCATTTTGTATCTATAGTTTTGTATCGAACCAACAGAATAATGGTAGGACCACAATCAGCTCTTCTGGAGGCAGCGGAATAGGTACTGATTCAACAGTCAAGAGTCATACTAATCGGACTGAGAATATTACAACTCCAGATGTCCAGTTCAGGGGCAAGGCTGTTCGCTTTGATTGCAATAATGATACAAATTCCTCCAGAGGTTCTTCATCCGAAAATTATAACCAGAGTTCAAAAGTATGTGAAACTCCAGGAAAACAGAGCATATCAAAGCCTTCAGTTTATCCAACCCCACTAACCCTTTCTGATGAGATGCAGACACCAGGAACTGTTTTCCCTGCAAACCTGGAAAACTTTCCAAATGGAAAGGCTCGAATCAGGTCCCAGTACGTGTATTCAGTGCAAAACCCTGGAGACGGCATCTCTCAACAGAATGTACTGAAAGACGAAGATCCTAACTCACATGGACTTTCTGTTGAGCAAAGAGAATCTCTTAACCACTGGGGAAATGCAACCCCTATATCAGAAGAGGGGGCGAAACAAATTTCATCCGGACAAGAGGTCAATGTGGAATCAAGTTTGTCCACCTGGTTGAAGCCAGTAACTCAAGATAACAACAATCAGTTTGGTAATGTTCCCGGCCGAACTCGTCATTTTGGAAGAACTCCTGGGGACAGGCCTATCATTGGGCTTGTTGCTACTCACTGGAACGAAGATGAGCCTACTCGTGTCTCACCCAAGTGGTGGGATGGGAACGGAATCCCAAACTCAACAAACAAATACAAGGAGGTTTGTTTGACTGCCTTCTACTTCTTTTTTCAGCCTTGGATCTTTAAAGCAGTGTGTGAAGGTAGATTTTGAATTTGCAGGATCAGAAAGTGAGTTGGCACGCAACTCCATTTGAAGAAAGATTGGAAAAGGCATTGTCCGAAGAGAGTTTCATCTCTCAGAGGTAGGCATTGCAATCTGTTTTCACAATGTTCTTCAGTGCTAAAGAAGCATTGATTTTCCTTGACAGAAAATCTGACAATCAACTCTATTTGGTTTTGCAGAAAAAATATTGAGGGGAAGCCGATTGTTTTTGACGAGAATGATGAGAGCGATACAGCCCTTTCTCAGTTGCAATCTTCATCGCAGCCGAAATCAGTGGTTTCGTTCTGATGACAGTGGTGGTGTTATCCCATTTTGTTGCTTGCTCCACAAGATATTTGTTGTTGGTGAGAAAAATGAGCTCTTTAGAAAAGCCCTAGATTTGAAGTTTGTTGGATATATGGTGAAATTGGTTATTGGTTTTTGCATCAAAAAGCCAATGAAGTGGATTCTGGAAAGTTTTATTACTGTGTCAATATAGTCATGCTATGGCAGCATACTGAGCTGCTTATAATGTGTACAGAGGTATTGGAATTTTTCTCTCAAAGTTCTTTGTGAGGTTCTTAATTTTCCGATGTGGGACTTTAACTTCTTGGCACATGACAAAACTAATTGCTCGTTAATATGGTTTGGGTGTTTACAGACCATATCAACGGAAAGAGCGATTTTCTCTTGCAACCATTTCACCACATATTAAAGATTTATTGGACGGTTTCACTTTCGAAACACATGACAATTATGAATTGGTCCAGGAATGCCATTGAAATTAAAAAAAACATGATTGTAAGAGAGAATCTCTACTGAAAGAGAAGTTTCTTACATCAGAATGCCAGTCTGACAGTATCAAAATATAATTGAGCACTACGACATGCTTTAAGATATTTGTCAGCATAATAGTTCTTTATATGTACAAAGATGCCACAATTTCAAGAAATTTGATTTAATTTTCAAGTTTACGCAACTAATTTCAAACCTACCTAGTAGCCACCTACCTTTAGTAGTTTTATAATTTGATACTCCCCCTTGTGCTAAGCTAAGAGTTTATCAAAGTAAAAGAACTGGAGTCTATATAAGAACTGGACACAAAGTATGTTCTGCACAGACGAAATTCTCGGTTTAGCAATTTTCAACAACATTTGCAATGGTGGTAAAGGTGTATGGCCCTTTCTACGCTTTGCCGAAGCGGGTGCTAGTGTGCCTTGTTGAGAAGGAGATTGAATTTGAGACCAGCCCCATTGATCTCTTCAAGGGTGAACACAAAACTCCTGAGTTTCTCGAACTACAGGTTAGCTCTAGCTATTTAATCAATTTTTCATTGTTATTTCCTTGTCGTAATCTCTTTCGGAATTATGTACATTGATCTTGTCTGCATTGCTTTGTCTTTGTTTGTAGCCCTTTGGACAAGTTCCTGTCATACAAGATGGGGATTATACTTTATATGGTATATGCTGGTTTTAAATTGCCAGGGTTATGTAGTACTCAACCCAGTAATTATGTTTTATGTATTTAGTTTGCTTAATCTACAAAGTTTGATCACTAATTACATCCTGATATATAAAATTTGGACGTGATTTTAAATATGTGTGAAGCATCAAATAAACATTTGAATGTTTGTGCAGCAAGAAATTTTGTGCAAATTGTTTGATGAAAACCTTGTTCTCCTTTTTCTTTTCTGCATAAATATAATGATCTAACAAGTTCTGCGATAAAACGGGTCAAATTTGGTCTGCAGAATCACGCGCAATCATAAGGTACTACGCAGAAAAATACAGCTCACAAGGGACTGATTTACTTGGAAAGACGATTGAGGAAAGAGGCCTTGTGGAACAGTGGCTAGAGGTTGAAGCAAGCAACTATCACCCGCCACTCGACAACTTAGTGATCAACATTTTGTTTGCCTCGGCATTGGGATTTCCTTCAGACCCGAAGATAATTCAGGAGAGT